>NW_025335627.1:3848685-4542740 GCF_004798865.1 Varanus komodoensis | reverse complement strand
GCATAGAAATGTTATAATAATAATAATAATAATAATAATAATAATAATAATAATAATAATAATAATAATAATAATATCATCCAGTTCTGGCCAGCATGACTTATTGGAGGGGGAACAGATTATTGGAGGATTAATTCCATCTCCAGTAAATCATGCTACTTGGGTTCAGGTGTCATGACAGGTTGTGCCAGGGTGCTGATTATAGAAATGATGTTCACAATTGAAAGAAGCCATTCTGGCTTTTTTTTTTTTTATCATGACAACAGGCCATCTGTTAATAAAACTATCAAGTTGTTTTCTAAAATAGTATTTAAAAAATAAGTTAATTTATTTATTCTCTGTGTTGTCCCTCAGCTCCCCGGACTTGTATTGACATTGGCTAACCTTGAGACAGTCCAGATGAACCACAGCTAGTTAGTACAGCTGCTATCCAGGGACACCTCCTCCAGAGCAGTCACCCATCCTCTGGAGCAGCCATCTGGCCAATTCTGAAGTACAGGAGTCCTGGGAGATTGCCTGCAACAGGCAATCTGAATTCATGTTTTTGAGGAAAGACTCAGAGTCAGGTATTTGAGACTGTGTGACTCTCTGAAATGCTGTACCAGCTGTATTTTCTGACTGGCCTGGCTCTCCAGACAGCCTTCCCTTGGCTTGTTCAGAGGGGTACCCAGAGCTTAGGTGGCAGCTGTGAGGGGGCTGTGGCAGTTCTGATGGCATCAGCTGTGGGACTGTAACAGTGGTGGCGGCACACCTTGCCAGCAGTGCCACTTCTAGCAATGGAAGAGCTTGTGCTACCACTGGGTGAGGGAGAATCTTCCATCTTTGTGGTGTTTAAGGGTCATAATGTTATGTATTAATAATATAATATTGAATCAAGAAGTAACAATTATGGAAATAACAGAGGCAATCATGTGACAAAAGAATGATAAAACCCCTGGTCCGGATGGGCTACCAGCTGAATTTTACAAATCTTTTGAGGGAGTTTTTGCTACATTGCTCAAAGATATATGTAATGAAGCATTGTTAAATGCTAAAATACCAGATACCTGGACAGAGGCAAATATTACATTAATACTGAAAGAAAATATGGACTTAACACAGATTCAAAATTACAGACCTATATCATTACTAAATGTGGACTATAAAATTTTTGCCTCTATATTGGCAGAAAGGTTGAAGAAGTTTTTAATAGACTTTATTCATCCAGACCAAAATGGTTTCCTGCCTAAAAGACAAATGAAGAACAATCTGAGGACTATCGTGGATATCCTAGAATACTACAGGACACACATGGAAAAATCAATGGCTCTACTGTTTTTAGATGCCCAGAAAGCCTTTGATAATGTTAATTGGCAATTTATGATGCAACAGATGGACCAAATGGAGTTTGTGGGAAAATTTATGAATGCGATATCAAGCATCTATCAAAGACAATCGGCCAGGATTTTAATTAATGGAGAATGTACAACGGCTATAGAGATAAAAAAGGTACAAGGCAGGGATGCCCGTTGTCATCCCTATTGTTCATCCTGACTTTAGAGGTCTTGAATAGAAATATTAGGGGTGACGAGGACATTAAAGGTACTAACATTAGGGATGAAAAGTATAAATTGCAAGCATTCGCAGATGATTTGGTCTTTATAATAGAGGAACCTTTTGTAACAATCCCTAAACTTTTACAACAGATTGAAGAATATGGTGAGGTTACAGGGATGAAAATAAAGAAAAAATGAAATTTTTAGTTAAAAATCTTATGCAAGATCAGAAAAAAAGACTCCAAGAACAAGTGGACTTGCAGATTGTTAAAAAGGTTAAATACTTGGGAATCTATCTTACAGCTAAATGCACAACTTAGAAGACATTTACGATAAATTATTGAAAGATATTAAAGGTGATCTGGAAAGATGGGCCGATTTACAATTGTCTTTGACGGGAAGAATAGCACAGGTTAAAATGAACATACTACCAAAACTTTTGTTTTTGTTCCAAATGATCTCCGTAAAAATTGATAAAAAATTTTTTGAGGATTTAAATTTTCAAATTTCGAGATTTATTTGGAGAAAAAAGAAAACAAGGATTAAACTAAAAATGCTTCAGGAAACCAAAAAGAATGGGGGTTTTGGTTTACCGGATTGGATGTTGTACTATCAAGCGTCTATTTCTATGTGGATAAAAGAATGGATAACCTTGCGAAATAAGAGAATTTTGTATCTTGAAGGACATGATTTGCAAATGGGTTGGCATGCTTATTTGTGGTATGAGAAGGTTAAGTCTCATGGGACTTTTTTAAGTCACTTTATTAGAAGATTATTAATGTCAGTGTGGGAAAAGTTAAAGTCAAAATTGTATAAGAAGTTACCAAGATGGCTTTCACCTATGGAAGCTTTTGTGTACCCAAATGTATTGAATTTTGAAGGGATCATAAGATATGATGATATTTTGGATAAGGATGGAGGCCTGAAACTAGATCAAGAAATACAAGAACAGGGACTCAATATCTCTTGGTGGTATAAGGTGCAGATGCAATCAAGTTATGCTAAAGATTGTAAAATATGGGGGTTTTATAAAGACCTAACAGCCTTTGATCAAGTGATGTTAAAAACAGATGAGAAAAAGATTAAAAGAATTTATGAGTTCTTATTTGACAGGAAAATGGAAGGGGAACAGGTTAAGGAAACCATGATAACATGGACACAAAATTTTGGATATAATATTGAATTGGAAAAGTGGCAAAAGCTATGGGAGAGAAATATTAAGGTAACTTTAGCAACCTCGTATAAAGAAAATTTATATAAAATGTTTTATAGATGGTATTTGTCGCCAAATTGATTAGCTGTTTCCAAATATGTCAAACAGATGTTGGAAATGTAAACATGATGTGGGTACTTTTTACCATATCTGCTGGACTTGTGAATATGTGAAAAAGTATTGGATTAAAATACATAAATGGCTTGAGGAAATGCTACAAAAACCCTTAGCTTTTAAACCTGTAATTTTCTTGTTAGGCATTGTACCGGAAAATATTAGCAAAAAGGAATTTATTTGATACTACATTTAATCACAGCGGTGAGGATTGCACTAGCTCAATACAGGAAGAGTGAGGAACTACCCACTGAGGAACTGATTTTAAAAAAGATTCTGAATTTTGCAGAAATGGACAGATTGACTCTATTATTGAAGGAGAAAGAAGAGACTGACTTCTATCAAACTTGGGACCTTTTTTACGATTGGCTGGAGAAACGGGACTTGGCTTAGATTTAAAGATGTCTTTAAATTTTTATAAATCGATTTGAATATGATTATAGAATGTTTAAAAGATATGTTATAGGGGGCTGACCCAGTACGTCCGATGTATTTGATGATTGATCATTTTTTAGTTTTTTTAAAATCTTAATAAAAATGTGCAAAAAAAAGAGACATGTATTAATAATATAATACACTAAGCCTAAATAAATACTTTTGCATTGCATATTGAGTTCTTTATTTGGTAGCACCTGCCTATTAGTTTAAAATCTGGAATATTTGTTATTTGTTTTTCGGCGCCAGGCGAAGACCTTTTTATTTAAGCGGCATTTTAACTGTTAATATTATTGGATTTTATCTGGCCAGGGCGGCTTATTTTATATTATATTTTTGTATTTTTGATCTAATGTTTATATTTTTTAATTTAATATTATAATTATTTTTTAATTTATTGTTGTAAGCCGCCAAATAAATAAATAAATAAATAAATAAGGCCACTGATGCTTCTGGAGGTGAATCGGCTTTGCAATTCCTCTCTCCACTCATGCATGGGTCCCTCTGGTTGCTAACAGTTTGAATATTTTGCATGAATGTGAATACCTATTTAATCTGGATACATTTTAGAATAATTGCATAAATAAGAATTATATTTCCAATGATTTGTCAGCTTTTATTCACAGATTAGATTCTCTAGAAATTTAATCCTTTACTGGGGATGAGAGAATTCCAATGAAGTTTCTATTCAAAATTATGATGTCTAAAATGTATAATGAATCAAGGATACCATTCACTGTGAATGACCAATCCTTAAGGAGACAGTCTTCAAGTCTTCATTGAAGCTTGAAGGAAAAGTTTCCATGAGTCATGCAGACAGATATATTAGACTAAATTTCATGTCTTGGAATGGTTTCACTGGCAGTCCTCAAAATACCTCAAAGAGAATTTTAGAATCTTCCAATCCTTGAAAATCCATTTATTCAAAATTAGAATAAGAAGAAGCTTAGAAAGTCTTTAGTGATTGATTACATAGGAATAAATCTGGAGTTACCTGTTTGGTAACTTAGGTTAATGTTCTCAAAAATAACAAGAGCAGGAGGCTTTGAGCAAGATGCCATTGTCCTAGAGATATTCAGTAGTTTCTGACCCTTCCAAAAAATCAGCAGTCATCCTTATTCCTTTATTGCTCTTAACTGAATGTTAGCTGAGACCCCAATGACCATCCATGCCCCCTAGAATGTTCAGAAAGAGCCTTTTCCCAGGACATAGGAAAAAGAAATGGGGCTGATGCAAAAATGGTGGTCACCTACTTTTGGTGCAAATAAAGTTCTTCTTCACGGTCTCTGTGTATCACCCATACACGCTCTATGCCTGGCTGGAGCTGATTACCAGAAAGATTTAGTAACTAATAGCATTTTCATGGGAACCTCTCCCTCACTCCAGTATATTATAGAATCATAGAATAGTAGAGTTGGAAGGGGCAATGAAGGCCATTGAGTCCAACCCCCTGCTGTTGCAGGAGACCACATTACACCATCCCATTCAGATGGCTGCCCAGTTTCTTTTTGAATGTCTCCAGTGTGGAAGAGCCCACCACCTCTCTAGGCAGCTGGTTCCACTGTTGTATTGCTCTGACAGTGAGGAAGCTTTTCCTGATATCTAGTCTTAATCTGGGTTGTCATACTTTGAATTGATTATTCTATGTCCTGCACTCTGGTATAAGCAAGAAGAGATCCTGAACTTCCTTCCTGTTTCCAAATCCTGGATCATTTTTGTTGCACTCCTCTGGACCCTTTCTAATTTTTCTGCATCTTTCTTAAATCTTGGTGCCCAGAACTGGACACAGTATTCCAGATGAGGTCTGGCTAGTGAGGAGCATAGGGGAACTATATGTTTTATAGGTTACATAGCATAACTATATGTTATGTTTTATTTACATTGTAAGCTGTCCTGAGATGTTTGTTAAGGATTGGGTAAAAATATTGTAAATAAATAAATAACAACAATAATAAAACTACTACTGCTCATGATTTGGAAGTAATACTTCTGTTAATGCATTTGCTCTTTTGGCAGCTACATCACATTGTTGGCTCATATTTAGCCTATTGTCCACAATTACTCCTTGTTCTTTTTCTTTTTCAATTCTGTTGAGAATCACATATTACCCATCTTGTATTGATGCATTTGGTTTCTTTTTCATAGTTCTTGTCCCTATTGAATCACATCATGTTGCTTTCAGCCCAGTGTTCAAGTTTATCAAGATCACCCTGGATCTTCATTCTCTCTTCTAGGGTGTTTGCTATTCCACCCAGTTTTGTATCATCTGTGAATCTGATTATCTTTCCTTGTACTTCCTCATCTAAATCATTAATAAAGATGTTGAAGAGCACTGGGCCCAGGACTGACCCCTGTGGCCCAGGACTGAACCCCCATTCCAGGTGAGATGGTGAAGCATAAAAAGGCCAAGATGCTAACTAAACAGATGAAAGACGGATGTTCAAAGTTCCTGCAGCACCGAAGTCTAAGTGGTGCCTGCATGGAGTCATGGTTGATACCAACTGCCATGGAACTGCTTGCTGGTATTTTCACCATGTGACTGAGACCAGTGCTGGTACCAAGATCTGAGCCTATCTTGGCATTGGAGGGTGAAATCAGGAACATGTCACTGTCACAATTCCTCCCATCTGCCACAGTCTCGAAGGGACCCATGGTACCATCTCCGGTTAAGGCACCACCGGATCTGTTTGGTACCAAGAACCATGGGGAACACTGCCATTCCCCATTTTGTGACTGGGAGAAGCATCTGGTTTCACTGGTACTGTGAAAGGTGCAGGAGCCACTGCCTTCTCAAGGCAAGCTGCAGGGCCTGGCGAGGCGGCCATGGCTTGGCCCACAGCCATGGGACGTGGCTCACATACTTAAAAATGGATTTTAAAGGTTATATTTTTCTTACCTTCAATCCTTTTTTAGTGTCTTTGTCTCTCTCTCTCGTCCACCTTCCTCTCTTCTGTTTCCTGCTCTGTATTCCCACTCTGTATATGCATGCAATGGGGGGGGGGGGGGGGAGCTGGCGCACACACAGTTGAGCTGTTACAATTTGGTGCATGCGCTGACTCTCTGCTCAGTTTAAGAGAACACCTGTGCCGGCTCAGAACTTTCGGACTCGTTTTCTCTGAGCGAGTCCAAAAACTATGATGAGGGCTGGGTAAATGCCCATGGTGGGCTGTATCCAGGCCGGGGGCTGCACTTTGAGGACCCATGCTGTAGAGCTTTCCTTATCATCGGTAGACCTAGGCAGCTTCACCAAGCAAATCAGTGTATGGACCAGGCCCTCAGCATCTGAACGCAGCTGTAGGTAGAGAAAATATTGGGCCAAGTCTTTGACACCATGAGGACTGAGGAATCCTAGTCACCATCCCATACCTTACTACTCTCTCTTATATTGCGCAGCAGTCCTGCAAGGCCCCTTCATCAATGGCTAACATTGAAACTGTTGGAAGAAATGTACCATGTGCATGGGAAGGATGGAGTCTGACTCTTCTAAAACCCAAAGCTGAATCCTGTGGTCATTGAACTGGCTCAATGAAGGTCACATTGCCAGCACTCCACCCCATCTGATCTTGAGGGACACCACCAGGATACTCTTGGGAGCTGTATTTATGCTGAAATGCCCCTGGGACTGAAAGTGGCCAATTACCAGGCCAGCATGCAGAGGTACCGACTCTTCTGACATGAGAAACTGGGCTTTCTATTTAACTACCTGCCAAAAGAGCAATGGGACCTTGCCAGGGTATTGCAGAATTAGGTGATACACCTCTCAAGGAAACAAATGCTCTTCTACATCTTTCTTAATGATGTGGATGAGGAAGTAGAAGGAAAGATAATCAGATTTGCAGATGATACAAAAGTGGGTGGAATAGCAAACACCCTAGAACAGTGGTAGCTAACCTACGGCACACATGCCACAGCGGGCACGCAGAGCCCTCTCTGTTGGCACTCAAGCCAAGTCGCCCCAGCATCGCTCCAGCAGCCGAGCATTGGATAACAGCGCACATAGGGACCATGCACATGCTCGGAAAGGAGTAGTGGTGCCAGGCGATGATGTCATGAGCCGCGACTCATTAGCCACGACTTGTCCAAGCTTTTGCATGGCCGGTCAGTGCACTGCCAAGGTTATGGTTATGTATGCATGCATGCATGCATGCTTGCTTGGACTGACTGTGAGTTGTTTTTTCTAAACTAAAACCTCAGTATTCAGGTTTTATTGCAGGGTTGGCACTTTGCAATAAATAAATGGGTTTTGGGTTGCAGTTTGGGCACTCGGTCTCTAAAAGGTTCGCCATCACTGTCCTAGAAGACAGAATGAAGATCCAGGGCAATCTTGATAAACTTGAACACTGGGCTGAAAGCAACATGATGAGATTCAATAGGACACCTAGGAAAAAAGAAAGATGGGAAATACATCTTTTGTTGATGGCTCAACAAAACTGGGGGGCGGGGGGAAGGATCTCAGAGTAATTGTGGATAATAGGCTGAATATAAGCCAACAATGTGATGCAGCCACCAGAAGGCAAATGCTATTTTGGGATGTATTACTTCCCAAATGTATACATTTATAAATAATACAGAAGAATTACTTCCAAATAACAAGAAAAAGTCGTCCCCTAGTCCCCCTGACTCCTCACTAGTTAGACCTCATCTGGAGTATTGTGTCCAGTTGTGGGCATCAAGAAAGATGCAGATAATTAGAACAGGTCCAGAGGAGGGCAAGAAAAATGATCCAGGGTTTGGGAACACTGCCCTGTGAGGAAAGATTGAGAGAACTGGGCATGTTCAGCCTTCAGAGGAGGAGACAGTGGCGGCGGCGGGGGGTGGGGGGGACATATCTTTCTATACAAGAAAAAGTTTAAAATCCTTAACGTCCCTGATAACCACGATGGGATGGTCACTGACCTCGAGCCAGACATCCTGGAATGTGAAGTCAAATTGTGGCAAGTTCTTAAAGAGATGGGAGTACCTGACCATCTTATTTGTCTCTTGAGAAACCTGTATGTAGGTCAAGAAGCAACAGTGAGAACTGGACATGGAACCACTGATTGGTTCAAAATTGGGAAAGGAGTTCGGCTATATACTGTCGCCCTGCCTATTTAACTTATATGCAGAGCACATCACGAGAAAGGCAGGGCTAGATGAATCACCAGTTGGAATTAAGATTGCTGGGAGAAATATCAACAACCTCAGATATGCAGATGATACCACTCTAATGGCAGAATGTGAAGAGGAACTCAAGAGCCTCTTGATGCAGGTGGAGGAGAGCAGAAAAGTTGGCTTGAAACTCAACATTAAGAAAACTAAGATCATGGCATGCGGTCCTATCACTTCCAGGCAAATAGATGGGGAAGAAATGGAGGTAGTGACAGATTTTATTTTCCTGGGCTCCAAGATCACTGCAGACAGGGACTGCAAGGAGATCAAACCAGTCAGCATCCCTGACTGCTCTTTAGAAGGCCAGACACTGAAGATGAAACTCAAATACTTTGGCCACCTAATGAGAAGGAAGGACTCCCTGGAGAAGAGCCTAATGCTGGGAACAATAGATGGCAAAAGAAGGAGGGGACGGCAGAGGATGAGGTGGCTAGACGGAGTCACTTAAGTAGTCAGGGTGAGCTTAAGTGGACTCTGGGGGATGGTGGACGACAGGAGAGCCTGGAGGAATGTTGTTCATGGGGTCATGATGGGACGGACACAACTTCACAACTAACAACAACTCCCTCCATATCACTCCTCTTTGTTTTTGATTCTTGGGACCACCACTTGCCTTCATTGCTGCCTGTCATCTAGAAAGATTACAGAATCAGATTGACACCTTCCTGCCCATCAGTACTGTGTGCATAACACCTACATCTTCAGCACTGATGGAGGAGATTCACTCACTCCTACTGAAGAGGGTGATTGAGTGGATATCTGCTTCTTCTGCTGACTGTGGGTTCTTCTCACATGATTTCATAGTGCTGAAATGGGATCCTGGACCTAATGGATCTTAACTTTTTTAGTTCACCTAATTCTGGATGGTTAAAGAGCGGCCTGCTACTGGTCATTAACCTCAAGGATGTTTTTTTCCCCACATTTCAAGGTGAATATGGGTGCCAACACTTGCACCCACCACTTGGGAGCTATTTTCAATGATTTGGTAGGGAATAAATCAAGGCTTGGGGATTTTCTCGATTTTACATCTTGGATCAACTTGATTAGTTCACAGCAGGTGATAGTATCCTATTTTGGAGTATAAGTATTGTGAAGTTTCGGTCTGGTTTGCCTTTATGTTTTTAATAAAGGTTCATATGTTTCTCTCAAACTAATGCTATTATGAAACTTCCAGCATTACATCATGGTTTTAGCAGTGGAGTAATTAATTGCCAGAGAAATACACTAAGTTTCTCCTTGGCAGCTGCAATCACCTTGTCCCAGGCAGACCTCATCGCCTGGCTTATTCACTTTCAATGTGTTCTTATACATTTTTCTTGCCAATAGCAGTAAGCATCAAGCAGCAATTGCCTGGAAAGTGTTTTAAGTTTTCTTAGTTTGGTTTTTGGCTTCTCTGCAATCTGTCAAACCAGTTCTTCATACGATGGTAAAGTTTCTTTGGTTTCCCTCTCTTCTTTTGGATGTTTATTAAAACAGGGTGAAAAGATGTGATAATGACATGATAATGGCATTTTTTCCAGAGCTAAGTAAGTCTCATTCTGCCAAAATGTTCTCTTTTAGTTCTTGTGATTGCACTGTATGGATTATTTTCATAGCGGTTTCAGCCAAATCTATCTTTATCTTTAGTCCATTTTGGTCTTTAATTGGATTTAACATTTCAGTTGATATTTTAATAGATATGCAAAGATGGTCACTCAATCCATGACTTCTTACCTTAAATTCTAGTAGGTTATAAAAGCTGGAATTGTCAATCGGAATATGATGATAGCACTTGCTCCTTGCGCAGAGATTAATGTGTAATTTCCTGAGGGGTCAACAGTATTGTTCACTTTGATTATCACTGATGAAAGCTTAGAGGCCATATTTATCAATCTGGCCACAGATCTATTAATATGCTTATCCTTGGAATGACAAATTTCATCTGCGGTGGTAAAGTAGAAGAAGCTATCCTTCCAGGTGAGAGTTTTTATGGCTGTCGAAATATTCAACTATTCCTAATGCTGCAGGACTAAAAAGACTTCTAAGGAATTTTTGTAAAACTTGTATTGTAGATATGGCAGTTTTTTGTAATAATGTTTTTAAATTCTTAAATCATGGTGTATTAAATGGTGTATTAAACAAAATGAACTCAAACTTGATTTCCACATTTCTAGAAAACCTTTTCATACACATTTTCTTTACCTCCAACGTGAGAGAGAGAGAGATTCCAATTTTCTGCTCTATCCTTCATACTTTCATCTGCCCCCAGGGTTCTTATGAAGTGTATGGCCATAGCATTTGCTCACCTTAGCCAACACATATACACTTATCTGGATGTCTGGTTGTTAGTAGCTCCAACCAAATTGGAACTTTTTGCAGAAATTCACTCTACATGCAATTTGTGGAAAAGACCAGGTCTCTGTATAAACTCAGAAAAAACTGTTCTTTCCCCTTCCCAGTCTGTTCATTGGTGGATGCATAGATTCCACCAAATTGGCAGCGAATGTCTCAGACTCCAATCGATACAGCCTTCAAGCTACAGTGATGACACAGAAACAGTAAAAAAGCAAGTCAGAAGGGGCCTCCTGGGCTATCTAGTCCAGCCAGCTCTGCTCATATAATCCCCAGATGTTGTTGTCCAATATTTATTTGAACACCACAGCCTCAATCACCTCCCTTGGAAGCCCATTCTATATACTAGGAGTCCTAACCATCAGGAAGTACTTCCTGACATCCAAACAGAAACATTTTTCCTTGAGCTTTGCCCCATTGGAATGTGTATTGCCCTCTACTAAAGTGAAGAACAGGTCATGGCCCTCTTCTACATGACAGCCCTTTAAGTCTCTAAAAGATCCCCTCGGAGTCTCCTCTTCTCCAGTCTGAAAAGACACAGTTCCCCAAATTTCCCCTCATGTCATCCCTCCCAACCCGCCTACCATTCTTGTGACCCATTGCTGAACCGATTCTAACCTCGCTGTCTTCTATAATGTGGAGCCCAGAACTGGATGCAGTACTCCAGTTGTGGTGAGCAGGAGTTGTGTAGAGTGGTAACAACACCTGCCTGGATCTGGAAGTCACACTTCTGGCTATACATTTAAGGGTGGCATTTGCCTTCTTAACTGCTGCATCACACTGGTGGTTCATGTTCAGCCTGCTATCCACAAGATCTCTTTCACAAATGCTGCTCTCTGGTACCTGTGACACCTATTCCTGTGTCCCAAGTGCAAGACCTTGCACTAATCCACAGAGATCTAAGTAAACCACATCCACCAAGTCCTCTCTGACAAACTGCCTTGCAACCTTATAGAATTCCACAAGGTTCTTGTGGCAGGATCTGTTTTTACGGAAACTGTGCTGCATGGCAGCCAACCACCCATTCCTATCTAGGATTTCTAGAGCTTTCCCTATTATGAGCCTTTCCATTGTCTTTCCCAGAATGGATGTAAAGCTATCTGGCCTGTAATCCTCCATATCCCCTCTGCTACCATTTTTGAAAACTGGAACCACTGATGCCACCTTCCTCTCTTCTAGAACTTCTCCTGTTTTTCATGAGGCCTCAAAAATGTAGGCCAACAGATGAGAGAGCACTCTTGCCAATTCCCAAAGTACCCTCGATTGTAGCCCATCAGGGTCTGGTCAGGCGTTTTTCCCTTCACCGCACAGCGGTTCCCGCAGCTGTCCCCTGCTGCCTCCTGCTCCTTCAAGGCTGGTGGTTATATTTCACCAGAAGATGGCAGTAGACCTGAGTCAGCACTCTCGCCGCGTGACCCTTGTGTGCCCATTTCTAAAATGGCGACTGTAGCTAAAAAAAGGAAAGTTGACAGCAAGGGCTGCCGCTTCCAGGACAAGTGGAAATTGGAGTATTTTTTCACTGAAATATGAAACAACTGTGTCTGCCTAATTTGCCAAGAGACTGTGGCTGTTTTCAAGGAATTCAATATCAAGAGGCACTACCAGACGAAACATGCTAACTACAACAAGCTAACTGGGAACAGACGCTAGTATATTTGTTTTGTTTCCTGAACAGCTTGAAGGTAGCTAAATTCACCAAGGAATACCTTATTTGAAATCACAGTGCTTAACTTTCACATAGGAATGTAACAGAGAACCAGCTAATGGCTCCTTGGGGAAGGAAGGGTTAACCCTGGGCATTAAGGCCTGATGGTTTCAGCCAGGGGGACTCAAGAAAAACCAGTGACTAGTCCTGATAGCAATGGGAATGCAAAAAGCCGTAAGTAACTGTAAATTACTCCCAAGGGCAGAGTCATTCACACCCCAGAGATGGGGTATACTAACCTGGTTAATGTTGGGAAATGTCATCCCATGAGTCATATGTTTGATTTAACTAGATGAAAGCAGGGAGCTGAGACAGATCAGGGTTCCTCTTTGAGGAGAGGTTCCCTACTAATGCCATAGGCTCATGCCAAACAATGCTGGGCTATTTTACAAGGAAGAAGGCTAGTTGGGTATTGAATACTGTTTTAGTAGGAAGAACAGCTAGCTTTGTTATTTTCTAGTCTGAGGAGGCCAACCGGCCTGGGGGGGAGCTAAATAGTGTTAAGTCCAGTGAAATTGCTACTCTTCAACTCTCTCTTCCCTTCCCTACCCTCGTTGTTGTGTGTTTTGTATGTGTAGTAGTGTTTTAAGACCCTCCACATTGTCTAGTTTGTCTTTTGATAAATCTGTTTCCCCCCCCAAGCTTGGGTGATTCTTGTGCTGAATCCAGTGTCTGGCCCTAGGATTTGGATGTCAAGGGAAGCAGGATGGGAAAGTCCAGCCACTGGGACGTGGGGACTCAGGGAATTCTAATCATTACAAGGAAATGCAATCATAGAAACATAGAAACAGGGCGAGTCAGAAGGGGCCTCCTGGCTCCAGCCAGCTCCACTCATGACACGCTTATTCCAATCAATGTGGAACAGAAATATTTCCTTCTTCAGCAGGAAATATATCCAGGCTCCCAAGGCTAGTTTTTACTCTCTAAAAGGCCTGTGATTCTGAAATAGATTAATACAAGTATATATACTATAATTCTTGCATTTATGTAAAATGAAGAATATTACATGAAAGAAATAAAAGTAAATTATATCTATTTGGCTCTATTAGTGTCATCTAGCTAGGACTGAATAATTTAATTCATTTATTACATAAAATTAATATATCCGGTAACTGTAATAGGAAGATTGGCTCATCATTCCCTGAATTCAGAGATTTTTGTGCATCTTATCCATGGAATGAGGTACTGCAGCAGCCTCTGCTACTGTCACACCTCCAGCCATGATTTTTTCGTTTTTAGATGGCTATTTTTAGCCATCCGCACTGGCAATCCCCTTTTTGCCTTCTCCTAGGCTAAGTTGTGATTTAAGGAAGAGAGGAGCTGGCATTGTTCCATCTACGGCAGCTACAAGGCAGGAACACAGTCTTTGGAGTTCCAGCTCTGAGAACACAGGATCTCAGAGCTTGAAACGCTACATAATCCTATGACTTCCCAACAATCCACTCTGAGTGATTTAAGTGCATATGGATGCACTGCAAGCAAAAATGACAATGTTGGTGGTACACAGACTTGGAGAGGCCTACAGAAGAGGCCACCATCATTGTAGGAAAATATTGCAGATTGGAACAGCCCTAACCTCCCACTGTATCTCAAAACGTGCAGGAAGGTATATGTCTATACACTGCCCCTATGCTGTCAGGAAGCATTTTCACCAGCAGTATCACAATCCAGGGACTGTCAGACCCACTCACCTCCTCAACCACCATGTTCTAGTCAAACAATAAAATAAAATAATGTGCCAAAAATCTTGAAGTAGTGTGTTTCAAGCATGCATAGGACCACATTTAATTTGGGTAGTCATGTCAATTCTTTTGTATGAATTCTATGGTTACTTTCCAAGGTGGCTGACATGCTAATAGGAACATGTAATAATTACATGACAGACATTTAAGAGTGCATTTTAGGAGTAAAATACAGGATTTCCCTGCTTGTAAGGATGAGTGGACAAAACATGTCATAAGGTTACCTTCAGGCAAGAACCTGAAAGGAATAGGGATGATTGGAACCTGCTAGCGCTGGAGATAGCTAGCAGAGATAGCTGGCTTGAACAATTTTTATAGAGTCTCTCTAATCAATGGGCTCTCTGGTAGGAAATTGGGATTCAATTCCAGGCTAATTGCAAATTAAACCAAACTTGTCTTATTAAATTCTTATAAGTAATGTACCAAATGTATCAAAAGAAAAATTTGAATGAGGGAATGTTAAAATGGAATTTACTGAATTCCTTGGTAAAGCTGTCCAGGTTGAAGGCATCATGATAACCTGTGGTACCAAATTCCATAACTAGGTACTTTGTTTTTTCTATCCTGAATCTTCTACCATCAGTTTCATGTAGTGACCCATGGTTCTATTTTTATATTTGAGAGACATGTTTTCCGATCTACTTCCTTCACACTATGTAACAGTGGCCCTGAGAAAGTGGGGACACAATTTCACTCAGCCTTAGAAAGAAAGGCCCTTTGAGAGCTTCAAAACAACATAAGGCTCCTATTCCAAGCTGGTTGGAGCCCTGATCAGAATATCTTCTTATGGAGTAAGAGATACATGGCATCATTTTGCTATGGATTTTCACTTCCACAATGTTCTCTTTTTTAAACAGAACCACCGGAGCTGTGGACAGTGTCCAATCTATTGGCATAAAATTAGTGTTTTTCCTCCTGAAGGGAAATATTATATAACTTTTTCAAGAGAAATGCAGCTTTTCAAAATAATAGCAAAAAGAATTTAAAAAGCTATTCTATGCACACACCAATGCACATATATAAACAAACAGCTGCATCTACCTAAATAGAATGTATTAAGATTGTTTAAGATTAAACAATTACCTGTTTTAACAGGTTTTTAAAGGTGCACCAGTTAGAATAAATTTTAACTAATTTATACTAAGAGGAATATTGGGTGTTTTGAATGAACATCTGACTTGCCACTTGATTTACTCATTTGATTTTTACGACCTTACATTGTCCTTTTTTATTATTGCATAACAGTAATTGACTTACCAAGTTAACAAAATTAATTTTAAGATGATGATCAGAAAAAAGTCAGAAAAAAGGTCATACCTGGTCAGAAAAAAGTCATACAAACCTACATTCCCATTCTATTCTAAAAGCTTGAACTGCAACTGCGAGGGCAGCGAGAGCTTTAACCTAAGCCACGCTGGTCTCATCCACTACTGGAACGTGCTCCCCACTTCTTCACAAATGCTCCTGCGCAGGAAGAGTTGGGCACCCTTGACCTAGTCTGCAGTGGTGCTGTTTATTTTACCATGTATCGCCGTGGTAAAAATATAGCGTATGTTCTACGTTTAACAGACCAGAGATAGCAAGCGCGGACCATCACTTCCTCCCCACCTCCCACTGATATTCAGACGTACAGTGACCATGGAGGTTCTGCATTGTCCTCTATGCTCATTTTGCTGCTTGGATATTCCAAAAGCCAAAAGAGCGGGCAAATTTCACGCGCCCAGAAAACGTAGAGGTAGCTTAGGACCCGGCTCCGTTTTTTCCACTGGTTCATTAGTGCAAGTGCTCAAGGACATCATTATAGACATCCGCACCAAGAAATCAATAAGGCGACGCTTTAACAGCTCCCGCGGCGCCACTTTCGTTAGCTTCTTTTCCCCTCACCGGCGGCCATGGCAGCGGAAGACCAGAGAGAAGGGAAGAGCGCCGCGGCAGCCCGCCATACTACAAGCCCTGCCTGGATTGGCAGCTCTGAACTTGGAATGAGAAACAGGAAGAGACCGTCGTGGACATAATCTTGCGCATGCGCGTGTGCTCGGAGTCCCTCTTCCTCGCCTCTACTTTTAGGGACTCCACCAGGCTACCCCTCCCCGCTTCTCTCACGGCAAGACCAATCAGCACAGGGAAGAGCGTGAAGCCGCCCGAGCACAGGCTTGTTTCGCGGGTCTCGCACTAGGCGGTCTTGTGAACGCAGTCAAGTGCGCGCGCGGCTGCTCGCTCCTCACACAGGGTTGGCCGACCCGCCGACCGACCAGCACCGATAGGAGTGGAGTCAGCGGGCCAAGCGAGTGTGGCTGGGCCAGCCGAACTCCTGCAGTGTCCGCCGGGGAAGCGGCCAGCGCAGCTCTTGCCAGCGCAGCTCTGAGCAGAGGGACGAGCGCGACTACATCGTCACCAGCCGCTCTACGAGGTAGGCGAGTCTCTGCACGCACCCCCGCCCAATTGCCTGGCTGGGTGCTTAATCCATTCCCTGGCGAGGCCTCCGTCCTTTCGCGATGTGTCCTACACGCCCCCTCCCCTTCCTTGTGCGCGTCGGAGGCATAAAGGAAGAGGAGCTGGGCTGCGGCGACAGGTGCCGGCAGAAAGAGAGAAGCTTCCTTTCGCTGCTGCTGCTGTCCAAGGTCTGTTATATGTGGCTCCCTCCGCTTCCATGCTGAGACGGGGAAAGGGAGAGGAGACGAGGAAAGGCTTTCCTGCTCTTGCCGGGTGCGTCCGCGCAGTGGTCTCCCTGCAGCTCCCTACGCAGTCAAAGGCGGCATCTACACTTGATAGCAGTCTGAGGTGGTGGAGTCTGGAGGTGGCACAGTGAATTGCATCGGTATCTGACTGTGGGGGTGCGTGAAGGAAATGCTATTTTTCATATTTAAAGAGTGATAAACTCTCTGCAAGTAGAAAAGCAGACAGCAAGAAGAAGTGTGTGCTGAGGATTCTGATTGGTGTGCTAAGAGGTTGTTCTTGGTTTTTACTAGGAAAATGTTAAAAATGGCATCCTCCTACCTGCAGTCTCAGAAGTGGTACAGTCCATGTCAGGATTCTACCAGCTCAGGCTGCTGCATGTTTAAATGAGGCCCATAGGCAAGCATAAGATAAATACAGAGGCAACACTGAAGCCATTTCTGTTTGCTTCAGATGGGAAAGGCCATCCAGAGTTATTAGCCATAGCCACCATTAACACAATTAGCCCAGGTGCTCCTAGTGTTCTGAGACCTACCTGGTTCTGCCTTTTTAGCACATCTTTGACATTTTACATTTAACCTATAAAATGGCAAGCACCTCTATTTCTTATGTTTAATACCTTTTGATTTCACAGCTAACATTTTTCCCTTTCTACAGCCCTATGTAAATGTACTTGCCAAGTGAGGATAACAATTAATGCATCTGATGTAAAAAGTAATAATAAATTTGTTAGCTTTTAAGGTGCTACAAGACTTTGTTGCTTTGATACAATATATTAAGAAATTGTTTTCCTCTTAAAACCTGGGATAGGCTTAAAAGGCAAATAAGTTCCTTTGGAGAATACTGGAACAAAACATGACAGTTGAACATTGACAACTGACCATTTATTTCATCTGACCATTTATTTCATCTTCTGTAACTGTTGTGATTTGATCAATTAATAATGAACTATAAATCTTTGTTATAACATACGTAACATGTAACATAACTTCACACACAACATACTTAAAAGTCATCTATATTTACCTATATAAATTCTCTTTTCCCAATTAAAATTTTAACCAAATCAAACTTGGTTTCACTGTTTAACTTCTTGATACCAGTGGGGCACGTTACAACTCTTTATTTGGTTACCATGACAGCAGCATGGTTGTGATATGGATTATACAAGACTAACAGTTGGTCAGATTAAACATATTGGTTCAGATGCAAAAAAGATCAAAACAAGATTATTCTGTGTTAAAAATACTTCAACTTTGTTTAAAATAGGATTAAAATGGAAACATGGGTTTAGCTGACTTCCAGGGTAATGGGTTTAAACATAAATTCTTAAATTACTTACTGTTAGATTTCAGCAAATGGAAGTACTTAATCTTTCCTTTGAGGGAAGAGTGATGCATGTACTGTCAGCTGCCTTGGCTTTCTAAAAACTTATTGGACACCTGCAGAATCTTTTACTGATGAGAAGCGTTTTTGCATAGGGGTGTTCTTAAAAGATTATGGAACAGTTGTGCCTGTTTCAGGATTAGTGCAAGTGAATACTGTTCTTGTAGAGTTTAAAATATTATGTTCCAGCAAAGGGAAAATATACATACAACTCTAGCTGAGATATGAAAAGAAACACACTCACACACGAGATATCCATACTAGCTATTTACAGGAAAGAAGACAAAATATACCATTTTACAAGCTTCAGCGTGATGGGTGACAGGGATTCATGGAATTAGCAAACATTTATTTTAACATTTTCTTGAGGAATTGTAGAACAACAGAAAAGCTTATGCATTTTAGTGTTTTATAAATTGTAAAGTAGGAGGTGGTGGGTCTCTCCCAAAGTAGAGACATTCAAAAGAAACTGGACAGTCATCTGAGTGGGATGGTATAACCTGGTGTCCTGCTGGAGCAGCGGTTTCGACTGGACTGCCTTCATGGCCCCTTCCAACTCTTAGATTCTATGAATCTAATAACTGAGAGGATACAGAATGTTATAGGTGTGCACTATGTGAAATTGATCTGAATGTCTATTTTATTCATTTCTCCATTTGAAGTACATAAATCCTATCTTTCCTTATGTAGTTCGAGGGAGCCTAAAGAATGAATAAAATACAAGAAAAGCCAAAACAATCAAACCTGTTCAGGCATAAGGAAGAATATACCCTTAACATCATAGGCGCAACATGTACCTATCTGTATGAAAATACAACAGCTGACAATCTGAAAATCTAAAATGGTTTTACCATAGTTTGAGATAACCTTCAATTTTTTATAGTGCAGAATGTGATAAAGTCACCGGTTTCTTACAACATGATAAACCATGGTGGTTTAATAAGTGGGGTGGCCTGTTTCATTGTCTGAAACCAGACTCATTAACAAACCATGCTGCTTGGTGCAAACAACACAGCAAGCCACTCCAGCTTTCATGTTTATGTATCATGTTGTATCAGGAACCCAGTCAGTGACAAGATTTGCAGTGTGATGTGAGCATCATCTAGGTGTGAAATATTTTGAAGCCTCACTGGCCAGAGGGAGGATCAAGGGATTAAATGAGAAATAAATTCTGAAAAAGCATACTTTTGTATTTAGGGTATCTTTCCTTCCAGTAAGCTTTGTTTCAGGTGAAACGCAAGTTAAAACATACTGTCATTAATAATTTATCTGCTACTTTCCATGGGTGAAATGCTTTGCATCATTTAAGACTTCTCTAATAGTGTTTTTCTGAAAAGTATAATTTTGATTCTCATGAGAACTAAGTGGTTTCCAGCTGAGTTAGAAACAAAGACTGAGAGGTAATTACTTACTTAAAGTCAACCAATGCATAGACTTGTCTCATTCGCTTCATACTGACTTTTTAATATAAACATAGAAATGTAGGAACATAAGAAAAAAAGCAAGTCAGAAGGGGCCTCCTAGACCTTCTACTCTAACCCCTGGCTCCAGCCGGCTCCACTCATGTAATCCCCAACATGTGGTTGTCCAATCTTTCCTTGAACACCCTCACTGATGGGGCCTCAACCACCAACTTTGGAAGCCCATTCCATATCCTTGGGGTCCTAACCGTCAGGAACCATTTCCTGACATCCAACCTGAAACCTCATTCCTTGAGCTTTGCCCTATTGGAATGCATCCTGCATTCCACTGCAGGGAAGGTCATGGCCCTCCTCCACACAACACCCCTCACATAAGTCACCAAAAGATCGCCCCGGAGTCTCCTCTTCTCCAGGCTGAAAAGACAGTGCCCTCAATCTCTCCTCATATGTCATCCCTCCCAACCCAGCTACCTTTCTTGTGACCCTGCACTGAACCGATTCTAACCTAGCTATGTCTCCTATGATGTGGAGCTCAGAACTGGATGCAGTACTCCAGTTGTGGGTGAACAGGAGTTGTGTAGAGCTGTATCAACACCTGCCTGGATCTGGCAGCTATAAATCCAAGGGTGGCATTTGCCTTCTCAACTGCTGCATCACACTGCTGACTCATGTTCAGCCTGCTGTGCATAAGTACCTCAAGATCCCTTGCACAAGTGCTGCTCTCCAGCCACTTGTCCCCCATACTGTACCTGTGACACCTATTCCTGTGTCCCAAGTGCAAGACTTTGCACTGATCCACATTGAATGTCATCGTGTTGTCTTTCTGGATCTGGATCACCTGCTCCTCAGTTATGCCCACCACCCCTACTCAGCAGAGCAGTTATCCATTCCTCCATGACATTGATTAAAAGGTTGAACAGGATTGGTCCCAAAACTAAGCCCTGGGAAACTCCACTTTTCCCTAGCTGCCATCCTGATTATTCCTCCTGGAGAGTCACCCTCTGCTTGTGATCCATCAACCATGCCCCAATCCATAGGACAGTGCATCAATCTATATCGTGCAGCCATTTGTCAAAGGCCTTGCAGAGATCCAGGTGAAGTACATCTACCGTATCTTCTCCGTCAAGCCACCTAGCAACCTTATCATAGAATTCCACAAGTTTTTTGTAGCAGGATCTGTTTTTCAGAATCCATGCTGTGTGGCTGCCAACCTCCCATTCCTATCTAGGGTTTCTAGTCTTCCCTATTATGAGCCTTTCCATCGTCTTTCCCAAAATGGACGTAAGGCTATCTGGCCTGTAATTCCCAATATACCCTCTGCTACCCTTTTTGAAGATTGGACCCACTGATCCCATCTTCCACTCCTCCAGAACTTCTCCTGTGCTCCACAAGACCTCAAAAATGAAGGTCAATGGATGAGAGAGTACCTCTGCCAATTCCCGAAGTACCCTTGAGTGTAACGCATCAGGGTCCAGCACCTTCCTAACATCCAGCGCCCTGGGGAGCTCCTTGACTTCTAGGGAGGTGACTCCAATATGTGCCCCCATAACCCCAACCTCATCCAGCCCCCCAGGTAGAACGCCCCCAACACTCTGGGAAGTACACAGAAGCAAAATAATTATCTAACATCTGTGCCTGTTCCCTTGCATCAGTTACCAGATCCCCTCCCTCCCTTTTAAGCAGTCCCACTACCTGTCTCCCCTTCCTCTTCCTACTTACATGAAGATAGAAGCCCTTTTTGTTGCTTTTGACTTTCTTCACAAGTCTCAGCTCATAATCTGCCTTAGCCTTGTGAAGAATCGTTCTGCATTGTGCCACCTCTTTCTGGTAAACCCTTTTGTCCTCTTGCCCAAGTTTCCATTTCCTTTGAAGGTCCCTCTTCCCACCTCTCTTTGCATCCACAGTGGCACCCTCCTGCACCTCCCTGCTGTCCTAATCACCAATACCACTAAGGCCTGAGCCTCCAAGACCTCCCTTTTTAGCACCATCCATCCCTCCTGAACTCCCTTGCCTTCCAGTGCTCTCTCTCAGGAGACTTTCCCCAGCCTGGCCTTCACTTGACTGAAGTTGGCCCTTGAGAATCCCAACTCCTACCACTCATCCCCACTTCCCTGATCAAAAAGCATAGGATGGAGTTGTCACTCACATCCAGAGCTCCCCGAATCTGCACATCACCCACCAGATCCTCCCTGAAGGTCTTAACTAGTTCTAGGATGTTCTCCCCACCCACTGTTGCCTCTCAGACCCTCTGGGTGAAAATCCCTCCCTCCATAGCTTTTAGGAAACAACGGGTCCTTGCTGCCACTGCCAAATGCGTTTCCCAACTAATATCAGGAAAGTTAAAGTCTTCCATTATGGCCGTGTCCCACCCCTGGGATGCCCTTCCAATCTGGTTATGTTCTTTTATATGTAAGTTTGATTAATGGATGTATGTCTTATACAGTGGATGTGTGGCTTAGTACTACATTTATGGAACCCACTTGGGTGTAAGGTCTGGGGTGTGGGTGGCAGGAAACTAAACAGAGGTACCAGGACCCAGATAATATAGTCAATAAACTTGATAGTTGAAGTCTAGTCACCAGTCAAATCTAAGTCATTACCCAGAGCAAGCCAACATCAAAACAAGTGCAAACAGGGAAACAAGCAAAACATAGTCCAGATAACAAAGCATAGTCAAAACAAGTCGGATGTCAGGAGCCAAGAGTATAGCATGAGGGCAGGGATACCTTTTGAAAAGAATTACAATCCAGGTGCATGATCAAGGTTCAAGAGCAGAAAGTGGAACAACAGCAGACAGCATCCAGATGCCACAAATGGCTTCGACACACTGGAAGCCAATGTTGCTGATGCAGCTTCTGGAGAGAAGGGACACTTCTTAAATAGCTCTTTCCCCAGGACTCCCAGGTGGCATTCATCAAAGTCCTGGCAACTGCAGCAAAGGTAAGGGGGAACCAGGGAAACAGAAGCACTACATAGTGTCGACCATTATTTCTGAACCATAGCTAGCAGTAATTCTGAGAGATGGCCAGTGTTCTCTGCTTCTGTAATTTGCATAGGTTATACAGTGGTACCTTGGCTCGCAAACACCTCAGTTCACGATCAAATCAAGTGGTGAACAGAAATTTCAGAAAAATTTTGCCACAGTTCACGAACTCCACATTGAGTGATGACCATGATCATGGCCATGTTACCACATGTTGATCACAATCATGCCTGTCTCCCCCCCTCCCCCTTTAGCACAATCACGCCCATCTTCCCTGCACAAGTGCGATCACGATCGCGGGTATCTCCCCCCCCCGAGCACGATCACTATCGTATGATTATCGTTTGGACTCTCCCTCCAAACAATGACCCCCCCCACCTAGGTTAGTGTGCTCTACTGTACTGTACTTTGTTACTTTGTTGTTCTTTGTTACTTTGTTTCATATTTTTGTGATAAATATTTACAGACTGGTATAAGCTTATTTACATTGAATCTTATGGGGAAATTTGACTTGGCTCATGACCAAAATGGGCTCACGACCACATTCATAGGAGAATAGATTAACCTTATTTACATTGAACCTTATGGGGGAATTTGACTTGGGTCGCGACCAATTCAGGTCGCAACCAGAGTCGTGGAACGGATTAAGTTCGTGAGCTGAGGTACCACTGTAGTATATTCCGGTTATGAGCCCTATCCAGTTTTGCCTAAGTAAGCAGTCCTATACATGTTTGTTCAGAAACAAGGCCTACTGTGGGTTTTACTTTCAGAAGTGTTCTTCAAACAGTTGGGGACCAACAGTGAGCTTCAACTTACTTTCAGGTGGCTTCAGCACTGTGGCTCCAGCCCATTCCCTCCTCACTGTTTGCTTTGCAGCTTTTTGATTGGACCAAAGCTGCAAGTATCAGTTCTCTGCACTCACAGTACATAGGCAAGTCTAAGATGTGGGAGTAAGTCAGAGAGCAAGGCTGTAGAATACAAAGGTGAAGGGGGAAAAGAGAAAGAAAGAGAGGGAAAGAGGAAACAGAGACAGGTCAGTTAAGTGTGGGGGAAGGAGGAGGAGGAGGAAGATAGGTGAAAAGGATAGATAGATTCAAGGATAAAGGAGAGGCACTGCAGGTCATTGTTGAGCCCTTTGACCCAGATATGCCACCTCTTCTACCTCAGAACAACCTGGCATTGTGTATGTGTCTGTATGTCTGGTGGTAGATGGGGAGAGAAAAGAAATGGATCTAAGTTAATGTCATAAGAGAAATTTCAGAGGAGGTAGATCAAACCAGTCAGTCCCAGAGGAGATCAACCCTGACTGTTCTTTAGAAGGCCAGATACTGAAGATGAAACTCAAATACTTTGGCCACCTAATGAGAAGGAAGGACTCACTGGAGAAGAGCCTAATGCTGGGAACAATTGCCGGCAAAAGAAGGAGGGGACGGCAGAGAACGAAGTGGCTGGATGGAGTCACTAAAGTAGGTGGACTCTGGGGGATGGTGGAGGACAGGGAAGGCCTGAAGGAACGTTGTCCATGAGGTCACGAAGGGTCGGACACGACTTCGTGACTAGCAACAACAAAACGAACAACAACAAGGAGAAAAGGAAAGGGAAGGCAGTGTCTCTCTTCTCTGAGTGAACAGTGTCAGAGCAAGTTTTGAAGGGAATAGAGAGATTAAAAAGTTAATATTTGAGGGCTAGAAACAATTAAGGTGATAATTACAAAATAGGGAATAAGCAATAAGCAAGGGAAACTGTTTAGGAAGAAGCAAAAGTGAAGCAACAAGCAGGAGGAATGAAAGTTTGCAGCTATAGGTGTGACAAGATAAGGGGAGAAAAAATGGCAGGAGATGAGTAAATATACAGTCGGCCTACCACATTCTTAGGGAACTGGAACTTTGTTTTTATGCTGAATTTGTATGTAATATAAGTTATTACTGTATATATCAGCAAATAAGATCACCAATAAAACAAAAAATTGGAGATTGTCTTACATGCCAATATATATGGTAATATGTGTGGAACAAGTGACCAGGAAGTATGTTTCTGAAAAATATAATAATAATGTGTAGAACTCTTGTACTAATACAAATAAATAAATAATGTTTCAGAAAATATATATTGGCATATAAGGTGATGTGTATAAGACAAGGCTGCAAAACTCCAAACAAATTCTCATTAAAAATTCATGAATAATCAAATCTATGAAAGTTAAACCCAGGAAAGTCAAGGTTTGACTGTACTTTGCAGTGTATGTGGTAGAAAGAAACAGTATAAAATTAGATGTGGTAGAAAAAACAGTATAAAATAGAAAGAAACAGTATAAAATTAAAAGTAATTTTCACGTAGAGCCTTGAGCCCCAAATTCTGCTTGAAATGGGAAAATCGAGTCATAATACCTCCAAGCTCACTATGAGGAAAACTGAATTATGGGACTACCTGCCACAGGGATATCACTAAGACAAACAATTTAGAAGTTTCCAAAAAGGGAGTAGGCTACAACAATTATATCAGCCCACAGCATTTGTTGCTAACAGAATGGTCCAAATGGTCCATTTATATCTAAGACTATGTCTATATTGCTGTACATCAAATGCACTCCGGAACAATGCTGCTTCACAATTTAGCATTGCTCTCTACTGGCCCTTAGTTGGCCGGGAGGAATGCTGATATGCCACACTGTTGGTTGAAGTCTCAGTATTGCTTTTTTTAGTAAAAACAAGGCTGCTGTTACAAACCCTCTGCAGCTTCATTCCACATGATAAATCACCATGAAAAAATTCAGTTTCTCTCAGTGCCTCTCCCCCATCCAAAAATGTTCTCAGAAAAACAGTCTGCCTTGTGGAAGACAAACGGCTCTGCAGAAATTTGTGAGGCATTTTCAGGTCCATATTTGATCCTCAGTCCCATTTAGTATAAAACACAACAAATTACTAACTGAAGTTTTAGAATCATCTTTAACAGGAATTATGTTCATAGCACACAGCACATTGTACTAATCCAAAGCGATTCCTCATTCTGGTAGTTTAGTCCTTTAACTTATAGAGACATCATTGATTTTGAGATGACACCTTGCTAGTTCCACTCATCCTGGAAGACATTATTGTGGATGTACTAAAACACTGTTTTGAAGGGTTAATTGATTTAAATTCCTGAATATTACCCTTTAATAGAAGTTGAACATTGTCAAATACATAAATCAATTTTTGATGATAATATCAGCTTTTCCATTTGTACTACTTTGCTTTATTGTGCTCTCAAAATGGTTATTGCATAACTAAAATATATTGTGATCATGTCTAATTGAATATAGCATATCTATTGTAGATGTAAAGCACATCACTATAATTGTGTAGAGATGTGCATTGTTATTCTAGGACATTTCCTATGTTGGCACAGCTCTGCTGAGTGGTTGAAATATGGACATTACTTGGATGGGACAGAGAGGCACAGGCATACATGAAATACTGTATCGCTATAGCTTCCAAACATGCCTGCAATGGTGGTGGGAATTTGTGGCATCCCAGAAGTGATGAAAGGAAAATGCTTCTTATTAGACACAGTGGAGAGGAACAAACAAAGAAGTATCACTGCTTCCCCAACTTCCTGCCCTACTCATGTTGCAATAATAGAATATAGGATATGGTTGTACATTCTGTCCTCAGTCATAGCATACCAACATATGACCATGAGATTCAGAGGCTGAGTTTGGGCCAGTTATTGGCTCTCAGCCAGAACTGCCTCACAAGCTTATGAGTCTACAATGGAGAGCAGGAACTTCATGTATGCTACTTTGGACTCCTTGTAGGAAAGGCACCACCATCCTTATTAATTCACATACTGTCTAAGTATTGTTTCCTGCCTGGAGTCCATGCCATATGATATGATATTCAGACAGTATTTCTTTCAGTATATTGATTTCTAAACAAGCTTGGAGGCACCTCCAAACAAAGCATTGAACTTCATATACTCCCCTACCTTTTTTAGTCTACCAGCAGTTTTCAGACTTTGAAAAGTTCATGTGAATCTGGTGTATCTGGTGACAGTCCTGCTGAAAATCTATTAGGTGTTCCTTTTTCAGATCTTAAGAAAACTGAAGGATTGGTGGTGAGTTCAATTTTTTAATATTCTGGAGACAACAATTATTGTTGTTCAGTAATGGATGTGACCAGCTGTGACAAAATGAGGAAGAATATCACATTTGAAAGTGTAACGTCCGTTTATCGGTTGTTTCTGTTCTAATACATTTCCTTATCAGCTCTAATATCTGCATGTACAGGTAATCCCTGGGTAACAAATGAGTTGCATTCTTGAGAAAACAGAAATTTGTTAGCAACTTGTATGCAAGTTGGACCACGTATAGTAAGCCTTCCACATTCACAGGGATTAGGGGTGCACGACCCCTGTGAAAGTGGAAGAACCACAAATATCTCTAGCCCCCTCTCCCCATCCAAACTCACTCAAGGAAATGCTGGAGAACTTCCCCTCTCCAAATGGGCAGGGCAGGATGGCACCCTTTCATTTCCTTTCTCTTGATGGTGATGCTTGGGAAGCCTTCTCTCCCCTTCTGTTTCTTCACTGTCTGTGATTATGATTTCCTGCAATAATTTTTTAAAATGTATGGCAGTTTGTTTGTAAGTATGGGTTCTTTGTAATTTGGGGACTGCTCATTCATTACAGCTTCTTGACTTCAGAAGATAAACAAGTATTATTTGTTTATTGATATTGTCCAATGTGGTGTACAAGTCTGCTATATCTTTCAGTGACAGATATTTTTCAGAGGCTGGATCTCTGAGTGATAAGCATTAATGATTTGGCAGAAATGTCTTCATATTTGAAAAGCAAGAAGAAAATCTGCAAGGAGGTGAATCTGTTTTTCTTGTTTCAAGGAACAGAACAGGATTTCATGCATAAATATATTCTATTAATTTATGTAGCCCAAATTCATCCCCGATATGATCTATGTATCCCAAGAAATTCATCGGGATATAAAAGGAATCAAGATGCAATATAACATCCTCAATTTAATACTATCTAATTGGGATGGCCTGGTGGACAAAATAACAACCATGGGAACTCTCGGGAAAGTGACTATGTGATACTGAAATTCTCAGTTATGGAGGAGACAAAGGGTAACTGGAGCCAAACAAGCATCCTGGACTTCAAGAAAGCCAACTTTACCGAACTCAAAATGAAAAATGATAAGAAAAGTGCCATGGCAACACACCCTTAAAGGGAAAGATGTCCAAGGGGGATGGGAAGATTCTCCAAGCACAACTACAAACAATTCCACCAAGAAAAATGTGTAGAAGACAGCAGAGGGAGCTCACATGGCTCCGCAAATGGTTAGATGACAGCCTGAAAGAGGGAAAAAAAAACATGTACAGGAAGTGGAAGGGGGGCCAGACCACGAAAGTCGAATATAAACAAACAGCAAGGAATTGCAGGAATTGCATCAGGAAGGCTAAAGCAGGTAATGGACTAAGAACAGCAAGGGATACTAAGCACAACAAGAAAGTCTTCTTCAGATAAATCCAGAACAAAAGACATGAGAAAGAGAAGGGTGTCCAGCTACTTAAAGTGGATGGCAAAGTGATAACAGAGGACAAAGAAAAGGCAGAGGCGCTGAATTCCTACTTCGCCTCAGTCTTCTCCCACAAGGAAGCTGGAAGTGAGAGATGGCAGCCCAAGATTGACAGACAAATGGTCAAGGAATACCTAGGTGGAATAAACACTTTCAAATCCCCAGGGCCTGATGAACTCCATCCCAGAGTCATAAAAGAGCTAGCGGAGGAACTCTCAGAACCACTGGCTATTATCTTTGATAAATCTTGGAAAACAGAAGTGCCTGATGACTGGAGAAGGGCTAATGTTGTCCCTATCTTCCAAAAGGCGTAAAAAGATGAAACTGGATACTATAGACAAGTTAGTCTAATGACAATTCCTGGAAAAATTCTGCACCAAATTATTAAAAAATACATTTGCAAGCATCTTGAAAAAAATGCAGCGATTAACAGGAGCCAGCATGGATTTATCAGAAATAAATCCTGTCAGACTAATTTAATCCCATTTTTTGATTGGGTAACCTCACAAATGGACAATGAGAATATGGATATAATCTAGCTAGACTTTAGCAAAGCTTTTGACATAGTGTCACAGGACATCCTGATAAGCAAATTAGCGAAAACTGGACTAGATGGAAAAACTATTAGGTGGATCCAAACTGGCTGCTAAATTGGACACAAAGAGTGCTCATCAATGGCACTTTCTCAAATTGAATGGAGGTAACTAGGGGTGCCACAGGGTTCAGTCCTGGGCTCAGTGCTCTTCAACTTCTTTATTAATGATTTAGCTGAGGAAGTACAAGGAAAGATAATCAGATCTGCAGATGATACAAAACTGGGTGGAATAGCACACACCCTAGAAGACAGAATGAATATCCAGGGTGACCTTGATAAACTTCAACACTGGGCTGAAAGCAGCAGAATGCGATTCAGTAAGGACAAGTGCCAAGTCCTCTACCTAGGAAAAAGAAACCAAATTTATTCTATTTTTATTTATTTATTTATTTATTTATATCCTGCCTTTTTCCTACAAAGGGCTTAAGGCAGCTTACATCATTCTCCTCCTCCATCGTATCCCCACAACAACAACCCTGTGAGGTAGGTTGGGCTGAGAGTCTGTGACTGGCCCAAAGTCACCCAGTTGGCTCCATGGCTGAGCGGGGACTAGAACCCAGATCGTCTGAATCCTAGTCCCATGCTCTTAACCAGTACACCACACTGCCTCTCAAATGCATTGATACAAGCTGGGGAATACGTGACTCAACAGAACTGAAAAAGAAAAAGATCTTGGAGCAATTGTGGACAATAGGCTAAACATGAAGCAACAGTGCAATGCAGCTTCCAAAAGGGCAAATAATATTTTGGGATGTATTAACAGAAGATTTACTTCCAAATCATGAGAAGTAGTAGTTCCTCTATACTCCTCACTCATCAGACCTCACCTGGAATGCTTTGTCCAGCTTTGGGCACCAAGATTTAAGAAAGATGGAGGTAAATTAGAAAGGGTCCAGCAGAGGGCAACAAAGATGATCCAGGATCTGGAAATACTGCCCTTTGAGGAGAAACTGGGCATGTTCAGCCTTGAGAAGAGAAGGCTGAGGGGGGACATGATATCTCTCTATAAGTAACTCAAAGACTTTCACACAGAGGAAGGTCAAGATCTCTTCTTGCTGATGCTAGAGTATAGGACACAGAATAATCAATTTAAGTTGCGACAACCCAGATGCAGGCTGGACATCAGGAAAAGCTTCCTCACTGTCAGCACGATAAAATATCCATTTGTCATTAAATTCTTCTTACTGTCTTCTAGTTACATAATTAGTAAGCTTTGCCATCACTGCATATCCTGCTAATCGATTTCTCCTTTCTGCAGTGATTTCCATTTTGAAACTATTGTGATTCTCGCTGCTGTAGTCATATACTTAAATAACTCTGACATATATTTTAAAAGGGTCTCTGGCACAATGTTCAAAAGCATGTTCTTGGGACTCATAGGAAATTTAATTTTAAAGATTTTCTGTATTTCCGCATGTATCAATTTCCAGAATTTTTGTGTTATTTTGCAAGTCCACCACATATAAGGTCCTCTTACATTTCCAACGTTTTGCATTTTAATTCTTATCTATTTTCCCGATACCTTTTGGAGTAATGTACCACTGATAAAACATCTAAGATCAATTTTCTCTTAATGCTTGACCAAGAATTTAATATCTTTCTTCCAGAGAGCTTCCCACTGACCAGATGATATTTCTTCACCAAGATTTAGTTTCCAGATTGTCGTGTGTTTCTTATCTGGATGGCTTTCAGTATCATAATGTAATAACAGTTTGTAAAGTCTTCCTAGTAAGTGATCATTCTGCTGTGTAATCAACTTTTCAAAATCTGTCAGATCTCTTAAAATGCCTTCTCCTGGTTGCATTTCCCCCTTCAGTCTTGAAATCAATTGATGGTGAATGAGCCAATGTATATTTTTCCCTTCATTGTTCAGTTGTTGCCAAGATTTAATTTGTCCTGATTGGTCAATAACATCTCGGTGAGTTCTGAGATTGTTATTTCTCCTTGAGTGTTTTCCATATGCTTCAACTGGGGCCATGGAGGAGGCGGAGGGAATTGGAGGATTAATTTTTTTCCTCATGGAATACCAATTTTTTATTAAATTATCTCTTAGCACATGTTTGTTATTAAGATCAGAGCCTTCTTAACTGATGTTTCAGCCCACAAAAGGTTGTGTATCTCATCTTCAAAATCAACCAGTTCCAACTTCACTCACCTGTTATTAGTGTTTAGAATCCAATCTGCAATATAGGCCAGGCCTGCTGCATAATAATGTAACTTCAAATTAGGTACAGCAAGGCCTCCTCTCTCCTTTACATCTAGTAAAATTTTGAATCTGATCCAGGCAACAGTTTTGTAGTAGTAACTTATCAGAAATGTAGAAGCAATTTTAAAGCCTGGATTGGAGGTTAGATAGGGATAGGGAGGACTGATAAATGCTAAAAATTATTTTAATGTTTCCATGTACAGTGGTACCTCAGTTCATGAACTTAGGTACCACTGTATATGGAATGTGAGCTTCTGAGGCAGCATCAGTGTTCCATCTTCTGGCCAGAGAGCAGAATAGCAGCCCTGGTGGTTGCAGGGCTGGCCCCCCAATCAATTGTGGGCCACCTGGGCTAGTATGAGCAGCACCTGGGAGCCCCGAGGGAAGAGCCATATAAGGACCAGCTCTTCTCTACAGATGCTGCCTCAGCATTGAAGATCTTTGATGTTGTTGGAGTGCTCTGTACCTTCTAGAACCTGTTCCTGTCTGGACTTTGCCTTTCTTCACCTGCTCTACCTTCTGCTCCAATCCCAGGTACCCACTTCTCCTCAGCTTGTCTCTCTGCCTTTTGACTTCTGACTGGCTTCAGTTGCTCTTCACTATTTGGATTGACTTAGCTTGTACTTTTGTTACTGGCCTTGACCTCTAGAGTGCTTGACTGTGATTTGGAATAGGCCCTGATTCTTTAGCCAACGGATCCCCCTGATAGTTCCATCTAGCCCACTTTTAGCTAGATTGCTATACAGGTGATTATGGGACATTTAGTCAAAAGTTTTGTTGAAGTCAAGCTGGCGCATATTCTCAGCATTCCCACAGTCCACAGGTTACCCAATCAAAAACTGAAATCAGATTAGTCTGACAGGATTTGTTCTTCAGAAATCCATACAGGCTTCTAGTAATCACTGCATTGATTTCAAAGTGTTTGCTCACTGACTGCTTTATAATCTGCTCCAGACTTGACTGGTCTGTACTTCCCAGGTTCTTCTTTTTTCCTTTCTTGATGATAGGAATAGCATTAGTTCTTCTCCAGTCATCTGGCACTTCCCCTGTTCTCCATGATTTCTCAAAGATAATAGTGGTTCTGAGAGTGCTTCTGCCAGCTCTTTTATGACCCTATGATGGAGTTCATTGCACCCTGGATATTTGAACTCTTTCAACCCATTTAGATGATCCTTGACCATTTCCCTATTAATCTTGATCTCCTATCCTGCTCCTTCAGTTTGTACTTCCCCTTCATCAGGCAGGCGATCTTTTGGAAGAAGACATAGCCAAAGTAGAAATTGAGCATTTCTCCTCTTTCTTTGTCATCTGTTATCTACATTGAGTAATTGAACCCCCAGTTCTTTCCTCTGTCTTTTAGTTTGGACATTTCTGAAGAAGGCATTTTTGTTCTTTGCAGCATTCCTCACTAGCCTCAGTTCATTCCTAACATTAGCCTTCCTGATGCCATCCCTGCAATTCTGTGCTACCTGCCTGTACTCTTCTTTTGTAGCCTGGCCTTACTTCCATTTCCTGTACACATCTTGTTTTTTCAGATCATCTCTAAGCCTTTTGTTGAAGGCACATGGGCTTCTTCTGTTGTCTTCCACCCTTTCTTCTTTTGGAATAGGTTGTAATTGTGCCTATAGAATTTCCTTTTTTTAACATTCCCACCTATCTTGAACTCCTTTTCCCATTGGAGTCATTTGTGTTGTAACTTTACTTATCAATATTCTGAGTTTATTAAAATGGTCTTTCCTGAAATTCAGGGTGCACATTTGGCTTTTGTTTCCTTTAGAATCAAGAACTCAAGTATGGCATGGCATCTCCCCCAGAGTTCCTGTAGCTGCCATTTTCTTGACAGTGATCCAAATGCAAGGTGTTTCTGTAGCAATCCTTGTCCTTTTCTATTTTCCCCTGAATGTTCTCAGGGTGATGCACATTTCACACTTTTTATCCAAGAGTACAGCCCTATCCTGCTTCTTCTGGAGAAAAGGAGTTTTGCGAGGGTAATGGCAAAGGTGTATGGAGATGAACAGAGCTGTATAACTAGCTGTCTAAACTCTCTTTCCCAGAAAAATTGGTTGGGTCACACTTCTGCACTTTGCTGAGCTGCTACAATGGCAAAACTACGGTGAGCTGGAAGTGGCATAAGTTTGTGGCAGGAAGGGTAGTGTCACTTGAGTCGCCCTTCACAAAAGGGGAAAATGGTGGGATAAAATTGCAGTAGTGATGATGATGTGCATCTTAAGAAATATAAAATTCTGGAATAGCTTCTTTGAAACAATTATGCAGTTGTCAAGAGTTTTATTTAAGATATTTGTATGCTGTTTGCAAGAGCCTGAGAGTTTTGAGGGTGTTTAGCCAAGATCAGATGAACAGATGTAATATATTAGTTCATGAACTTATGTATTAAGTTTGATAAAGTAGCAAGAGCAGGAGGTTAACTTGTGTCACTTTTCAGTCTTGGACCTCTAGAAACCACTTAACAACTGCCACCACACACCTGGATTTAACAACAAAGGCTGCATGGAAGCTCTTAATACAGGAGGGTGAATATGACTTGATAGGAACAACTGGAACTTGGTGGGATTATTCTCATGACTGGAATTCAACAACCATCCTTCCAAGGGCTTGATTAATTCTTGCTACATATTATAGAGTAAATCAGGAAGTTGGTACGTGCTGAGGCATGTGGCCAGCAGCACTTTTTGTTGGCTCGTATCTTCCAGAATGACAATCCAAATACTTCTGTAATGAATACAGACTGGCTTTGTTGCGATGGGGGCGGCATAAAAATGTTTTAAATAAATATGTGCAACCTTTCCATCTCCTATAGAATGGTATATACTCCTGATAGTGAGTTCAGATATATATTTTTAATCTGTCCTGATTTGGGCAACAAAGAATCCTTTGTTGCCTATGGCAGACTCATCAGTTTGTTAGGTCTAGTTTATAAAATAACATAACAAAATAATAAAATTGTATATAGGTGTCATGGGGCTCTATTTTTGTTAAAACAATGAAATTCCTTGGCTGGAATTTATGCTTCTGAACCAATGTTTATGGCTGTAGCAATGTGGGATATGAAGTTGCGTTACATAGTTGAGATGTGGTAAAGCATTTGATATGCTTTTTTTCCTGCTTGCACGGACTCCCAATTATAAAGACGACTAAGGCATGCAATTGCAACTATGTAGCCACATTTTATTTTTTTCAGTGTATGGTCTGTGTATCTTCCCTTGCCACTTCCTTCACTGTCTATAAAAATAAGGGACCAGTTTATTTATAAATATTGTTAAATAACACTGTATTTATCTATTGCCTCCAGAAGGTTAGCTGTAGGATAGAGATCCTGAAGGGAAGTCAGCTGTTTCCTGGATATGAATTGTAGCTGCTGCCTTGTTCTTTTTCTGAATGCTGGATAATTATGAATCATGCAACAAAGTTCTTAGGTTGAGTGTTAGTAAGGCATAAATAAGCTTAAAACAGAATGGAAATTTGGGTGGGGAAACTTTGAGTCCATGATATGTGAGAACTCTGTATCTTGTGTTTTTACTTTAGCAGTGCAACAGGGAGAGAGCTTTGGCTTTGAGAAAAATGCAGTAGTAACAATAGCTCACCCTTAATGATTCTTTTGTTTGTTTAGAATGGCTTTGGCAACAAATACCATTGACAAACTTTGTGTTCTCAAATTGTCAAATGTAAAAAACAAAACTTGGCTAGAAACTTATTTCATGAAAATTTAATAAAATAAGTTTCACATAATCCATCAACTGGAGGGGTTTCCATTAAAGTGCTCCTAGCTAATAAACCTTACTACAGGCCCCATGCAGATAAAGAACCCAGATATGTGAATGCACAGATGACTATATGAAGAACAACAATGACATATAAGCAACCTCCCTACCTAAGTAGTGATTAAAATGGTGGTTGATACTAAATATTTATGTGCATAGCTTTCCTGTCCATTGTATCAAGTGGGAAAGCAGCTTATTGAGCTCTACCCAACAGGGGAAATTACAGTGGTACCTCAGTTCACAAACTTAATTCATTCCACGATTCGGGTCGCAAACTGAATTGGTTGCGAACCAAGTCAAATTTCCCCATAACATTCAATGTAAATAAGGTTACTCCATTCTGAACCATGTGTCAATTTTTTTAAACCACAAAAATATGAAACAAAGTACAGTAGAGTATGAAGAGAGAACACTGACCTTGCTTGAAGCATGGAGGCCAGGAAGGTAGGTGGGGAGGAGGTTATTGTTTGGAGGGGGAGTCTGCGACCGTGATCTCAACTAGAGGAAGTCGCGACCATGTGTTAGAGCGGGGAAGATGGCCGCATTCATGACCATGTGAACACAAACATGACCGTGGCCATCTTCCCCACTCAAACATGCTCTGACATACGGTCGTGGTGTGGGGAAGATGGCCCCAATCGTGTTTGCCACCCAATTAGTTCACGAACGGAAGCAAAATTTTCCCAAACTTTCTGTTCATGAACTGAATTGTTCATGAACTGAATTGTTCATGAACTGAGGTATTTTATTTATAACATTTTTATGCCTGTATACAGTAAAACATGTCTATAAAATTAACTGATAGATCAATCTTAATGATGCTTTTCCATTTTGCTTCCGGTATATTATTAAATAGGCTGACTTTTAGAAATACAGTAGTACCTTGCCTCATGAACTCAATCTGTTCCAGGACTCTGGTCACGATGCAAATTGGTCGTGAGCCAAGTCAAATTTCCCCATAAGGTCCAATGTAAATAAGGTTAATCCGTTCTGTAACTATTTTTTTATCGCAAAAATTGAAGCAAAGTGACAACAGCAAAGATCACAGCCATCTCCCCCCCAGCATGATCACTGCTATCTCTCCCCCCCCTCCCAGAACAACCACTGTTGTGTCCGTGTTCCCTGCACAAGCACGACTACAATCACAGCCATAGGCGCGGGTGTGGTTACACTTGGGCAGGGAGGATGGGTGCAGTTGCGGCCATCTCCCCCACCCCCAAGCACGATTGTTGCCATCTCCCCCACAAGCTTGACCATAATTGCGCCTGTGCAGGGAAGACAGGCGTGATTGCAATCGTCACCCAATGCGGAGTTCGCGACCTGAGGCAAAATTTTTCTGAAATTTCTGTTCACGACCCGATTTGGTTGTGAACTGAGGCGTTTGTGAGCCGAGGCACCACTGTGTTGTGTTTTCTCCTACTGTAGCTTTCTTTAACAGTAGTCTAAATTTCTGTGATTTTTACTGGAAGAGCAGCAAATCTCGTGGACAGAATTAAAATATTGGATACAAAATATTAAGTGTTAAGAACATCCTTAAATATCAGTAAATTATACCTTTGATCAATAATTTAAATAAGGAATGGAAGTAACTACCTGGGTATCTTCTGGAGAAGATTAAAAAAAAACATTTTCATCCACGGCTTCATTATTTCCAGGAATTTCACATTCCTAGCCTTTTCTTAAGTGTCCTCATTACATAAATTTTAGAAATTATTTGTAGGAAGTACAATTACTTCCTTATGTTTCTGGGCTTGTGGTTATTTGACTTGCTGCAGCATCTAATCCAGTTCTTATTTAAAAACTACAGTGAAATAAGCACTGTGGGTTGTCTTGTATTGCCACCAGATGGAGCAGTATATAAATTATCCCACCATAACCTTCATTTCTAAAAACAAATAATTTTGAAGCATGGTTTTGTAGAACTCGCTGCCATTTCTAAAAATATTGCTATTTAGACGATACCGCGGAGAAATGCTGCTTCAGCTATAAACCTGTAATTGTTGCCACAAGAATAAACTGTGTCTGGGTCCTGAGTGTGTGTTTTGGCAAGCCTCAGGTGTGTGCACAAGAAGCTATCTGTTTTGGCAGAACTGACAGCTTAGAATCTGAGGATGAAATGTGTGTAGGAGAGACTGCCCATCCTGGTGGGACTGATGGCTCAGAGATGATTGCTGAACAGTCCCAGCTGCAGTTCAAGTGCCTGAGTATCTGTCTATGTCTGCTCTGGGGGAGAATAGTTCAAGGGCAGCTGAAGGGGTCAGTCAACTCACCTGTGGGAACCAGAAAGGGCAACAGCAACTGGAGGGAGGGCAATTAGAGATGAGTCTATTGGATGGGGAGCCTCTGCCTCCTGAGGAGGTGGATCTGATAGTCTTTTGTCACAGTTGTAGGGTGGCCCAACTGGGGTCTCTGAGGGAGGACTGCAGGCATGCCCAGTCCCACAGCACTCCTCCCCCATGGACAGATGCAGAAGGTTTCGTAAGGAGAGCTTTGGGTGAAGAAAGCCAGAGAGGGTTTGACATACTGCTTTGTGTATTGCATGTAAACTAAAGATGTTTGGCAAAGAAGCACAGGAGAGACTATTACTTGCTGGGGGGGAGAAACACAGTTCATGACACTCTGTCTAAAAGAAACTTGGTAGCTTGTTTCCAATGACAACACCACTAGAGGCAACTAGGGTTGTGAGATCCTTTTGGGATCTACCTCTTTTCTGTTTATCAAACTTCCCCTCATGCTTGATCCTGGTTTAGGAAGCAAGCCAGGCTGAGATGTCTGGAAATGCTCATAGAACTCCAGTTGCACAACCGGCAGCCTTCTTCCATAGCTCATGCAGTACAAATAACGGCTATAAATCAAGTGCACGGAAGAGGGCACTTGCAAAGTTCCATTTGGGGCTCAGTGCCTGGTGATTGCCATGTAAACACTTGGCACCAAGTTATACTCATGGCGTCAAGAAAGCAGGTCAGAGTCTAGGAAGCCGAGCCAAGGGAATCCAACAAATTCCCATCCTCAGAGCAAATTCATCACACATCTCTAGAGGCAGAATTTAAAAATCAACAAAATAAGATATTTGTTAATGGGAATTATTTACAAACATTAATGCCATTCTTCAAATAATAGATTGACAGTACTTAAAGGTTCAGGGCACCTGGGTTCTAGTCCCCACTCAGCCATGGAGCCAGCTGGGTGACTTTGGGCCAATCACATATTCTCAGCCTAATTTACCTTATAGGGTTGTTGTTGTTCATTACATTTCTGTAATGTATATACTTACCAACTGTGTAAATTCCTTTTCAGCTGTGATGCATAGAGCTGTACACAGTGTTCAATGTCTGGTTGCAGCATAGGTTTCTGTAAGGTGAGTATAACCTTGGCTATTTTTTTTCTTTCCTAATTGTGCCTACCATATTTCCCTGAAAAAAAAAAGACCAGGTCTTATATTAATTCTTGCTCCAAAAGATACTCTAGGACTTATTTTCAGGTGATGTGTTATTTTTCATGTACAAAAATCTACATTTATTCAAATACAGTCATGTCATCTTCTAGAACATAGTCATAACTCTCCAAACCCTGAATTGTGTTGCAATGGACGTACTAAACATGTCTGTCTGGCTGGCAATCTTAACTGGGGCTTATTTTTGGGGCAGGGCTTATATTATGAGCATTCTGAAAAATCATACTAGGTCTTATTTTCGGGGAAACAGTGTGACATGGTGTTTTCCTTTTTCACAGAAGCTGTACATTGATTCATTGAGTTTTCCACTACAACCCCAGGATTCATTTTTGATCAGACACTGCCAGCTCAGATCCCATCAAACCTATACTTGAATTTGGATTTTTTTTGGCCCAATATACATTACTTTACAGTTGCTTACACTGAACTGCATTTGCAATTTTGATGTCAGTTCTCCTAACTCAGAGAGATCCCTTTATAATCCCCTTTTGTTCCTTACAATCCCTTTTTGTTTTAACTACCTTGAATAATTCAGTGTCATGAGCTGACTTGGCTACCCTATGCTCACTTCTATTTCTGGATCATATATGAGTATAGTCCCAATGCAGATCTCTGTGGGACTGCTCTATTTAGGTCTTTCCATTAAGAGAATTTACCATTGATTGGTACTCCCTGCCTTTTGAGACTGATTCGTAAGAGGACCTTTATTTCTTTTTCATTGCTGCCAAGATTTTCAGAAGTCTTTGGTGATGGTTTTTGTCAAAAACCTTTTGGAAGTTTATCAGATCACTCAGTCCACATATTGATACTATCAATATTAAAGATCTCTACATGTTAGTGAGAAAAGACTTACTTTGGTGAAAGCCATATTGATACTTTTTGGCAGGACTTGTCTTACTAATTTTATCTTTAATGATGCTTTTGGCCAACTTTTCCAGAACCACCCAAAATTACTTCTAAAAATAGCTTTTACATTTACTAGTCTGCTGGTATAGGGCCTGATTTTAGGGACTTTCTTTAGACACACTCACATATCATCTGAGCCCAGTAAACTAATTTTCAGTTTGTCAGAGAACTTCATCTTTTGTCACTGCTATTTGTTTCATGATTTTGGACTTTCTTCTTGAAAACAATAGTTCAGATGCAGTGTCTCTTCTTCCTTTTCTGTGGTGAAGACAGATAAAAATAATTCATTCAACATCTCTGCAATTTTCTTATCCTCCTTTAGTATTTTTTTAAACTGAATGCCCAACACCTCCCTAGCTGGTTTCCTGCATCAGATATATTTATGAAATTCTTTATTGTTGGTCTTGATGTTGTTATGGATTGGCTCCTTAAAAAAATGGTCTTTTCAAATGTGTTAATTGCCAGGTTCAGACAAGCCATAGTGGAAATGGTGGTTTCCTGTCTTGTCAACCCAATAACCTCTGCCTGCATCATGGAGACCAGACACATACATGGATACTGACTCCCTGACCCCCAGCCTCTTCTCTGAAAGCACATCACCCTCCCTGCCCCCTTCATGGAGGAAGACCCCTCTGCCATTTCATTGAAATAAGGACTGCATCATCTGCATATAGTAGTATAGTTGTATGCCTCCCCACAGTTTTGTGGGGGGGGAGGATTGATGTGGTTTAGCTGCTTGACCAGTGCGTTGATATAAAAGTTGAACAAAAGTGGAGCAAGAATGACTTGTTTGACCCCTTTCTGTGCTGGAACAGCATTTGTGAGGTGACCATGTGTGCTGCATCTGACCTTGAGGGAGGTGCCTCTATGTAGGGTCAGAGTAAGTAGGAGTAGGTGCCTATAAATGTTGGAGGCCTCTAATTTTTTCAATAGTTTGACCCTCGAGATGGAATCAAAAGCTGCCTTGAGGTCTATAAAGGCTGCATAAAGCAAGGTGACTTTATTTGAGATGCCCTGAGGAGCCCCTCAACTTCTAGGGGGGTGACTCTAATCTGTGCCCCTAAGTCCCCAGCCTCATCTAATCTCCCATGTGGATCTCATCCTGCTTTGGATAGAACATCTTGGAAGCTAAGCAGGGTCAGGCCTGGGCAGAAGCGGGATGGGTGACTTGAGTGTATGATTCTATGATTATTGCTGTCAACTGCCTAGAGAGCTTTGGCTATGGGCAGTATAATAATAATAATAATAATAATAATAATAATAATAATAATAATAATAATATAATAAAAAGCCATTTAGTGGCTGTTCCCTTGTATCAGTCACTGAATCTCCTTCCTCCTTATTTAGTGGTCCCACTACTTGTCTTACCTTCCTCTTGCTATTTACATGCTGCTAGAAGCCATTTTTGTTGCTCTTGATATTCTTGGCAAGTCTCAGCTCGTAATCAGCCTTAGCCTTGCGAAGAATCCTTCTGCAACGGGCCTCCTCCTCCCAGTATACCCTTTTGTCTATTTGCCCCAGTACCCATTTCCTACAGAGGTTTCTCTTGCATCTGATCCCTCTAACCACCTCCTTTCGCATCCATGGCTGCACTCTCCTTCAGCTCCATTCTTTACTTTTGCATCCATAACGGCGTTCTCCTTCGCCTCCCCACCTTACTAACTAGAGGTGTATCATCAAGGTGTATGCCTCCAAAACCTCTCTTTTGAGTGACCCTCAACTCCCTTGCCTTCCAGTAACCTATCCCAGAAGACTTTCCCCAGTCTGGCCTTCAGCAGGCCAAAGTTGTCCCTCTTGAAGTTCCAGCTTCATCTGGCTCAGTGCTGAGTTCTTACTGATTTTGGAAATCCTTCTGTGAATTTCTCAGTAACTTTCTGAGGTCTCAGGGTCTGGATCTCATCCAAAGACCTTATTGGAGTCAACTCCCTTGTCCCCAACAATGTCTTCATCTCTAGTTCCGCTTCCGTGTCCTCTGTTATGGCTTAGGATTTTCCTTAATGGGGAATGAAGTGGTCTATTATCCAGTCCAACATTATCAGTTAGCTTCATATCACAGTTTGTTAGCAGAGGTATCCAGATTTAGATCCAGGGAGCTCATAAGGACTAGGCTTGACTGAGGGGAAGAGTCAGGATCTGAAATACACTGTCTCTTGCCAAGACCAGGTCTTCTTCGTGTATGCTGATTCTCATTGGCATTAATAGCTCATCTAGTTTATTCTTTCCTTTTAAGAGTCCATCCTGCTCGGTTGGCTGGACACCAGCCAGCACACAGTGACTGTTTATTAGCAGTTTGTCTTCCATGTCAAGGCTGGCCTCCTCCACTGCTGTTCAAATTATCAGTGATGAAGTGGTGCTATGGTTAACCCTTCCAACTCAGGCAGGAGCTCTAACTCCTATTTCTTTGAAGACTCTCTGGGGGATTATGTCATACCCTCTCAGATACTGTGCCGAGTGAATAAGTTGTAAGGGCACAGTTGCTGATTTAAAGTCTAGGAATAATCTTTTGCTGTCCATTTGATGGTAGAAAGTGGAAGCATTTTAAATCCAGCAAGGATATAACGTGATCCAGTGAGTCTGGCAGAGAGGTAAGAAATCTTTCCTTATTTGTCCAGAGTTGAGCATCTTTCTTTGGGAAGGATATTAGGGCCTGGTTTGTTTGGAATACTCTTTCTACTCTCCCATCAGTCTTACGTTGTGCAAATTGTGTTCCCTCAAAGTTGAAAGAATTGGGGCGTGGAACAATGGCATCTTCCTCCTCCTCACTCCTTTGCTCTAACTTGGGTACTAGGAGGGCATGCGTTTGGATTAAGACTCCCAATTGCCTTTCAATTTTATTTAACCACTCTAGAATCAAAACTAGAATTTCTGCAGATATAAAACAGATTTCACCTAACTGTTGGGAGAAGCTATTAGCTGTGAGGGGAGAGTATATTCTGTCATGTGGCTGTTTACTCTTCGGCCTAAAGGTTTTTGTATTCCTGCATTCTCCGTCATTGGATTTTTAATTAATGGACCGCTTTTCATCTTTTGATAGACTGAACTGGTGATGGGGGTTTTAGCAATGTAACAAGTCTGTTCTTCGTCCTGTTCCCAATACACACAGCGTATGTAGCCTCATTGGAGGGGAGGAAGCTTTCAATTCTAAGCTGTTTTTTCTTCCTCTCCCTTTTCAGCTTTTCTTCTCTGGGGCTTGTAGTGGGCCGTCTCTTTCTTATTCCCCCACTTTGGCTGTAGATATATCCTCGCTTTTCATAATTGTGGCTTCAGTTCTTCAAAATAAGTGGGAGCTGTGTCTGAGCTGTGTCTGTTACTCTGTCACCATCTTCCCCTGTCTCTAGTGGATGAGTTGTAGAACATGTGGGGCTTCCAGAAGCTGTGGTTTCCTCAGACTCTGCTCATGACCATCTTGCCTCCCCACCTTCAACCAGAGGCACACAATTCTTCACCTACAAGCTGTGCTACAGCAAGGTGCTGCAAGCTATGGTGGACTCCAAGGGGCAGTTCCCGGATGTGGAATTCTGGAACTAGCCCTTGGCAGACAAGCTAGAGAGAGGTACCTTCTTCTGAGGCCCCAATTTCCCCATGCTTATGTGTGGGAAGCTCATCTGCCCTGTGATCCTTGGTGACCAGGCATCTGTGTTGCAGCCATGGCTGATGGTGCCATACCACTCCAGAAACCACCACATCAACCATCACCTCTTGCTCTTCTACTGTCCAGTCTGTGACCAGTTCCTCCATCTCTCAAGCTCCAGCTACAGTCTTGTCAAGAGCACTCCATGCCAGTCAGCAGGGAAGGCCACAACCTGGGGAAGTGAATTTATGCATTTTCTACCTTAGGACTGTGGGTAGTGAGCAACTGGGTTGCCATGGTTCAGTACAAGCTTTTTTTTGGTGTGTGAGGGGGTGCAAAATCAGCTGCATCTGTGACAACCTCCCAGAGGACCAAAGAACTGGTCAGAATCTTCCAAGCAGAAGCATTGTGCCTCTTCTGCCAGCAGATTCATAACAAGCCAACTGTAGAGCAAAATCAATGCTCAGAGTGCTGGTGTTGAGGAGGCACACGTGGCTATGCTCTGCTGTCTGTCACAGGAGACCTGCCCCCATATTAAGGACCTGCCTTTCAAATGGGAGACACTCTTTAATATTAAGACTGAGCCAATGAATTCAGTCCAGAAAGCCCATATGACAGTCTGATGGATGGAATTCAATCAGCAGCAGTTGTTGGGACCATATAGACCAGGGGTCTCAAACTCGCGGCCTGCGGGCCAATTGCCAGGACGGGCGGGGCACGGGGGAGGAGGGGCCCTGCGGCCTTCAAAGCGCCTCCAGGAGCGACGCGGGATGAGCGGCCCACCACCACTGCGGTGGTGGAATACTTGATGCGGCCCCCAGGTAAGTTGAGTTTGAGACCCCTGATATAGACCATCCTGTATGTGGTACCATACCAGTCAGTCCCCCATTCACCTCAGAACAAATGGACTACTAATTTGGACAATCTGCATCTCATCCTAGATGAAAGGATGCTGCCCCAAGGTACCAATAAGGTGCTGGTGCTCTTACATCAACAGGTGCAAGCTGTGACTATATCCTTGGGCTAGTTCTACTTCCCATACCCCAGTCTTTGACCAAAGCCTGTCTTTCTTCTTCCCACCTGGGAAACAATAAGATCAGATGCCTAGGTCTTATCCATTGTGGAACAAGGGTACAGAATTGTTCAACAACCTCCTGGTTTTAGTATTGTATTATTTATTTATCACTTGTATTTATATGCCACCCTTTAGTCTAGAGGTTGTAAGGAGTGCAGCTCCATCTATAGCCATGATTACAGAAGCAGACTAACTGCTATTGAAGGGTGCTATAGAGCAGGTCCCTCCTCTCCAACCCCAAGATGACTACTACTACTTTACAGTGCCAAAGTGGCATGGAGGACTCTGACTGATCTTAGATCTCAGACATCAACTCCTTGAGCTCACTGAAGAAATTCCATATGCTGAACCTTGCTGCAGGAAGTAGGTTAGTTCACCTCCATTGATTTGAAGGACACATACTTCCATATTTCCATAGATGACTGACATAGCTGTTTCCTATACTTTCAGGTTTGAAGATTTCCAGTTTTCTGTTTTTTTTTCATTTGGATTGTCTACAGACCTGTGGAGCTTCATAAAGTGCATGGTGGTAGTCTGTGTCAGTTTATGCCTGTAAGGGGTCTATCTCTACCTTGAGGACTGGCTGACTGTAGCACTGTCTAAATGAGACTCATTTTATTCCATGAAAAGTACCTGTACTTTATTGGGAAGTTGGGGCTTTGTATAAACTTAGATTTTTCTCTTTTCTACTCTCATTTGATCATTTTCATTGGGAACCACCCCAACTACAATTCAGAAGACCTTGTACTTATCTGCATTGAACACCATCCTGTTGTCTCCTGCCCCCTTCCATAGTCTGTCCAGATCCTTCTGGATCTGGAGTACCCTTTCCTCAGTTGTGGCCACTGCCCCCATTTTAGTATCATCTGTGAATATGATCAGCAGACTAATCACCAGGTCATTGATGAAAAGATTGAACAGGATCAGTCCCAGGACATAGCCTTGGGGGACCCCACTTGTCACTGGCCGCCTTCCTGATGATTCCCCACTAATAGTTTTGCACTCTCTTTCATCCTCATCAAGAAGCTCTATAGTTCCTCTTCACTTTCTGTCATTAGAGTGGTATCGTCTGTATATGTGAGGTTGTTGGTATTTCTCCTACTTATTCTGCCTCTTCAAAACCCTGCCTGTGATTCTAGTAGTTCTCGGTCCACATACTACTTGTGGGATTTGGAGCATAGCTTTGCTAACATGTAAAGTGAGCGCAATGGTATGGTCGTTTGAACATTCTTTGGCAATGCCCTTCTATGGAATTGGAATGTAAACTGACCTTTTCCAATCCTGTGGCCACTGCTGAGTTTTCCAAATTTGCTAGCATATGGAGAGTAGCACTTTTACTGCATCGTCTTTTAGGATTTTGAATAGCTCAGCTGGAATACCGTCACCTTCACTAGCTTTGCTGTTGCTCAGATTTCTTAAGGCCCACTTGACTTCACAATCCAAGATGTCTGTCCCAAGGTCAGCAACTACACCATTGTGATTATCATGGACATTGAGATCTTTCTTGTATAGTTCTTCCATGTACTCTTGCCACCTCTTCTTAATCTCTTCTGCCTCTGTTAGGTCCCTGCCATTTTGGTCCTTTATCATGCCCATCTTTGCATGAAACAAGATTTGGACACAATTCGACAAAACTAGATTTCTAGTCTTTTCCATTCTATTGTTTTTCTCTATTTCTTTGCACTGTTCATTTAAGAAGGCCTTCTTATCTCTCCTAGCCATTCTCTGGATATCTGCATTCAGATGCGTATATCTTTCTCTTTCTCCCTTGCCTTTCGCTTCCCTTCTTTCCTCAGGCATTTGTAAAGCCTTCTCAGACAGCCACTTTGCTTTCTTTCATTTCTTTTCTTTGGGAGGGTTTTAATTGCTGCCTCCTGTACAGTGTTATAAACCCTCATCCATAGTTCTTCAGGTACTCTGTCTTCCAGAGCTAATACCTTAAATTTATTTATTTATTTAAAACTTTTGTAGACTGCCCCATTACTGAAGCCTTGGCATGGTTTAACAATACAAAAATAAATTTTAGGACACTGTGTTTAATTTTTTTAACTAATTAAAAAAACCTCAATTAAAACAGTTAGGTTTTAAAACATTGGGAAAATAAAAAGGTTTCCCAAAAACATTGGAAAAATAAATCTGTTTGTTAATAAATCACTGTATATTCATCAGGAATATGATTTAGGTCATACCTGAGTGGCCTAGTGGTTTTCCCTACTTTCTTCAATTTAAGCCTACTTTTTGCAATAAGAAGCTTATGATCTGAGCCACAGTCAGCTCCTGGTCTAGTTTTTACTGACTGCATAGAGCTTCTCCATCTTTGGCTGCAGGGCACATAGTCAGTCTGATTTCTGTGTTGACCGTCTGGTGATGTCCATGTGTAGAGTCGTCTCTTGGGTTGTTGGAGAAGAGTGTTTGTTTTGACCAGCATGTTCTCTTGACAAAAATCTGCCAGCCTGTGCCCTGCTTCACTTTGTACTCCTAGGCCAAACTTGCCTGATATTCTCGTTGTCTTTTGACTTCCTACTTTAGCATTCCAATCCCTCATGATGACAAGGACATCATTTTTGGTGTTAGTTCTAGCAGTCTTAGAATCATAGAAAAGAAGACTCCCACTCAGATGGCTGTCCAGGTTCTTTTGAATGTCTCCAATGTGGGAGAGCCCACCACCTCTTTAGGTAGCTGGTTCTACTGTTGTATTGCTCTGGCAGTGAGGAAGCTTTTCCTGATGTCCAGCCTGAATCTGGGTTGCTGCAAGTTGAATTGAGTGTTCCATGTCCTGCATTTTGGCATCAGCAAGAAGAGATCTTGACCTTCCTCTTTGTGACAGCCTTTGAGGTACTTATAGAGGGATATCATGTCCCCCCTCAGTCTTCTCTTCTCAAGGCTGAGCATGCCCAGTTCCCTCAGTCTCTCCTCATAGGGCAGTGTTTCCAAACCCTGGATCATTTTTGTTGCCCTCTGCTGGACCCTCTCTAATTTTCCTGCATCTTTCTTAAATCTTGGTGCCCAAAGCTGGACACAGTATTCCAGGTGAGGTCTGACTAGTGAGGAGTATAGAGGAACTTCTGCTTCTCGTGATTTGGAAGTAATACTTCAAACTGGACTTTAGGGTGAGAAAGGACTGCTTCTTTGGAAGAGCAGTACTATCTTCCATCCTACACTAACTCTTGGACGTTCAATGATTAGCTCTTACTAGGTATGGACATTAATGGACAAATATTTATATGGTAAATAATAGGACAGTATGGCTTGATAGATGACTAATTGCACCACATTTTGATAATTGAAAATTGCTGGGAATTTCATTATAGGTCAATCACTTCAGCATGGCAAAATTCATGCCTTCTCTATTATGATTTATAAGTAATTGTACTGACACTTCCCACTTCCAATCTGGATTGCTTGCTAATCACCTATATGTGTGATGCCCAGAGACCACAATGAAGAAATGCAGGTTGCATGTATGTATGCATGGATGACCACTCGAACTACAGTTACAGGTATGCCACCTGCATTTCCAAAAGGCTGAGGAAGAGCCATGGTTAAAGAAGGCGTGCATGCAGGCCGCTAGATAATGATTAGCAGATTAAGATTTTCGAAGCTCATAAGATAGCCGTGACACTGACATTCAGCCCAGAACTAACAGAATAAGGAACAAGAGACAGAAGCATAGTCTAGTCCTATTCATGTTACGTGTTTCACATAGTAGATATTAGAGCAGGGAGATCCAGCTTTTTACTCATACTCTGAAATTATGCTGAAGTGGGTGATCTTGGGCCAACAACTCAACACTCAGTTGTTGTTTCCTGACTTAAGAGGATAAAAAGCAGACATCTTATTTGTTTATCTGAAGGATACAACACATAAATTAATAAATACTTAATATTGGATCCGTATAGCTGAGTTTAAGAAGGGACATTATCAATCTGAGCTAACACTCTAGACATCTAACATGCTTTTGTGGCATAATTGCCTGAGCTCAGATATTTAATATACATAAAGAACTAAGGTTAACATTTTTTGTCTTTCAGAATTAGTCTATACCAGTGCAGAAGGCTGAAGGACTGCTTCATAATGGACTTAGATGATGAAGAGAATATGAGTAAGATGTGTATAATATATGATACTAAAATTCATTACTGTTTCTGCAGACTGTCATTGCTGTTGCTTTCTGATTCCCAGTCAATTATGTTCCACTTCAAGCCCAAGTGAAATCACCAGAATTTTCTTACTCATGTTGTATGAAATATGACATCTTATAATAGTGAAAGCACATTAAAATGTTTTCACAGACAATGAGCACAGTCCTGGAAATAGGCTGCACTCTTATACGCGCCTGGGTAATTATGTGTAAAATTGCACTGTTAGAGTGCAGTCCTAAGGGTCTGATGGATTCTTACCTCAGAGCCCTGTGTCTGTCATATGTTTTCTCAGCCCAAGCCCAGCAAGAGAGAAGAAATTCAGCAGCCTCTCCATTTTATTGTTCCACTCACACGTAGAGGTGGTTAAACTTCTCCACCCCATGTCACTGGAAGAGCTTCCTCTTAAGGTCATGTGGTCATATACGGAAGAACCTTATAATGCAAAATAAATATTTGTTCTCATATGCTTGCGGAGTCATTAGAGTGAAGATCTCACCCAGGGCTGCTTAAGAGGTTTGAAGGAGGCATGATAAAGAAATAATTGCCTTATGGAATATGTATCCTTTTTTTCCTCCACTGACTCTAGGCAGTGGTATGCTGCCCTGACCTTGAGGCAAGGGAGGTCTGTTGCTTGCTGGGCGCATGCATCTGGCATGTGAAAGAAAGAGAAGAGTGCTTCCATCTGGGGGTCACCAGCTGCTTCTGGTGATCCACGTGGGGATGAGCGACACAACTGGGCAGGGGATGGGTGGGATCACTAGGGACTTTGAAGCAATGGGCAAGAAAATCATGGACCTAAAGGCCCAAGAGGACTTTTCCTCTGTCTTACTGGTTCAGGGATTTGGGCCAGCCAGAGAAAGGAGGGTTGCCGAGGTGAATAACTGGCTCAGGGTATGGTGTCAGAATGCTTCGGGTTCCTCAACCATGGTGCCCAGTTTCTTGCCAATGGACTTCTGATGAAGGACGAGCTGCACCTCACAAGGATGGGGAAAAGACCTTTGGAAATGCTCTAGTGAGCTTTCATCCGGAAGACGAAACTAAGCCGGGGGGTGGGTTCAGGCCCCCCAGAAACTTGCCCTGATTGGACAAGTGAGGGGGGAGGATCAGGGTTTTGGGACCAGGTTGTTAGAAGTACTAAACGGGCTGGCAGGACTCCTATGAAGAGGGGGGCGGTATCAGGGAAGATGGGAGGAAGGAGGAGGCTGTGGATCCCAAAGAAAGATTTGTGAGAAGCAGCTTAGGTGCATGTACACCAATGCTAGGAGTATGGGTAATAAACAGCTTGAGGCTGTCCCAGGAATAGGAGGGTATGACCTGGTGAGGGTCATGGAAAGTTGGTGGGGTAAAGGCAAGACTGGAATGTAAACAGTGAGGGGAATGACCTGCTTAGAAAGGACAGGAAGGGAAAGAGGGGAGGGGGCATAGTGTTATATGTCAGGGAAAGGATAGGATGCAATGAGACAGAATTTTGCATACCCATTATAATATTTCAAAATAATTAGTTCTAGTAAACTGTGAATGAACTATGAACTGTGAATGAGGTTTGTGTGTATTATCAAAGTGTTTTTGAGACACTAAAATGAGAAATACAGAATATTTTTCCACACTAATTATAATAATTGTTAATAATTATTAATTATTATGGTATTTTCTAAATTGCTCTTGAATTGGGAAGAACATTATATGCTTTGCTTGGTATGAGTAATCCTTACAGAGCTTATTAAAGGGAGGTTCTTGGTAGTACAAAAAGATCAAGATATACTTTTCATGGAAGATCAGTAGGGCTAGTGTTATAATGTTACCACCATTGGATTGTCATAAATTTTGCCTGTGCATGTTGATTCTAGTACACAGGGATATTATTGTTCATTTACATGTGCCTCTTATATTTTGTTACTCTACACAACCAGCAAACATCTTTGTTATCTATATTACTTTGTCTAATTTGACTGTTTCATCTCCATGTATGAAAATTCCAACATTGGGATAAGTTGTTTAATAATAGGTTTTGTGTCTGAAATTAATTCTTTAATTACTGGGTCAGAAAAATACCTTTATTGGAATCAAACAAATTTGCGAATTAACCTAATTATCTGGTTTATCATTTTCAAAAACTGGTATTTATGTTGGTTTTACAGGTGACATTTATGAGCTTGCTACAACTGTTAATGACCACTTAGACTTGCACTTCAATTTTTATTATTCTGTCAATCAGCTGATATATTACTTTTTCCAGTCATATTTTAATACTTATCCTGATCAATAAAAACATAATTCAATACAGCATGTTCATAATCCATTGGCTTCTAACTGAGGCCCAATCGATGTCTCATTGGGAAAAAGGAAATACTTAGAATGAGACATACCCAAAATTCACCACAGTGATGTTGGAAAGCATGCTGTCAATTTAGTGCTCCAGATTAGTTTAATAATATCAATAATCAAAAAGATTAATTATATTATATAATTATAATAATATAACAATAGGTCAAAAGAATTAGGATCATTATGTTTAGTTTTGCAGTTTAGAGAGAATCCTCATGCTTAAATGAAAAATGGTTTCCAAGATCAAATACTCAACACAGCATATTTATTCATCCCTAACCCTCAAGGACTAGACCAGTTGCAAATGATCTATCAACATTTTGAGATTTGTTAGTTGAGTTCTCTCATCTCACACAATACATTTCAAGAATCTTTTTAAAGAATAGTTTGCTAATGTGGGTCTAAACACATATGCATGTTGAGATGGAGATTGCCTCCAGGTAGGTGTCCCAAATCCATGAGTCCCAACACCATGTGCAATAAATCCCAAGAACCTTGTGTACCAATCCTAAGACCTGTGCCAACTGCAGCTGTTAATGAGTTAACAAATAATCAACTATGTAACACATAGGTGCAACTTCAAAACACATGCTTCTTCAATTTGATAGATTTTACAGCAGCTACAAATATGGGAGGAAATGTGCACAGCATGGTTACAAATTCTGAATTAATTTGGTTGCTTTGTTAAGTTGTCAAATTGGATTGATTACATGGTACTGTGTATCTCTGTGATTCTTACATAATTCTTTTTTTCACTGGGATTGTCCAAGGTAGGAGTAGTTGGGATGGAGGGCATTATACTTGCCACAGAGTGGGAAGCAACTGATATGAGTGGGGAAATGAAAAAGTACAGTTAAGACTTTGGCTTAATTCCCAAGAGAATATTTGATAGTGCTTCTGTTCCACAGTTTAATTCCATGGTTCCTTGGAAAAATATGATCTTCTAATTATATGAACGAAAGTTAATTATAATGTTCATTCCTATATTTGTGGCTGTCTACCCCTAGTTAGACCACAGATTAAATAATGTGCTTAGAGCTCAAATTACATTTCAGCAACATTAGAATGGACTGAGTTTTCAGGTATTTACCACAATACATCAGTAATTTTGGTCTTTGATTTCAAAGAAAATTGTATTCCAGATAGTTTTATTCCTACATCTTATAAGTGAGGTTAAATGTGCTTTTATGTAGCATAAGAGAAATTCATAATATGTATATGTAAAATTCAGTGGGTAATAGTCACAAAAAAATCAATTTAGAGCACAACCCTACGAAGATGAGCAGAACTCTTCAAGCTTGGAGGCTCATGAGAGAAGTAGTGGAGATGATTTTCTCCTCCTCACTCTTCTACTCTGCATTTTGCTTGAAAACTGTTTTCAGCCATCTAGTGCCAGCATCTCAGAGAGGAAGAGTGAGCAGGAATCTGGAGGGGCTTCAAGATGCATTGTATCCTGGCTACTCCAGTCTACTTCCTTTCTCCGAAATGTCCCTTTAAAATGCCTCCTCTTTTCCAGTTTCAGAGAGCAGCTGACACAGTTCTTCTACACCAGATGTGAAAGGATAGAACTCCAATTCCCAGCTTCCTAGTTTGGTTGGAACATCATCTCCAACTTTACAGCTGGGAATTGGAATTTTCCTATGGCTTCTCAGACAATGCCTGTGGGCCACAGGATTGTTCCTTCCAAAGGTATATTTTTACTTAATTTGGAGCAATACTGTTGTTCCTATATTGCATTGTTTCCAACTTATGGTGACCCTTTTAATGAATGTCCTCCCAAATGTCTTTCATAGTCCTGCTCAAAATCTTTCACAATTCCAGTACTGGTTTTGCACTTCTTTCACTTTCATCAGGAGCCATGAGTCTTTGCTGTTTTCTGCTAGTAAGATGTTATCATCTGCATCTCTTCAATTATTGATTTATCTTCCACCAATTTTCACTCCTGCTTTCTCTGATCCTAATCAGGTTCTCCATAGGATATGTTCTGTGTACAGATTGACCAGATAGGGAGATAAATGGACCCTTGTGTGATGCCTTTGCCTACAGGAAACAATTCTCCATATTCTATCCTAATAGTGTTATGTCATTTTCTACTATTGCAGGTTCTTCTTTATAGGATACCTCTTCCAAGGATTCTGCCCTCATTTGCTGGTGTATTGTTTCTACCTTCTCTCTTTTTTTTCCTCCTGATCAGATAGTATGTTTGCCTTTTTGTTTTTCAGTATTCCTAATCTAGGTTTGAATTTTTCTTTGAGATCTTGGATCTTCTGGAAGAATTCTCTTGATTGTCCTCTCTTGTTGTTCCCTTTTGTTTCTTTGCACTGGCAAATGTAATAGTTCTTTTTGCCTCTACACAATACTTGCTGAAAAGTTGCATTCAGGATTCTAACCCTATTTCTTCTCACTTCTGTTTTTGCTTCTTGACTATCCTTAGCAATTGTGAGTGTTTCTTCAATCATCCATCTAGACGTTTTCTTTCTTTTTTATTACAGGAATTGTCTTTTTGTATTCTTCTTTAATATTGCCTCTAGTTTCAGTCCACAGTTCTTCACATTCATGGTCAACTGAGTTCAATAATGCAAATATTCTTTATATGAGCTATTTTTGACGATTGCTATTGAAGTTGCATTTTGGCACTATGTGTCTGTTAATAATCTTTTTTCAGTTTTACTCTGATTTTTCCTATTAAAAGTTGATGGTCACTACCACAGTCTGCTCCTGGTCTTCTTTTGGCAGTGAGAAAACATCACCTGTTTTCATTTGTGGACTCTATTTGATTTCTGCATTGGCCATCTGGGGATTTTCATGTGTACAATCATCTAACCAGTTGCCTGAAATACGTATTTACAAGAAACAGGTTGTTAGAGTCACATAATTCTATGAGTTGTTTTTCTGCTTTGTTTCTGAACCCCAGACCAAATTCTCACACCACATTTTGAGAATTTCCTATTTTAATGTTCCAGTCATTTATGATTATCAGCATGTCATGTTTTCATGTGTTTCCTCTTGGATGTCTGCAGAAAAGTTTTGAATTTGACACTTGTTGGTGGAGTGTAAACTTGAATGATGGTTATGTTGATAGCTTTTCCACAAATTTTGATTGCTATTAAAGCCACTCCATTTTTTCCGAGTTTGTCATTTCCAGAAGAAAATAATTTATGTTAGTCTGTCAGAAAATATCTTATTCTGATTTAGTTTAGTTGATTCACACAAAACATACTATAAAGTTTAACTGTTAAAATTATTGTTTTCTGGTTTCCAGTTTGCCTTGATTCATAATTGTATGTATTATGCAGCAATTAGACTTTCTTTTCATGTCTATTCATCAGCTACTAAACATCCTTTCAGCTTTGATCTGGTTGCATCATCAATGGCAACGCTATCATTCTTGTCCATTGCTCTTCCTCAGTAGCTGGCTGAGTGCCTTCCAACCTGGGAGTCTCAACTTCCGGCTTTATCTCTTGTTTCATCACAAGGATTGCAGAGTAGTATTCAAAGTGGTTTACCATTGCCATCTTCTACACAGTACTAACCAAAGTAGCTTGAATGTCACTATGAAAGATCATCTCCCAGTGTCTCCAACTACTGCTGCTGTCCAGTAGCTACCCTTCAGAAGGCTTTTTATCCTCATGTCCATTAGAGATATGCATTACTTTTTACTGATGTGACTGTTGCTCCTGAAGTGGGTGGGTGCATTTTAGTCTGGTGTGTCAGCATTGACTATTCTACCTCAGGTGACCCTTCTAGGAGACCAGCTTAGGGAGATAGTTTGGCCTCCTGGCAGCATTGTTCTTGATACCTCTGACACTCTCAAACCCCCTCACCATATGAAGGTGCACATCCGTGAGAGAGCATGATACTAGGTTGTATTAAAAAGAAAAAGGAAAGAAAATCTAATTGCTTAAGCACTAATTACTTAGATTATTGCAAATGTAACATTTAATGTTTCCTCTAGCCCTAATCCTGCTTTGGATCTTGCTTCAGGGAATGTTTGTTTCCCCATTCAGAAAATACTATAAATTAAAATCCTCTATAAGCTGTAGAACTGGAAAGGAAGTGTGTACATTTTCAGCAAACAAGATATTTTAAGAAGTAAGAAAATGATCTTTAATGGTGGAACTGATGTGGGAGTGCCAGAAATGGCTAACCTTATTCTGATTTTTTTAAAGAACCACAGACAGATTTATATTAATCTTTCATCTTCAAACTTAGAGTAGTGTTGTCAAGGCTATTAATTTTTTTAAAAATCAGCTTAGCAACCCTGCTCTAGGTATTGAAGAGAAAAAATGGCTTTGTTTTTGTGATGCTGAAGATCTGGTATTTGCAGCTTGAAACAAACTGAATTCATCTAAGCTAGATTGACCATAGCTTACAAGAAAACATTATTACATGTAATACAACCAGAATAGTGCTTCATATGCAACATTATATACCAAACCTAAAGAATTCATTCTTAGAAATATAAAGATAATTGTTGCTTTTATTTGCCAATATTGTTTAGTCATTTATTTCTTAACCTTTTAACCTGTATGTTTCTATCCAATCTCTTCTAATTTTCTGTTTTTTGAGCACCAAAAGGAGTAACCTATCAAGCTTTTGCTGGAGGATGTTATAAATGAAAATTTAATAACTATTCCATAATCTTTGTCAACTGAGTGAAGTGGTGTGTGCATGCCTTTCAGTGTTGGGTTTAAGACAAATTTGAATATATTATCCAGAAGAGCAAATTTTGCTTCCTTAATAGTATGAAAATGAAGTTGGAAATCACTTACTTGCAAAATATAATTTTATTTTTTATTTGATTTATTCATGAGTAGAAGTCCACTAAACATACCTGAAGGAACTCTTGCACTTTAACAAAAAGTTTAGAAAATGAATTTCCAGATTACTTCCAATCAAACATATCACATGAAATATTTAGTTCATAAAAATAGGCAACATTATAATAAAGAAGCTTACTGACCTCAGGAATCCTTGATTTGTATGTATACAATTGTAATTTGGCTAAAATTTTGTGTTAATATTCAGGATAAGGAGTTTAGTTAATAGGACAGTTTGAATCCTAGACTTTTATGGTACAAAAGGATGTGAAGATTACCTATTCTATTTTTCTGTCCTGATATAAGAAGATAATGTATTTATTTATTAGATTTATGTTCCTCATTTTGACTTGGGTCCTGAAACCAGCTCAAAGAATGGAGCATTCTGGAGCGTTCATCAGCCTTTGCCCTTCTGCTTCTTCCTGAAGGTCAGCTGATGTCAGGTGGCCCTGCTATGGAAGAGGGGGACAGTTCAGCTGGAGCAGAAGCAGGCATCTGGCCTGGCTTTTGTGGGGGCAGTCTTGACAAGGTGCCTTTAATGCCCCTCCCCAGTCCCAAACAGAGCTCTGGGGGCAATATTACTATGGGGGCTGCTAAGGTTGATTTGCCAATTTGCATGACAGCAGCAGAGCGCTAATGATTCAGGGAGCCAAGTGGGTTGCCCAGCTCCTGGTTAATTATACCACCACTGCTGAATGAGCAGTGAGGAAGTTCAAACAGGAGTGCAGGCACTGGGATGGGATGGGATGGTGGGCGGTGGGCATCAGTCCCAATAGAATGAAATTACACAAGCAAGCTAGTCTGCCTTGTCGACAAGGTAAAGTGAAATTCTTCGAGCTTAACCCAATCATCCTTAGGGAAACTTTTATTTGACCCTGTTAGTGCCCCCAAAATAACATTCTTAGAACTTTAGTACTAAGCTTTTTAATCTGGCTCTACTTTTCATTTCTGTTGAGGTCCACCTTCTTTGTTTAATAAGTAGTTTAAGTAATTTTACCAACAGAATTTGAACTCATTGATTTTCAGGGTATGCCTGTATCACATGGTTCCATTCTAAGAGGAGAGGCGACCTATTGCTCCTTTTCCTTTCCATTTCTGGAGCATTCTGCTGCTTTTCTTTGCTGGTGTCAAACACCAGAAGCAGTGAGTAAGTAGTCCACTTTAAATAGAGCCAGAGCAAATCAGCTAGTGGGGTGGGCAGCAGAGAGATCTGGTTCATATCGCTGTTCTGCTCCCTCAAAGCAACCACGTCCTGCAGATTTTTAAGGACTTCAGCAGATCTGTCAAGATGTGATTGTGGATGTGGAGGGGAGGGGGGGAAGCACTTTTTTCAAGCACAATCCCAATACACATCTGGCCAGCAATCCTGATGTTCAGATGGGAAAATGGAGTTCCTCTCTACAAATAAGCTCTCCTTGCACTATATCTGGAAGTAGAGTGTTACATCCTGATTCCAGCTGACATCTGGTGATACCAGCTGCTCCTGGAATAGATACCAGGAAATAAGCTACCATGGATCCCCACTCATTTTTGTCATTTCATGTAGTCTTTCTGTTTTTACTTTCTTATACCCTTTTAATTAATTGTGTTTATCATTGTAACAGGATTAGGAGGGAGGGGAGTGTTGAAGGTGCCTTGTTCCTTGTAAAACTCACAAGGAACCCTGCTCACCCAGCAGGTTCTTTTATTGATGGTTTACAGGTTCTGTCGTGGCGACTGCCCAAAACGCCAAAGCCTTCTCCTCACCTGGACCCTTCCTTGCCCCTGGTTCTAAGGCAAAGAGCGACATCGCCTCTGGGGAGGTGGGGAGCTGCATGTCTTGGGCGCAGCACCTGCCCTGGCTGCAGAATGGCTGTCTGCGCATTGCAGCAATGCCAGCCACTTCCAGCTTTCTTCCAAAGGCTGCTTTTGCACGCCACCTCATCCTTCCCTTCCCTTCCCTCTGTTCTCTCACTCAGTCTCTCCTCCTCTGTACACCACCTCCTGTTGTCTCAGTGCTGCCTTTATTTTCCCTTCTCCAACACAGCTGCCCCTGCTCCGGCCACCAATCCCGCGCAGCTGTGCATGCACTTGCACATTCTCACAAATGGAGTCCCATGCCTTATTTCTCCCAAGCAGATTCCAACCATGCCTCGCTGTCTCTGGTGACTCTCTGGTAGTTGCCATGGGAAAATGAGTGAGCCCCTCCGCATCCTGACAATCAGATATAATTCATTATCTGAATGAATACACCAGTCCAAAACATTTTGCAATGGCATGATTGCTTGTGATAGCCATTGTTTATGAACTGTGTAGTGATATGTACTTCAACAGGCCTCTAAGTACTTATTAGTTCATGTTGAAATTTGTTCCTTTCACTGGAAAGGCAGCTAAAAATAGAGATGTGGCTGCATCAAATTAGATCTACTTATAATCCAATTGGTCCAAATGATTTCCAGTAACTATTTTTTAATCATCTGGGACCCAAGTAAGTTGTGGGAACCTGATGTATAACCAGGTTATATGCAGGCTCAGCAGAGGTAAACATTAAACAGTGGATTTAGTTAAGAGGCTGTGTTCTATTAGAATTCATACTTTAACAAAAGGAAAAAAAATGGTTTATTTACTTACCCATATGTGACTTGCAGAAAGGAGAGATGTTGGTATCTTCACATGGGATATCTTGCTTCACTATTACCTGGTTAGCTAAGAGAGGAGGAAGAGAACCACATACTTTTTCTCTCAAAGCAAGGGGGAGAGAGAGCTAAAGCTTTTTGCTTTTCCAGATGAGGTAGGAGGAAAGAAGGGACAGGAAGACACAACAGCTCAAGCAGAGAGGTCAGTCTGTGTCTCCCCATTCTTGTTGGTGGACCAGGACCATGATGGACAGAACATGCAATGTCAATGCAGGCAGTGTTAAATATACTGGACAGTAAGCTATTCCTGTTCTTATCCCTAGTGTCATTCTATTCAAGACAATAGTGGTGTAAATATTTGTATTATTATGGTAATATTAAAGCAATTTCAATGGTTGAATTATAAGAACAACCACCACCACAACCTCCAAAGGAGGTACTAGTCTCTAGGGAGTTCATTTTTAGTTCTTATTTCATTTATTTTATTCTAGTTGCTATAACATGCAATAGATAGATTTTCAGTCATGGCAGCAATGCCAACATCCTTCGCTCATAGCATATTCTAGAGAGGTGTTTACTGCTACCTATACTTATGGATTGTTTCATTTTTGCATCTTTCCATATCTCAGTCTGAATATGCTGCCAGAACCTCCCCATATCTTCTGACTTGTTTCTAATGTCAAATAATCTATTTTAATCTTCTGGCAGAATTTTTGACTATATGGCTGACCAGCAGTTTGCAACAGTCAAGTATTCTAATGAGTTTTAGTAAAATGTTGGATCTAGCTTGAAGGTAAAAGAGCATGTCTGATGAATGAGTATGGGGTGTCATTTTGGTAAATAAACATTTACCAAAGTGAAAATCTGCACATAATTACATAGCAATTAATGGGTCCACAGGACTTTTTTTTTTAATCCTTTTATCAAATCCTACCCCTTTCTCCTGCCATTAATCAATTGTTGCAAAGAATTGGACTTAAAAAAGAGTTTCACCTTGTAATAACTTCAGTGGTCACCTGAAAAACCAATAGGAGACCTTTGTTTCTTTCGCAGCCAGCAGCTTTTCCTGCCATGCTGCTAGGGTTATTCCCTAGTGACATGGGGTAAGTGTGTATGTGCAACCTTCTCTCATTGCAGTTCTGAGAAAAGTCCAAGGGTATCCATAGATGGAAACTGAGTGTTACATATAGATAGATCTAGGTCCTTTTAAGTCTGTTAGAAATAATCCAGTTGAATAGCTTTGGAATTGGTTGACCAGGCAGTTTAAAAATTACTGTTGTTGGATATTTAAAAAAGTACCTTTTCTTTCTGATATGTAAATGTCATAAAATAAAAACAATTGTATTTATGGCAATGTGGTTTTATCAGAAATGTCCGCCACATATTTAAAGAAATCTTGTTATGGATGTTTGTACATGAGAAAAAGAAGCAACAGTGTACCTGCTGGCCACATTTCTAAATTCCAGAACATGTAGCTGGCACTACATGTGGAAGCACATTCAACATGAAAGGGTCCTCCACGTATGGGGCTCCCAAAAAAGTAGGAACCTGGATTGGCCAGGATTCCTACCTGCAAGAGAGAATCCTTTTGTGCTGACATAAGTGTGCCCATTGAGGGCATCATCAGTGAGCTGTAGGTGCAGGAGGCGTGGCTAGTGGATATGCTCCTGCTCTCCTTGGTGTGCATGGTTGATGCATGAGTTATGTGAACTCTTCATACCTTACACAATATGAGTTTACTTTAAGAAACACCATTGAAATACTACTGTAACCTACCTGCCTGATTAAAGAGGAGGGGGAGCTTTTAATTTAGTGGGTTTTTTCCCTCATTAAAATGGACTGAGATACCTTTTTTTCCCAAGGGAAGACCACAGGTGATAAGGATAAACATGTAGCTGATGTTGCAGTATTAATTGCTTTGTATGGCTGCCCTGTGGATTCGGAAACATGAAGTTGATCAGATACTAAAAGAATAACAGATGAGGTGTCAGTTTGTCTAGGTATGTTTTCATCTTAGAATTACAGGGGTAGTTCTAATCGCACGTCTTCGCACAAAATGAAAAAAAAAATGCACTTATGAATACCAAATGTTTAAATACCTAATCAATGCCTATGTTTGTACTATTAAATCTATATTTGATTATATATCTAATAGACTTATTAACAGTTGAGCACACATCACTTAACCAGTTGCAAAGATAAAGGAATCTGTAAATTTTACATTTACAAGGTCCTACAACGAAGGCATTGTAAGTTACTCTTTCTGGGCACCGCAGGTTCGAGCAGCACTGATGTTAAGGAGAACTGCAACATGGACAACATTTCAGCTACAGATGGAACTGTACAAGGTGCCAGGGAGGGGAATCAGTTCTCCAATGGTGGTGGCACTAGCAGCAGGAAACGGCCTTTGGAAGATGGAAATAATGGCCACTCCAAGTTCCGTCCAAAGAAGAGGAAGAAAACACCAGGGCCGGTCTTGCCCAAGAATGCCCTGATGCAACTGAATGAAATCAAACCTGGTTTACAATACAAGCTTCTCTCCCAAACAGGACCAGTTCATGCTCCTATTTTTGTGATGGCAGTAGAAGTTAATGCACAAGTGTTTGAAGGCTCTGGTCCTACAAAAAAGAAAGCAAAGCTTCATGCTGCTGAGAAAGCTTTGAGGTCTTTTGTTCAGTTTCCTAATGCCTCTGAAGCACATCTAGCAATGGGGAGAACTCTTTCAGTCAATACGGACTTTACCTCAGACCAGGCAGATTTCCCAGACACACTGTTCAATGGGTTTGAAAATCCAGTCCATTCTGATTATTCCTTTTATTCAGATTCCAATGGAGATGGTTCCTTTAGCTCCAGTGCTGACTACAGTCTTTCATCTGCTCTGGGTAGTAGCTTCATACAGTCATCTCTCCCTGTTTCATCACCATATCCATCGACTAGTGGGAAGAATCCAATCATGATACTGAATGAGCTTCGACCAGGATTAAAGTATGAATTTCTTTCAGAAAGTGGAGAAAGTCATGCTAAGAATTTTGTGATGGCAGTATCAGTGGATGGCCAAATTTTTGAAGGATCTGGAAGAAACAAAAAACTGGCAAAGGCACGGGCAGCTCAGTCTGCACTTGCATCCTTGTTTAACATGCAACTGGATCAGACACCATCTCACCAACCTATTCCTAGTGAAGGACTTCAGTTACACCTCCCACAGGTGAGAAAACATAATCATTTATATGGAACTGTCATGCTTTTTTTTTTTTTTTTGGTAAAATACTAAAGTTGAATTTTTAAATAGTATATACAAACAAATGTATCTGTGCACTGTTATGACCTGTGATGTTATAGACCAACTTAATTGTGTTCAAAGCAACAGTGCTATTTTCCTGATAAGCCACCCTTATCTTTTATAGGACAATAATACTCCACAAGGCACCCTGTCTTGATAGAAAGAACAATAGAACAATTCTTCCATCACTTCTTAATCTAGCTAGATCTTCAGCTCTAGTATATGAGACTTATGTGGCATGAAACACATTGAATTCCTCCAGTTCAGTGCAGTATAGTTCATAGATATGCTCTTTAGAAGAAATAACTTTCCATGCTGCAGAAAGAAATCATGAAAGGAAGCAAATGGCGAACACACCTGCATGAATTCCCAAACATAGTTGATGTTGTGCTGTTGAGACTTGCTGGACATGTCAGCAAATTTCAACAATATAAATAGTTCAGAACAGCCATATAATCAAATTGTTGGAGTTGAAGAAACAAAGGAGAAAACAATAATGCAAGAGGAGGGAAGGAGTTGAAGGAGAAGTGACTCTCTGGCTAGCTGTACCCTGTTGCAGCTAATCCTGTGCTGTCTATGGGAGCTGCCTACCCAAGCTCTCCCTAGATAGCTTCTTTGACTCTTCCATTTGCCATGGCTTGGGAGATGAAGAGAACAGTAGGTAGCCCTCTCCTATACATTATTACAGTAGTCTAAATATAAAACAATAACATTTAACATTCATGATTCAGCTGAAAATACTGAAAATGAACCAAAGTTGAGTAGATTTGCCCAAAGTGTGCTAGGTGACCTTGATTTCATTTTGATGCCTGTGCTACAAGCCTCATGGAACTGCTACAAGCTGCCTACAGTTATTATTAACAATTGTAATCACTTTGCAAATAAAGAATGCTGTATAAATGAGAAATAGTGCCACTAGTAATTGCATCCAAATGATCACAATTGTGTATGGAATTTTATTACTCATTTCAACCTTACTATTTTTGAAATCCCCCTAAAAACAGGTCATCAGACCTATTTTTTCAAATATACTGCAATGAGTCCTTTTATAATGTAAACATCTATAACTAATGCCGATTGTTTTTATCCTTTCAAGAATATTAATGTAGAATATTCCAGATCTATCATAGATTGGGAAGTCAGACAACGGCCCAATTCTTAAAGTGAGTGCTTTTTGTATCACTTTTAATCAGGCTCCTTCAAATTAATTTCTAATCCTATTACATTTATAATGAGGAGGTATTTTTATTCAATTCTAGGATAATGGATTGGATCCTCTGTGTCATGTGGTGTAAGCATCTATTCTGAGCAAAGAGAATGTGATCCAAACAATCCTTAGGATAGTTTTTCTTATAAAATCTCCAACATTTAGGGAGAAAGCACACAACCTGTGAATCATGATGAATTGTGTAACAGTGTCTACATCTGGTTTAGTTAAGTTGGGACCAGTCACGTTTTAGTTTTCCAAGAAGGGTATGAAAAACTCTTTCTGCTCCCTTTCCATTCAGATTTGATGCCTTCCCCCTTGATCTTTAATTGAAAAGGTCCCTTCTTTCTTCAGTCTATTGCCTTGTATTTTCAGTTTCTGCATGGCAGGAAAGAGGTGCTGGTACTGCTGTATAAGACACTGGTGTGCCCACAACTGGAGTTCTGTGTCCAATTCTGGGCTCCACATTACAAGAGGGACATAGCGAGGTTGGAATCAGTTCAGTGAAGGGTCACACGGATGGTAGCTGGATAGGGTTTGCCATATGAGGTGCGATTGTAGGAACTGAGACTTTCCAGCTTGAAGAAGAGGAGACTCAGAGGAGATCTATATAGCAACATATAGGTATGTGAGGCACCCTCACATGGTGGAGGGTGGTGACCTGTTCTCCCCTGTTGTGGAGGGCAGGATGCAGTCCAGTGGGGCAAAGCTCAAGGAACCAGGTTTCAGGTTGGAAGGCAGGAAGTACTTCCTGATGGTTAGGACTCCTAGGATGTGGAATGGGCTTCCATGGGAGGTGGTGGAGGCCCCATCAGTGAGGGCATTCAAGGAAAGATTAGACACCCACATGCTGGACGTTATATCAGCGGAGCTGGCTTGTGCCAGGGGTCAGACTAGATGGCCTAGGAGGCCCCTTCAGCTACTTATATATGAAGTCCATGATCATTTCTTTGTAATTAGATTCAAACTTTTCAAAACCGAGTGGCACAAAGTTGGCTGGGAACTTGCTTTAATCTCTCTATATGCAACCTCACTCCTGTTTCACAGCAGATACCAAGGGTTGCCATAAAAAGGCAGATATAATCTGAACAAATACCAAAAATGTTCGATATTTTGAATTAACATTACATTACTATTATATTGGTTTTGAAATCCATTGTGAAAATTTTAAAAACAGTTTTTAGAACTAAACATAATGTGTAGCGACAGTTCTTTTTCATTGTTCAACTTTAATATAATTTTTGCAGGTTTTAGCTGATGCTGTTGCACGCTTGGTAGTAGATAAATTCAGCGATTTGACGGATAACTTTACATCACCCCATGCACGTAGAAAAGTGCTAGCTGGAGTTGTCATGACAACAGGTAAAAACAAAACAAAACTAGAGTACATGTATACTATGCTGATTTGGTGCTTTGTCTCCTGTTAGTATATAGTAAATAGTAAAGATATTTTCCTTTTATACATATTTTTCCTTTTTTAATTAGTGAAAACTCTTCATGCTGAAGTTATAATTAGCAATTTAGATTTGATTACATAATCTCTAAATATTGGATCTGTCAGCTATTTATTATATATCATTGTTGGGAATATGAATGTAAATCATTCATTTCAATGCTAATAAAATACAATTTTTTTATTTACCTTTAGTATGAGGCAAGCTCTACAGCCTGTTCATATGCACTTTCTCTTAATCTAAACACTGAGCCCATTTTCTGTCATGATTAAACAGACACAAACACAGCTTTAGAATTACTGTGTAACTATATTAAGAACACACAAAAATGCATTTTAAAAGTGAAAATACTGGTGTTTTATATATATTACTTTTCACTGTTTAATAAGTAGTTTAATAAGTCGTTTGATAGTGTGTCTGCATTACACAATGGTAAAAGTTATCTCAGCCAAAAAGGAGGAGAACCTGGAACCTTAAAAGGAGCTGTGTTGGCACAGCTCCTGTGATCCACAGAATGTGTTGCCACTAGCATAAGGGTGATTAAGGTGATCATTAAGGGTGATATAGGGGACAGGAATGAAGGGAAGATGAACAGGGAACCAGCAATTGTGCTAAGTTCTTTAAACTCTGCTAAGCTGGAGGCCAACTGCTTGTATTATAAAAACCTAGTTGCCTTGGAAATGTATTGCTTCAATACACTGAATACTTGCATGGTGTCCTTGGTCAAAAACCTTCCTGGGAAAGCTAAAATGTTAGGGATGGGATTTACAATGAAGAACTCAAGTGAGCCATTAGTAAAATAAAATAATCCATTAATGGTGGGCAGAGGCTGGCCAAGTTCAGAAATAGAAAGATAGAAACAGAGAAACAGAGTGAGTCAGAAGGGGTCTCCTGGGCCATCTAGTCTGACCCCTGGCTCCAGCTGGCTCCACTCATGACATGTCTATCATGTGCATGTCCAGCTTATCCCTAAACAACCTCACCGGTGAGGCTTCAACAATCTCCCATGGAAGCCCATTCCATACTCTAGGAGTCCTACCTGTCAGAAAGTACTTCCTGGCATCCACCCTTAAAGTTGATTCCCTGAGCTTTGCTCCATTGGAATGTGTCTGCCCTCCAGTGGAAGGGGAAAAGGGTCATGACTGACCTCCGCGTGGCACCAGCTCACATACCTGTACGTTGCTGACAGGTCCCCTCTGAGTCTCCTGTTCTCATGGCTGAAAAGTCTCTTCCCCAGTCTCTTCCTCAGCTTCCTCAGTCTCTTCTCATATGGCTTACCCTGCAAACCAGCCACCATTCTAGTGGCCCTTTGCTGCACTGATTTGAATCTTGCTATATCCTTCTTGTAATGAGGGGACCAGAATTGAACGCAGTACTCCAGCTGTGGGTGCACCAGAGTCGTACAGTGGCAGTAATACCTCTCTCGACCTAGAAGCAACACTTCTGGTTATGTATCCAAGGGTGCTGTCCATCCTTTTGGCCACCACATTACACTTCTGGCTCATGTTCATTTAGTCTGTAGTTGACAAGCACCCCAAGATCCTTTTCACAAGTGCTGCTTTCCAACCACTTGCTGGGGGGTTCTGAGGCAGCACCAGGACTCCCTCTTCTGGCCAGAGATCAGAATAGCAGCCCTGGTGGTTGCAGGACTGGGTTACGAGCACCACCTGTGGGCCCTGAAGAAAGAGTTATATAAGAACTGGCTCTTCCCTTCAGATGTGGCCTCAGCAACAAAGGGTCTTGATGTTGCTGGAGCTTCCTGTGTCTTCTGGAAACTGCCCATTGCCTTGCTCCTACCTCTGCTTCTGGACCATGCCCGGCTTCACCTGTTCCAGCTTCCGGTCCAGTCCCAGGTATCTGCTTCTCCTCAGCTTCTCTCTAGCTTTTGATTCCTGACTGGCTTGGACTGCTCTGCTCTGCTCTATTCAGATTAGCCTACCTTGTACTTCTGTTGCTCACCTTGATCTCTGGACTGCCTGACTATGATTTGGAATTGGCCTGTCTATCATGCCAGTTGTCTGGGTCCTGATGCCCTGAGCTGATTCCCAGCCATCCACACCTTGGACACTGACACTTGTCCCCTAACCTGTACTTACGATGCCCATTCCTATGCCCCAAGTGCAAGACCTTGCACTTATCCACATTGAACGCCACCCTGTTGTCTCCTGCCCACTTCCATAGTCTGCTCCTCAGTTGTGGCCACTGCCCCCATTTTAGTATCATCTGCGACTTTAATCAGCAGACTTGTCACCCCCTCCTCCAGGTCATTGATTAAAAGGTTGAACAGGATCAGTCCCACCACTGAGCCCTTGGGGGACCCCACTTGTCACCATCCTCCATTCTGATGATTCCCCACTGATAGTAACCCTCTGCTTTCAGTCAGTCAACCATGCCCTAATCCATCGAACAGTACATTGATCTATCCCAAAACTCCGCAATTTCTCAACCAGGATATCATACGGCACTTTGTCACAGGCCTTGCTGAAATCCAGGCAAACCACATCCACTGTGTCCCCTCCATCTAGCCACCTCGAAACCTTGTCACTGAATTCCACAAGGTTCACCTGGCAGTACCCATTTTTTGTGGAAACCGTGTTGCATGGCCGCCAACCTCCCTTCCCTATCTAGGGACTCAAGAGCATTTCCAATTCTGAGCCTTTCCATTCTCTTTCCCACAATGGACATAAGGCTAACTGGCATGTAATTCCCCCTGACCCCTAGGCTTCCCTTTTTGAAGACTGGGACCACTGACACCACTCTACAATCCTCTGGAACCTCACCTGTTCTCCACTAGGCCTCAAAAATGGAGCTCAGAGGACATGAGAGTACCCCTGCCAACTCCCTAAGTACCCTCGGGTGTAACCTGTTGGGGCCTGGTGTCTTCGTAACATCCAGTGCCATCAGGAGCTCCTCCACCTCTAAGGGGGTGACTCTAATCTGTGCCCCTAAATCCCTGGCTTCATCCAATAACCCATGTGGATCTCCCCCATCATGCTTTGGAGAGAACACGGAGGCAAAATACTCATTTAGCATGTATGCCTGTTCCCTCACATCAGTCACTGAATCCCCTTCCTCCTCATTGAACAGTCCCACTGCCTGTCTCCCTTCCTTTTGCTAATAACATGCTGGTTGAAGCCCTTTTTGTTCCTCCTGATATTCTTTACAAGTCTCAGCTCATAATCAGCCTTAGCCTTGCAAAGAATCCTTCTGCAACGGGCTTCCTCCTCCCGGTATACCCCTTTTCTACTTGCCCCAGCATGAATTTCCTACAAAGGTTCCTCTTACACCTAACGCCTCTTACCACTTCTCTTCTCATCCATGGGGGCGCTCTCCTTCACCACCCCAGCTTGGTAACTAGAGGTATCTTCAAAGCTTGCACCTCCAAGACCTCCCTATTTAGCACCATTTACCACTCTTCAACTCCTTTCCTTTCAGTACCCTATCTCATGAGACTTTCCCCAGTCTGGCCTTCAATTGACCAAAGCTGGCCCTCGTGAAGTCCCAGGTTCTAATACTTGACCTGTCATTCATCTCTATTCCCCTAATCTCAAAGCAAAGAATGGAGTGATCTTTTATGACTCTGGGATGGTGATTTGAAAGTGTTTATTCCACCTAGGTATTCCTTGACCATTTGTCTGTCAATCTTGGGCTGCCATCTCTTCCAGCTTGAACTTCCTCTTGATTGCAGATTTCCTTGTGGGAGAAGACTGAGGCGAAGTAGGAATTCAGTGCCTCTGCCTTTTCTTTGTCCTCTGTTATCACTTTGCCATCCACTTTAAGTAGCTGGACACCCTTCTCTTTCTCATGTCTTTTGTTCTGGATGTATCTGAAGAAGGCTTTCTTGTGCTTAGTATCTCTTGCTGTTCTTAGTCCATTATCTGCTTTAGCCTTCCTGATGCAATTCCTGCAATTCCTTGCTGTTGGCTTATATTCGACTTTCATGATCTGGCCCTCCTTCCACTTCCTGTACATGTTTTTTTTCCCTCTTTCAGACTGTCATCTAACCTTTTGTGGAGCCACGTGGGCTGTCTTCTACACTTTTTTTCTTGATGGAATTGATCATAATTGTGCTTAGAGAATCTTCTTTTTCAAGATTTCCCATCCCCCTTGGACACCTTTCCTCTAAAGGGTGTGTTGCCATGGCACTTCGTTCATCATTTTTCGGAGTTCATTAAAGTTGGCTTTCTTGAAGTCCAGGGTATGTTTTTACCTTCAGTTAACCTTTGTCTCCTTCATAATTGAGAATTCAAGTATCACACGGTCACTTTCTCCCAGAGTTCCTATGGTTGTTCTTTTGTCCACCAGGCCATCTCTGTTAGTATTAAATTGAGGACAGCTGATACTCTCATACCTTCCTCTACTTTCTGCTGGAGAAAGTTGTCAGCAACACATGTCAGGAATCTCTTGGAGGGGCCATGCTTGGCAGAATTTGTCTCCCAGCGTATATCAGGGAAACTGAAGTGCCCCATGATGTCTACATCATTCTTCTTGGAAATACTGGCAAGTTGCTTTTTGAAGGTTGAATCCTTGTCCTCTTTTTCCCTGTGTGGATGGTAATATATGCCAATAACTCTGTTTTTCTGTGATTCCTACCAGGTCATAACCTCCTATTCCCAGGAGAACCTCAGGCTCTTCCTGGTTATTACCCATGCTCCTAGCATTGGTATACATGCTTCTCAGCACCTTCTTACATATCCCTTTCTTTGGGTCCCCAGGCGTCCTTCCTCCCATCTTCCCTGATACCTGCACCCTCTTTGTAAGAATCTCACCAGCCCCTACAATACATCTAACACCCTGGACCCAAAAACCTGGTCCTCTCCCCTCACTCATCCCAGCAGGGGGGACTGTACCCCCCTGGTTCATTTCCCCTCACCCAGGTTCATTTTAAATCCCTTTGGACGAAGTTTGCTAGTGCATTTTCAATGGACCTTATCACCATCCTTGTGAGGTCCCTCGCCAGAAGCCCATTGGCAAGAAACCAGGTGCCGTGGTCAAGGAACGTGAGATGTTCCTTCTGACACCACACCCTTAGGCAGTCATTCACCTCTGCAACCCTTCTTTCCCTGACTGGCCCAAATAATCATGTGTTATGCTTTCTAGCATAATATCATTTCTGAATCATCATCATCATCACATTGCATTTATATCCTGCCTTTTTACCTCTTGTGAGGAACACAGAGAAGCTGTTGTCCTTTTCTACCCCAGTTTACCTTCATAGTAACAGCTGCATGAGGGAGTTGGGCTGAGAGTGAGTGGCTGAACTAGAGTCCCCCAGTGAGCTTGAAGGTGAAGGCAGAGACAAGAAGTTGGATCTCTCAGGTGTCCAGTTCAACATTAACCACCTTACCACACTGGCTGTCATTGTGGATCGTATGACAGAATGTCATCCCCAGACTTTAAGTGAACCCTCAGTGTAAGAATATAGGACTTCCTTCTCCTTAATCAGACCCTGGTTCCATCTAGCCCAGTATTTTCAACACAGACTGGCAACAGCTCTTTAGGATTTTCAGACAAAAACACTTTTTAGCCTTACCTGGAGTTGACAGGAATTGAAACCACATAAGAAACGACTGTATCAGGAAGTATGATTCTCTGCTTCTTTAGAAGAACTAGATCCTCTAGGCCAGTGATATGCCTTCCTCTGGCCACCTGTTCAATGCCGCCTCTTGCGGCGTGTCGTGGCTAATGAGTGACATCATCACCTGGCGCCGTTACTCTTTCCAAATATGTGTATGGCTGCTGGGGCGATGCCGGGGCGACTGGGCTCTGCGTGCCCGTTGTGGCATGTGTGCCATAGGTTCGCCATCACTGCTCCAGGCCATGGGTCCTCAAACTACAGCCCACGGGCTGGATCCGGCCTGCCATGCCCATTTATCCGGCCTGCCTCAGAAGTTTTGAACTCGCTTGGAGAAAATGATCTCTGAGCAAGTCCAAAAGCTCTGAGCTGGCTCGGGCATTCTCTGACAGAGAGCCAGCACATGAGCCTAATTGTAAAAGCTCAACTGTGCATGCGCTAGCTCTCTCCCCTTCCCCATTGCATGCATATACAGAGTGGGAGTACGGAGTGGGAAACAGAAGAGAAGAGGGTGGAAGAGAGAGAGAGAGAGAGACGAAGACGCTAAAAAGGGAGTGAAGGTAAGAAAACTTACCTTATAACTTTTAAAATCAATTTTTAAGTATGTGAGCCACATCCCCGGGGGCACCAGAGCTGCGCCCTTCAATGGGCAAACTGCCGCTGCTGTCGAGTGGCTGCCCCTGGGCTTGGCGAAGCAGCCACGGCTTGCTCACTGAAAGGCATGGGAGCTGTGCCCTTCAATGGGCAGACTGCCGCTGCCATCAAGTGGCTGCATCTGGGCTTGGTGAGGCGGCCACAGCTTGCAGCGGAGGCGCGGGAGCCCCACCTTTCAATGGGCAAGCCGCCGTCAAGCAGCTGCCCACGGGCTCAGCGAGGCAGCTGCGGCTTGCCCAGAGAAGGCTCTTCCCCACCTCATCTTGGGCTTCTGCTACAGCCCGAGGGAGCGGAGCAAACATTTATTTTTTAATTTTTAAAATTTTAATTAATTTTTAATTAATTTTAATTTTTTAATGTGCAGTGTGTATAGGAATTCGTTCATATTTTTTCAAACTGTAATCCGGCCCCCCAACAGTCTTGAGGGACGGTGAACTGGCCCCCTGTTTAAAAAGTTTGAGGTCCCCTGCTGTAGGCCAGGGACGACAGAACTTAGACCCACACTTCTGGAGTATCATCAGTTCTGAAGTTCTGATCCCCTCCTGTCTAAACTTACTGTACTGCTTTGTTTAGTAGATGATTGGATGGTCAGGGAATGTATCTTGAAGGCCCAACACATTGTCACAATATATACTTGTTTCCTAAATTTTAGAGAATAGTGTCCAGTGTTCATTAGACAAGTCATCGAAGTACAGCGCTTTAAAAATTGACTTTCTTGAATAAAAAGATGGGGAGGGGAAAATGCTAATGGACTAGATAGATTTTGTGTACCAGCAAAATCATCATTCTTTGCTTTAACAGGTAGTACTGGGATTCCACAGATAAAATTTCTTGTTGGTTAAAACAGAATCAAAATTTTAGACTCAAACTACAAATGTTATCACAGAACTATTAGTTTAAATCATAAATAATGTATATAGTAGGAGAGTGGATGGTAAGCTTTGAAGTTTAAATAAATATGGCTCCACTGGTGATAAGACCAGTATTAAAATTTTTGGTAGAAGGCTTGTGGGTCCCAACACAAGCTTTTTAGCTTTTTTTACCTTCATGGAAATAGATGTCAAGAGAGCAGAGTGGATAAAAATCAATTATTTAAAAAAATGAAATTCAAATTAGATTTTTACATTTTTAATTGGATTTTTTTAAAAATAAAATGCTTTTTGAGGAAAAATCTATCAAAAGATAGTTTTCTGCTTAAGATACATTATAATCCAAAGGTTATTCATCATGAAATAAGAATTATTTTTAATGATGTAGCAATGTTTAAAATCTTGGTAAATGAATTTCATTAAAACATTCACCATGTCATGCTCTTCCAGAAGTTTCTGTACGATTCCTGGGCAATTTTTCTGTCTAGAAGATATTATCACAGATGCTTGGTTTTGCAGTTCTCAAAACTGTGAATTTATGTCTGCAGAGATTACATGCCTCTTTATCCCAGCAAAAATGTTATAAAATAAACATACAAAGTTGAGAACAAGACCTTGATCCCATTGTACCTTTGCAAATCTATGCACACAGAATCAACCCCTTACCAATTAAGTGTTAAGTTCCAAAAATTCAGTGAATAGAAGATTGTTGGGAGTGGAATAGATCTGCATAAAAAGCTGTGCGGCGGCGGCGGGGGGCGGGGGGGACAGTAAACATAAAAGTGAACCTTTTGAGCAGAATATTCCACAAGAAAAGATCCTTTGGATCACTTTGGATCTCTTTGAGTATGCTCGTATAGCTTGCTATTTCTCATATTCTTTCCCTGGAAGAGGAAAGCCTATAATGGCAGCAGGCTATAAAAAAGACCCAGTTTGGAAATACTTTAATGAAGTTCCTCTACCTATGAATAAGGCAGGCATGCAAATTATGTAGAAAATCATGTTTTAAATTTAGTCTTACTGACTAAATCATTTAAATCACATCCACCCTGCAAGAGAATGAGACATAGAAAAACTGAATCATAGGGGCTGCAAGTATAGGTGCATGAACTCGAAGGATCAAAGAGTTCCTGGGGAACTGAGTAGTGAAAATTATACTTCTACAAACTAAACATATTTATACCCCACAGGAAACTACTTCTCTGGAAATGTTGCAGCTTGTGTGCAGCATGTGTGTCAGCAAAAACGTTGATTCCTAATTGTTAGTTTCTACTCAGGCCTATGTTACCCCTAGTCAGATGTGCTGCTCTTGATTATGGAAATTTTTGGGTATTTATTATTACTGTGTTAAATGAAAACTTCATCCCTGAAAATAAAACCAGGCGCTATTTTACCTACCACTTTATGCCATATTCATTGTAGCCCAGTTAACTATAGCATGCCCCTTAGTCTCAAGTTATGTTTTCCTGTTCAGGTATTCTTTCAACATAAACTCTCCTACCTGTTTCTTAGTCTTTCCCCATGTGCTATAGTGGTTAAGGGTATGGAAATGAGGTTCAGGAGATCCGAGGTCTAGTTGCCACTTAGCCATGGAGATCACTGGGTGACTTTGGGCCAGTCACGGACTCTGAGCCCAATCTACTTGTTGGGAGAATAAGATGAGAGGAGAATTATGTCAGCCGCCTTGAGTTCCTAAGCAAGAAAAATTGTGTGATATAAATACTAAAAATGCTAAATAAGACGAACTCTTCCTGAGGCCATCGTTTAGTACCTTGTAACCGCCATCGTCCATTCTTTTCTCTCAGCTCATCCCCTCATTTGGCATTATAGAGCTGTAAAATACAGCAATGAACTAAGTGCAGGGGTATGTGAGGCTGAGGTAGTGGTGTTTGTGGGAGGAAACTTTAACCTTTTACCCTTGCCATGGTCCAGGTCAGAATCCACACAGCTTCCATCCCAAGCCTACTATTCACAGTGGGATGAGAGCTCCCATTTGCACCAGTGTGAGTTTTCCTCTCAGGGTGAATAGAAACTGGGGGAATGGGGGAAAATCCAATCAGGACCATGGTGTGAGCAAAGAGTGAAAGCCGCCCTCCACACCATGGTCATAATATGTCTCACACAGGCGTACTTGCACTGGCCTTTTTGCACAGGATGCTGAACCTTGTGACAGATGGGTGGCTAGGCCTTAAGACATCGGATGAGTAGAAAAACATCAGTGGGTACAGACTGCACATCTCCCACACTCACCACTCTTTGCTTTAACATTCACACACACATAACCATGCTTCATATGTGACAGGGCAGATGTGTGCTTAAATGAACAGGTTTGGCTCTGTCACCTGTAGTAGGAGTCTAGAAGTGATCAAACTATATGGAGAGCACAGACAGATCATATTCCTCCTTTCTAAATAAAACTCTAACTGCACAAATGTGATAGATGCGGATATGGTATCTGGCCTTACACTGTCCAAGCCTCATTCTGACTTAGACAATATCAAATGTGGATTCCAAACTCTCTGTATTTTGAAGATTTTTCTATGATTATAGAGCAAGACAACTCAGAGTGTAACAAGCAGTTTTTTATGACTTCATTTCTCTTCCAAGTTTGCCTTTGAAGTATGAATGACTAGTGAATAGCTTGAAAGGCATATAATGCAACATTTTGTGGCTATGTAGGATCTCACAAGCCTCATGTTTAAGCAGATCAGCCCATACAACGGAATAGGTATGTAAGGAAATACATCTTCTGAATTTTTTAAAATGTCTTTTCTCCCTAAAACTTGTTTTACAGGTACTGACGTGAAAGATGCTCAGGTTATAAGTGTTTCTACAGGAACAAAGTGTATTAATGGAGAATACATGAGTGATCGTGGTCTTGCACTGAATGATTGCCACGCAGAAATTATAGCTCGGCGATGCCTGCTTAAATTTCTCTATACACAACTTGAACTGCTCTTAAGGTATGTTTGGCAAACAATTTCCTCACATCCTGGTCTTAGCACAGAAGCAATTTCCACTGATCACATAGTGTTTAGAATTGCAGATTTCAGTATGCCGAAATAATAACTCTGAAGATGAGATCCCTGTGCTTGAATGCTCCTAGAATCATTTCCTTCTGCTGACTCTTCAGTCTGACACCTGCACTGACTGAAGCTTAGTTTCACCTATATTGGTTAATATTGCACTAGTTAAACCTGCATCATTATTTTCAAAGGATCCATAGTGTACGGTATTGGTATTTACAAACGTATAGAAATCTATGGTTTGTTTTACGTTTAAGTATACACTAGAAGATGTAATGACCAGAAGCAATAAGTGCCTGTGAATCAGATTTGTAAGCTTACCTGGATCTGTTTCCTCTTGAATGGCTCCTCTGAATACTGTAAACTGCTTTTTAAACTTGGGGAAACCTTTAAAATAATTTTGGGAACAATCTTCTCTATTTAGAGGGAAGTGGGAATACTAGTCATATGCAGGCCAGGTAAGGATAATGATTGAGCCCTGTCTCCTCCTGAAACAGAGAAAGTAAAATGTTTACATCTTTAATAGCCTCTAGGCTCCAGCTCCTTCTCTTCCACAAGTACTTCCTGATTGTTAGGACCCCTAGGGTATGGAATGGGCTTCCATGGGAGGTTGTTGAAGCCCCATTGGTGAGGGTGTCCAAGGATAGGCTGGATATGCATGTGGTAGGCATGTCATGACTGGAGCTGGTTTGAGCTGAGGGTCAGACTAGATGGCCCAGGAAGCCCCTTTTGACTCATTCTGCTTCTATGTTTCATCGTTTATGCTAACCACACTCAACATGGATTTATTTCATATAGACAAGTTCAGATAATATCTGCAGGACTGTAAACATACTTCACTACTGAAAACAAAATAATCCCTTGCCTATATTCCTGCAACTTGATATAGACAAGACCTTTACTGTCCCGAATTAAGTAGTATATAATAATTTATGGTGAAAAATAATATGAGATCCAAATATTTCCTGATTAGGATGGGTGTAGCTGTGTGCATACTTTTGACTTGCCTTCTTCAATGAGCATTTTGCAGGGACTATCAGGCAGCAATTAGGGGAATCAAGGCTGTTAATTCCTAGCATGAAACAAGGCTGTAGGGGATAGATTTATATCTTCCTGGTTTTGAAATTTCTATCCCAAAACTATAGAAATTGATCCTTTACACCAGTGAGATTTCAAGTTTGAAGTAAAGCACAAGAAAATTGAAATGAAATTTTAAAGGATTAAAATTAGACAAAATAGGCAGCATGGTATAGTGGTTAAGATCACAGAAAAGGGACTCAGGCATTCTGGGTTCTCATCCCCACTCAGCCATGGAGCCTATTGGGTAAGTTTGGGCTAGTCATAGATGCTCAGCCCAACCAACTTCACAGGGCTATCATGGGGATAAGATTGAGAGCAAGAGCATGAGAATGATATAAACTGCTTTGAGTTCTTTTTAAGAAAAAAGGCAGGATATAAATCTAAAATTCTGTTACACTTTTAGGTTTGGAAACAGATGTATATCTGAGATCCAATTTTGTTGACGCAGTGAAAAACAACTGGGCAAAGCTTTTAACTATGGTTAGGCAAAATCTTCATTAATAGAGCACTTTGAATTTCATTTGGCTGATGCTTGTCTATGCCTCCAAACTGTTGATTTCTATTTTATATTTCTATTTTATCTCTACTCATGTATCACTCTCAAAGAATTCAGAATGAAATTTATTTATTTATTGAATTTATATACCATACCCAATAGTTGCACATGAGACTTCCTGGGCAATGAAAAAGATTTTAGAAAAATTGATATAGCTTATAGACACACTTAGACAAAGGATGTTTAGACACATCACATTTAAAGCCTATTCTCCTGATACACATTTTGTTATATGTAGAATCTACTTAGCAAAATCTGAATATATTCATGGATATATTTACATCAGAGGAGATTGTTTAGATGGGCAAGCATATAGGCCCATTCTGAGTTTTAGTTTTTTGTTTTGTTTTGTTTACATCTGTTCAGTCCTTGTTCTAACATACTAATACTAAGCACATTCCAGCTTAATAAACAGCTTAATAACTAGCATATTGATACTAATCATATTCCAGCCCTGGAGTGATGTCCCCAGGATGATTAAATTAATGGTCCAGGAATAAGTCCAGAAATTTCCCTAATTTGTGAAAACCCAAGATTTTGTATAGCTTTTGAAGCTCATCAAAGTTTACTTCTGGGCATTCAGGATGGCTTGTGCAATCAAACTCATCTTATTCTAATCTCACTTGAGAGATGTGGCTTCTAATTTGAACCTTTGTTCCACTTTTTTAAAAAAAATCACCTTGTCAAAGTATATTAAAATGCATTATATGTTACTCACAAGATAAATTCTATCATATCAAGAAATAGTACCCAGAGTTGTATTGGAAGCATTATGGAAAAACTAGTTCATTCTTCTGTTATCTGTCTACCGCTGAGTGAGTCTCCCAACTAATATTTGGGAACCTGAAATCTCCCATAGTTACTGTGTCCTTCCCCCAAGAGATATCCTTAGAATTTGATCTGTCAGGACATCATCCAGGGTCTCAAGTTGACCTGGAGGGTGATAACATGCCCCCACTGTCAGGTCCCTCTCCCTGTCAAAACCCCTTAGTTTCACCCAGACTGCCTCTACCAGATCCCCATCTGCGCTGCATTCTATCTCACTGCATCCTGTCCCTTCCCTTACATATAAAGCTACGCCCCTGCCCCTCTTTTCCTTCCTGCCCTCTCTAAACAGGTGATACCCCTCTGTGTTTACATTCCAGTCTTGCCTTTCATCCCACCAAGTTTCCGTGATCCCCACCAGGTCTTAACCTCCTATTCCCAGGAGAGCTTCAACCTCTTCCTGCTTATTACCCATGCTCCTCGCATTGGTGTACATGTATCTTAGCTCCTTCCCACAGATCCCATTCTTTGGATCCCCCAGTCTTCTCCTTCCTCCCATCTTCCCTGATATCAGCCCCTGTTCAAAGGAGTCCCACCTGCCCCTGCAGTACCTCTAGCATCCTGTTCCCAAAACCCTTGTCATCTCCCCTCACTTGTCCCTAAGGTCCTACCTTGCCTTTGCCAGTTCCCTGGCCACCTTCTGCAAACTACCCAGCCTCTGCTGCTCTGCCAAGATCCAGAACCCAATAGGGTCATCCCATGAAGGTGGGGAATCCTGTACTGATGAAAGGAATTTCACACATCACATAGTTATATGGAATTTGTTACCACAAAATGGTCACCAAGTTGGATTGCTTTAAAAGGGGGATTAGACAGATTTCTGCAGCATAAAGCTATAGCTACTAACTATGAGAAGCAGTATGCATCTGAATGCCAGCAGCTGGAGAACATGGGTCCATGGATGGTGTTGCATCCATGTCGTACTTGTGGCTTTCTCATGGGCATCTGGTTGGTGCTGTGGGAATAGAATGCTGAACTAGGTAGGCTTTTGGTCTGATCCAGCCAAGATCTTTGTTTTTGTTTTCCTTTGACATGCATCAGGCTGAAATGTAGAGGAAACATGGTTATTATACAGATTTACTTGGGGAAAAATATGAAAACATGTTCTTAAAGTAATGTTGAGGATTACTAGTTGTGAGACTTGGCAAGTGTGAGAACCTGTGGAAGCAGAAATCATCATTAGGTAGGTGTCTCAGTCCAATATTTTCATTTATTATAGCAGATACTACAACACTTTAAATCCAGATATGCAAAACTTTTTATTTTTGAAATGAACCCTTCAGAATAACTTTTTCTTTCAGCAATAAGGAAGATCAACAAAAATCTATTTTTACGAAGTCAGAACAAGGTGGCTTTAAATTGAAAGAAAACGTGCAGTTCCATCTCTACATCAGTACCTCCCCTTGTGGCGATGCTCGGATTTTTTCACCACATGAAGCTGCACAAGAAGGTACGGTTATTTTTCCTTACGTATGGAGGTGCGTGAGATAAAATCACTTACCAACAGTAGCAGTACTCGCTTTCATAATTTATGAGAGTCTTTTCTCTGAACCGTTTAAATTTCCTCACATTATAGAATAAGTGCAGTGAATATAGGATAAATTTTCTTAAGACCATTTACTACATTACAAAAATCATCTTGGAATACATCTGTTATAGAGGTCATGTGTGTGTGAACATGTTTGTTCCTATTTGAAGGTGTTTTGTTATGGAATTGTAAGCCACTTTGAAAGTTTAAATATAAAGGTGTGGTTTTGTTCTAAAATATTCAGACCATAACGGAATTATGAAATGTGCAAAGTAAATCTCGCAAAGGGAGTCTTCAATGTGAATTAGTATAAATGTGATTTTTACAGATTTCTTAATGCATGGCACTGTTTTCCAAACTGCTGTCCCCTTTGTGTTTTTGCTATTTTCTATGTATTCCTTGGGTGATTCCTGATAGAGGGTAACTAGTACAGTCATTGTGCAGCTATTCTGGCTTTCCCTTCATACCAAATTTTCTGTGGTGAGCGGTGTTAAAACACAGGAGGGTTACATGTGAAAGATGTTGTCTAGACTTCTCTTAAAAATCTATGAAAAAGGCAGGATTATAAAAGCCAAGTCTTAGAAGTACCTGCTGTCCGAAATAATTGAAAATAGTATTAAATGTTCTTAAAACACAGTTATCAGGACCAAAATCACTAATGTTTAATTTCATGATTGGTAAACTGTGGCCTCTTCTGTCAATTAGATCAGGGAGACAGACATCCAAACCGGAAGGCAAGAGGACAGTTACGAACTAAAATTGAATCTGGGGAAGGAACGATCCCTGTCCGATCTACAACTACAATTCAGACATGGGATGGAGTACTGCAGGGAGAAAGATTGCTTACTATGTCATGCAGTGATAAGATAGCTCGGTAAGTTGTTTCTCTTCTGTCAAATTGACAACTTGTTTACATTGCTAGACCCTAGATTGTTAAATGTTGCTATTGCTACTTTGCATGCATGAAAAACCATACATGACTACTAGAGCAGCTGAATATCCTTTAGAAGGACAATTTTACACTGTCAAAGGAAAAAAATGTTCATGAATTCCCAGATATCCTTATTTCTACACATGTCTACCTTGGAGATATTACAGGTTCAGTTCCAAACCACCACAATACCACAATAAAGCAAATACTGCAATAGAGCAAGTCACACTTTTATTTGTTTTCCAGTGCATATAAAAGTTATGTTTATATTATACTGTAGTCTATTAAGTGTCCAATAACATTATGTCTAAAAATGTACATACCTTACTTTAAAAATATTGCTAAAATGCTAACCATCATCTAAACTTTCAGGCAATCATAAACTTTTCACTGCTGGAGGGTCTTGTCTCAGTGTTGACGGCTGCTGACTGATTAGGGTGGTGGTTGCTGAAGGCTGGAGTGGCTGAGGCAATTACTTAAAATAAGGCAAGAATGAAGTTTGCCACATTAATCGACTCTTTCTTTCATGAAAGATTTCTCTGTAGCATGCAATGCTGTTAGATAGCATTTTACCCACAGTAGAACTTTTTTTTTCAAATTGGACTCAGTCCTCTCAAACCCTGCTGCTGTTTTATCAACTACATTTATGTAATATTCTAAATCCTTTGTTGTCATTTCCACAATCTTCACAGTAACTTCACCATGAGTAGATGCCAGGGTTGGGTAAAGGTGCTGGTGGAAGGAGACCCAGAACCACTGTCTCTTCTCTTTGAGAAATAATGGAGGACAAGGGAGGTGCCAGATGATTGGAAAAGGCAAATGTTGTTGCTGTCTTAGAAAAGAAAAGAGAAAAGAAAAGAAGATCCTGGGAAGTACATACCAGTCAGTCTGACATGAATCCATGGGAAAATTCTGGAGCGGATTATAAAGCAGTCAGTCTGAAAGCACCTTGAAAACAATGCAGTAATGACTAGGGGCCAACATGGATTTCTCAAGAACAACTCCTGCCAGTCTAATCTGAGTTCATTTTTTGATTGGGTAACCTGTGAACTGTGGGAATGCTGTGGATATAATCTATCTTGACTTCAACAAATCTTTTGACAAAGTAGCCTATGATAATCTGATTAACAAACCAGCTAAAAGTGATAAAGGTAGAAAGACTCTCAGGTGAATCCACAGTTGGCTACAGAATTGGACTCAATGGCTCATCAATGGCACATTCTCAAACTGGGGAGAGGTAACAAGTGGGTTAACACAGGGTTCAGTCCTTGGCCCAGTGCTCTTCAACATTTTTATTAATGATTTGGATGAGGAAGTACAGGGGATGCTTATCAGATTTGCAGACGACACAAAACCAGGTGGGATTGCTAATATGCTGGAAGACAGAAACAAGATTCAAAGTGATGATAGGTCGGAGTGATGGGCTGAAAATAATGGATTGAAATGTAAGAGAGACAAATTCCAAGTTCTGCTCCTAGGAAAAAGAAACCAAAGTACAAGATGAGGAATACTTAGCTCAATACTGCAAGTGAAAATAATTTTGTAATTGTTGTAGATCACAAGCTGAATATGAGCCAACAATGTGATGTCACTGCAGAAAGGGCAATTTTTTTAGGCTACATTAATGGAAATATCACTTCTAAATCACATGAGGTATTAGTTCCCCTTTACTCAGCACTGGTTAGGCCTCATCTGGAGTACTGTGTCTAGTTCTGGGCACCACAGTTTAAGAAAGATGCAGACAATCTGCACAGTGTTCAGAGGAGGTCAACAAGGATGATCCAGGGATTAGAAACAATCCTATGAGGAGAGGTGGAAAGAACTGGGCATGTTTAACCTTGAGAAGACTGAGGAGAAATAAGATAGCAGTCTATAAGTGCCAGAAAGGCTGTCAGCAAGACAGGATCGTCTTAATCACCCCAGAGAGCAGGACATGGAATAACAGGCTCAAGTTACAGAAGGCCATTTTCCAACTGAACATTAGGAAGAACAGCATGACAATGCAACCAATGACCTAGGGTGGTTGAAGCCTTTCCCACTGAGAGGCATTCAAGATGCAGCTGGAGAGCCATCTGAGAGGGATGATTTAACCTGGGATCCTTAACTGAACAGGTGGTTGTACCTGATGGCCCTCTGGCCCCTTCTAACCCTTCTGTGATTCTGATGATATGACACAAGGTATGCTTTTGCAGGAGGCTGAGAAATGAGTTGCAAGAGTAATGTTGGGCTGTGAAGGCAGTGACTTGGTTCAGCACTAATGATAAATTAGAGGTGCAAGAAATCCTGAAATGACACTGTTTCATTTAAATGTACAAGAAGGAAGATGTAGGAACAATGGCACAAGAGAAAATCACAGTCTTCCTCCTATAATTACTCATGTTTGGCTTATTTGCCAACATGAATTGTATTCTTAACTCAATATCATTTGCTTCCTTATAGGTGGAATGTACTTGGTATTCAAGGGGCATTACTTAGCCTTGTTGTGGAGCCAATTTACTTCTCTAGCATTATCTTGGGGAGCCTATACCATGGAGATCATCTATCCAGGGCCGTATACCAACGGATAGCAGAGATAGAAGATCTACCACCTCTCTACATGCTTAACAGACCTTTGCTCAGTGGTAAGGCTATAATAAACCACAAATGGAATTTCTTGTAGTGCTGCCATTTTTAAAAGCATTGCAAATAGATGAGTTACTTTATTAAGGAGAGACACATTTTAGTTATGGAGAATTCAAAGCTGGCATGAACACCGTGTGAGTGATGCTGTAGAGTTTGGCCACAAGCCAATGCTAAGTTAGGCATATTAAGTCACATTGAAATCTATGGGCTTAAGGGCATCTAGTACTGTCTTTGCTTCTGGCTAACTTCCATACTTTATTAGGGTAAATTTAATAATAATCTTTACCGTTTAACTGAGGACAGAATTACACAGCATGTGTAATTTTCTTATGCCTCTCAGAAATGTTTTGAAAAATGCAATGCTGCAATTGAAGCTGCACTTTGAAAGGAAGACTTATGGGTAGGAGTTGATAGGGCTTATTGACTGTTGTGCTACTTTCCCCCAGATGATTCTACTCCTGTTGGTTAAAACATAGGGTTTCTTACATCTATTCCCTAGTGGTAATAAACAGTTTTCACCAGGAGAGACAGCTTAAGATTTAAAAATGCCTTGAAAGTGCATGAGTCTTGCTCTTCAATTTGTATCCTCAGTGGCCACACAGAATAAAAGAATAAAAATCTAAAAGGAATAGCAAAACTGTGTGTAATATACATTTCCACTTTAAACCTTAGTTATGAAATCCCCCCCGCAAAAAAATATTTCAGATGTATTCTTCAGAATTTTTTTCTTTGCTGTTTATGACCCAAATTCCAAGATTTATCAACAAGTTGAACTGTAGACAATAGTTACGGCATGGGAGGTGTAATAAATAGTACATTTTGCATATAGTATGAATTACAAATGTTCCAACAATCTTTACAATTAAGCCATAGTTTCACTAGTTTAGGGGTATGCAATTTGTAGTACCCAGATGTTTTGGCCTTTCACTCCCATTGTCCAAAACTTACATACCAGTGAGAAGATATGATGAGAGTGGCAGGGCAAAACGTTTGGAGGGCCACAAGTTACCCATGTTTGCACTAGTGAATTTCAAAAAAGGCAACTTGCCAGAATCATCCTGTATCATGTACCCACTCTTATAATTAGATAACATAGCAACATAGAAACATAGAAACATAGGGAGTCAGAAGGATCCTCCTAGGCCATCTAGTCTGACCCCTGGCTCCAGCTGGCTCTGCTCAGGTAATACCCAACATATGCTTGTCCAGCCTTTCTTGAACACTCACCGATGGGGCTCCAGACACCTCCCATGGAAGCCCATTCCATATCCTAGGGTCCTAACCACCAGGAAGTACTTTCTGATATCCAACCTGAAGCCTGGTTCCTTGAACTTTGCCCCTTTGGACCATGTCCATTCCTCCACGGCAGGGGAGAGCAGGTCACAATCCTCTACCTTGTGATACCCCTTCACATACCTATATGCAACTATCAGATCCCCTCTGAGTATCCTCTTCTCCAGGCTGAAAAGACCCAGTTCCCTCAATCTCATATGTCATCCCCCACAATCTGGCTGCCATCCTCGTGACCCTGCACTGAACTGGTTCTAACCTAGCTATATCTCTTTTATAATGTGGAGTCCAGAATTGGACACAGTACTTCAGCCGTGAGTGCACCAGAGTCTTACAGAGTGGTACCAGCACCTCTCTGGATCTGGAAATCACGCCTCTGGTTATATATCTAAGGGTGGTGTTTGCCTTCTTAAATGCCACTTCACCCTGTCTGCTCATGTTTAGCTTGCTATCAATAAACATCTTAAGATCCCTTTCACAAGTGCTGCTCTCCAGCCACTTGTCCCCCATTCTGTACCTATGGCACCTATTCCTGAGTCCCAGGTGCGAGACCTTGAACGCCATCCTGAGTGCCTGCTCCTCCATTGTGGCCACCACCCCCACTTTGATATTGTCTGCAAGTTTGGTCAGCAGACTGGTTACCCCCTCCTCCAGGTTATTGATAAAGAGGTTGAACAGAATTGGTCCCAGAACTGAGCCCTGGGGGACTCCACTAGTCACCAGCTCTCATCCTGATGATTCTCCACTGAGATCTGATCATTTCATAGAAAATTAGTCATCTCAACATTAATGCAGAACTATGAGAAGCAAGATTTATATCAAGAAGCTTCCCCCGCCCTGAAGTTTTTATCCCCCCTCTTCTTGTTTGAAAAGAAGAACTAAATTATGAAAGCCTGCTTAATATACGTATTTTACTGTAGATGGCCTTGCTTTACGAGAGATGATTGCCTAATGAGTGGTAAAGTTTGATGGGGTGGCAGACTTCAGGACTAATCGGTGCCTCCTTGGGTCCCAATTCAGCCTTTTCCAGAAGATCACGACTCTTTCTCTCAGCATCAGTTTATCTTTCTCCCTGCCTCTCTTTCCTGGCCTGCCGCTGGAATGTGAGCTTCCAATAGCTTCCCTAAAACTGAGTTTGGCCTTCAGGCAGGAAGCAGTTCCCCACCATGCTTACTGGGGTCAAGGGTTGTGGGTATCGTTCTCAGGTTTCAAGCTTTTGGCGTTGCAGTGATCATTCTGAGCATGCTCTGATGAGTAAAACAAAACCAGAGAGTGTTTACCCCATTGACTATAGGTATCCCCCGGTCTGGAGCTGAAAAATAGCCACCTTCACCTTTACAACCATAACACAGAGAGCAACATGGTAATGGTCAAATTAACTATGAGGAAACTCCAGATGCAATGTTGTCCAAGATTTTTTTCTCTGAAACATTTACATTTTCCTCTAGTGACTGCTGTTTCTGTTTGAGCAAGTAATTCTGAACGTGGTCTTCGTTAAAGTTAATTTTAAGGAATGTGTCGTATGTGGTGAAGTTCTTTTACTGCAACATGGAAATTACTTAACAACATGGGATAAAAGTATGTCCTGTGGGAATGGAAAGAGCACTCAACTATTCAACACTCTTGAATCCAGACTCAAGCTTACCTGTTCTCAGGGGTCTGTAACTATTCAGAATAAAAGACATTATCTTAGCTTGGTGAAATCTCTCTTCCCTTCCACCCACAGAGAAGTGTGTTAGGTCTCACTATTGCTTCTCTTACTATTGCAGATACTTGAACAGCTCACATCATTTAACAGTGTGACAGTTGATTCACAATTTCTGTGTCAGTAATCAACTGAAATGGATGGAGAGAACTACCCAGCTACCCTTGGTTGTATTTTTCTTCTTGTCATCAGACTCTTTTGTATGCAGCTTTGGCTTAAGTTAGCATGGCAGCCAACTAGCCTGCATGACTTAAATACAGTAACCCAACCCTCGAAAATCACTTTTTTTTTTTAAAGGAAACTGAGTAGGGAATTGATTAGGCTGATTGACTGGGAACAGAAAGTGGTGAGGGATGACTGACCCGTTCCCCATTCATATTAAATGTGCTGCTGACAGGGGTACCTTCGTGCAGACTGGACCAGGTTGTACAGGAAATGGAAAGTTTTGTAGGGGTCCAGAGTAAGTAGCTTATGTCACTTGTACATGTGAGAATAGGAATATTTTCGAGGGTTGATGAAATTTTGTTGTTGCCCAGACAGCTGCTTCCAGACCCCATCAATCCTAAGAATCCTTTGGCTAAATTCTGACTGATCTGGGTTACATATAGAGCATTTTCCATTTACTCTCTCTAGCTTGTGGTATAGTTGTGTCTTGGGGCAGTGAGTCAAACTGCTTAGTAAGAAGGGTTTTGATAGTAAAAGGGAGTCAAACCTGATGGAAAATGGGTAAATGGAATGGGTTGGTGTAAATTTAAGAACCTAAACAGCATTTATATTAAAGGGCATTCTGGTGGCATATTTTGAATCATTTATATTAGGGTGGATTACTTGTGGCTCACAATATATTTTGGCCTACATCTCCCATGATCCTTTGTCATTGGCTTTGTGGGCTATAGCTGGTGGGAAGTGTAGGCAAAAACATTTGGAAGGCCAAAAGTTGCCACTTCTACATCGTGCAGTGCATTTTTAAAATATGTAATAACTCCCTGAAAATTGAAAATAAGCAATTTCTTTTTGAGATTTATTTTTCCACTGCTATGTGCATTGCTTTGATTTGCAGAGCTTGGCTATTCGCATGTAAATCTCCGTTTTTGAGAGGGATACAGCATGCTTTTACAAATAATGCTATTTTATTTTCCAAATGAGATGTATGGTCTCAGAACTATAAGTGTATTAACTCTTACTATGAATTTTAAAATCTGCTTATAATATAGATCCCCCAAGCTGTGACATTGCCTTATGCAAATTTTGGCAATTAATTAATAATTCAAAGAGGGCTTTCTCTGTTTATCTATCATGAAATATATCTAAAAATGCTATGGTACCTTAAATAAGGTTAAAGGTATGGCAGCATGAATTTCTGTCCTTCTAAACCTGCTTCATCAAATATGCGAGGTTAGCATTTAAGGTTTTAGAAATATAGACAGGTCTAGGTACAACCACCCTTTACAAGCTAGTATTGCAATATGCAAGTATATTTGATCTTATATCCCATACCTTGGAGTAAACTCCATCAAACCATTAGGGCTTGCTTCAGAGCAGACATGCATAAGAGTACACTATTAAGAACAAATGCAAGAAGTTTGCTAAAATTTTCGGTTGAAGAGAGGCAGAAGAATGTGAACATAGGTATTTAAAAACTGAGAGACAGGAAAAACTAAATGGTGAAATGGAAGCTCATGCAGAAGGACTTTCTTTTATACCTGCAATTTCCTACCCTCTCAGATGTCCTGTGGAAGGACCCCAGTTCTCTGGAGCAGGTATTGAGGGACTGCAAGGGGAGAGGAATTACCCCCTCCCTTTGTGGTGGTAGATCCCACCCACAGGTTATTTTAACAGATTTAGAACATTTAAGACAACATTATTGTTATTCTCCCATCCTGTCTTCTTTGCGTACTGATTTTTAAAATTCTGAAAAAGAAATGATTTTGCTTTTCAAACATAATATGCAGTCCATGCATACTTTTCCTTTGTAGCTATTTCATAGCTGCTTGTTGGCATTTCCTCATTGTCACAACATAGTATGCTTGAAAACTCCACTTTTTTTCCTCATGATGTAAGTTTTTCTCATGCAATTAATATCTTACTTTTTTTCATTCCCAAGGAAGATACCAATCTTTCCACACATTTCATTGGTTTGGAACTCTCAAGATTTTGGGTGCAAGTTATAACATGGAATTTAGAACAGCAATTTCTTTTAATTAGAGGCATTATTGAAGATAAAAATGCTCTTTTTGCTCTTTGATGTGTATGGGAAACAATAAGGGTTGCAGTTTGCTCATCTATTGTGCTTTAAGATGAGATCTCTTAACTTAAGCTTTTCTCCTTGTTGAAACTTTAATACATCACTGAAGATCTTTTCTGACAGACATAGGAAATGAAATCAAAAAGAAATATTTTACTTTATACAATAGGGGAGAAGGTCTAAAATACAAGCAAGCCTTCTAAACAGATGTTTTTTATTATTAAACAGTTTAATTTAAATTAAATCAGGCAATACCATTAACAATTCTGTAGAGGCTGATTACAAATCTTTATTGTTTGAAACAGAAGGTTATTACTTTTAGGACACAACTGTATAAGCTTGTGAGAGAAAATAGGATTATTTGGTTTTCCCCTCCAAAAATTAAAGACATTGCTACAGCTTTATAAGTGGGGACTCCGAGATCCAGTCCTGCCTTGTTGAAGAAAGGGCCATGGTTGCTGCTTCCTGAGCCCACGAATGCACCCTGAATGACCTCTGAGAGGTCAAAAGCGGGTGGAAAGGAAGAGGCAAGACTGGGCTATACAAAATCTTATGACTGCTTCCAAACCCTAAAGATCATACTGGGAAGGGAGCAATCAAAGCAACAAATTGGATTATTTCATCTCTTAATAATTGCACAATAGTTACAGGTCTAGTACTTATTTATTATTATCGTTATGTATTATTGTCATTGATCTATAGCCTTACTTGCTAAAAAGACATGAAGATCACAGTGTAAAACAATTTAGAGCAAGTAAAGCAACAAAAATAAAACCTTAAGAACAGTAAAAATCTTGAAAGCCCAAACAGAAAATATCACCCTTTACACCATTCCAGTCTGCCCCTGGAAACTAGTGGATTCAAATAGTTTCCAGAGGGCTCCAGCTGGTGTGGGTGGCACTGCTATTGAAATCCTGATTGATCTGTGGAATGCAGAAATTACCCAGAAGGTTGATATGATTGCTCCAAACCAGCTTCTCTGAAATAAAGGACATTCTGCTCTGTGGTATACATCTTTATCTGGGAGTGATGAAGCAAATAGGAAATGGCTTGAAGGCAGATAAAAAAGACACCTAGTGGATGCAATCAAATATTAGTGTGCAGCTACAGTTGCATATATTTAAGGACAGTGGGTGTGCAAAAAAACAAAAAGCCCCAGCATATTGCTGCCTCTGAGTCCTCTGCATGCCACCCACTGTCCAGGGACTGTTACCTGCTGGCCACAAAGATACTGTTGATCTTTCTGAGGCCCACTGTGATATATCTGCTGGGCCCTTCCAAATAAAATATCCTGCATCCACCAAGGCTTAGCATTCAGTATTTCAGCAGATTCATATACTAAGGTATTCAGAGCACAGCCTTGTCCAGTTTTCCTGCCTGAGTTTCAGTTGGTTTATCTGAGGGATATTGATAAGTGCTTAATGTAACCTTGTTCCTCTTGGCTTATAAAAACAGCAAGGAAGGGACTGCCAGCTGAGCCTGGGAAGCGAGGGATTGGTCTCAAGCCACATAAAGGAGGAGGTCATGGTGAGACCCCTCCTTGGACTCTTAATTTAAGGCCAATGGTAATTGTTCCTTTCTTGTCAGGGAAAAGGCCTTGGCTTTCAGTGTCATTGACCATGGTATCCTTCTTGGACAATTGTCTGAGTTGGGAGTGGGAGAAACTTCATTACAATGGTTTCACTTCTCCATACTATTCAATATTTACATGAAACTGTTGCACATGGTCATCTGGAGCTCATTGTCATCAGTATTTTTACTTTTCATTTTCTTCAGATGAAGCTGAAAATCAGTGTGTGGTTGCAGCAATGGTTTCCGTGAGGACTAATGCGTTAAAGCTCAATCCAGACAAGATTAAGATGCTGCTAGTGGGTGGTTCTTCTGAAAGGACAGAAGGATTTTGACCTGTTGTGCCTTGAGTACATATAGATACACACACTCACACATGTATATACCTGTACATATGCCTTCTCCCATATATACCTACACCCTCCCCTCATTAAGATCTCAGCAGGAGACCCTTCTAAAATAGCCATTCCTCAAAGAGGTGAGAGGGATGGCAAATAGAAGAAGGACCTTCTCAGTGGCTGCTCCCCATTTATGGAAAAGGCTTCCCAGATAACATCACCTGGTGCCAACATTGCTTCTTGGTGTCAGGCAAAACCATTTCTCCAGGTATTTTAATAACTGATTTAAATTGCTTAGTTATGTTGTTGTATATGGTTGTCTGCTCACTTGATGCAATTTTGAATGGCTATTGTTAAATTGCTGTTTTATATATGATTTTTTTAAGCCGCCTAGTGATTCCTGTTGGAATAGTTGGTGGCATGCAAATGAAATAATAAATAAAATCGGGTTGTACACCCCCTGAAGGAGCAGGTTCATAGACTGTAAGTTCTTCTGGATCCATCTTTGCCATTTGAGGTTCAGGTGACCTCAATGGCACAAGGTTTCTATTACTAGCTTCAGTTGGCAGTCCAGCTATGCCTCTGTCTGGATAAAGTTAACATGGCTTCAATATGTTAACTTACGGCAATGTGTTCTACATGGAATTGTCCTCAAAGGTAGCTGAGTACTTGGAGTCTCTGTAAAATATGGCTGCTAGGGGACCCAAGAAGGTCTAAATACATCATACCAATTCTGGCCGACTTGAACTGACTGTCTGCATGTTTCCAAGCACAATGCAGGGTGCTGGTTTTGATCTTTAAATCCCTACATGACTTGGAACCACCATGCCTCTATAGTCATTAACACATCTGTAGCCTTGGATGATTGCCATAGAAGAACCCTAGCATACAGGAGAGGCTCAGGAAGTAGAAACAGGGGAAAATATCCTCTGGTGGTGCCCACCTCACAATTATTGTGGACCAATCTCTCAAATGGGCCCAACCTAGCATTCCTGACCTTTTGCTACTCAGGCATTTGGCAGCCTAGGATGGAGTTTTAATCAGGTCTTGGATCATAGAATAGTAGAGTTGGAAGGGGCCAAGAAGGCCATCGGGCCAACCCCCTACTGTTGCAGGAAAGCAATTTAAAGCATCCCACTTAAATGGCCATCCAGTTCCTTTTTTAATGTCTCCAGTGTGGGGGAGCCCACCACCTCTTTAGACAGCTGGTTCCACTGTTGTATTACTCTGACAGTGAGGAAGCTTTTCCTGATATCTAGCCTGAATCTGGGTTGTTGCAGTGTGATTTGATTATTCTGTGTCCTACACTCTGGCATCAGCAAGAAGAGAACTTGACCTTCCTCTTTGTGACAGTTTTTGAAGTACTTATAGAATCATAGAATACAAGAGTTGGAAGGGGTCATGAAGGCCATCAAGTCCAACCCCCTGCTGTTGCAGGACACCATGTTACACTGTCCCACTCAAATGGCTGTCCAGTTTCTTTTTGCATGTCTCTAGTGAATTGTGGTGCTGGAAAAGACTCCTGCAAGTCCCTTGGACTGCAAGGAGATCAAACCATTCAGTCTGAGAGGAAATAAACCCTGACTGCTCTTTGGAAGGCCAGATACTGAAGATGAAACTCAAATACTTTGGCCACCTAAGGAGAAGGAAGGACTCCCTGGAGAAGAGCCTAATGCTGGGAACAATAGATGGCAAAAGAAGAAGGGGACAGAAGAAGGGGAAAGCAGTCGGTGTGAGCTTAGGTGGACTCTGAGGGATGGTAGAGGATAGGAGAGCCTGGAGGAATGTTGTCCATGGGGTCACGATGGGTCAGGTGTGACTTCGCAACTAGCATAGCGTAGCATAGGGTGGGAGAGCCCACCACCTCTTTATGCAGCTGGTTCCACTGTCATATTGTTCTGACAGTGAGGAAGATTTTCCTGATGTCCAGCCTGAATCTGGGATGCCACAACTTGATTTGATTATTCTGTGTCCTATGCTCTGGCATCAGCAAGAAGAGAACTTGACCTTCCTCTTTGTGACAGCCTTTGAGGTACTTATAGAGGGATATCATGTCCCCCCTCAGTCCTCTCTTCTCAAGGAGAGAGCATGCCCAGTTCTCTCAATCTTTCCTCATAGGGCAGTGTTTCTAAATCTTGGATCATTTTTCTTGCCCTCCACTGGACCCTTTCTAATTTACCTGCATCTTTCTTAAATCTTGGTGCCCAAAGCTGGACACAGCATTCCAAGTTAGGTCTAATTAGTGAGGAGTATAGAGGAACTACTACTTCTCGTGATTTGGAAGTAATACTTCTGTTAATTAATCAATATTTTAATATGTTTTAATATCGAATTTTATTATTGTATTTTATTAATTTGCAGCCAGAGTGGGTCATCAATTTATTTATGCTGTTAGCTGTCCAGAGATGTTAGTAATTGGACAGCATGCAAATTTTATAAATAAATAAATAAATAAAGCATCCCAAAATAGCTTTTGCCCTTTGGGCACCCACATCACATTGTTGACTCATGTTTAGCCTATTGTCCAGAATTACTCCAAGATATTTTTCTTTTTCAGTTCTGTTGAGCCACGTATTCCCCATCTTGTATCAATGCATTTAGTTTCTTTTTCCTAGGTAGAGGAATTGGCACTTGTCCTTATTGAGTTTCATTCTGTCGGTTTCAGCCCATTGTTCAAGTTTATCAAGATCGCTCTGGATCTTCATTCTGTCTTCTGTCTTGCTATTGCGCCCAGTTTTGTATCACCTGCAAATCTGATCATCTTTCCTTGTACTTCCTCATCTAAATCATTAATAAAGATGTTGAAGAGCACCAGGCCCAGGACTTTTCTGGTAACAGGGCTACTAGTATGCAGCTGTTGCTGTTGTTGCAGGTCACCAACACTGTGGAGTCTCCTTGGTCCATTGTTTTTGCAGCCTTAGTCATTCTGTCTTTGGGGGGACTGTTGTGACAACTGGTGCTTTCAAATGTCTTCACTAAAGTTAGCAACACAGTCCTACCAGCAAATGGGAGTGTGTTGCAAAGAAGAATACAAGTGTGTGTGTGTGTTTGTGTGCACGCACAGGGGAGGATTAAAGTGAAATAAGAAAAACCAAGGGGAGGGGGATGTTAGGGACCTCCTCCTTGCCCTCCCCCACCAAACTCCTCTTCCAAACTCCGGTTTGCTCTCCCTGGTCGGTCACTCCCTGAGAGCTTGGCTGCTACTTCCCAGAGGCCCTAGACCAGATGGGGCAGCTTGCTCTGCTCTGCTAGAAGTCAGGAACCAGAATAGTTATAATTGCTTCAGTATATACATGTATTTGTGTGTGTGTATGTATATGTGCTGTCTACGGAAACTGCCTTGGGTTCCTCACCAAAGGAAAAAAAACCCCAGGATATAAATACAATGTAATGGCAATAATAATAAACAATATCACACTATTGTGTTTTTGCATTGTTTAATATTTGTAACCAAGCTTTGGCTCTTGGGCAGTATTGAAATGTGATAAATGAAATGAAAAACCATTTGAAAAATTAAATTACAACCATGAAACTGCCAAAGTTTCCTAATATTACATTTGTAGTTGGCATGCATTGATTTTTACTAATAAAACATAGAAATGTAGCAAGTCAAAACTAATGAAATTTGATTGTTTTCCCCTGTGGAAAAATGACGCACTGGAATTTTTTCTGCCCCACTTTGCCAGTTGAAGCTCCTAGACACTCTTCAGAGCTAACCCCATATAAAGCATATTGCAACAGTTTAAATAAGATGTAACTGCTGCATGGATTACTATTCCCAAATCAGACCAGTTCAGGAAGGGTTCTAGCTGAACTCACCCCTTGCCATAGCGGCCACCTGAAGATCCAGGGACAGTGTAGGATTAAGGAGAATATTCAAGGTACAGACTGGCTCCTTAAGGTGCAACACAATCATTTCCAGAACAGATTAAATTTCAGTCTTCGAATTAGGTTTTCTACTGACCAATGGCACTTCCATCTTAAACTCAGAGGCTTAATCTCAGCTTGTTCACTCTCATTCAGGCAACTTTCAAGGGGTTTATCTGCTTCTTTGGTACTCAGTGAAAAAGAACAGAAAAGCTGGATATCATCAACATATTGGTAGCACCTTATTTCATAGCTGTGAATTCTCTCTCCCAGCAGTCTCATGCATATATTAAACAGCAGACCAGACACAATAGAACCCTGTGAGACACCACAGGGGAATGGCTGTGTAGCTGAACATTATTCCCCCCAATACCATTGCAAACAGCCAAGCAGTCCAGAAGGTTACCATAGTCAATATTTTTGAAAGCTGTCGTGTGTCCAGGCTTGGCATGAGGCCTAAGGGAAATGATGTGTCTGCAATATTCATTGTCTATTATGGGTCACATCAAGCAAGGTGTGATCTACATCAGATAAGTCTGGGCTTTGGAGAGCATAATGTGCTGGTTGGGCTTTCTCAGATAAGAAGCCGTCGTTCTGGCAAAATGCTGCTGCCAAGTGAGGCCTTAAAAGGGCTGACAAGCCTGACCTTTCAGTGGCTCCATTCCTACTGAATATTAACTGCACTTCTTAAAGATCCATTGTCTGTGTCTGTAGTCGCATGCTGCTGTGAGGCTGAAGAACACAGGAAGCTGGGTCAAAGTCATCCTCAGAACCTGCTGATGGGAGAGCAACATTCTCGGGTCTAGGAGGTAGAGAAAATAGATGATTCCCCTTGAAGAGGGTTTTCCTGTGACCTGCTTGCATGCAAGTCCTCCTCAGGGTACTGCAGAGTTTCAAAAGCAGAGGACATAATACTGAGATTATGTCCAAGAAATGGGGTCATGTTTCTCTCCCATCAAACTCCTGGCATAAATCATCTGCTAAAGCATCACCTAGTTTTTTATCTGAGCTGAAAACCTGATTGAAATAGGTCCCAGCTTCATCTAGATGTATCTGGAGTTGATACATCAACATTTTCTTATCACTTCATGGTGCATTTGAGACTGGTCTATAGTTAAATCTCCCAGGCCAAGGGCAGGTTTCTTTAATAAAGGTCTTAGTACAGTCTTTGAAGCAAGAGGAAACAATTTCTTCTAAAGAGGCATTAAGGAGTTCTCTTACAGCATTAGTCCCACCTTGGCCAACGGTTGAGTACAGAGGTACCGTGTCCGTGTCCTTGAGATTCATAAAGATGTAAATAATCGAGGCTAGTATAGTTCTTCCATCACACAGGAGCATGAAGTATGATTTGAGTGTGGTATAACATTGAATTTTCCTTCCTGAATAGCTGAGGGGGCAATGATAACATTTTTCTGATATATTAGAGCAACTAATGAGCTCAAATCTTTAAAATAATTAGAATATAATAAGAAGATTGGTTGTACATTTTGAAGGTTGGTTACATTGGCCTTTTTCCCTTTATCAGCGCTTCAGTTACCTTAAAATTCGAATAGTAGTAAGATGCACAGATACGTGATTTTTCTTTCTTTTTCTGTATATGTGCTTCCTGTATTATTTCCCCTGTTCTCAGCCTTCATATGCCTTAGTGATGCTGGAGTGTTTCAGCTACATGTTCTGCAGTAGTGGAAATGGGGCAGTTTAATATCCATGTCTAGATATGAGAATTTTGAAGATGAACGGGGCCTTTTTTCAACTATTTCAAAGGAACATTGCATAACATGAACTCTTTAATTTTTCTGGAAAGAGAAGTATGAAACACACATGAAAACTGTGCTTTAACTGAGAATATTTTTTTTCTTTTAGGCATTAGCAATGCTGAAGCTCGCCAGCCAGGGAAAGCACCTAATTTCAGTGTAAACTGGACAGTAGGAGATGCTGGTTTAGAAGTTATTAATGCTACAACGGGCAAGGACGAAATGGGCCGTGCATCCCGTCTTTGTAAGCATGCTCTGTATAGTCGTTGGATGTGCATTTATGCAAAGGTATGTCTTTGCATAGCATATGGTCCAGCATTATTTGTGTTGTTGTTGAACTTAACTATTTAACCAGTCTGTCTTTTATTGAGCAAGCAATTCTCTCCCAGAGCTGAATGTATCAGGAATTTGAAATCCATAGATGATTCGATATTATGTTTGGCTCAGTTTCTGGTTCCAGACTCCTAGTTGAGCAGATCGGAGGAAGCTGCCCAGCTGGTCTAAGGCCTCAGGGATACAAGCAGCCAAGCTGCCAAGGAGCGAGCGACCAGGGAGAGCAAACAGGAGTTTGATGGAGGAGTTCTGCAGGGGAGGTCCTTAACATTTTTTACCCTGTTTTGCTTCTCTTTCTTATTTGACCTTAATTCCCCCGCTGCACGCGGTGGCACGAGCAATGCACCAAGAAGACTCCACAGTGGTGGCCTGCTACAACTGCAACTGCTGCACACTCGTACCCCTATTACAGGAAAAAGTGAGAGCACTGGAGCAGCAAGTGTCCACCCTCCGGAGAATAAAAGAAAATGAAGAGTTTCTGGACAGAGCAGAGGAGCTAGAACAGGTAAGTGTAGTCCAGAAGGAAAAAGAGCATCAGCAGGCTGAGGCAGCAGAAGAGAACCCCGAGGGAAGGGAAAATGAGGTAACTCGCTGGAACAGAGTGATAGAAAGACCTAGAAAACACTCTGCACCGTGGAAGCAGTGAAACTCTCAAACAGCTTGAGGAAGAGACGTGTGAGAAACCCACTGTGAAAGAACTACATGACACACTGAATAACTTTTTCAGAGAGAATAGGCCAATCAAACAAGGAAAGGATAGCAAAATTGGCAACAAAAGGAGAGTGCTAGTTGTGGGAGATTTCCTCTTTGCAGAATGGAAAAATATGTATGTCGTAATGACCCAGACACTCAACAAGTACGCTGTCTCTCTGGTGCCAAGGCTAAAGATATAACCAGCAAGTTCACACAACTCGTACGACCCACTGACAAATACCACTTCCTTCTCTTCCACAAGTGAACAAATGACACTGCCATGAGAAGTTTTGCTGAAATAACATAAGACATCGAATCTCTAGAGAGGAAAATAAAAAAATAATAGGGCTCAGCTACTCTTTTTCTCAATCCCACCAGTATGTGGAACAGCAGCTGGCAAATGATGGGCTGCACCTCACAAAGAACGGGAAGTGGATGTTTGGCCACTGCATGAAAAACTCCATCAGGAGAGCTTTAAACTAAAACCTGTAGGTGAGGGAGATGTGCAGCATGGCACAAAGAGGACAAGGATTCAACCTTCAAAAAGCAACTTGCCAGCATTCCCAAGAAGATTGATGTAGTCATGATGGGGGACTTCAATTTCCCTGGTATTCGCTGGGAGACAAATTCTGCCAAGCATGGCCCCTCCAAGAGATTCCTGACATGTGTTGCTGACAACTTTTTCCAGCAGAAAGTAGAGGAAGGTACGAGAGGATCAGCTAACCTCGATTTAATACTAACAGAGATGGCCTGGCAGACAAAAGAATAACCATGGGAACTCTGGGGGAAAGTGACCATGTGATACTTGAATTCTCAATTTGAAGGAGATAAAGGTTAACTGAAGGTAAAAACATACCCTGGACTTCAAGAAAGCCAACTTTAATGAACTCCGAAAAATGATAAGCAAAGTGCCATGGCAACACACCCTTTAGAGGAAAGGTGTCCAAGAGGGATGGGAAATTTTGAAAAAGAAGATTGTCCAAGCACAACTGTGAACAATTCCATCAAGAAAAAGGTGTAGCAGACAGCAGAGGAAGCCCACGTGGCTCCACAAAAATTTAAGTGACAGCCTGAAAGAGAAAAAAAAAACATGTACAGGAAGTGGAAGGAGGGCCAGACCACAAAAGAAGAATATAAACAAATATCAAGGAATTTCAGGAATAGCGTCAGGAAGGCTAAAGCGGAAAATGAACTAAGAATAGCAAGGAATGCTAAGCACAACAAGAAAGCCTTCTTCAGATACATCCAGAACAAAAGACATGAGAAAGAGAAGGGCGTCCAGCTATTTAAGTGGATGGCAGAGTGATAACAGAGGGCAAGAAAAAGGCAGAGATGCTCAATACTTCACTTCAGTCTTCTCCCACAAGAAAATCTGCAATCAAGAGGAAGTTCAAGCTGGAAGTGAGAGATGGCAGCTCAATATTGGCAGACAAATGGTCAAGGAATACCTAGGTGGAATAAACACTTTCAAATCTCCACCTCAGAGTAATAATAGAGCTAGTGGAGGAACTCTCGGAACCACTGGTTGTTATTTTCGATAAATCTTGGAAAACAGGAGAATTGCCGGACAACTGGAGAATGACTAATGTTGTTCCTGTCTTCAAAAAGGGAAAAGGATGAACCTGGGAACTATAGACCACTTAGTCCAAGATCAATCCCTGCAAAAATTCTGGAGCAAATTATTTAAAAAATCCATCTGCAAGCATCTTGAAGAAACTGCAGTGATTAGAAACATAAAAACACAGAAACAGAGCGAGTCAGAAGGGGCCTCCCAGGCCATCTATGACCCTCGGCTCCAGCTGGCTCCGCTTATGACATGTCCACCATGTGCTTGTCTAGCCTATCCTTGAACACCATCACTGATGGGGCCTCAACCACCTCCCATGGAAGCCCATTCCATACCCTTGGGGTCCTGTCAGGGAGTACTTCCTGGCATCCAAATTGAACCTTGGTTCCTTGACTCGGGAGCACGTTGGAGCACGTCCTGCCCTCCTCTGCAGGGGAGAACAGGTCTTTACCTACCCCCATGTGACACCCCCTCAGGTATATCACCAACAGATCCCCTCGGAGTCTCCTCCAGGTTGAAAAGACCCAGTTCCCTCAGTCTCATCTCGTACGGCTTTCCCTGAAAACCAGCCGCCAACCTTGTGGCCCTACACTGAATTGATTCTAACCTGGCTATATCCTTCCTGTAATGAGGGGCCCAAAACTGAACAAAGTACTCCAGTTGCGGGCGCACCAGCGTCATATAGAGTGGTAGTAATACCTTTCTCGATCTAGAAGCCACGCTTCTGGCTATGCAACCAAGGGTGGCGTTTGCCCTCTTAACCACCACATCACACGCCTGACTCATGTTTAGCCTGCAGTTGACCAGCACCCCGAGATCCCTTTCACAAGTGCTGCTCTCCAGCCACTTGTCCTCTAACCTGTACTTATGACACCCATTCCTATGCCCCAAGTGCAAGTCTTTGCACTTATCCACATTGAACGCCACCCTGTTGTCTCTTGCCCACTTCCATAGTCTGCCCAGATCCTTTTGGATCTGGAGTACCTGCTCCTCAGTTGTGGCCATTGCCCCCATTTTAGTATCACCTGTGAATTTGTTCAGCAGACTGTTCACCCCCTCTTCTATGTTGTTGATGAAAAGATTGAATAGGATTGGCCTCAGGACACAAAATACTTAGTTCAACTTGCGACACCCCAGATCGGGCTGGACATCAGGAAAAGCTTCCTCACTGTCAGAGCAATACAACAGTGGAATCAGCTGCCCAGAATAGGTGGTGGGCTCTCCCACACTACAGACTTTCAAAAAGAAACTGGACAGCCATCTGAGTAGGATGGTGTAACATGGTGTCCCGCAACAGCAGGGGGTTGGACTTGATGGCCTTCATGGCCCCTTCCAACTCTTGTATTCTATGATTCTATAAGTACTTCAAAAGCTGTCACAAAGAGGAAGGTCAAATTCTCTTCTTGCTGATGCCAGAGTGTAGGACACAGAATAATCAAATCACACTGCAACAACCCAGATTCAGGCTAGATAGCAGGAAAAGCTTCCTCACTGTCAGAGCAATATGACAGTGGAACCAGCTGTCTAAAGAGGTGGTGGGCTCTCCCACACTAGAGACTTTCAGAAAGAAACTGGAGAGCCATCTGAGTAGGATGGTGTAACATGGTGTCCTGCAACAGCAGGGGCTGGGACACAATGGCCTTCATGGCCCCTTCCAACTCTACTATTCTGACTCTATGAATTATGAATCTGCCAAACAAGTACCTCCTCCAAATAGATTCCAGTATTTTGTGCCAGTTTTTTGTTGATTTGTGTCATAAATCTAGAGTCTTGTGCTGCCGCCCATGACTGTGTACTGATAAATCAAATGTGTTAGTAAACAAATGTTAATACAAAATCCTCTAAACCTGTGCCACAGCCGTATGCAGTTTTGCACTGTTAATATAAAAGTGAAAATTGCATATGAGAGCCTAGGAGAAGTTAGGAGGAACCTAGTGAAGGCAAAAAAAAATTGACAGTCCCGTGTCTCCTTTGAACGTGTGCTAGTTTTGTATTGCCAACCCCTCTCCTATCATCTTTCTGTGGGGCTTTCTCCATCACAAATAACAAATAAGCCTTTTGCCTTTTACGATAACTGATTCATTTGTTCAGATGATTGCATATATTAGCATGAGTTTTTTTTCAACCTGGAATTAGTAGCACAGAAGAACACAAAACTTTGGCATGATTTGAAGCAGGTGCAGGAAGATTTGATTTTTTACTTTTTTTATCCTCATCAAGCCTCATCTAAGGGTAAGTCATTTTTACGCTGGTGATGGTGGTAGAAGGCCTGAGGTTTGTGGCACAAAATAGCACAAGACTAGTGCAAAAGTTTGACATAGGTTTGGAGGAGATGTGTGTTGACTTTTTTGTGCACTAAACCTACATTTGATCTATCGGTACACAGTTGTGGGCTGTGACATTTGTAGTACAATACCACACAAAACACACACTAAATGTTGACATATTTGAAGAAGCTATTTGTTTGCATGGTTTGTAGTGAACAGATGCTGCTGGTGATGCTGCTCTGAGACCAAACAGAGGAATGGTATATAATGCTCTTGTAGTCAGCAGAGAGAGTTTTCCCTTTCTATCGGTCATTTGCAATAGCTGGGAAAGAACGTGAGGTTCTAGAGAAAAGCTGCCAGTTAAGAGTACAGGCCTAGATGTCTGGCAGAGCAGGTTCATAGGTTAGTTTCTGCTAAGCAGAAATGCAGGCCTTCATACTTTGGCAGACTGTGCCAGACTCCACAACATGCACAGTTTACGTAAAGCAGGTATGGTATGAAATAGTTGCCATGTTTCAGAACAGGCTTCCTCATAACAGAAACTATACTGTATTCCTTGCAGCAAAAGAATGCTGGGTGAGGGACTCACGGCTGTTTTTGAACAGCCACACATGATTCAACTGGAATTGCCCTCAACACGCTCTCTAAAATGAAATTGCCCCATTAAAACCTGATTTGAGGAGAATGTTTGACGTTTAAATCTAAATAACTTTTCTTTGTTAGCCTCTTTCTGTTTTGGGGGAGCAAGAGGTTGGCAGACTTCAAAACATTACAGTTTAATTTAAAACACACATACAAACTGAGTGAAGAACAACTGGGAATTTGGTCTGTCTTTGCATTTTGATTATGATGTGCAAACCGAGGAAATTATAACTGCTCCCAGATTTTCTATTGCCGATAATTTAGTAGATGGGCAATTAAGAAAACACATTTGAAACAAGCAGGACCTTTCCCCTACGTAACAGAATTCTTTCTTTTCTTTCATTTTTCTTTTGCAGCTTTCTTCTTGCCTTCGTTCAAAAGTCAATAAACCAAACCTATATCATGAGACTAAGCAGCGAGCTGTGGAATATCAAACTGCGAAAGAGTGTTTGTTCAAAGCGTTTTTGAAAGCAGGACTTGGAGCCTGGGTAGAGAAGCCCATAGAACAGGATCAGTTTTCCCTCGTAGTTTGATTTGTGGAGTATACTTCAAGAAAGAGCTATGGTGAAAGCTTCCATGTCCAACACCAACATTTTCTCTAATAAGTGATATCAACAGCATTAAAATCCTTGTTGGTTTTGGAGACAACTAGTGACAAATTTTATTTTATTTTATTTTTATGCTGAAGTATTAAATGAATCCCAAGAGCTTCTGTCTGCAGGAAAAAAATGTAGTACCACTCTCTTAAATTGATTCATCTGGAAAATTTAGAAATTATTTTAAGGCATTATTGCCGGGGGTGCATGACAAATGTAAATCACATAGGATTTTAAACTATATTTTTAGTAAGTGATCTGATTTTATGTTCTTTTAGAGCCTGTGAGACATATAACTTATGCACCTCTTTTAGATTTTTATTTTTTAATTGATTAAGAAGATAGGAAGGATACATATAATACAACCAGAGTGGAGTTTGGATAGCTAGTTTTCCCTACTTCCTCACTCTAAAAAACCAGCTACTGAAAATTTTGTGTCTTTGATGTATGTATTTATTAATCTGTGAACCAGTTTTTAACATGCCTGTTTTTATTCCATTTGAAAGTATTTGTCTTCACTCCTCATTTACACATATTGTGAAAGTTTTGGGTTTTTTTATCGTTGTAAACTGGAAACAAAAATATTTGTAAACTTAACACATTTTAAACTTTAATGTACAAAAAAGCTTGAAATAGATGGCTTTTGTTTCACGGGAACTCATCAGAGTACAACAGAAATATTACGTGCAATGACAATTTCTAGGCATTTAATTTGTGAGAAAATATGCTGACTTGCCACAGTTATTCTAAGGACAAAATAATTTTTTAAAATATGTGCCCTTCATCAACCTGACTTATTTTTTAGTTAAACTGTTTCGTCTCATTGAAGTTATATTGCCTGTGATTGTACTCATATATTAATATAAAACTATCTACCCAGACTATTCTGAAATATAATTGTTTTTGACCTACTAGAATAGGAGTAAATACTGGGAACATCATACTTATTTCCAGAATCTTGGCTCTCTAAGTGTCTGTACAAGTCTAGATCTCTCAATGACTATAGGAGTTAGTACCCATTGGCTCAGTGTTAGTTGAAGGAGTTAAAACCCAGGCTGAGAAGCATTTGAGGAAGATGGTCAGGTGGCACTCTTTGCAGCTGGTCCAGCTGTCTGTGCTGCACAGATATTTGGATTAAAAAAGTTTCACCCTCACATGCAGTTTGTATATTGTCATAGGCTGCAGCTAGCTAAATCTACAAAGCTGGTTGTCACATGTGGTCCGTCTGCTGACTGCCAATGTTTCACAAAGTATTACTCTCTACCTATAGGACATCACTCTGTCTGGGAAAGATGTGATAAGAAGTTTCAAGCTCAGTGCCATAAAATCAAACACATGGTCGTATAATAACTCACTTTCTTGATGTAGCCCTTCCAGCGTAAGTAGTATAAGCATAAAATATTGCTAGGATAGAACTCCAGTGATCAATGCAATCGTGAAAGTAAGAAAACTATAACAATCATAATAGAAATTTTTGGCTGATCTTATCAGTTCCATTCCAGGAAAGTATATCCTCTAGATTTAGCAAATTCATTTATCCTGTCCGTATGCTTAAAGCAAAATAATGCTTACCTGTTTTGCTACACCAATGCCAGGAATTAAAAATTTAAAATTAGATGTTTATCTTGACTTCTATATTATGTGATGTTCATATTGAAGGTGTCACAGCAGCTACAAGTATTTTAGAATATTTTTTGTGACTATGTATAATAGTTAGAAATGGTAGCTAGCTCACTTCTGAACTTCATCGTTTGGGTATGACTGCCTGTGTAGTACTGTGGTGATAGGTTTGAAAAGGTTGTGTGCATGTCTAAGAAAGTCCTATGTGGTGTACATCTTTCTTTAAAGCAGAGAGAGGAAATGTTAATTTAAGAAAAATACTAAAAGTTATCATAGCAATAAGATAATATAGATTCTAAGAGAATAAATCAGAATTTTACAGTGTGAAAGCAAATAATGTATATGGCATCTTTAAATGTTAATAGGCAATGTCTAACGGTTACTTTCGCTTGAATAATATATAAGAGACAAGCAACACATCTACATGCCTAAAACTGGCCACAGAAATGGTTCTACTGAAGCAATTACAGTTCAAGGCCAAGTTGTGGGCCATTATCAAGTAAATAGGACTGGAAATTCTTAAAACCTGACATTCTTGTAGCTGGACAAGACCAAGGGACAGAGCCCTAGAACAGAATGGTGTCCCAAAGGAGTGGAATAGATTTGGGTGGAGCTGTGGGCAGACTACAAAGGAAAATAACATGTATGGGGGATGCGGTTCAGCAGAAAAACTGCTGTTTCAACTAAGGGGTACAGAGGGAGAGAGGAGGAGGAGGCAGCAGAGGAGGAAAAATAACAGAACAGCCTTTTCCTTTGCGTTTCTGGCACTTGGCTCAAAAGTTTTAAAAAAATGCCAAAAGTGAATTTAGCAACTTGCATTGTAAACCTTCCAGTGGTTCTCACTGTGGTGGCTTTAGCAATTATAAAGTAATTAAAGTGTGAAGATTGCACACTATATTGTAATAGGCAGGTTCACATGACACAGCAAGTTCTGGTACATTTTTTAACATTGGTTGTCTGCCATGTCATCTGAACCCTGTTATGGTGTCTCAGCATGGTACATTTGGTCTTTAAAAGCTATGAACGGAAACAGTGGTTGTTTCTGTGGTTTTTGGTACCATGATGACCTTGAAAACAAACCATTGTTGTATGTAGGGCAGAACCAGAGTGGGCAATGAGCTGGACACTACTGCCTGAAGGAACAGCACCACTCAGCTGATTCCTGCACTGCCTCCTTGCTGGTCAGAGTGGCATCCCCAATCCAGCACCTGCCCTATGGATGGGGACACCTCTCTGCCAGGTGGGAGTAAGGAATCGGAATGAGTGCTCCTCCTCCTCATCACTGCCAGCGACAAGAAAGGGGCTCAGGTGGGTACCAGGTTGGGAACACCTCTTCTGCAAATGGGAGTGAGATGGGCAGGCAGCGGTGGAAACGGCCGAGCAGCCTGCCCTGCTCCAACTGGGTACCACTGCCCAGCTGCTTCTGGATCCTCCCATCCATGTGCCTGTGGGGATCAACGGGGGAATCAGATGAGCAGTACTACTTCGTGCAGCGTGATCCTGCTGATTAGCTCCACCCCTTTGCCTGAGCATGGAGCATGCGCTGTTCTCCTGCTCCAGTGGAGGCAAGGGTGCCTGGTCAGCTCCTTCGCCATCTGTGCTGCTTTTCATGTCATGATGCCTGTTTGCACAACAGAGACTGCGTAACAGCGATGGTGAACCAAACTTGGCTCTCCATCACACCTATCAAACGGAGAAACCCCGTTCCTTCCTGCAGTGCCTCCTGGAATACTGCCTGGAGGACTGAGGAAGGAGGAAATGATGCAAAGTAGGAGAGTTACCATCTGAGCATCTTCACCAGTTTAGTGAAAAACTGAATCCCGGCAACCATGCAGGATTGCTTGTAATGGCATGTGAAGCCACCCAACCTCTCTGCAAATTATGGCTTGAAATGGAGCATGTCCTATAGCTTTTAAATAACAGTCATGCTGTAATGCTGAACTATAATTAATCATTTTAATGAAATTATTGTGAATTTCATTTCATTTCTATACCTCACAATAACCAAAATTCTCTCAGTGGCTTAGTAAATTGTGGAATGGGCAAAAGTGAGCCTTGGATGCATCCCACCTCCCCTCTCGTCTACAAGGCTGTGAAGAAAAGATAAAATCACTTGCTTTCCCTTTAAACAAAGTTTATTGCTATATTCTGAACTGGAGGAAACTTCTTTGTTTAAATTATGGTTTGTTGAAATAATCCAGGAACAATCAGTGCTTTGTGATCCTAGGCTATTTAAAAACATAGTTTAATAAGCGTTTCCCCAGGTTGGATATAACATTAAACTCTGGTTATCTAAAAAAAGGAAGTGAATGTTTCTGACATTCTTGTCATTGCTGTGTCAGAAGATTAGAGGAGTAGCACAGAAGCCCAAGGTTTGCTTCTGCTTGTCCACTTAGTATTAAACGGCAGGTTTAGCATTACATGCGGTGCAGACCATTGTCTCTCTCCAATTTGTCTCACCTTTGTTTTCTCTTTCTCATACCATTTTCATTCCTGATATCTCTGCTTGGTCATCAGCAAAAAGAATGCGATTTGGCAGAGTGAAGCTTACAATGCAAAATGCATTATGATTGCTTTCTGGATTATGTATAAATGCATAATGCATTATACCTGATTATGACACTAGGTAGATCAAAATATAATAGCGCAAGAAAGAAGACAGCAGCATATAGATCATTATTTAGTAGATAATTCTTATGTTCTGAAATAATTATATTTGGGCTGTTCAACTGATAACATTTTATTTTGAGACAAGTCATGTTTGCCATGACATGTGCCAATTCTACTATAGTGCAGTTTCTATGGATGCACAGTGTTGTATGAACACAAATGTAATTTGAAATATGATAGAACTGAGGATTCAGTTAACATATCTATAAGGAAAAGAATAAAATACGTAACATGTAATGAAATGTTCCTTTCAACCAAAATCGTATAAAAGCTGGAAATGAATCTGAATGTGTCAAATTACTTTTCCCTACACATGTTTTATATCCATTTTTCTGTGACTGGTAGGGCAACAAAAGAATTTTGTGCCAACTGGAACAAAAGAGTGCTCTCGCATGATGGTCAGGCAGGGATGGGTTTCTCTTTCTTCTCTGCTCCAGTCAACCAGCCCACACAGAATGAATACTGAATTACTGGAAACATCTAGTTAATTATATTGTCACATAGATGCAAAGAATGCTTATTTTGTTTTGCTGCATTGCAGAAAACGTTCTCTGAACTGAAAAACTGCCATCCCCACAGTTGAAGCTTTTTTAACTGTCAATGCAGTTTAAGTACAGACTATTCATAGAGAAATAAAAATTTAAAAATCTGCTGATGTGATTGAAATCCAAATGTTTATATAGAGCCCGCAGATAAAATGGGTGCAGCTAAGGTTAGATCCTGGATGTTGTTTTAAATGCCAAGGACACTCCAAATCAGTAGGGTGATTTTAAAGTATGCCAAGACATTGGGCTATAATGGTTAAGTGGGGATACTGTATTGCTGTGTAACTTCACTGCTAAATGTGTTACTTCAGCCTCCAAAATGAGTTGGTGTACTTTCAGACAAACTGAATTATTGCAGAATAACAGAGTTGAGAAAGACTTCTGAAGTCATCTAATTCAACCCCCTGCTCAATGCAGGATCTGCACTGCAAGATACAATTAAACAACATACCTGACAAATGGCTGTTTCCACTACTTAAATATCTGCAAGTGAAGGTACCTCTGGAGGCAGCTATTCCTGTTAGGATGTTTCCCATTATGATTCAGTCTTTCATGCTATTGACTATTCCTTCTAGTGTTCTGTTATCTGCAGTTTCAGCCCAAATACATGGCCTAGTCTTCAAAGCACATAATACAAATGGGATGATGACTCTCATAATTAGAGTTTTGGGATGATGAGCTCTCACAGTTACAAATTTGACCACATTTAGTGACTTAAATAAAAAGTAATTATGTTTGTTGATGATTCTGCTTAAAACATCTACCAGATAGCCATCTGAGGGTAACATCTGAGGGGCTAAAGAATGCTTTGGAGTCCCAGAAAGAGCTTGGGGCAGGGGATATGTGCTTGCATCACACTCGTTCCCCCATATTTGCAGCCAGCACAAAGAGCCATGCCAAGAGGGCATTCTGGGTGGCAGGGAGCATTGGAAAATGGGTTCAACAGGCATTTCAGCCTGTTCTCTGTCCGAAGCACAGGAACTAGGAAGCCAAAATCAGGCTTCCAACTGACTTTCAGGGTGGAAGTAGTGGGGAGGCAAAGATTGCCTCCATTTGGTGTCCATAATCCTTTTGAGTTCAGAGGTTTACAGGCAACCACACTGGATTGTAGCCTTTATGTGAAAACCTAGACCATAACTTTACCCACCTCCTGCTCTGCATAAATGATGTGAAAATATATAGAGGGGTATTTGAAGGCAAGAATAAATAATGGTATGGTCAGAGAACCCCGCTTTTCCTTCTTCAAGTCATCTCCAAATTATGATGACTTTTATGTATAAAAGTTTTCCAATATGCCCCGTCCATGACACCATGTTCAGCTCTTATAAATTCAAAGTGGTGGCTTCCTTTATGAGGTTAATCTGTCTCAATATTTGAAATCTTATGCCTTCTACTTTCCCTTGGAGAGGGCCTCTGATACTGGCCGTGCATCGGTGCTTCTGCCTGACCCCTGGAAGGGATGTCAGGGGAAGGGAAGCAAAATCTGTCCAAAATGCCCAAAATTGGGCTGCGCTGCTCGGCTGCGGGTCAGGGTCCTGAAAGGACTAAATGGGCAGGTTGGCAGAATGCTTCCAAATTCCAACTTGTTATGGGAGATCCTGGGAAGCGAGTGGGCACCCCCATTGGGGTGGTTATGGGCAAGGGAAGATAGGATGTTGGAGGTCTAATATGTCATTATAGAAGAAGGAGGGGCAGATGGCTAGTATTTGGCCCCTCTTCTGGTTTCTCCTCCAACCGGAAGGTTCCTGGTAGTAATATTAACCGGCCCTCAGGCTTGGTGCTGCTGCTGCTGAATGCCAGGTCAGTCCAAAACAAAACATCTCTCATCCATGATTTAATTGTGGATGAGGGGGCTGACCTGGCTTGCATCACAGAGATCTGGGCAGGAGAAGGGGGGTGTCCCTCAACCAGCTGTACCCACCCAGGTATCTGGTGTGGCACCAGCCCCGCCTTGAGGGAAGGGGAGGGGGGTTGACCCTAATTTACTGAGACTCAGTCTCCCTCATGGGGCTTCCTGTCGCTCAGATTCGCCACAAGCTGGACTCTACTGTTGATACGGTCCTAGAACGGGAGCATCCAGAGCGCTGTCTAGTCCACCTTTATTGGATGAGTTTCAATTGTTGCAGCCTGAGGATGTAGACAAGATGCTTGGATTGGTCTGACCCACCACCTTTTTGCTTGACCCTTGCCCCTCATGGCTGCTGACGAAAACCAAAAATGGGGTATGTACCTGGGTCCAGGAGGTCATCAACACTTATATGAGGGAGGACCAGGTTCCCACCCCTTTGAAGGAAGCAGTGATAAGGCCTGTCCTGAAGAAGGCATCTCTGGACCCAGAGATAGCTGCCAACTATAGGCAGGTGGCCAATATCCTGTTTTTGGGCAAGGTGCTTGAGCAGGTGGTGGCAGGACTACTCCATGCATTCTTGGAGGAAACTGATCATCTTGACCCATTTCAGTGGCTTCAGACCCAGCTATGGAACTGAAACTGCCTTGGTCACCCTGTATGATGACCTGTGTAGGGGGAGGAACAGGGGGAGTGCATCCCTGTTGGTTCTCTTGGACCTCTCAGTGGCTTTCAATACCATCGACCATGGTATCCTTCTGGATAGGCTGGCTGGGTTGGGAGTTGGTGGCACTGTTTTGCAATGGTTCCTACCTGTCTGGCCAATTCCAGAAGGTGGTACTGGGATACTATGACTCTGTGCCATGGCAGCTTTGCCATGGAGTTCCGCAGGGTTCCATTTTATCCCCCATGCTTTTTAACATCTACATGAAACTGCTGGAAGAGGTCATCTGGAGGTTTGGACTGCGGAGTCATCAGTACGCTGATGACACCCAGCTCTACCTCTCTTTTTCATCTAGTCCAGGTGAGGCAGTGACTGTCCTTAATCAGTGTCTGGCTGAGGTAATGGGCTGGATGAGGGCCAATAAATTGAGACTTATCCATATAAGTCTCAATGGAGGTCCTGTTGGTTGGCAGTTCAACCTTCCAGGCAAATGATTTCAGCCCTGTTTTGGATGGGGTGCACTCCCCCTAAAGGACAGGGTTCACGGTTTGGGAGTGCCCTTTGCCCTAGAGCTGTCCCTGGAGTCCCAGTTGGCAGGGGTGGCGAGGAGCACTTTCCTTCAGCTTCAGCTGATCCACCAACTGCGTCCTTACTTGGATGAGCATTGCCTGGCAACAGTGGTCCATGCTCTGGTGACTTCCTGGTTGGATTACTGTAATGCACTCCACGGGTGGCTGCCCTTGAAGACGGTCCGGATACTTCAATTGATTCAGAATAGAGCTGCCAGGATGTTGACGGGGACTGACCAGTTTTCACATATAGCGCCAGTCCTCTACCAGTAACAATGGCTACGAACTGAAGTCCAGGACCAAATTAAGGTGCTGGTTATGACCTATAAAGCCCTAAAGGGCTTGGGTCCAGGATACCTGAACAAGCGCCTTCTTCCCTATGTGCCCTCCCACCCCTTGAGATCTGAGGTGGAGGCCCTACTCTGGGAGCCCTAGGAGGGAGAGTACTTGGAGGAAGGCCTTCTCTGCAGAGGTGCCCCGACTATGGAATACACTCCCCAGAGAGGTTCTCCTGGTGCTGACGTTATAATCTTTTCGGCATCAGGCAAAACCGTTTTTATTTTCCTATTGCTTTAATGATTTTATTTGGGGTTTTAGTATATCATGGCTGGATACTGTCGGGCTGTTCTATTCTATTTGTTTATTGTAAGCCATCCTGAGACGTTCTGTAGGGGATGGGATAGAAAAGCTTTTAAATGAATGAATGAATGCTGGGGAGAGCCAGGGGTCTGGCTAGAGACTGCTTCCGACTTACTTTGTTACTATTCTTTTTTTTATAAGTGACAAAACAGAGGTGTATTGCAAAAGTGTGATCATGTCTAAACAGCTTAAGCTGGTTGTTCTTGAATAATAGTCTGTTATGTGCTCAGTGCTACAGTGCTTGCTGCATTGATATTTATTCACATTTCGTCAATGGCTGCAGACACAAGCATGACCCACAGCTGAATGGAAGAGAGTGGAAAATGTCCTACTACATCTAGCGATTCTAATAGCAATGTGTAGGTGTAGTATGTTGACCTGAATACTTTGTTAGATTTTTGCTTTCCTAGGTATGATTTGTAGACCCTATCCTCAGAGAATATAAAAGCATTCTATAATGTGACAAAGCCATTTGCTTGCCATTGATTTCGATAAGCCCTGCTAGAACAGGTGAATGATCCAGCATCCTGCATTCCACAGCAACCAACCAGATGCCCAGCAGCATGACATGAAGTAATATTCCCTTTCAGGCTTTAATCTTATGGGGCTTTTCCTCACAGAAAAGGAGCTCTAGCCCCTTGATCAGTTTGTGTTAATCTGCATATTTTTCAGCTCTTTTATGTCCTTTACCTGGATCCTAAATCATGATAAAGTGGGTGCTGGGTGCTTATGGAGAATGTTCTATGAATTTTCCACCACTGAAAATGTTTTCCACTGTGTTAAACCACCACCTTCCCTCTGCTGAGGAGGCACAAAGCAGAGACCTTCAAATGAAGATCTTTGTGTAAGGGTAAAACATCTGGAGCTTTAAGGATAAGCACCAGATTGAAGCCATCAGTGAAGCAATTTAAAAACAATTGATCACACTGGTTAGGGCTCACCTGGAGTGCTGTGTCCAGCTCTGGGCACCACAGTTTAGGAAAGATGCAGACAAGCTGGGAGAGGTTCAGAGGATAACAGCAAGGATGATCTGGGGACTAGAAAGAAAGCACTATGAGGAGAGATTGAAATAACTGGGCATGTTTAGCCTTGAGACGACTGAGTGTGTATATGATCACGCTCTCCAAGTACTTGAAAGGTCACAAAGAGGGAGGACAGGATCTCTTCTTGATCATGATGCAGGACATGGAGTAATTGGCTCAAGTTAGAGAAAGCCAGGTATCAGGAAAGCAATCGTGACTCTTAGGGTAGGACAACAATAGAACCAGTGACTTGGGGAGGCTGCGGGTTCTTCCACAGTAGAGGCATTCAAGAGGCAACTGGGCTCCAATCAGAGGGATGCTTTAACTTGATGTCCTTCAGTGAGCAGGGAGTTGGCCTGATGGCTCCAAGGCTCCTTCCGATTGTACTAGTACGATCCTGTGATATAAGCAGCCCCATTCCCATTGGTAATCCTCTTTTGTGACATGATGAGATAAAAACCATATACAAAATTAGGTGGCCAGCAGCCATAGCAAGTGACGCAGAAAGTTCTTTCATAGTCTACTTCAGCTTCTCTTGAACTTTCCTCTGGTCAAGTACCATGGTTACCAATATGATAGAAGGCTTGGGTCCTGCCCTTCCCTGCCACTGAACTGCTTGTTTAGCAGTGCCGATCCCCACGATGCCCACTGTACAAATTGCTCTAGTGTTGGGAGTTTCTTGGATCTGTCATAGTAGTAGACAACAACTGGACATCTGCAGAGTTCACTGTTTGCTTCAAGACTAAGGAACTCTCTGGTTACATTCCTTTTACTCTTTGTCTTTATAGAACACTTGGGGGAGCATAAGAATATAACAGCTGTGCTGGATCAGACCAACAGCATTCTGTACTAGGTAGGCACTAGGTACAAGATACTTACAGGAAACTGACAAGAAGGATGGGTACTTGTTAGCATTCTTGTTTTTCCCAGCAACTGGTACTGAGATGCAGACTGCTTCCTATACTAGAAGTAACATATATCTATCATGTCCAGCAGCCACTGATAGCCAAGGTCTACTTCCAATTTTAAAGTCATCAATGTTAGTTGCCATTACTATATTTTGTGGTAACATTTCCCGTAATTTAACAATTCTGCCAAAATTCTATCTCAGCTATAGAACTTTCCTGAATGGTAGTCTGCACAGGATGCATGTGTAGGAATGTGCAGAGACCAAAAAGAGTATTCATTATTGTAAAGTACCTCCATTTGTGGAATGAATATGGGACTGGGACACTCAAATCCTGGAAAGCAAATTTGCTGGCTTCTCCTGTCTGCTGAGGAAAGTAAGACAAGTGAATGTTGTGCTTTCAGCATAGCATTGTAAATGTTAAAGAGGAGCCTATAGAGCTTTTATCAGAAGTTAAAAAAGACTTTTTTTTATCAAAAGAGCTTCCAGTAACAACAATTCTAAGTTAACTGTGCCTGGCTAAAGGGAAAAGCTACTATCATTCTGTTGGGCTTAACAGCAGAAATGAAAAAGAAGTGACACGCAATATCAATTTCTTTCCACAAAAATGATTGTCTCATTGTTTTAGTGAGCCCAACAACTGCTCACTAATTGAACTAAATACACAATTTAATATACAATTTTCCAGTGAGTTGGCTGTTCACAGGTTCTCTCTTCATCTCCACAAAATCTGTTGTAGGTTGTTTTGGGGTCAAAACCCAGAATCTCCCTTTCTTCATGAATGCGGAAGGAAAATGTAGAAACTGAGGTGCCTATAAAATATCTGTGAAAGAATACAGAAAATAGTAGATAGTGATGGGAACAGTTTCTAAGGCATATGATACCAACTACCTATGTGCTCAAACACGTTCACACCAATTGTTAATTTCTCCCTTGTGATAAGTACATTTGCCATTTCAAATATGTAATTTATAGAATAAGGAAGAGCTGATTAATGTAACCCACTTAAGATGGTTCTGCTGAGCAAAACCCTGTATGTAGGGCCATAGTCGGTGGGTTTTCACAGATCAAGCTCTGTCATTTGAGGCCGAAGTGGCACCTCAGTGGTATGAAAGGTCTTTTATGAAAGCTAATATATCAATTATGACTACATGGGCAGGGATAAACTGGCTACAGTTATGCATGCGCTAACAGCCACCTACCTGGATTACTGCAATGTGTAATACAGGGAACTACATCTGAATATGGCTGGAAGCTTCAGTTAGTTACAGACAAGAGCTGTGAGGCAGCTTCCTGGGGCTGCTATTTCAATTACATTATGCTAGTTTTGTAATTCAGTTGCCAGTCAGTTGCTGGGCCTGATTCAAAGTGTTGGTGCTAAAGCCCTCAAGAGCTTAAGACCAGTGCTTTAGAAGGAGCACCTTCTCCCCTAGGTTGCTGCCAGACTGTTAGATCATCTTCGGAGGCTCTTCTCTGGGTGCTGTTGCCCACCTTGGAGCAATGGATGGTTACCAGAGAAAGAGCCTTCTCTCTGATGATTAATGTTTATTGTCCATTGCACACTAAAATGTAGGTGCCAGAACATCTACTGTGTGTAAACACTGCAGACTCCCTGGCAATATATGCCATATACTAAACAAACAAGCATCTATTGGACTGGTCCTTAGCCTGAGTAAAACAAACGTATACAATCAGTTGAAGCTATCATAGTACATAGAGAATGGTTAAAATTAGCATATAAATGAACATGCAAAAATTACTTAAAACGGATTCATATTACTACAATGAAAATAGAATATGCCATTCCCAGGTAGCATTTTCCCCTGTACCAGGAAGCCCACCGCAAGCAAGCCTACATATTTTTGTCATGTATTGATTTGTCCCTTGAAGCAGAAAACCCAATGTTTTGGATAACATTTTCCAATGTCAGTATATAACCGGCAACGAAGCATAGCCTTCCATGTCTGGGGATCCACAGATAAACAGTGTGTCTTGAATTGGCACACCATGAAATTCCCTTACTTTCATCATTAAAGTTCCCTATGTTCCAATATTTTTCATATTGATGTTGATGTTTTGTGCCTGCTAGCCATTTATTTTAAGAGGATATAATGGCAGTTATATCAGATTGAGTTTGTATATAAAAAGCTCTTTGTTTAAAAATCGTTTTGGTATCCCTTCCCCTTGGATTCAATTCCTGTATGGAAAATTCAAAATTCACAAGTAATTTTGTCAAGTTTTGGAGCCAGAACTGTTCATATAAAATGTATTCTGTTCCTCTAGACAGAAGTCTCTTTTCCAATGTCTGATTGACACTGCAGCAGTAATTTATCATTCTAATATAAATTACAATGATATACAGAAATCACTCCTATGCCAAATTCTGCTGATTATATAAGCTGGGATTTTGAAATTACTCAAATTGGATGCAGAAAAATGGTTTTGGACTTTTTCAATATTGGTGAAATCAGCAAAGGCCCAGATTTCTTCATCAAAAACGAACACTGGTGTCACTTTCGCCTTCAAAATATTTAAAATTGAGCATAATATCCCAGCAATAATGAAATTCAGCAGTCTGTTTAGAGACTATAGACCAGCAGATGCTTTTAATTCACTTTTCTTTTTTTTTTTTTGTAGTGTCCAAGATCCTGTGGCTGAGAAAATTATGCAATGTAGCAATAAGAATTTACCTGCTCTAGCTCTTTTGCATTTATATACCATTTTCCTTTTTTCTTTTCTCTTTGCCAAAAAGCATGACTTTGGAATTAGTGTGATTAATCATTTTCTGCACAGTAAAAACTAAACCATCTTAGCAATGTTCTCAGTCCAACTTGAGTTGTTGACAATAAGATCATGTCATCTGCATAAAGACAAAATATTTACAAGCTATTTAGAATTTTGGGCATATGGTAGTTCTGGCTGTACAAGAATCCAACTATATCATTTATATAAAAATTAAAAAGGGGCTAATGTACATCCTTGACAGATACCTTTGTGAGTTGGGATTAGCTCTGAAAGAGCATGGCTGGAACCAGTCTGGACCATCAAGTAGGTTTCTGTATATAAGACTTTAATTAAGTTCTGGGGACTGAAATCTGTATTAGAATTCAACATTTTCTTCCAGAGATGTCTCCTATTTATAGAGTCAAAAGCTGCGTTAGATAAAAGCAGCAAAAAGCTGCCTGTTTTTTCATGTGTGTTTAGTTATTAGATGATGTAAGATGAAACAGCTGTCTATGGTAGATAACCTTGGCAGAATAGCTGTGGGAAATGCCAGGTTGTCAATTTTCCTATGTTTCTAAACCTGTTTTGTGAGGCCTGGCAATATGGGCATGATTTGACCATGTGTCCCTTGCCCAACCAGAAACAGCAAACGGAGTATCCATCCATGGTGGGGGAGTTTCAGACACAGTTTCTGAAGGATGCTTTTGATGCCACTGCAGTAGATGGGGAAGGCAGACAGCAGAGAACAGAGAAAGGGCTCGTAGAAAGACACAAAAGATCAGAGAGAAAGCAGGTAGATTTACAACTAAGGAGTGAAAATTAAGTTCATGGAGAGGTGGGTATAAAGGGAGATGAGCAGGGAGTCAAAGGAGAGAAAGTGGTGAAAAGAAAAAGGTAATAAATGCTGAAAAAATCCTCAAGTTGAGTATTACTTGCAGGAGCCCCTCCCACAGATAGAAGGAACAAGAAAGGATGGGATTCCCACCCAAACTAATGCTTAGCTGTAGAATCTTCCAGAGAACAGGCCCATGCAGGCCAGAGCCCATATATATGAGCTATAATATGAGAAGAAGTTGGGATATATAGGCATTTACCAAGATTATTGCCATAGCAGCAACAGAAAACTTTAGCAGCAGAAGGTTAAGGACAGTGTCTACACAATCAATCATTTCTTCATCCCGTTTTTCCTCCACCCTGGCCCTAACTCTAACCCCAACCCTTAACCAAAATGCCCAAGTTGCCTATGGCTCTGCCCCTGCTGGTCATTCTTGCTGCTTGTTGAACCCATGTTGTAAATCCTGGAAAATCCATCTCATCATTTGGCACAAGCCAAGTTTCTTGGAATGCTATCGCTAAATGAAGCATTAAATATCCACTCAAATCCTTATAATGTATTTTAGACTTCCATCCAGATATATTCCAGGACAAAATACCAATGAGCTTGCTACTATTTTTGTGACTACTATTCTTTCTCTTCAAGGAAACCTTCCTTGAACTTCCCTCTTGTGGTGCACCTGAAAAGAGGCCAAACTGGTCAAAATCCTGATTTCCATCTGGCTATAAATTAGTTCAGACAGGGCTGCTCTTTGTGGCAAACAGGTATTGTTATCTGTGTTCTCTGACTTGATTAAAACTGATCAGTATCAAGATTTCTGGCATGTTTACTGGACATTCTTTCAGACATGTCCACCTTACTTGAAACTTTGGACACACACGTATACCATATGGCCTTGACTCTTGGACTGACAATTCTTAAGAAGGAACTGGGCATTTGTGAGCACAGAGCAGGACACAGTCAGATAAATAGGATTTAATATATCCAGTGTTCCTTGTTATCAGAGAAAGCCACCCTTGAATTAGAACACTGCCTCCTTTACTTGTCTTGCTGTGATAGGAGGACCTGTCCTCATTTACTGTTTCGTTTGATGTACTACAAACAAACTCATTTAGTAAGTCATCTTTTTCTGTGGATCGTGGAAGTCCTAAGGATATATATGTCCCATCATGTGTGGCTCAGATTGCACAGGCTCCAGAAGTGTGATTGCCTGAGGAAAGTATACCTCTGTGCAAGTTCTAGAGGTTCAGGCACTTCAGATCCTCCACAGAATTTTTGTGGCCTTGAGTTTCTAAGTTCTGCCAACTTAGAAACCCATTCTTGTTAATAAGAGTTCCTCGGGGGATAAGAATAAATAAGTCTGGAGGTTGGTCTAACAAAAACGTAACAAAAAACAATGTAGTTACCTGGCATGTGCACATATCCACTGGTCAATAATTGCTATTCCTCCATCTTTGTAGAGTTCCACTTCCTCCCAAGTAGGTTCAAACCTCACCATTTCTGGAAGCAGTCTCTTCAACTTTTCTGTCTCTGAAAAGGCACATTAAATGAGTGGTCTCCAACTGAGAGGTCACATCTCACTCTGAAGTGGAGCATACTAGAACCACAAACACCATTTTCCCTTTTTTATTTAACCCTTCAGAAAGTTGTTGTTGTTGTTGTTGTTGTTTTTTAGTCAAGATGGAATGTATTGAAAGAGGCAGGATTATAGAGATAATGGATGAAGCATCAAATGGTAAACTCACTGGGTGAATTCACATATGACAGCCCACCCCACAAATGAGCTACATGGTATGTAGCTCATATAGGTATGTTGTTCACATAGGTTTTTCTCCCTATCCTTCACCTGGTACTCTAACTGGTATCCTGGATCTTGGATATGTGTCTTCCTCTCCCTGCTCCAGCCCTTTCTGTTTGCAGAGCTTTTCTTCTGGAGCCCTAACACTGCCTGTGACAGCAATTCAAGTGATGCCCAAGTGATAGCTTGCAATGACCATCACTGGCTCCTTACCCTTTGGGGATGAGAGGGCTGGTGGCACAGCTGTCAAAATCCTGGGATCTTGGCAGAGCAGCAGAGTCTGGGAGAGAGTGCAGAGAATGGCCAGGGAACTGGCAAGGGCAAGGTAGGAGGATCTGGAGGACTGGGCAGAGGATCAGGGAGGGGGAGCAGAAGCAGTGGTGAGGAAGGAAGGGTGGGCTAGAGAGGTCAGAGAGGCCCAGGAGGAAGCAGAAGGGTCAGGGCCAGCAGCAACACATCAAGGACAACATGCCAAGGGCATAGTTCCTTGTCTGCGTTCCTTAGCTGTGGCCCAGGCTACCTGGGGAATCTAAGTCACTGGGATGTATTTTTTAATTGATTGTTCTGTTTTTCTCTTATAATTCTGTCTGGGAGAATTAGGTGAGAACAGTCAAGTAAGGGTAGTATAAGACAGACAGGACAGGGGAAGATGGTTGGGCCTGTGAGGGGTGGCCTATGCCAAGCCAGGAGACAGCCATGGCTGGAGCTACAGGTGTTGCTGTCAAATGCGACATCTGTGCCATGTGTGTTCATCGCTCTCAGGAACAGCAGGGATACATCTGGACTAGATGCAAGCTGGTGTCCCTCCTACAGGAGAAGGTGAGGCGTTTGTAGAATGCCTTTGCCTCCCCCTCTGGGGGATAAGGGAGGGTGAGCGATTCATGGACGTGGCCAAAAGAGTTCTCCAGGCTGACCAGGAGCAGCCTCCTTCTGTGCAGGATGAGGGAGGGCTTGTGCCCCCAAACAAGCCACCCTGAAGAAAGTGGTCTGGGCTCAGAGGATACAGCAATCCACTGTACTGTGGCTTGCTATCACGTGAACCAGATCAATGAACTCAAACAATATTCTCAAGACATGCCAGGTCCAAAGTACACAAAGGCTATTATGAAAAATATAGCATAGATCATGATATGCCTAGTACCAGGTCACGGCCACAGACTGAAGGCAAATAACATGCATTTTGCATGACTGTCTCTTGCACTTTAAACTTATGGGAACACGGGCAGCTACTGTCTAATGAAAATCAACTTTTAAAAATACCTAACTGGCCATGACATCCTCTCCCTTATGCTTCTCTCTGCTTGGACCAGAGTCTAGGGCCTTCAGACACATCTCACAAAATAGCTGTTTCGTCCACCATCAATCTGATCTCTGACAGAACCATTTAGAACAAAATTAAGCTGGTTTGAAAAAACTACATACCCTCTGCAGTGGCATCAGTGGCTACAAAAACTCTCTCAAGTTTATGCAACTTTAAGAGGCTGCGGATTTTCTTCACTGCACCCTGGATGCTGGGCACATCATTTCTGTGACCCCAAATGAAGTCTTTGCGTCTCAGGTGAACTCCAAGATATGGGCCACCTATGGCCATGCCCAGCTTTACCTAGCACAGAAGAACCAGTACATGCTGAAACTAAAATAAAATGGCATTGATTCAGTGGGAAAATATCTCTGCTCTCTAATAGTTATGGATTAGTAATAACATATTTGGGAATGAAGCATTTGAGATGACTTTGCAGTATTTACTGAAAGTTGCCATTTTTCATAATTAACTGGCCTTTTTATGAAGTTCTCATCAACAGCTATCATTCACTTTGTTTTCACTGAGGATTGCTTTGTACAAGTTCTCTTCTTACATGGATCTCAAGTCCAGCGTAAAATATCAGGGCTGAGAACACTGGGCTTGATGGACCAGTGGCCTTACCAAGTACAAGGCAGCCTGCTGAGTCAAGTATGCAAGTCTGCCACTAAACTACATTTCCTTGCTCTCTGGGGAAGGCGGGTGCAGCTATTTATATGTGATATTAATACACTGATGTGAAAGGAGACTACTGGGGGCTTCATGAGCATTTGCATACCTCCTCTCCATTTGGACAGCTTTGGAAGACTGGGCTGAGCACAAGAGGAAGCCCACAACTGCTTGGAGAGGTGGATCCAACTCTACTCAGGACTAGTAGCACTTTGTCAGGCTTGTACATGACAACAAAATGATACTTGGGGCAGATTCCTCCGTTATAGAAAAATAACCATATAACATGTCCTACTATATTTTGTCAAAAAAAAATCAAGCACAGAAAGGAAAAGGAATGGCACAAGTTAGACCGCTGTAGAGTCTGTAAGACATATATTACATGCCCAGTGGCCTTTGTAGATCTGAAAGTCTGTATCCTCCCATCCCAGACAGAGAATTTTCAAAGGCTACCATAGGCAACCTTTTGGCCCCATGGGCTGCATGCATTGTTGGCCTGCAGGTCAGAGTGCACATGTGAGCGCATGCACTCATACTCATGCAAACACTTATACATTGTACCCCATCACAAATGAGGAGGCATAGCAGGTTGCTTATCTCTAACTGTTGTTCTTCGAGGGCTCATCTGTGCATTCACACAAATGCACCGGGCTCTGCATCAGCATGGAGCCTGTTGGCAGGAAGTTTTAATGGTTGAAAGCCTTTTGGTGGGAAACCCGGGTTGCAGAGGAAGTCGTATGAGGCGAGACTGAGTGAACTGGGTCTTTTCAGCCTGGGGAAGAGGACACTCAGTGGGGATCTGTTGGCAACACATAGGCACATGAGGGGGTGTCACATGGAGGTGGGTAGAGACCTATTTTCCCCTGCAGAGGAGGGCTGGATGCGTTCAAATGGAGCAAAGCTCAGGGGGCCAAAGTTCAATTTGGATGGCAGGAAGTACTTCCTAACAGTTAGGACCTCTAGGGAATGAAATGTACTTCCATGGGAGGTGGTTGAAACCTCCCATGGAAGGGTGGGAGGGTGTTCAAGGACAGGCTGGGCATGCACATGGTAGGCATGTCATGAGTGGAGCTGGGAGTAAAACTAGATAGCACAGGAGGCCCCTTCTGACTCTCTCTGTTTCCATGTTTCTATGTTTGTATATACCATCATTTCTCATAGAAGACACTGAGTAGGGTTAGTGTGTGGATTGTGTGAATGACACTTGCAGAATGTCATTTGCAGGTAAGCAACTTGTCTTTCTTCTTTGTGGTCTGTATGGATCACTGTCTTGTTGTGAAGGGGCTTGTGCAGCTCAATGAAGCTATGAGCTATGCCATGCAGGGCCACTCAAGACGGACAGGTCATAGCAGAGAGCTCTGACAAAAGATGATCCACTGGAGAAGGAAATGGCAACCCACTCCAGTAGCCTTGCCATGGAAACCCCATGGACAGTAAGTACAATAAGAAAGAGGCTTTCTTATTGTACTTAACATCCCTTGCTAGTTTCAGTTCAATCCCTCCTTTAGCCTTCCTGATGCTGTCCCTGCAATTCCTTGCTATTTGTTTATATTCTTCCTTTGTGGCCTGGCCCTGCTTGCACTTCCTGTACATGTTCCTTTCTTCTTTTAGGTTGTCACTTAACTTTTTGTGGAGCCATGTGGGCTCCCTCTACTGCCTTCTACACTTTTGAGTGGTAAGCCAATGTGACTCCCACCAAGAAGGCTACTATGGATCTATGCCATGAGGCTGCCTTGGCCACCATAGTGTTACAAGAATGCAATCTGTAACATCCCAATAAACCTTTACTAGTACTCCCATGATCAAAGAAAAGGGCAGGAAAAAGATAAGGGTCTCCTTCCAACTCAGTATGAACACATTTCCCAGGATGGTGTAGCCCTGCCCTGCTGAAGAGCAAAAGCTGTTGTGTACAGCATTGTCCCAACTGGCAAAGAGATTCACAGATGTTCAAGATATGTTGTAGAGCCATAGGGTTCAGCTGCCACCTGTGGGAACTGAGAGTCCTCCTGCTCAGTGTATAGGCCACTGTGTTGCTGGATCCAAAGAAGTGAATGGTGGTCGACATGATACTGTTGTCAACGAACCAGTACCAGATCCTGCTGGTGAGATAAGTCACGTTTCATAGAACAGAATCATAGAATAGTAGAGTTGGACCCAATGGTCTGATGTCACCTTCCAACTCCTTGCTTAGTGCAGGACTCCAAGTTAAACCATCCCTCTCAGATGGCTGTGCAATTGCATCCTGAATACCTCTAGAGTGGGATTGCCCACAACCTCCACAGGTCATTGGTTCCATTGTTGCACTGCTCTAACAGTTAGGAAGTTCTTCCTGATGTTAAGTTGGAATCTGGCTTTCTGTAACTTGAGTCTATTATTCTGTGACCTGCACTCTGGGATGACTGAGAAAAGATCCTGGCCTTCCTTTGTGTGACACCATTTCAAGGACTTGAAGAGCGCTATCATATCTCTTCTCAGTTTTCTCTTCTCAAGGCGAAACTTGCTGAGTTCTTTCCATCTCTCCTCATAGGGCTTTGTTTCCAGTCCCCAGGTCATCCTTGTTGCCCTCTTCTGAACCCTTTCCAGCTTGTCTGCATCTTTCTTAAGCTGTGGTGCCCAGAACTGGGCACAGTATTCCAGATGAGGCCTAACCAGTGCTGAGTAAAGGGGAACTAATACCTCATGTGATTAAGAAGTGATATTTCCATTAATGCAGCCTAAAATAGCACTTGCCATTTTGCAGCCACAACACACTGTTGACTTGTATTCAGCTCATGATCTACAAGCATTCCAAGATTCTTCTCACTTGCAGTATTGTAGAGTCTAGTATTCTTCATCTTGTAATAATGAATTTGGTTTCTTCTTCCTAGGTGCATTACTTGGCATTTGTCCCTACTGAATTTCATTCTTTTTTCAGTCCAGCACTCCAACCAATCAAGAGCACCCTGAATCTTGTTTCTGTCTTCCAGGGTATTAGCAATCCCACCTGGTTTTGTGTCGTCTGCATATCTGATAAGCATTCCCTGTACTTCCTCATCTAAATCATTAATAAAAATGTTGAAGAGCACTGGGCCAAGGACTGAATCCTGTGGCACCCCACTGGTTACCTCTCTCAGTTTAGGAAGGTGCCATTGATGAGCACTCTTTGAATCTGATTCTGTTGCCAGCTGTGAATCCACCTGATAGTTGTTTTACCTAATCAGGAGTTCATGGAGCACTTTGTCAAACCTGTGCTAAAGTCAAGATTATGTCCACAGCATTCCCACAATCCATCAGGGAGGTCACCCAATCAAAAGCTGAAATCAGATTAATCTGGCAGGATTTGTTCTTGAGAAACCCTAACCACTACATTGTTTTCAAGGTGTTTGCAGACTGACTGCTTTATAATCTGCTCCAGAATTTTCCCAGGGATACATGTCAGACTGACTGGTCTGTATTTCCCAGATTCTTCTTCTTTCATGAGGATGGGACAACATGGGGAGCTCTTCTCCACTCATGTGGCACATCCCGTCACCCATGATTTCTCAAAATGGTTCTGAGAGTTTTCCTGCAAGCTCCTTTGGAATAGAGTTCATCAGGCCCTGAGATTTGAATTCATTCAACCCAATTAGGTGGTCTTGTCCATTTCCCTATCAATCTTGATCTTCTATCCTGCTTCTTGTACTTCCCCATCAGGTGGGAGAAGATGAAGGCGAAGTACAGGAAGACTGAGCCAAAGTAGCAATTAGGGCCTTCTGCCTTTTCTATGTCATCTGTTATCATTTTGTCATTCACATCGAGTAGTTGAATTGCCATTTCTTTCCTAACCCAAGCTTTCTTTCCTAGTTCCAGAAGAAAGGAAGGAAGGAATTATTTTCAGTAAGTTGATGCAGTGTGTCCAGCAGCACAGACTGCAATGGACTGGATTGGAGATCCAAAAGTGAAGCCATTGTGGGCAATTTATTGGATGGTAAGTGTGGACAAACAACACCTGCATCTGAAGTCTGGCTAGAGGAATGACTGTAACAGTAGCTACCATGAGATTGAGTAATTGTCGAATCTGAAGAATTGCTTCTGTACATCATTGATGGAGCTTGGGGGACATCTCAATGATTGCTGTAGCTCTCACTTCTAAAAGATACACAGCTGCTCAGATGGAGTCTAGCTGGTCCCAGTATAATGGATGGACTGAGTGGGTGAGAAAATAGATTTTCCTGCATTTAGTCCTAGACTATTCAAGAGGTTACAGGCAGTATGGATAGAATGTAAGAGTCTATAAGGAACCAATCCTCTAAGGGTACACCTGGACTCCTTGAAGATTTAAGTGTGCACACACTACTGTCATGCAATTTGAAAAAACCCTTGGAGCAATGGGAAGTCCAAAAGGTAGAAATAAAAATTGGTACGTCTCTCTTCCTATAGTTTTTATAAATGTCAGTAACTTCTACTTTAAAGTTAAAAACAATAGACTGGACAAGTTTTGATTGAGAATTGAATTGCTTTGATGGGATTATAGCCAATGGAGATTTTCACTTTTTTATGAATTGTTTGAATGTTGATGTTATATGCTATATTTGTGGATTTGACCCTGGCACTTTCATTTCTATATTCACTTTTCTTTATCATTGTGAAAATAATTTTTAAAAGAGTTTTATTTGGGCTTGGCCTCTTGCTCAGTTGGCTGCATTGTCTGGAGCCCTAGGTCACTGGCTAGATCAACAAACCAGCACCTCTCTTCTGATGGCAATGCCAGGTCCTGCTCATAGACCACAGCATTGGGAGACAGTTCTGAGAGGGCGGCGGAGATGGTGGAGTCTGTATCTGATGCATATTCACGGCTGGAAAATGTAGAGGGTGAGCACTGGTGTCTGGATGATGGGAACTCATGGTGTTGGGAATGGGATGTCAACAGGCATGGTGCAATGGGGGTTGGTGTTGCTGTGGCGACATTGATCAGGGCTGTTTACACTGGTGTTGGTGCAGTGCTGAGCGGCATCAGCAGCTTACCATCAGGAAGGCTCTTCATCAGCAGTATGGTCTCAATGTTGGTCTGACACTGGTGTCTTGGTGTCAGTCATCAGCACCAATCAGAATATGGTGCCAGCTTGACGTCAAAAGGCCCCAGTGTGGTCCCAGCATTGGTCAATGGAGCTGGGGGCCTGAAGTGGTGAGTGGTGGGGTCTCCCTGGCATCAGTCACCATTGGAGCGGTCTCAGAGTCAGCGTGTGCCGCCCCAGTCTTGGCACTGGTCCATGTCAAGATCCCTCTTGAAGAAGTCAGTATCAGGCTCATCTCTTTGGTGGGTCTTGCAGTGGTGAGTGATGAAGGCAACCAGCTTTTCCATGTGGTCCAGATCCTTTGACAGCTCTTTGGAGAAGCTGGAGGCCAGGGACCCTTGGGCACCTCAGTTCTAGTCAATAACTGCAGAGTGGGAGAGTTTCTGGTGTCTGCTGGAGCCAGATTCAAGTGCCAACAGTGCAGTTGGTGGCCCCTTGAGCATGAGGCCTCTCAGTGGTGTTGGAATGCATGGGTGGAAGGTAGAGGGCAGTGATGGCTCATGAGTGGGAAATGCATCCTTGAACTGGGACAAGTATGGCAGTTGGGCAATTGTTCACCAGTGTTGGAAATAAGTTGGACCACGGCAATGGGCATCTGGGTAGATGGGCAGCTACCAGAGGCTGAGGAGCCAGCTGTTGGTGGGGCTGGTGGGTGAATGCTCACTCAACACCTCTTCTTCAGTGGAATGACAGCCATTTTCTTTGCTGGAGCAGTGGCTGTTTTCTTGGGCTGATTTTCAGCTCTCGCAGCCCCACACCCCTTGGAGGAGGATTGATTCTTAGATGACCCAGAAGGCTGTCTTCCACAGCTTGGCCTTCAGCCAGTCCATTGTTGGTGGGTCTGTTTCTTGAAGGCCTAGCAACAAACAGAGGTCTCCACTATGTGCTCCTCACAAAGGCAGAGGTTGCCATCTGCCAACGGCAGTCTGGCCTTGCATGAGGTACAGCTGTAGAAAGCCTCAGATGCCATCGTGCAGATGGGGGTGTGGTAGGGAGGAGGCAGGGAAACGTAAGACAAACTAAATAGGTGACAGGAAAGCCAGGTAGAAAAATATTTTTTTTGTTGAGAAGAGTCTCTCTCTCTCTTTTTATAGAATACAGTGATGAGGAGGTTGGTCAGTGAGAAAAGGCACAGAGAAGGGTTGAATAATGAGGAGAGAGAGGTAAAATGTAAGCTACTTAGCAGACAGCAAAGGAGGGAAGAGATTTCCAGTATCTCTGATGACAGTTGAAAAGGAACAGAGGGACTGGGTGGGAGCACCTCCCCTTCTAGTTCTTGTATACCTAGGAGAAGGGTTCCCTCCCACTCAGGCATGCTGATCTGTTGAAGTTTTCCCAGTCTAGGTTTTATGCAGGTGCAGAAGCCCATATGTGTGGTGCACAGATTGTGAAGAAGAAATATGTAGAATTACCTGAACTAGTGTTGCATCTGCTTACTTTCATGAGATATTACAAGTTATGGACGCCTTTGCTACCTCCAATTCTATACCTTTGGGGGAAAGGTATTCTATGTAGCATGTCTTATTTCCTTAGACCAGCACTGAGACCAACTACAAACCCACCCACCTAGGATATTACCCAGGATACCCACAAATATTAATAAATGAATTTTGGACTCAGTATTTCTTCTCACAGATAAATAAAACATATCTTGCACTGGGTGGTTAAAATCTTGCTCTGCTCTTGGTTCCCAGGAATTTCAGTGTAAAACAATTTAAGCTCTGAAGTTGAGCTTCTGTCAATTTTCCTTCCTTCTCTGTTGGATTTTTTTGACTGTTTAAAGTCAATTTTCTTGATGTTGTTTCTTTTGGTTTTTTTAAACATCTCTGCTCTAATATTTCATCCTGGAACTGGGACTGGGCCCCTCACACAGGAAGTAAAGTTGCTCTGGAAAAATTGGCAAGACCTTTCCTTTGAAGCAAATGTGAGAAGTAACCTAGCCAACATGCTCTCCATCCACTGATGAGAACCATTCAAGGTAAATCCAGTGTTGCTTTTATATAATCGCATCTTACAACAATTTAACTAGCCAGAAAAACTCCATTCCAGAGTTCCAATTTTACACTGGCCATGTCGCAGCACAAAGCGGTAAAGACCAGTAGCACCAGTGCTTTTTTTGTAAAAAAAAAAAAAAAAAAAAAAAAAAGGTGCTGGAACTCACGTCTTGGGGTCACAATTTTACACAATGGTCGCCGCTGGCAGTAAGCACTCAGCGTGCAACCACACGACCGATCCCAAGCCGAGCAGCGTCCCAAGCCAAGAAGCACCCTCACAATCAGCGCCAACACACAAGCAGCCTGCAGGCACTATGTTAATGATTTTTGCAGCTGATCTGCTATGCCCAACAGGGCGATTCACAATCACTTGGAAAAATCCATCAAAAAAGGTGCCGGAATGCTGTTCTGGTGCGTTCTATGACAAAAAAAACACCCTGAGAAGCACAATTAAGTTGACAACAGTCTGCCACTTATTTTACCTTCATCTGTGTCCAGTCCTCAATGTACTGTGTCCTGTCCTTCTCATCAGTAGAGTTTAAATATTTGATTCTAAACATGTCCCCGACCACACGAAGGTGTTTAGCAAACACCATACTTCGACGAGTCTGTTACCAAAGGAATTGATACTGAGAAGCTAGGCTATACTCAATTTCAGTATTGTTACAAAAAAGTTTCCTAAAATATATGGCATATTATCAAAGATACTAGAGGAGTTTCATAAAAATATTCATTTAAGATAAGTTATGACTCAAATAATGAAAATTAAACAAACTTTATGCAAAGTATCTATGGTCTTTGCTAGGCAAAAACATTTTGAGAAAGGAAATAAACCTGAAATATTCTTATCAATAATGGTGAAGAAACAACAGAGAAATGTAATTAGTAATGCAATTCATAGGCACTCCAAGGCTTACAAGCATTCAGTGAAGAGTGGGAAGAGCATGAGGGACCATTATGACTTCCCATTCCACCTATTTTCAGCTAGACAGATATTTTCAGCCACTTCCGAAAGGGAGAGAAGGAGGCTTAAGTGCTGTCAGAAACTCATATCCTGGCAACCTCAGTCTCACCCTGCTCCCTATATTCCCCCTTAAACATTAATTTCCCAACATCAGAGAGGAAACCAACACAGTTCTTTCTAAGCAGAGTGAACCTTTGGCTGGCTGGGGAGTATAGGATCACTTCCTAGGCTGCAGGAGAGTGAAATGACAATTATAGGTATACAAAACTAAGAGCAATTTTAAAAATGAGGATGTGGAAAGATAATGTTTGGACAATCACCAAAGGGAAAGAACCTTTAAATCCTCCCATCAGCATAGAAGGAGTGACATGGAAAATTAGTTTATTGCAAATATATAGCTCCAGGAAGCAATCACACAACTGTATGCATGGACATTATGAGATGGCCAATGAAGAAATCAAATGAGATTACATAACTGGATGCAGAAGATGTATTCTTGCTGCCAAAACAAAATCAGCAGCAAATTGTGGTAGTGACTAGGGATGTTCGGGGATGGAAATCTGTTGGATACCCTGGGACTGACTCCCAGGACTTCAGTCTGCTTTGCAGAGAACTGGCGTCTGAGTGCCTGGGTCACAATCAGCCAATCAGCCAAGTAAGAGTAAATCTGAATCCCTTGCAAATGTAAATGGGTGTAAAGTACTGCAGTGCACTTTTTAAAGACCTGCAGGGCCATGGACAGGCCAAACAGTAAAACAGGAAATTGGACAGTCTTTCTTTGAATTTGGAAATGTATGAGTTGTCTACAGAGATGTGGAAATAACAATCTTTCATTTCTATAGAGGCAAATCAATCTCCTTCATGCAGTGAGGGTAGATGTGACCATATAGAACACATATGGTGTGATGAAGGAGTTAGGATTGCAAGGGGCCTAGAAGGCCACTGGATCCAACCCCCTGCTGTTGCAGGACACCACGCTGCACCATTCCACTCAGATGGCTGTCCAGTTTCTTTCTGAATGTCTCCAGTGTGGGAGAGCCCACCACCTCTCTAGGCAGCTGGTTCCACTGTCACATTGCTCTGACAGCGAGGAAGCTTTTCCTGATGTCCAGCCTGAATCTGGGTTGTTGCAACTTGAACTTATTATTCCGTACCTAACGATGAGACTTCCGCACGGGTGGCTTCTCCTCATCCTGACTCTGAGGTGCTGGAACAAGTTGCGTCCCCGCCTCCTGACTGAAGCTGCTGGGCAGAGTTCAGGAGCTCAAGAAGAGGGAACGGTGAATTTGGCAGATGCCCAATTTAGGAGAAGTTTACGACGTCCGGAACAAATGAGAAGACAGGACAGAGGTTTGTCCCGCCCACAAGTGAAAAGACGTGACAGGAAAAGCTAATCCCACGTGGGCTCCTGAGAGACTTCACAAAGGAGGGGGCAACTTGTTCAAGCACCTCAGAGTCAGGATGAGGAGAAGTCACATGTGTGGAAGCCTCATCGTTATGCTGTGGGGTGGCTATTTGCTCAGTGGTCTCAGAGTCATGCTGCAGAGGGGTCGTTTGGTTACTGGCCCCCAAGTATAAGTCCCTTTGTTCCAATGTCTGATTCTCATTGTGAACATTTGACTCTTTCTCGCGAGTCGACATCTCTGTCGAGCTGTCAGGCACGACAGTGTCTTACACTCTGGTATCAGCAAGAAGAGATCTTGACCTTCCTCTTTGTGACAGCCTTTGCAGTACTTACAGAGGGATAACTTCCAGAAGTACAAGTGGAGGTTTCGCAGAGGCAGAGGAACTAGAGATCAAATTGCCAGCATACACTGAATCATGGAGAAAGCTAGGGAGTTCCAGAAAAAAACTCTACTTTTGCTTCATTGACTATGCTAAAGCCTTTGATTGTGTGGATCACAAATTGTGGCAAGTTCTTAAAGAGATGGGAGTATCAGACCATCTTATTTGTGTCTTGGGAAACCTGTATGTGGGTCAAGAAGAAACACTTAGAACTAGATATGGAAAAACCAATTGGTTCAAAATTGAGAAAGGATTATGGCAAGGCTCTATATTGTTGTCCTGCCTATTTAACTTATATGCAGAGCACATCATGCAAAAGGCAGGGCTAGATGAATTGCAAGCTGAAATTAAGATTGCCAGGAGAAATATCAACAACCTTAGATATGCAGATGATACCACTCTAATGGCAGAAAGTGAAGAGGAACTAAAGAGCCTCTTCATGAGGGTGAAAGAGGAGAGTGCAAAAGTTGGCTTGAAAATCAACATAAAGAAAACTAAGATCATGGCACTTCCTGACAAATAGACTGGGAAGAAATGAAGGTAGTGATAGATTTTATTTTCCTGGGCTCCAAGATCACCGCAGATGATGACTGCAGCCAAGAAATTAAAAGACACTTGCTCCTTGGGAGGAAAGCTATGGCAAAACTAGACAGCATACTAAAAAGCAGACATCACCCTGCCGACAAAAGTTGGTATAGTCAAGACTATGGTTTTCCCAGTTGTAATGTATGGCTGTGAGAGTTGGACCATAAGGAAATCTGAGTGCCAAAGAATTGCTGCTTTTGAATTGTGGTGCTGAAGAAGACTCCTGAGAGTCCCTTGGAATGCAAAAAGATCAGATCAGTCAATAATAAATAATAAAATCCTAAAAGAAATGAACCCTGACTGCTTTTTAGAAGGTCATGTACTAAAGCTGACGCTCAAATTCTCTGGCCACCTAAAGAGAAGGAAGGACTTTTTGGAAAAGACCCTGATGCTGGGAACGATTGAAGGCAAAAGGAGAAGGAGATGGCAGAGGTTGAGGTGGCTGGATGCGGTCACTGGAGAGGTGGGTGTGGGAACAACTTTGTGACTGAACAACAACATGAAGAGGACACCCAAAAAATGCAGAGCCCTTCTTTTTTTCTGTTTTTGGCAGATTAGGCATTTTATAGTGATCGTCCCAAATGTATCATACAAAACAAATGGACTACAGAAGTCTGGAAAAGTTTGCTAAAATACTCACATTCCAGTAGTCTTTGCCACCATAATGGTTGTGAAGAATATTTTCAGCTCTGTCTAGCATCACTGACCTAGCAAAAATGATAAGATTGAGGGCAAATTTTGATATAAAAATAACTTCTGTTATTAAATTTCTTTATAGAGATTATGCAGAGGTGGCCATGAATGTACAAACTGAACACTGCAATTCAGGTGCTTTTTTGGCTGAAAAAACAAACATAGCTTTCTTGACTCATACATTTCTAAAATGTAGCACCTTATCCACTAAGGTTATGTAAATCTGTATCTAGTAACATACTCTAAGCAAACTTTATTTCTGGTTTACAACAGTATAAAGGAGAGCTGACAGCTATCAGAGCAGAAACTCTTTGTGGGACTGCAGAGAAGAACAACAGAATTGCAGAGAATTCAGAATTGCAGAGAACACCATCGCTCTCGTCTCCCATGAGATGTGACAAAATTGGGGTTTTTTTCACTCACAGATTTATTAGAGAGGTTTGTTAGGACTACAGCCTCTACTGAAATGGGTAACTCCCCCAGCTGAAAGATCTACTGCGGACTTTCAAATAGGCGCACATTTATTTACTTTAAAAAAATATACTGCTTGTCTACCTCAAAGCAACTGATCTATGAATAACCCAAAATATTTTAAAATAACTATCAACCAAAGAATAAAAGAAAACAGATTCTCACAGTTGGGAAAAACACTTCAACAAGATCCTAGAGGCTTTTTATTTTTAGTCTTACCTTGACCTCATGCAGAACTACAGCAGTTCTGTTAGTTAGAAAGCTCTTTCCAGGCAGCAGATGCAAGATTCTTGCAATGGCCATGTTTATATGCAACAATAAACTACAGTTTAACATTACATCTGTGAACCCCAAGGTTTGCATACTCCTTCCTCCTTCAGGATGGCTATGAGGAAGTGATCAAAAGTTCTTGCTTCTGTTTGCAACTAACTATGATTCTGTATCATGTAAGTAATAATATTGATTGTAAGTAATACAATCAGTTACCAGCATTAACATTAATTATATTTTGCTAGCATACTGTATGTCTAGTGCAACATCACTGGTGTGACAGGATCCCCTGGAAACTCTGTTGTGCCAACCAACAATGTACTAGAGGTCTCCTAAGAAATAAAATTAATGGCTGGAGTGAGAGCAGATGAAGACGTCTTTATTTTACTGTTTTATTTTTATAACTGAAGATTTGCAGCAAGTCTGAGTACAAGTTGTAGCCCAGTACAGGGCCCGCTCTGAGAATGTGGACATGGCAAAAAAAGTCTTACACTTCCTTAAATGCTGCATCAGCACAGTGCTGTCCAGCATAGCTGTTCTGAGTGAGACAAGCCATAAGTGACTTATGGTTACAAATTTGTGCAACGCTTTGCTGATAAAATCACTTGTATCTACTTTGACTCTGTTGCTCTGGTGGCTGACCTATGCCAAGATAAAGACAGGGAAGAACATTTGTGTTGCTTTAGGCACAGCTCTCAGCTGCTTATGCTACGATCGGCCATGGTATCCTTCATACCAGGATGGGCTTAAAGGTTCTAGTTTGCAGTGGTACTTGCATTATTTTGCACATAGATGATAAAAGGTGCCATAGAGGAAGGCTGCTCATTTTCTTGGCCTTTGGCTTAGGGGATTCCACAGGGTTTCTCCAGGTTCCATATTACCCTCCACCATTATCTGGGAGGTTGACTGGGAGTGAAAGGCTGGGTGTCACCAATGCAGATGATGCTCAGTTTTCTCTCTTTTCATATTATGCCAGGGAGGCTATGGAGGTCTTGTACAGAGGTCTTGGAGGCTATGGAAGTCTTGAACAGACTGGATCTGGGCAAATTTAAAAACAATTTAGAACAGCTAAACAGAACAGCTCAACAGAGTTAAAAAGAAATACTAGGGACTGTTGAATAGCTGACATTGACAGCCCATCATATGCTGCCAAATGCCAGGGAGTATAGGGCAGAAAAACATGGTACTGAAAAAATGTTGATACCAGTGAACCTCAGCAGGGCGAACAGTCTACATTTGGCTACTACCCAGAGGGCCCTATCATAGAATCATAAATAGTAGAGTTGGAAGGGGCCAAGAAGGCCATCGGGTCCAACCCCCTGCTGTTGCAGGACACCATGTTACACCATCCCACGCAGATGGCTGTCCAGTTTCCTCTTGAATGTCTCCAGTGTGGGAGAGCCCACCACCTCTCCAGGCAGCTGCTTCCACTGCCATATTGTTCTGACAGTGAGGAAGCTCTTCCTGATGTCCAGTCCGAATCTGGGTTGTCGCAACTTGAATTGATTATTCCGTGTCCTACACTCTAATATCAGCAAGAAGAGATCCTGACCTTCCTCTTTTTGACAGCCTTTGAGGTGCTTATAGAGGGATATCATGTCCTGCCTCAGTCTCTCTTCTCAAGGCTGAACGTGCCCAGTTCTCTCAGTCTCTCCTCATAGGGCAGTGTTTCCAAACGCTGGATCATTTTTGTTGCCCTCCCGTGGACCCTTTCTAATTTTCCTGCATCTTTCTTAAATCTTGGAGCCCAGAACTAGACAGAGTATTTCAGGTGAGGTCTGACTAGTGAGGAGGACAGTACATTTGCCCCTTTGGCGGCTGTGTCACATTGTTGGCTTATATTTAGCCTATTACTTGTGCACAATTACTTCGAGATCTTTTTCTTTTTTAATTTTCTTGAGCCACATATTCCTCATCTTGTATTAATGCATTTGGTTTCTTTTTCCTAGCAGTTCAATATGGACCTGGCAGTTGTCCATATTGAATCTCATTCTGTTGCTTTCAGCCCAGTGTTCATGTTTATCAAGATCGCCCTGGATTCTGCCTTTTAGGGTGTGTGGTATTCCACCCAGTTTTGTATCACCTGCAAATCTGATTATCTTTCCTTGTACTTCCTCAGCTAAATCATTGATAAAGATGTTGAAGAGCACTGGGCCCAGGACTGAACCCTGTGGCACCTCACTAGTTACCTCCATCCAGTCTGAGAAGGTGCCATTGATGAGCACTCTTTGTGTCTAATTTAGCAGCCAATTTTGGATCCACCTAATAGTTTTTCTATCTAGTTCAGTTTTTTCTAATTTATCCTTTTTGCCATCTTCCAAGCCTCCCTTGGAGGAGGGCCTGGGATGGTGGTCATAGAATTATAGTAGAGTTGGTCAGGACCAGAAGGCCATTAGGTCCAGCCTTCTGCTCTTGCAGGACACTATACACCATTCCATTTGGATTACTGTCCAAACACATTTTGAATGTCTCCAAATGCTTTTCGAATGTCTGACATTCATTATGATCATAATTATGAATTTTAACAGCATATTTATGATGAATGTCATCATTTGAACAACAAACAAGAGCAGGACAAAGTTACATTTAATATACTTTTTTGAAGAGTATAGAGTACTCTCACAACCAAAAACACTGGCAGAACCAGAATTCATATATTCAGGTCAAGTGACCCTTGTCTTGTGCATATCCACTTCTCTGACTAGTGCTTTAAAGTACTTCAAACTAAGATCACAAGGAACTTAGTATTATTAATAATATATCTATCCAAGCTTGTTATTTCAGAGAGTATTAATTATCTCACCGACTGGAAGTGTTCAGAAGCAAAGGAGCTACGATAGAGGCAGAGCCTTGGACAGATAAACATGTCACCTTCAGGGCCCTTGTTTCTTCATAACCCCAGAACCATCCCCTACAAAATAAGTAAAGGTTGGGTTAGCATATACAACTTGGTACAACAAAGAACATTGTACAACTAATGAAGAATTTGTTATATGGCTTCTTAGTAAAAGAATGAAAACACATTTTTGTTTCAACAATCACTTAGGGCCATGTAAGTGATGGATATTTTAAGATGGATATCCTGTTGGTTGGGGGTTGAGGATCAAGGGATAATACTACACAGATTGGGGTGATCTCTGCTTTTACTCCTGTCAAAAATGCAACTAGGAGTAACTAGGAGTATTTGTTTTCAGTTTTAAAAGGGAAGGCAGATGACCTTTTCCTGGAGAAGATTATTCAGTTTCATTACTTGCAGACTTGAATTCTGCTCCAAGAACTTGTGAAAGGGAAAACAGGGATGTGAAAGGCACATGAAAAGAAAGTGATAAACATATGGGGGAATTTTTCCCCACTTCTCCCAAAAGGTTTTTTTGGTTTGGTGTGTGTGTGTGTGTGTGTGTGTCTGTCTGTCTGTCTGTCTGTCTGTCTTTCTGTTATTCTTGAAAATGAGGTATGAAATACTTTATTTCAATATATTGGAATACAGTCTTTCAGACAAAATATCCACATATTCCCTCCTTTAAAATGTTCTCTAAAAACTATATAGTAGATGCTTATCTAAGAACATGCACAATCTTCCATACAAAAGAATCTTTACAATTCTTATGAGCTGCGGACAAGGAAGTCCTAGCTGGTAAACTGAGATTACAACTTTCTCTGAGGTTGCAAACTTGTGTAATTACTCAGGTGTAATTCCCACAGAAAATAGTGAGTCTTTCTGAGACAATCCTCACGGATCTCTACTCTACCGCATCATCAAGAAGCACAAATTATTGAGACAGAAATCTCTGGACTGGGTGGTATTGTTTGTGTTTTGCTGCTCCTGGTAATTGGACCAGGTGGAAGAGCCATAAAGCTACTATATATATGGTTCCACATCTTGTTTGAAATGCTTTATTTTGGTAGTTTCTGGGATTCTAGAACACTCTACATTCATCTGGGAGTAGATGAATTCATCTCATTAAACATAGAAACAGAGCAAATCAGAAGGGGTCTCCTGGGCCATCTAGTCTGACCCCCAGCTCTAGGCGATACTGCTCATGACATGCCTACCATGTGGATGTCTAGCCTATCCTTGAACACACTCACTGATGGGGCTTCAACCACCTCCTGTGGAAGCCCATTCCATACCCTTGGGGTCCTGTCAGGAAGTACTTCCTGGCTTTTAAATTCAACCTTGGTTCACTGAGCTTGGCTCCGTTAGAGCGCATCCTGCCCTCCTCTGCAGGGGAGAGCAGATCTCTACCCACCTCTGTGTCACACCCCCTCACATACCTATATGTTGTCAGCAGATCCCCTCGAAGTCTCCTCCAGGCTGAAAAGACCCAGTTCCCTCACTCTCGCCTCATATGGCTTTCCTTGCAATCCAGCCACGATCCTTGTGGCCCTGTGCTGCACTGACTCTAACCTGGCTTTATCCTTCCTGTAATGAGGGGCCCAGAACTGAACACAATACTCCAGTTGTGGGTGCACCAGAGTTGTTTAGAGTGGTAGTAATACCTTTCTCGATCTAGAAGCAATGCTTCTGGCTTTGCAACCAAGGGTGGTGTTAACCCTCTTGACTGCCACGTCACACCGCTGACTCATGTTTAGCCTGCAGTCAGCCAGTACCCCAAGATCCCTTTCACAAGTGCTGCTCTCCAGCCACTTGTCCCCTAACCTCTACTTATGACACCCATTCCTATGCACCAAGTGTACGAACTTGCACTCACCCACATTGAACGCCATCCTGTTGTCTCCTGTCCACTTCCATATTCTGTCCAGATCCTTCTAGATTTGAAGTACCTGCTTCTCAGTTGTGGCAATTGCCCCCCCCCCCCCCATTTTAGTATCATCTGTGAATTTGATCAGCAGACTGGTCACCTTCCATGTTGTTGATGAAAAGATTGGACAGGATTGGCCCCAGGATGGAGCCCTGGGGGACCCCGTTTGTCACTGGCTGCCATTCTGATGATTCCCCACTAATGGTTACCCTCTGCTTTCGGTCAGTCAACCATGCCCTAATCTAGGCCTCCTCAAACTTTTTGAATAGGGGCCAGTTGAAAGGTGCCAGGAATGGGTGCGGGCTGCCAAGGCGGTGCAGGAGGGGGGTGCGGGGGCACATACATATGCGCACGTGCAGAAAGGCAGGGGTATGTGTGTACAGAGATCATTTTCTCCCAATGAGTCCAAAACGATCTTCTTGCAAGCAAGCTGGTGCCTTGGGGCCGGCTTGCTTGCAAGGAGATCATTTTGGACTTGCTTGGAGAAAAGGATCTCCTGGCAAGGCACCGGCTTGCTCACAAGGAGATCCTTTTCTCCGAGCGAGTCCAAAACAATCTCCTTGCAAGCAAGCCGCTCAATTTCTCAACCAGGATAACATGTGGCACTTTGTCAAAGGCCTTGCTGAAATCCAGGTAAACTTTGTCATAGAATTCCACTAGGTTTGTCAGGGAGGACCTGTTATTGCAGAAGCCATGCTGTGTGGCCCTCAGCCTCCCTTCCCTATCTAGCATCACTAGATCTCTCACTATTATGAGCCTTTCCATTGTTTTTTTTACAATGGATGTAAGGCTAACTAGTCTGTAATTCCCCATGTCCCCTCTCTTACCATTTTTGAAAACTGGGGCCACTGACGCCACCCTTCAGTCCTCTGGAACTTCACCTGTTCTCCACGAGGCCTCAAAAATGGAGGCCAGCCGGTGCAAGAGATTTCCCACCAACTCCTGAAGTACTCTCGGGTGTAGCCAGTCAGGCCCCGGTGCCTTTGTAACATGCAGTGCCCTGAGGAGCCCCTCGACTTCTGGGGAGGACTCTAATCTGTGCCCTTAAGTCCCCAGCCTCATCTAATCTCCCATGCGGATCTCCCCCATCCTGTTTTGGGGAGAACACAGAAGCAAAATAGTCATTTAGCATCTGTGCCTGTCCCCTCACATCAGTCACTGGATCTCCTTCCTTCTTATTTAGCAATCCCACTACCTGTCTCCCCTTCCTCTTGCTATTTACATGCTGCTAAAAGCCCTTTTTGTTGCTCTTGATATTCTTTGCATGCCTCAGCTCATTATCAGCCTAAGCCTTGGGAAGAATCCTTCTGCAACGGGCCCCCTCCTCCCGGTATATACCTTTTTGTTTATTCGCCCCATGCCCATTTCCTACAGAGGTTCCTCTTGCGTCTGATTCCTCTTACCACCTCCTTTCACATCAATGGCAGCACTCTCCTTCGCCTCTGTGCCTTACTAACTAGAGGTATTGTCAAAGCTCGTGCCTTCAAAACTTCCCTTTTGAGGGCCATCCACCCCTCCTCAACTCCCTTGCTTTCCAGTAACCTATCCCAGGAGACTTTCCCCATCTCACTTTCAGTTGGTCAAAGTTGGCCCTCTTGAAGTCCCAGCTTCTAGTACCTGACCTGCTGCACGTCCCCATTCCCCTGATCTCAAAGCAAAGGATGGAGCAATCACTCACATCCAGAGCTCCCCTAATCTTCACTCCATCTATCAACTCCTCCCTGTCGGTCAAAACCAAGTCAAGGATATTCCCGCCCACCCCCCGGTCACCTCTTGGACCCTCTGTGTGAAAAACCCTCCTTCTATAGCATCTAGGAAGCAATGTGACCTGGCTAATCTCCGATAATCACTGTGTCCCTCCCCTGAGATATCCTTTGAATCTGATCTGTCAGGACATCGTCCAGGGTCTCAAGGTGATACCATACCCCCACTGTCAGGCCCCTCTCCCTGTCAAAACCCCTTATTTTCACCCAGTCTGACTCTACCAGATCCCCAACTGCACTGCATTCTATCTCATTGCATCCTATGCCTTCCCTGACATATAAAGCTACGCTGCCGTCCCTCTTTCCCTTCCTGTCTTTTCAAAACAGCTGATACCCCTCTATGTTTACATTCCAGTCTTGCCTTTCATCCCACCAAGTTTCTGTGATCCCCACCATGTCATACCCTCCTATTCCCAGGAGAAATTCAAGCTCTTTCTGCTTATTACTCAGGCTCCTAGCATTGGGGCACATGCACCTCAATTCCTTCCCACAGCTTCCTTTCTTTGGGATCCCCAGTCTCTTCCTTCCTGTCATCTTCCCTGATACCAGTCCCCTCTTCGTAGGAGTCCTCTCAGCCGCTCCAGTACCTATAGCACCCTGGTCTCAGAGCCCTGATCCTCCCCCCTCACTTGTCCAATCAGGGCAAGTTTCTGGGGGGCCTGAACCCACCCCCCTGGCTCAGTTCCATCTTCCGGACGAAAGCTCACTAGAGCATTTCCAAAGGTTTTTTCCCCATCCTTGTGAGGTGCAGCCCGTCCTTCATCAGAAGTCCATTGGCAAGAAACCAGGTGCCATGGTCAAGGAACCCAAAGCCTTCTTTCTGGCACCATGCCCTGAGCCAGTTATTCACCTCGGCAACCCCCCTTTCCCTGGCTGGTCCAAATCCCCAGACCAGAAAGATAGAGGAAAAGGCCACTTGGGCCTTTAGGTCCCCAAGTTTCTTTCCCAAGGCTTTGAAGTCCCTGGTGATCCTGCCCATGCCCTGCCTGGCTATGTCATTTGTCCCCACATGGATCACCAGAAGCAGCTGGTGACCCCCAGAGCGAACAAGACATTCTACTCTATCCTTCACATGCTGGATGTGTTTCCCCGGCAGGCAACATCCTTGCTTCAAGGTCAGGGCAGCGCACCACCACCTCAGTGCCCCTCAGCAGGGAGTGCCCGACGATGATCACCCACTGTTGCCTCTTCCCAGAGGTGGTAGGTGTCTGTGACCTGGCCCTCGCATCTCCTGCAGTTGGCTCCTGGTCCCCCAAGTCCTCATCAGCCCCTGCCTCCCCAAGTGGAGAGAACTTGTTTCCCAGCTCCAGATTGGCACCAGGAGAAGAAGGAGGCTGTGCCGTGGGTGACATGCCTCCATGTCTCCCTGGCTGTTCCTCCCGTGGCCACTCCCTCAACCTTCTGTCTGGAGTGGGGCTGCTCCCGGGGGGTCTGGAGAGCTCTCTCGGCCCTCAGACCCCTCATCTCCTCCTCTGGGAGGGTCACCAGCTTGCACTGAGGGCAAGTGTATCCCTGTCTCTCCTGAGGGAGAAGGGTGAACATGTCACAGCTGTCGCAGCGGACAGCAACACCCACCAAAGCCATCTCCTGGCCTGACACTGGGTACCCCTTGGAGGCCCTACCTTCTTCCCCCACTTTGTCTATTCTGCACTGGCCTTCACTTGCCCAGTTCTCCCAGACAACCCCCTCCCCACCACACACAAGGGCAAAATAAAAAATCTAATTAAAAACTGCCCCCAAGGAAGGGAGTCCCCAGGCAGCCTGGGCTGCAGCTAAGGGACGCAGACAAGGGATGGCACCCAACAGCTGAGTGCGCCTTTGTAAGTTTCACAAGCTGCTGGCCCCATTCCTCTGCTTTTTCCTGGGCCTCTCTGGCCCCACCTCCCTTCCTCTCCACTGCTCCTGTTCCCTCCCACCCCTGTTCCTCTGTCCAGCTCCTACCTTGCCTTCGTCAGTTCCCTGGCCACCCTCTGCACACTCTCCCAGCCTCTGCTGCTCCGCTGCTTTGCCAAGAGTCAAAAAATTCAGATGCTTTACTTCTGAGCAAACATTTTTAGGATTAGAGTGAATCTGATGTAATCTTGCATGTTTTTCGCCAACCACAGTTCTTCTGTACCCTCAATTGTTTCCCCTTATTGTTCTTACGTGCCATCGAGTTGTCTCCAACTCATGGTGACCCTATGAATGAAAGCCCTCCAAAGTGTCCTGTCCATGCCTGCTCCTCTCACCTCTTCCCAGTTGGAAGCTGTGGCTTCTTTCATGGATTCAATCCATCTTCAATTTCCTACTCCACATAATTTCCTATACCATCTCAGCTACCTTTTCCTACTGCAGATGTCTCTATAGCTAGGACCATGCCTGGTCCAAGTATTTTATACTGCCCGAGGCAGTGGTGCCTCCTCACCCAACACCAGTTATGGTACATAGCAGTACTCAAAACCAGTCAAGTTCTTTTGGCCTGTACAAGTATCTCTGCCCTTCTCTGGAAGTAAAAATATAATAAGGAAAATAAATCATGAGTGACTTGCTGCTTTTGCATGATGCTTTGCTGCTTTTCCACCTGTCTGAGGCAGTTGCCTCATATGCTAAAATGTATGTGTATTTAAAGGTTCCTGTCTCCTAATGATACTCCTATTTGTCTAAAGGGATGCAAAAGAAGAGGAGGATATTTGACTCCAGAAAAAACAAACAGAAACTTTCAAATGATACAAAATACAGAACTTCTTTGGGGATTTGGTCCAGGAATGCATTCTGGAATTCTGCCAAACATAACCCTCCTGCATTCTGGTGGCAGGGCCTTTGCACAGCACAGCCTCTGACTTCTCTTACTTCCCACCTACTTCAGATTCCTGCATTTTTTACAACATGTGAACAAAACTGGACAATGTCTGGAAATACACCAAAGCAAGGAATTGACAAAAGGGAAAGAAGCTTGTTTCAATCTGGACAAACCTTCAGTATGAAGACTAAGATGGAGAAGGAGAAACTGAAACTGATAGCAATAGCTCAGAAAATGATATTGACTAAATTTCATGTATATCTGTGATTTTTGGTCCAACCTCCACCTTTTTCCCTTAGTTTTTTTTTAATCGGATTAAGTGATTTATGTCTGTTTTGCACTCTGGAAGGAAATACTTGAGGAGACATCGCATTGGGGACTGCAGGGAGTAGGGTGTGTGGAATGGCCACTACACCCAACTAGGAACCCCAATACTAGTTGTGGTAACTTAAAAAGATGTGCCTTAAAGAAAGAAAATCAAGGCAAGAAGTCATTTCAGCAGCCTGAAACATAAATTCTTTAACTACCATATTAGAGATAATTTTTCCTACTCAATCAGAAATTGCAGAAAATGCCTCCCACTTTGTGGCTAAAGAATGTGGCTCTTAATGTAGGGAGACACTTTAAGCCCAGCTTTAATTTTAATACATCTGCTACTATAGAGATTACCTGTAGTATTTATGTTTGTCTGTTGAATACATGAGCTCGTCAATGCATGGTCTCTCATCTATTTTTTCTTCCCATGTTCCCTCTTTCCATCCTTCAGCATAGTTTTGCAGGACGTACACCTGGTCAATAAAGGGTCCACCTGACTCTGATGATCAAACAAAAATCAGCACATAAATAGGTACGTCAATTTATACAGTAGATGTAAAATGGAACCACTGGCATTTATAAACCATTTATAAATCATTCACTGACAACAGGGATGGGAAATCTCAGGCTTAGGGCCCAAATCCAACTCTACTGGGGTTCCAATCTGGTTCTCCAAATGGCCACCCAGCATTTCCTTGGCCCAACCCCCTTTCCCTCAGCCATCAGTCTTTTCATGGTTTCCTCATTTCTCTGCAGTGTTTCCACTTTCTAAAAGGTTTGAATGCCTCTCAAGCCTTACTGCCTGGAAGAGCTTTAAGCCTTCATTCCTATTCCTTCACACCTGAACAAAGTCTGAACTGAATTCAACATTGTAACTGAAAAAGGTCTACCCTGATCTACAGAAATCAGAAGAGCAATTATTGAAAAGAAGGTTGAAATAAGAGGCTTCTGAATGTGGATTTTGGATTTTCAGAAAAAGACAACTAATTTGGATTCAGAAGTCAGCTGTATAGCATCTGAAATATTCTGATAAAAAATACATCCATAATCATCCATCTGTGGATGGAAGGGCCCTTTCCATCTGCAGAAGACAGAGCAGATCTAGTAGAACATTTTTGCTGAGGAACAGAGGAGGAGGTGATCTTTGTAGATTCCATTCTTTTCCTATGCCTCCCTTGCTGAAAATCTATTTTGGAACAGTGGGGGTGGTGGCACTGGACGCTGCAAAGGGAAAGCAAATCAGTAAAATCCTTCCGTCTCTTTCCACTTCTGAGAGCATTGTGACAGACCTTCACTCAGTAACATTGTCCTAAGTGGAAAAGAAAATGGATCCAAAACATATGAATTTTACTGCTAAATGGAAAATATTTGTAACTAATCAAGAAATTTGTAACTTATAACTAACATGAAGCTACTGTGAAAAAATAGGTCTTTGGCTTTCATATAGGCTGTGCTTTGAAATATACATAAGTAGGTTGTTTACAAAATCTGTAAATTTTATTGTATCATACTTCATTTAGCTGGAAATAGAAAAGCCTGAAGATTTCATAGAATATTTTGTAGTATCTTTTACCTGAAATAAATTCTTCATACTCAATAACAGGCGTATCTTTATTGAGGCTTGGAACATCAAAAAAACTCAACCAAGGAATTCGGACCTGATGAATATTAGGGCTTTGCCAATGATAGAGACGTCCCCAGGGAGGTAAAACCAGTACCCAGGCTTCATTTTTTAACAAAGTTTTTATAAGAGAGGCAACTCGTATATACACGTCTCTTCGGAGGTTGAAACCTTCAGGTGGGTTTACATCATACAAAAGATACCTAGAGAAACAAAGTAAATTATATTATTAAAGACAGCTCCTAATAACGTCAGCTTTTACACTTCCAAAAAAAGAGTGGCCATGCTTCTTTGTGCTGATGCATTTTGGTGCAACAAGGGGACTTTTGCACTGGACAGAAACTAGCTTAGTCAGTCTGCTAAGAATCTCCTAAATTTTAAGTTTTGTTTAAAATGTTCTCATTACTTGTGACATTGTACTGGCCTGAAATTTCATTTTATGCTACTTTGAATGTATTCTAGTTCTAGTCAGTGGTACATACCACAAATGAGAAAAAAGCTAGTCTGAACACTTTCTGCTGCACACTACAATGGTATCTTGCATTCTAAACAAGGCTCAACTAAATTTTCTTTAAAGAACAAACAATGTATAGTTAATTTTATGGCTTCTATTCACATTTCTCCCTGAATGCCACTCAGGACATATTTAACAGTAAGATTACACTATACTGGGTAGGGTGGATTAGAAGATTTAAATTACTAGTCAGTAAGGCTAGATTTAAATCATGGTTTTGTATGCATGCCTGCCTTAGCCATAAACAGAGGAATTTCATTAAAAAAAATTCCAAACTGGGTCTCTTTTACAGCCTGCTGCCATTATAGGATTTCTCCTCCAGGGAAAGAATTACATGATAAACCTCAGGTTTTACACAAAAAGATCCAAAGTCTTGTGGAATATTCTGCTCAAAAGGTTTCATTCTCATTTTTACTGCTCGCCCCTTCCTCCTCACACTCATATTTCTGTGCAGATCTATTCCATTCCCAACATTCTTCTATTCATTGAATTTTTTGAAACTTAGTACTTAAGAGGAAAAGTATTGATTCTGTGTACATAGATTTGCAAAGGAAGAATGGAATTAAGGTCTTTTTCTCAACTCTGTATGTTCATTTTTGCTGGGATGAAGAGCCATGTGATTTCTGCAAACACAAACTCACAGTTTTGAGAAATGTAAAACCAAGCATCTGTGATAATACACTCTATATAGAAAAACTGCCCAATAATCTTACAGAAACCTCTGGAAGAGCATGACATGGTAAATGAATTAATGGAATTCATTTATCAATCAATCAATCAATCAATAGGAGACGCAATTTCAATCAAAATTCTGATTTAAATTTTAAAAATCCAATATTTAATTAAAAAATAATTCATGTTTATCCACTCTGGTATGGGGCAGGTCATATCTTGCATTAAGCACCAAAGGCATATGTTTTATTTCCCTGATCCAAATCCATAGGCAAGTATTTTATTCATCTAGTTGCAGCCAACTGAATTGTGTATGCTTCTTCCAAGTACAACATTCATAAATAGAGGTTGCACAGCCTACAGAAATTTTCCATCCAAAATTTACATTAATTTCAGAAGGCTTTACTTATTCTCTCTAATGTTCTCCTATAGGACATACCCATTTGGCTGACATTAGGCAACAGCAGACTAGTTTCGTCCCAAGCATTGACAATGTTTACAGGGCATCACAAACGGCTACAGACTGAGCTATCTCCAGCCAAAAGCCCTCAGGCTAGCCTCCAGGTAGCCTAGCTCCCAGGTACACATGGACACCTCCTGAATTCAAATGTGATAAGTAGCACTCATGGCAGGAATTTCAACCCAATAAGCAGCTGTCATCGCTGCCAGGTTAGCCAGTGTATAAAAGAGAAGTCTGCTATGCTCCTGAGGTCGATCGTCCTTTTGCTATGATCAAACTTATTCTCAAGAACAAAAATACAGATTTTCCATTTTCCCTCACTCCTGTTATGTTTAAATGGGCAAAGCACACTAGGGTCCTTCAACTGGCAACCACAAAGGGAGTAGGTTGCAGGCCTTGACCTTGGCAGCTGGGGAAGATCGTGAAAACCCCTTCTGGGGACAAACTTGGCAAGCACCAGACCATTTGTCTGAGGAAACTCCCAGGTGATGGAGAGACTGATCAGACCCAACTCAAAGTTGCAATGCCCACCCATGTGAGGGAATCTAGGTTCTTGCCATACAATAGCCCATTGGTGAGTAATTGTGCTTCTGCCTGCAGAGTGCCCAGGACCAGGATAGTCAAAAGAGCTCTCAGCACAATTGGTGAACGGCAGAAGAGACTGCTGACAGGAACTGGCTGGTGCAGCTGCAACAGGCTGTGCCCAGGGACCCACAGGTACCCTCTGTAAGGCTTAGTCTGGCAAAGAGCTAAATTGCTCAGTGGGATAGGTAAGGGTCATATTAAGCCAAAAAGGGGGACACCCCTGACAAGTATGTATCAGGAATTTAAGGTACTGGGTGGAGGAATTGGATAGCTCACAAAAAAGAAGCTAGCTTTCTTCTCTTGGTCTTCTTGGCTATGTTATAAGCTAGAAATGGGGAAGTCATACCCCTGGGCAGGAGCAGCGACTGGGAACTGCTTTTGACTCTTAATAGTTATGTATTAAAGAACGAAAACATTTGGAAACTGAATATGTTTCATTGTTTTTGGCTTGGTATGTAAGATTTGATTGCCCAAATATGTTGCGTGTTTTTCTCACTTCTGAGAAAAAGAGCCTCATGGACTTAACTTGGCTGAAGAGTGGCTGTGAGGGACAAGGAGAGTGGGGCAAACGGACCTCGTTTTTTCCTACCACTGGATCATCTAACTCAGAGCCCAACAACCAGACTGATTACTAGAATTTGGTTCAATATTGCAAACTGCTAATAGAGGCAATCAGATACAGGAACCCAAGGCAGAAAAATATAGCCAAATTGTACCAAGTGTTTCAAAAGGCAGACAAGCCCACATCTGAGTTTTTTAAAGCATGCTGGGTGCAGCTTTAATGTCTTGGATCCTGAGGCTGAAGAGAATAGAAGGATATTGACTATACTGTGTATGGGTTTATGTGGGTAACATAAGGAAGGAATTGCAGAAGGTTAAAAGTGAGGAAGTTGAGTTAACCCCTAAGCTATTTAAGATTGTATATCAGTTTATGTCAATAGAGACCAAGAAGAGGACAGGAAAGTTGAGAGAAGGCACAGAATGCAAGTGATGGCATTGCAGGGGGTGATGGGTGCCCAACCAAGAGTGTGTGCATGTGCGGGGGGGGGGGGGGTCATTGGGATCCCACATGGAAAGAATGCTAAATGGATAAAGGATTCAAGTGAGGAGGGGGGCGGAGCGAGCTCGGATGGATTCTTACTCCTCCTGACCATCAGGAAAAATATGATTAAAATATACTCAAATTAAGATCAAGACATGTTGAAAAATGCATGAAATGTAAGTTTAATCTTTGTCTATTTCCTGGGAAGATTTGAAACACAGACATGGACTAAGAGCTGTTTTTGTAATTTGAAACTGTTGGGCCTGGTCCAGAGTAAGCTGCATCTCAGATGTTTGTGGATTGAGAAACAGTGTTTATGTTATAAACACCTCGGCCACTTATTATAAAAACCTTAAAAGCAGCATGAAGAGCAGAGAAAAATGGTGGAGGTTGTTTTTCTTAAACAATTCTTGTTTTTCTTGAACAATTGATAAGAAGAGACTTTCCTCCCTCCCCCTGCACAGCTGGAAGGCTGAGAAAGTGCTGAAAGAGAAAACATTTGGACAGCGCTGTAAGGGATGTATATCAAAGTTAATTAATGTCCCAGGATTAGCTTCTCTGCACTATTTTGTTACTACTACAGAAATAAGAGATAAGAAATAACGAGAAAATAAATAAATAAAAAGAGGAAGTGATGTATGGTTTGAGAAAGAGGAAGACTGTATTTTGTTGATACTAATACTAATACATCTGCTGGCTAGATGTTAAATTGCAGCTGATGATCTATATACTGTTTGAAAGTTTAACTGCAATTGAGGACTGCAAATAAGATATCACTAAATTTAAGAGCTCTCTCCTCTTAGCTGAATGCTAAAGAACAACTGTCGACTGTATGTCTAAACGTAGCAAGAGTGCAGATAGTGTGAGACAGGAACCTAAAGAAGCATTTGGCAATGGCCTAAAGTGAAATAAGATCCTTCTCATAAACCTCGCCCATCGGATTTGTGGTTGAAAAGAGTAAAGAAAAGTTATGAAATGAATGGGGAAAAGAGAGCATCACCAGAAAAATCAACGACCTCATCAACACAACCAGACAACTCTAATATAATTCTACAGGAATTAAGAGAAATGAAGGCACAAATGAAGACAGATTTAAAAGATATGAAAGATGAGATGAAGAATGATTTGAAGACATTAGATATTAAATGGATAATATGGATGGGAGAATAAAATATTTATCTAAACAAAATCAAGAGAATCTTCAAACCATTACCGGAGTGAAAGCTCAGATGAGAGAACAAGACAAAGAGTTTAAAAAAAAAAACAGATGACCAAGATAGACCAGGTTTCTAAAAGTGTGACTGAGATTCATGATAGACAATGAAGAATGAATTTATGCCTCAAAGGATATCCAGAGGATGGGAAAGAGAATGAAAATAAATTGATTCAATTAATATTGGATTGGGCTGAATCTATTCTTCCAGATGTTTCTTTTATAAGATATATTGATACAATACATAGAGTTGGCCCAAGAAGAGCTGGAAGAAAAACACTGAGAGACATTGTGGTCCGATTCTAGTAGTGTGCAAAAAAAAGGACAACTGATACAGAAATTATGGAATATGACATCAATTATGCTTGAAGGTCATAAGCTTCAAGTCTTTCCTGATTTATGTAATGAGACTTTGCAATGGAGGAGAGAGATGTTCCAAGTCTGCCAAATATTAAGGTAGAATTCTATAAAATACAGTTGCGGGTTTCTGATTTTTTTGAGTTTTTCATACAATGGAAAATATTACGGAGTTGATACAAAGGAGGAAGCATTGGAATTATTAAAGGCACTTGGAATTATTCTTGATTATGAATATGCAGCACAAATGCAAAAATCAATGGATATGTCTACATTTTCAAGAAGGAAGACAGAGAAGGAGAGAAAAGATTGGGAGGCTATAGCAGCAGGAGGTTTAGGTTCTCCGTAGAGATAGAATGGAGATTCAGAAGAAGGAAGTATTAAGTGTGAAAAGATAAGAAGATCTATATGTAACAGATATAGAATATATAGTACTTTGAATTGTGGTGCTGGAGAAGACTCCTGCAAGTCCCTTGGACCACAAGGAGATCAAACCAGTCATTCCTAGAGGAGATCAACCCTGACTGCTCTTTAGAAGGCCAGATATTGAAGATGAAACTCAAATACTTTGGCCACCTAATGAGGAGGAAGGACTCACTGGAGAAGAGCCTAATGCTGCGAACAATTGATGGCAAAAGAAGAAGGGGACAGCAGATGATGAGAATTTTAACATTCAAATTTAATGTTACTGAATGTCTGTTCTTTAATAGATAACGTTTTTTTTAAAGCCACAATAGCATACCTATTACTTTTAGAGCCAAACTTTAACAGGTTAGGGTTCTAAAAAGTAGTCTGATGATTCATGTTGGCAGTGATGAAATGCCTTTTAGGCTGAGTGGTTGCAATCAATATAGGGAATAAATAATTAGTATATTTATTTCCTATATTGATATATAAATAAGGGAGTCAGCATTGGAGTTGAAGGTACCATAAACTGAGGAATCAGAGTTGAAGGTCTTACGTAGCAACTCCAGAGCCCTGGTCCTAACATTGGTTCTAGGAATTTCATATAAAAGTTATTTCTGAAATTCCAGAGGAAATGTGGTAAATGTGGTAAATTTCCAATACATTTTATTAAAGCCCTTCTCCACATCCAGACAATGGCAGCTGTGTCTATTCTATCCATATTTAATACAATCAGATCCACAACCATTCTACGATTATTAGCCTCCTCCCTACACTACTTTAATATTTATTTATTTAAAACATTTCTATGCTGCCCCAAGGATACATAAATACATAAATAATGACACTATAACAATTTTAAAAAATCGTTTAAAAACCCCCGGTGCATTCTCGGCTAAAATTTTTAAAATCCTAATTAATTCAAATAATTTAACAATTAAAATAAGTTTTAAATAAAAAGGTCTTAGCCTGGCGCCGAAAAACAAATAACGACGGCGCCAGGCGGACCTCTCTGGAGAGCGCATTCCATAGATGGGGTGCCACCGCAGAGAAAGCCCTCCTCCGGGTACTCACCCTCCTAATATCATTCACAGAGGGTTCCTGAAGAAGGGCATCTGTTGCTATCTCAAGGGGCGAGAGGGCATATATGGGCGCAAGCGTTCCTTTAGATATCCAGGTCCTAAGCCAGGCAGTCGTTTTCCAGGAAGGGATGGAGCTGATGTATCAGCTGAAGCTGAAGGAAGGCGCTCCTCACCACTAACGTCACCTGAGCTTCTAGAGACAGCTCAGGGTCAAGGAGCACTCCCAAGCTGCGAACCCTGTCCCTCAGAGGGAGTGCAACCCCATTTAGGACAAGGCCCAAGTCCCCCATCCCGAGGCCCAAGCCACCCACCAACAAGACCTCCGTCTTGTCTGGATTGAGCTTCAGTTTATTGGTCCTCATCCAGCCCATTACCTTGGCCAGGCACCGGTTCAGCACAGCCACTGCCTCACCTGGACAGGTGGAAAACGAGAGGTAGAGCTGGGTATCATCAGCGTACTGATGATTCCACAGCCCATACCTCCTGATGACCTCTCCCAGTGGTTTCATGTAGATGTTAAATAGCAAAGGGGACAAAATAGACCCCTGCGGAATTCTGTGGCATAACTGCCATGGCACAGAGCCATAGTCCCCCAGCACCACCTTCTGAAATTGGCCATTGAGATAGGAGCGGAACCACCGCCATACAGTGCCTCCAACTCCCAATCCCACTAGCCTATTCAGAAGGATACCATGGTCGATGGTATCGAAAGCCACTGAGAGGTCCAGGAGAACGAACAGGGATGCACTCCCCCTGTCCTTCTCCCTGCACAGGTCATCGTACAGGGCGACCAAGGCAGATTCAGTGCCATACCTGGTCTGAAGCCGGACTGAAATGGGTCCAGATAATCAGTTTCATCCAAGAGTGCTTGGAGTTGTCCCACCACCACCCGCTCTAGCACCTTGCCCAGAAACGGGATGTTGGCCAGGAACGGGATGTTGGTCTATAATATGTATCACCTAATCTGGCTGGTAGTAACAAATTTTATTTTCCTGGGCTCCAAGATCACCGCAGATGGGGACTGCAGCCAAGAAAATAAAAGAAGCTTGCTCCTTGGGAGGAAAGCAATGACAAATCTAGACAGCATACTAAAAAGCAGAGACATCACCCTGCCGACAAAAGTGCATATAGTTAAGGCTATGGCTTTCCCAGTTGCAATGTACAGCTGTGAAAGTTGGACCATAAGGAAGGCTGAGCGCCAAAGAATTGAGGCCTTTGAAATGTGGTGCTGGAGAAGACTCCTGCGCGTCCCTTGGACTGCAAGGCAATCAAACTGGTCAGTCCTAGAGGAGATCAACCCTGAATGCTCTTTAGAAAGCCAGATACTGAAGATGAAACTCAAATACCTTGGCCACCTAATGAGAAGGATGGACTCACTGGAAAAGTCCCTGATGCTGGGAACAATTGACGGCAAAAGAAGAAGGGGACGGCAGAGAATGAGGTGGCTGGATGGAATCACTGAAGCAGTTGGTCTGAGCTTAAGTGGACTCCGGGGGATGGTGGAGGACAGAAAGGCCTGGAGGAATGTTGTCCATGGGGTCGCGATGGGTTGGACCCGACTTCATGACTAGCAACAATCTGGCTGGACTGTCATTGTAGCAATATCTCATAGTCTGCCAGGCAAAATTGTAGTTAGTATTTTAATACCAACATTAATTACCAACTAGATCAATAATTAGTACAGTGGTTATGATCTCTATCTGATTTTACATCTTTATAATTGACTCAGAAGCATGTACTGGAATAATATGGAGGAAGGGAAAGGTGACTATGCTTTACCTATCTTGAATGTGCCTGCAACTAGAGTGGTTAAGAGATAATCTGTTTTAAATATATTTGAAGATGGATTCAAACAGCCACAATGCTTATGTACTCTGCAAGACATTAACAATAAATAATTGGCAACAACTATGCTCCTCAAATTGCATACCTGGAAAAAAAGGAGATGCTTTTAATATCCTATTCTCTCACCAAGGATTAGCGCCTGAGTGCCTCTCTTTTCCTGCATCCTGCTCCTTTATAGCTTGTTGCATACTTGGAACTTGGTCTTCTCAATACTTAACAGCACTACTAAAATAACCGCAGGTTATTGGCCCGCCGGGCTTGCCATAGCAAGAAATGCTCCTGAGGAGAAATCCTCAGATGCAGCGCTTATTCCAGAAGGTAACGCCTGAAGCACGTTTAGTACGTTTCCTCTGGAAGCGGGGGGCGGCTGGCGAGCGAATGCCAACGTGGGTCTGAACGTCACAGCAAAGCTTTCCCTGTCTGGGCTAGTTAAACATGACACCCGTCCCCATCGGTGAACGTTCCCGGGTCTTAGCGAGGGCTACAAAGAAGGAGAATCCCTTTTCAACAAACTGCCTCGGTAGGTAGGATGTCGGGACTGTGTGGGTGCAGGAGCGCTGGGGTGTGATGGGGGGGTCCTTCTTTCCTCTTTGCCCTGCCCCATGCCCCCCTTGATGGGCGACTGACCCGCCCCAGGCATGCCGACAGCCCCTTCCCCAGAAAGCCAAGTGGCAAGAGAGAAGACGCCTCTGCTTGTTTAGGGCCCAGAGGTTGCGGCCGCTTCCCTCACCGTCGGAGAGGCGCCGCAGAATGGCCGGTAGGCAGGGAGGAGGTGCCGTGTCCTGCCTGGAAGGCCTCAAAGGGCAGTTGAGCGGCGGCGAGCGCGAAGAAGACGAGGAACGGCGACAGGAAGGAGAGGCCCGCGGCCCCCGGGGCAGGCGCCATCTGCGGCCACGGCGAAAAGGAGCGGGCGTGGGGTTCGCCCGCCGGAGTGGGGGGCAGGACCCGAGGGGAAGGGCTCATCGAGGCTGGCCCTAGAAGCGCAGCAATAGGAGGCGGCCAAAGCCCGGCGAGACCGCTTGCTTTCTCCAACACCGGAAAGCGCCGTTACTGTTTCAGTGAAAGGAGCCGCTTCTGTGCTAGTCACCGCCAACAAAGAAAATGGTGGCGAGAAGCGTTCGCAAAACGGAGGTGCCGTTGGAAACACTTTCAAGGACTTTTGAATATCTTTGATTCAGGACGCATTTTTAATTACAGCCTGTGATATAGAAGGCACTGTTAGTTGTATTTTTATTTCTTCCTTCTGGTGACCACCTTACAAAAGACAAGCTGGAGCTACCTAATTTGTTTCGCGTAATAGTTATTAAAAGTAAAGGAGCTCTCTGCATTTCTTAACCCAACTTCCCTTCTGTGTCTTTGGCACGCACGGGGTGGGGGAGTAATAAAAATTGAACAAAAACGGTAGGGATGTTACAGGTTTAGTCATAGTGTTGCCTATCACAGCACCCCAAAACACCCCAAAAGTAGTTGGCCAGAGGGAGGCCTTCTGTTTCAGAAGGGAGGGGGGATAAGAACCAAATGAACTTTGTATAACCCACCGCTAATAAGCCAGCGTGACCTCAATTACAGTAATCAAGGGGACAGTGGAAACTGGTTCTAGCCACTATGAAAGTTGCAAATGTGCAGGGAGTAAGAACATGGCAAGCCTGTGTGAATCTCGAGCAGATAAGAAATAGACATGAGAAGTCAGGTCCTTGACATAAGAAAGGATTCCTTGAAGCTAACACTAGGGGAGGGGGTGCATTCACTATTGATACATTAGATGTGTATTCGGTGACCTAATTGCTTATGTAGAGTATAAAACGCATGTACTGGGGCACAACTTTCAAGACACTACTTTTGGGCTGTGTATCCCCTTTTGTCTCCCTTTATTCTATAGTTCACTAGAATAAAGCTTGTTTGGCTCTAAGAAGCAGGCTCCTTTTGACTCGGGATCTGGGGTCTACCCAGGCTTGCCCTAGCTGTTGACTGGCTGAGTTTGGTAACAGTAGGACACAATTGTGTTCGGTAGCAGTTGATGAAGAGGACCAATGCTAATACCCTTGACATCCAGCTAGATGTTTAATAAATCTTTATTTGCTCTACACTTTACCAGAATCTAGAATATTTGCAGTATTGTGTCTAATAGAACTTAAAATTGCTGGGAGTACAACAGTAAGATTTGGAAACTAGATAATTCAAACTCAAAATAGCACCCCTTTAACATTTTTGATGTGACATACACCAGAAAAAACAGACCATTAATTCTGACATTTAACTGAATGATGGCTTCTTGCAGGTGATTACTCAGCATTTGCTTACAGATTAGGCTTTTAACCCTAGTTCATTTATGCAATTTTACAGGGAGTCCAGACAGTGTTATTTTCCATTCATAGCTTTTCCCCAGTTTTCCACCATTTTTTCTTTCAAGTGTAAAATTCATTTTAAAAGATGTAATCGTTACATCCCCCGCCCCTTAAGATCTGAATTTGAGGTCCTTCTTCTGGATTCCTCCTTGAAGGTTAGGAGAGTGGCTACCTGGAAAATGGCATTCTCTGTGGTGGCATCCCAGTTATGGAACATGCTCCTCAGAGAAGTGTGCCTGGCACTGACACTTTATTCTTTTTGGTGCCAGGCTAAAACCTTTTTATTTTCCCAGTATTTTAAGGTTCAAATTGCTATTTCAATTGGAGTTTTACTGTATAGAAATGATGCTGTGCTTTACTTGTTTTAGTGTAAAACTATCCTGAGATTATTTGGTATAGAGGTTTTAAATAAATAATATTTATTAAAGAGAACAAGCTTAAATTCTTTAGTCAAGAAGGTAAATATGACCTACTAGTTATAACTTACCTGTTGCAATGACTCTGACAGGTAGAAAATAGCAATCAAATGATATACCATGCTCAAAAAAGAAGAGAAACATGAGAATGGGGGAAAAGGCACTCTATGTTAAAGGTATACACACGTGCACAGACATTCAAGAAAAGCTTTCCAAAAGCAATTTGCAGATATTTTAAGGAAGCATGAAATAATGGAGGGGTGTCTGATCTTGGCTCTCTTCTGCAGAAAATTCCTGACTCAGCAAGGCAGCTTTTTTTTTTTCCTTCAGAGGGTGGAGGAAGGAACAAGAGGAAGTTCATCCTTGGCTTCATTCTGACCTACAGGAAAGAGCTAGATTCATAGAATAGTAGGGTGGGAAGGAGCCAAGGAGGCCATCAGGTCCAGCCCTCTGCTGGTGCTGGACCCCAAGTCACATCTCAGATGACTGTCCAGTTCACCTTGAATGTTGCTAGTATGGGAGAGCTGACGACCTCATCTATAGGCAGACATATTTCTCTTGACAGTTTATTTATTTAGCGAGCTTCTATGCCGCCCCATTCGCCGAAGCCTCGGGGCGGCTCAGAACAATTGGGAAGGTTTTCCCTGGTGTCTACCCTGAACCTGATGTGCTGCAGTTTAAGTTTCTTGTTTGGTGTCTTGCACTCAGAGATGAGCAAGAATATCCAGCATGCTGTACAGCAAGAGAAGCTTACTGTTCTCAGAGGTATGGCAGTACTTTTTCACACCTTGTGAAATTCTAGGTCAATAATAATAACCTTTCATTACCTTTTCTGTTTTACTGATTCCTAAATGACCTGTGCATGGGATGTCATGTGCCAGACTAATCACGGGCTGTCTGTATATTTTAGGAACAACCTGTTGTTTTACAGGTTCCAAATCTTACTTGGTCCCTTTTGGTTTCCAAATCCTGTAAATTAGCTCATTTTCCCATATGAAATTGTCTTATTCAGTATCAAGCTCTTTCTGCCTGGCTTTCTCTCTTATGTTCTCTAAGGTCTGCCTTAATCTCTTCCTTAAATTCCTCTGAGTTTTTATTTATTTCACTTTATCCTTCTTGGGACATTTCAACAGTACTGTCAGGTGTTTCTGAATCTGTGCCTTTCCCTTCCTCCTGCAATGTATCAATTGTGTCTGTTGCTAAGATACCTAGGGGCCAACTTTCTGGATCTGTTATTCACCTTGCAGCAAATCTTTTTTTAAAATTTATTTACATAAACAAGTACACAAAAAAATGTGAAAGAGAACAAACTAAAATGAACAAAGTTGCCAAGAGAATTCTATACAATACAATTCTATTCTTGCCAACCTATATATTCAGCCCACCAAATCTATCTTCCTGTCTTTCAGCACTTTATGAGAGTTTAAGAAAAAAAATAATACAACAGCATATCTTCCAATCACTTCAAATCCTCTACTGCTTTCTCTTCTTTTCCAAACTACCCTCGGATCCCATTAATCATACTGAGCATAATAAAATTTCCATTTATCATTGAATTCTTCTAATGGTTTTCTGTTTACACAGTTAACTTTGCTACTCCAGTGTATTCTGCTAGTCTATTTCTCCATTCTTCAATTGTTGGGCACTCCAATTATTTCCATTTTGTGATTCTTGCTGCAGTTGACATATACTTAAATAATTCTGACATATTCTTTGAAAAGGTTTCTGACACCATCTTCAAAAGCATATTCTTGGCACTCATGAGAAACTTAATTTTAAAGTTTTTCTGCATTTCTGCATGCATCAGTTTCCTTTTTTTTCCATTATTTTACAACACCAAATATGATAGAAAGTCCCATCCAATCTGTTACATTTCCAGCATTTTCCATTGTAATTCTTATATATTTTTTCAATATCTTTTGGAGTAATGTACCACCGATAAATCTTTTAATGCCAATTTTCTCTTAATGCTTGATTAGCAGTAATTTAATATGTTTCTTCCAAAGAGCTTCCCACTAGCACAGTGATACTTCTTCTCCATGATTCTGCTTCCACATTGATATATTTCTTATATTGCTAATATGCTTTAAATAATGTTAAGCAAGAAAAGTCTCCTACCACCTATAAAGGACACTTAACCAAGGAATCCTCATGAAACAGTCAGGTAAAATATTTCAATATCTGAAATAATTAAAAAAAGAATCATTACACAAGTACTGGAGTCATTGTAGTATTATGGCTTTTGATTGGGATTCTGTAGATCCAGGTCTGAGTTCCCACTTAGCCATGGAGCTCACTCCATGACTTTGGCCAGTCACTGATTCTTAGCCCACAAAGTGGATATGTGGATAAGATGGAGAGAAAAAAGAACATTATGTAAGATACCTTGTGGTCCTTGCAGGAAAAAGGTTGGCCATATATATATATATATATATAAAATAAATACTGTATGCTAAGCTGCAATTATCTTAATATGCTCAAAATCAGAGATTTTTTTTAACTGAACAAAATAGAACATGTATTTATTTTATGTGTGGACTAGCATACAAATATGTTAGAAATGGTTTTTGGTCAGTGGTTGGAAGTTTGTGCCTGACAATCTGCTGAGCTCCAGCAGGATTTGTGTTTCCTTTTCATACATCTGAAAAAGTACAAGACAACAGTGAATGTATACATTTCCTTTCAAATGGTCATATAACATTTGATCTTATAAACTTGAATTGGACAGTTTGACTATACAATCAGGGTGTGAAAATCATAGGGTGCATAAAGATTCTGTTAAATTTATATGGGCAACTATAAGTTGAAATGACAAAATATGAATGTTTCACAACATTTACCTGTTGCCAGTCTGCTTTTGTGCTGTGCTTATATCCAAGTAAGTGGCACATGCCATGAGCAACTGTTACCTGCCCAACAGAGAAAGCATTTCAATTATCACATAATTTTAACAGGCTGATAAAGCACAATGTTAGAGAGGACTAATGTTCACAATTAACTTCACAATACAATTTTATTCACTGAACACTGCCATCATGAACAAGCTGCTGTTTAAAAATTTGACAAAATAAATGACGTTGTGATTTTTCCTTTTTCAAGAGAGATAGAACAGTACAGTAGATGAATTTAAACAGACAAATGGATCTGCATGGTTTCCATGCAGGGCCTTTATAGCTGATATGGCTGGTATTTCTGTGGAAGCCCTGGCTGAGCTGTGGAACCGGGGGTTTTTAAACATTTTTTTAAATTGTTATATTGTTATTATTTATGTATTTATGTATCCTTTGTGAGCCGCCCTGAGGCTTTGTTGCAATGGGGGCAGCATAGAAATGTTTTAAATAAATTAATTAATAAATTAATACCCAGGCAGTTGAAATGATCTTCCCTCTGTGTTACAGAGCTTGTACCACTCTGTTATATATCCTGGAGCTGACAGCAATGAAACAACATAGAAGATGGCTTAAGTACATATGGAGGAAAACCCCTTGTGGATGCAATAAAACTCTGGTGTGTGCCAACAGTATGGTATATTTAGAGGCAGTGAAACAGCAAAGGAACAACTCATTGCCACTAATCAATCTTCCTTTGGCTGCCCAGGGGTGCATTTTACAGTTGTCTGTGGTCTATTGCACACTGGCCCTGAGGATATCTTGGACAATTCTGAGACCTGCTGTAATATATTTCCTGGGCAATTTCAGGAAAAGAAATTTCTTTCATCCATTGGGACTTAGACCCCAAAGTTAATGCAATTGAATCTATTGAGATACCCAGAAAACAGCCTGGTGGTTTTACTGGATCAGTGTCAATTGGTTCAGCTCAAAAATGTTGACAAGATTGGCCAGGTTCATGCAACCATTTCTGTATTGGATCCTTGCCTTAAAGGGGTTATAAGACAGCAAGGAATGAACAAGTAGCTCAGCCAGGGAGGTTCTTAATGCTTCCTTGTGAGAGGGAGTGGTCCTGTGTTGTCTGAAAGTGGCAGTAGAAAGCCCATTTCCAAAAATAAATAAATGAAAATAAAAAAAAAAAATCTTCCTTCATCTATGCTGGGAGAGACACAAGGGGCACATGACCCTGTTGATACTCCTCAACCTCTCAGTAGCTTTCAATACCACTGACCATGGTATCCTTCTGGGGCAACTGCCTGAGTTCAGAGTGAAGGCTTAGGTTGGTTCTGCACTTACATGGAGAGCTGTCTCCAAGTAACAGAGCTAGGGGTATACTGTTCAGCTCCATGGATTCTCCAGCATGGAGTTCCTCAGCAGCCTATTCAGACTGCCGTACTATTTAACATCTACATGAAAATGCTGAGTGGGGCCATCCGGAGCTTTGGCATCCATTACCATCAGTGTGCTGGTAACACACAGCTCTATTTCTCCTTTTCATAATCACCAGGTGACACCATGGGTGTACTAAAACAGGGTCTGGCTGCAACAGTGAAACAGATGAGGGGCAACAAACTGAAGCCCAATCCAGACAAGACTGAGATGCTGTTGGTGGCTGGTTCCTCTGACCAGATGGGGGGAAATCAACCTCTTCTAGATGGGTTTGCATTTCCCTTGGGAGGAGCAAGTATGTAGCTTTGAACTTTCCTTGAACCATCTTTGTCACTTGAGGGTCAAGTGGCCTCAGTGGCTTGGAGTGCCTCCTAAAAGCTCCGGCTTGTGGCCCAGGTCCCTTATCTGGACAGGGATACCCTGTTTTCAGTAATTCATACTCTGGTAATCTCTAGACTACAGCAATGCTCTCTACCTGAGGCTGCCCTTGAAGATTGTTCAGAAACTTTATCTTGTGCAGAATGCAGCAGCCAGACTAACAACTGGGACCCACAGATGTGAACTAGTTCTGGGCCACTTGCATTGGCTGCCTTTATGCTTCTGTGCTCAGTTCACAATGCAGGTACAAATTTATAAAACCTTACATGGCTGGGGAGCAAAATACTTGATACAGAGCTTCTCCCGACCACCATTTGTCCAGACACTCCACTCCACATCTGGGCCTTCCTCTGAGGGCCAAGAGAAGCTTGGGAAGAGGAAACAGTGACAGGAAGGGCTCTCCCCACTGCAGCCTGCCTGGCACAAACCTTGTCATCATTTGGCACCAAGTTAAGACAGCCCTTTATGCCAAGTCTTTAAAAAATATACTTGATTATCTGGGGCTTAACCATGACAATCAAGATATACTTGGTTATTGCACATGTTTTTCTTTTACAGTGCCATTCTTTACTGTATGTATTTAATTAATTTGCAAATTGAATTAAAATGTTTGAGTAGATTGGGTTATTTTCATTGTATTGTTTTTATGTACTATTGTAAATTGCTTATAGGGCTTTGGCTACTGGGCGGTATAGAAATAAAAGAAATAATAAAAAGAATAGAACACAAGGTAGTACTTCTGTTCAGCAATATATGTCAATGTCACAGCCATCTAGAATTAAAACTGTTTCCAACATGCTTCAGTTATTGGAATAATACAGCCAATATATTATCAGTAATATTTCTCACACTGAGCTTTGGCTGTAAGTTGGTATAGGTTTTATTTAAATAATAAAATTTTCTAAGTCAACTCCGTAAAAATCTGAAATATGATAATTGAAACGACACATACTTACTGTAAGAATACTGTTATAATCTTCTTTATTCTCCAGACACTGTTGATAGATATATTCTACTCCTAAAAAAATATCTCCCAAACTGTATTCATCTTGAGTACAAGGCTGTGGTAGCTCTCCTGCTTTCAGATTCTGTGAAGGAAACAGGTCCCAAAGTAATAGAAAAGTTACATACTGAACCATTCTGAAAAATAATGCAATTCTGAGCAGCAATACAAGTTACAACACATACATGTGCAGGAGTAGCATATGTTAGATGCCACTAGGCAGCAAAGAAATATAGTATTGTTTTGCAAACTCTCACATGGCACTAATAAACGTAGTATTTTGACCAGGGACACCTGCAATTCAATACTTGTTCAGCAATGTTCTCTTTGTGTAGGGCCAACAACCATAAATTATCAGTCTTTGCAGCACAATGTTTTAATGTTTACTCAGAAGTATGATTTTTTTAAATCTGCAAACTAGAAATTACCTTGACAGTTAGGACAAATGTATAATAATAAATGTTCAATATATATACCTGGGCATAAGGAATATTAATACCATATTGTATGAGGTTATTTGAATAAAAATTTTAGTGATGAGTAAAGTGCCAAACCCCGTCATGGATCACTGCCTTGTTGTGGCGAATGGGCTTGTGTAGTTCAATGAAGCTATGAGCTATGCCATGCAGGTGCACCCAAGACGGACAGGTCATAGCAGAGAGCTCTGACAAAAGCTGATCCACTGGAGAAGGAAATTGCAACCCACTCCAGTATCTTTGCCATGAAAACCCCATGGACAGTACCAAAAGGCAAAAAGATATGACACTAAAGATGAGCCCCTCAGGTCGGAAGGTGTCCAATATGCTACTGGGGAAGAGCAGAGGGCTAGTACTAGTAGCGCCAGAAAGAATGAAGTGACTGGGTCAAAGCCGAAAGGACACTCAGTTGCAGATGTATCTGGTGATGAAAGGAAAGTCCGATGCTGTAAAGATCTATAATCCATAGGAACCTGGAATGTAAGATCTATGAATAAAGGCAAGCTGAACATAGTCAAACAGAGATGACAAGACTGAACATTGACATCTTCGTGAACTCAAATGGACAGGAATGGGTGAATTTAATTCAGATGACCATCAGGTATACTACTGCGGGCAAGAATCCCTCCGAAGAAATGGAGTACCCTTCATAGTCAATAAAAGAGTAGGAAAAACAGTATTAGGATACAATCTCCAAAATGACAGAATGATCTCAGTTCGAATCCAAGGCAAACCATTCAACATCACAGTAGTCCAAGTCTATGCCCCAACCACTGGTGCTGAAGAGGCTGAAGTTGACCGGTTCTATGAAGGCCTACAACACCTTCTAGAATTAACACCAAAAAATGATGTCCTTATCATCATGGGGGATTGGAATGCTAAAGTAGGAAGACAAAAGATAACTGGAATAACAGGCAAGTTTGGTTTTGGAGTACAAAATGAAGCAGGGCATAGCCTGGTAGAATTTGGCAAGAGAATACGATGGTCATAGCAAACACTCTTTTCCAACAACCCAAGAGACGACTCTACACATGGACATCACCAGATGGTCAACACAGAAATCAGATTGACCATGTGCTCTGCAGCCAAAGATGGAGAAGCTCTATACAGTCAGTAAAAACTAGACCAGGAGCTGACTGTGGCTCCGATCATGAGCTTCTTGTTGCAAAATTTAGGCTTAAGTTGAAGAAAGTAGGGAAAAGCACTAGGCCACTCAGGTATGGCCTAAACATATTCCTGATGATATACAGTAGAGGTGACAAATAGATTTAAGGAATTAGATCTGATAGACAGAGTGCCTGAAGAACTATGGACGGAGGTTCGCAACATTGTACAAGAGGCAGCAACTAAAACCATCCCAAAGAAAAAGAAATGCAAGAAAGCAAAATGGCTGTCTGAGGAAGCTTTACAAATAGCTGAGGAAAGAAGGGAAGCGAAAGGCAAGGGAGAAAGGGGAAGACACACCCAATTGAATGCAGAATTCCAGAGAATAGGTAGCAGAGATAAGAATGTCTTCTTAAATGAACAGTGCAAAGAAATAGAAGAAAACAATAGAATAGGGAGGACCAGAGAGCTCTTCAAGAAAACTGGAGATATGAAGGGAACGTTTCATACAAAGATGGGCATGATAAAGGACCAAAATGGCAGGGACCTAACAGAGGCAGAAGAGATCAAGAAAAGGTGGCAAGATTACACAGAAGAACTATACAAGAAAGAGCTTAACGTTCCTGATAACCACGATGGGGTGGTCACTGACCTCGAGCCAGACATCCTGGAATGTGAAGTCAAGTGGGCCTTAGGAAGTCTGAGCAACAACAAAGCTAGTGGAGGTGACAGCATTCCAGCTGAGCTATTCAAAATCCTAAAAGACGATGCAGTAAAAGTGCTACACTCAATATGCCAGCAAATTTGGAAAACTCAACCGTGGCCACAGCATTGGAAAAGGTCAGTTTACATTCCAAACCCAAAGAAGGGCAATGCCAAAGAATGTTCAAACTACCACACCATTGCACTCATTTCACATGCTAGCAAAGTTATGCTCAAAATCCTACAAGCTAGGCTCCAGCAGTATGTGAACCAAGAACTACCAGAAGTACAGGCAGGATTTCGAAGAGGGAAAGGAACTAGAGATCAAATTGCCAACATATGCTGGATCATGGAGAAAGCTAGGGAGTTCCAGAAAAACATCTACTTCTGCTTCATTGACTACGCTAAAGCCTTTGTGTGGATCACAACAAATTGTGGCAAGTTCTTAAAGAGATGGGAGTACCAGACCATCTTATTTGTCTCTTAAGAAACCTATATGCGGATCAACAAGCAACAGTGAGACCTGGACACGGAACCACTGATTGGTTCAAAATTGAGAAAGGAGCTTGGAAAGGCTGTATACTGTCGCCCTGCCTATTTAACTTATATGCAGAGCACATCATGAGAAAGGCGGGGCTAGATGAATCACCAGTTGGAATTAAGATTGCTGGGAGAAATACCAACAACCTCTAATATGCAGATGATACCACTATCATGGCAGAAAGTGAAGAGGAACTAAAGAGCCTCTTGATGCGGGTGAAGGAGGAGAGTGCAAAAGTTGGCCTGAAACTCATCATTAAGAAAACTAAGATCATGGCATCCAGTCCTCTCACTTCCTGGCAAATAGATGGGGAAGAAATGGAGGTAGTGACAGATTTTATTTTCCTGGGCTCCAAGATCACCGCAGACGGGGACTGCAGCCAAGAAATTAAAAGACGCTTGCTCCTGGGGAGGAAAGCTAAGGCAAATCTAGACAGCATACTAAAAAGCAGGGACATCACCCTGCCAACAAAAGTGCGTATAGCCAAGGCTATGGTTTTTCCAGTTGCAGTGTATGGCTGTGAAAGCTGGACCATAAGGAAGGCTGAGCGCCAAAGGATTGAGGCCTTTGAGTTGTGGTGCTGGAGGAGACTCCTGCGAGCCCCTTGGACTGCAAGGCGATCAAACCAGTCAGTCCTTGAGGAGATCAACCCGGACTGCTCTTTAGAAGACCAGATCTTGAAGATGAAACTCAAATACTTAGGCCACCTAATCAGAAGGAAGGACTCCCTGGAGAAGAGCCTAAAGCTGGGCACAACAGATGGCAAAAGAAGAAGGGGACGGCAGAGAATGAGGTGGCTAGATGGAGTCACTGAAGCAGTTGGTGTGAGCTTAAGTGGACTCCGGGGGATGGTGGAGGACAGGAAGGCCTGGAGGAATGTTGTCCATGGGGTTGCAATGGGTCGGACACGACTTTGCGACTAACAACAACAACTAAGTGCCAAATGTTTTACTACAAGAATGCTTACATATAATAGTAGTAAAAAATAAAACTATTTAACCTGTTGACAATAGGAACTGTCTCCTTTATTCTCGCAGATTAATGCCACCTGGGGAAAAAGTACACTTTTGCCTTCACAGCATGTTCAAAATTTTAAAAATATCAATTTAGCTAATACAGGATCAGGTTACTTGTCTTCAGGTGTCACAGTTGTTGCCTAAAATCCCCCAAACTGAAGATTTTTATGGAAAGCCCTTATGTCTTTCAAGTCTTAACAACTATGCCCCATTCATCAAAACTCCTCTGTTGTTCCAATGTACCAATATTAATAACTAATTTGTCATGTGCACCTTCCTTGTACTCCTGAGATGAATATTTTAAGACTGTAGTGAGCTAGTGAAGAAATGTAAATAAGTAAATATTTACCTCATGGAACGGAAAAGATAACACATCAGTGAAGCTATTCTTCCCTCTGTAAGTCCAATTGAGGTGCCGTATGTACTTATTACTAACACAGATAACACCAAGGTCAAAGTTCTGCACACCCAAAATGCAACGCAGTTGTTCTATCCTCTCACGAAGTGGCACTCTTCTAACAGGAATGGCTTTCTGCAGGTTACGTATGATCAGGCTCATCTCATTCAAATATGAAGACAATATAGAATTCTGCAAAATAGTGCATTTTTTGGAAAGAGTTTTATTAGATATCAGTGATAATACCAGAAGCTGGAACACAGTAGAGATTAAACTTACTTCAGTATTTAAAATTATCTTACTCTACTTAACAGCAAAAGACTTTAACATATCTTCCCGCTCTCATCCCACATTCCCTGGGGTCAAGACCCTGAGACAGAAGGTGTGCGGCCTGGGAGTGATAGTCGGTTGGATAATGATATGGAAAATGATACCTAGAGAGTTCAGGAAAAGCAGACTGTGCTTTTCTAAATTCTTTAATTTAACATGCCACAAGACAGAGTTGCATTCAGTGAAATGATGCTGGACAGCAAAGCTCTCAACAAGCCAAGCAGAAAATGTCTTCCCTTTAAGACATCTTCCTCTGACATATGCTCTTTCATTTGGATATCCAGAGAGACCAAAACCCCCTTTAGAGATCTCCATATTTTAACTGTCTCTATATACCAGGTATAGTCTACATTTTGGTTTACTTATCCTAGAGAAATTGTTACATTTAATTAGTTTAGAGATAGGCCACTTGATGCCCACTCATCAGCCCAAGCCAATATGGACAATGGTTGGGGTGATAGGTAGTGCAGGCTAAAACTTCTAAAGGGCATTCAGTTGCCTATTCCAGAATTAGTTTAGATTTGGTTTTACCTTTTATGAATGACAAATTGCAATGTGAAACTGCTGAACAACTCATCAAAAGAGTCAACTTATTTGTGTTTTTTGAAATCACACTGTATACATTAATCAGTTCACCAATGCAGCAATTTCCAGAGGAGCAGCCATGTTAGAATGCAATTGTACCGGAACACTTGTAAGCCCCCAAACTCAGTTTTATAGGCATCCAATGATGACAGGAAAAGCAGTAGAAGTTATCTTTGTCCCATCCCCCGTCCTCTACCATTTTACACATTACTGCTACATTTTATTTTTATTAATTTACAATATTTGTATACAACGTGTTACATACAAGCAAATTACAGAAGGGAGAATGGTACTACATTATTAAAAGAAATGAATAAAAACACTAAATTAAAACAAGATAACATTAAAACCACGGTTTGTGAGCAAGCAGGCCTCATGGAACAAGATTGTTTTTAATAGGCACTAGAAACAGTGGAGTACTGGGAATTCCATAATTCTGGAGGCAGGGAATTCCATAGAAATGGGCTGTCATACTGAAGATTAATTTTGACCTGTGACAACATGTTGTCAGGAAAACGTAGCCTTCTTAAAATATCTTTAAGGGAGACAGTAAAATTCTTGACATTGATTTTAACTCTGTGGAGGACAAACTACCAAACACACATGAGTACAGCATATAAAAGTAGAGTAGAAACTAAACACACAATGGGTCAATGTATGAGTGAGGCTGGTATTAAAACAGTGCTGTTACAACCATGATCCTCTTTTCACCTAGGACACACTAGAAGGCAAATTTTATTTTAGCTTTGTTATGCACTGCCTCAGTGGCTTTTTGGAAAACAAATGCCACAGAAATCCTACTTCTACTACAAATAACATCAACAACTAGCAGTTACCTGTCACTGTACAGTTCCTGTCCATGACTCACTTTTCCATATGGGTCATCACTCACCTTATGCTAAATCTGGCTATACATAACACTTACCGAACACAACATACACACTAAAAATAGTCATGTGATACTTTAAAGACTAACACGTATTCTGCTGAATCTCTTAAAATGCTGTAGCCGGTTAAAAGAACCACCGCTCTGACCACAACAATCTTCGATAGCTGAAAAAGAACGATTACTCGCAATTATCTGTATTGTCGCTCTGTTTATAAATCAGCTCAAAAGGACGTGATCTCACACAGTTCTGATCAGCACTTCCGGTATAAAATCGCACGCGATTGTGCACCCTTTGTAAGAGACTATGCGAAAATTCAGTCTAATACATATGAAAATATGAGGGTCACAATGCCTATTGCGACCAGCAATTTCTTTCTTTTTTTGCCGGCCCTGGGGTTGTGGGCAGCCCATAGAAAACAATGGAGATTGAAAGAAAGAAAACATTGAAAGAAAACAAAGAGCTGATTTCCTCTTTTTAAAACTCGGGTCTTATTTCGTGTAAAAAGAGCTATTTTAATTATTGTCCTGCATGCTAATGCAGGCCATTATTGCAAGTTGTGGGGTACAAGTCTGAGTCTTACAACGCCCTGCGATATAATCTCCCGTTAATATTACAGCTAAAAGACAAATACGTGTTCTAGTCATAACTCCTTGCATACAAAACGCCATCTCAGACTGCAACAAAAATAAGTATTTAAATCGCTCTTTAGAACCCCTGCCAGTCCAAACACAGTATCCAATTGCAATGCAGAAGCGAGCTGTTACAATTGACTTGCATGCAAAAACACAGATGTATTCAAATATTTAAAAATGAAAAACAAATCCAACATCCTCCTCACATTTTCAACATGAAAAAGGGCCCAATTTAGAAAGAATATACATTTCTACCTATTAATTTACGGGCTGACCCGCCACCGTTTTTCCCGCTAGAACAGCCTTTTTAGCCAAGTAGCCTTCAGAGGGACTTGCACCGCAACTCCCAGAATTCCTATCCAGCAGGACCCAGGTTGGAAAAGGCTACACTAGAATGCTAGAATTCTTCCATCGTTTTCTTGGGGACAGCTCTCACTCTGTTTCTAGGAAGATGAAAATCATGTGCAGAGTTAACCTGAATCAAGCCCGGTTTTTGAATTACCGTATCGAAAAGCCGCTATACTCAGCGGATTCATGCGAAGCACCTCCCTGTCCACTTCGACCCCACCTAGCGAAACTAATACGGTATAACGTCACTTCCTCCTGGTCGCTTGGTTTGACGGGGAAGATCAAGAACGCAGCAAAATATCCTGTTCCGTGGGCAACTCTGACATTTCCTCCGTGTTTATGCCGAGAGAGACATTCTGAGACTTAAGGTAGGCTTAAGGGTGAGGGAAATGCACTCTGCATATTATCAGAGGTACTGTCTTTCTACCTGTTCCTAGGTGATATTCTAAGTTCGAGCCCTGCCCATGCAAGTCAGTTCTGGTGCGAGTTCTGGCGGTGGAACCTTGCATTAGGGCCCATGTGGGGAAAAATACTCTGCTAAATTGACTTTACTGGCTAAAGGTGCAGTCCCATGTCTGTGACTAGAAAGATGAAGTCCTCCTTCAATTGCTAGGTGTCCTTTTTTCTGTCTAACCGTGTGTAGGCTTGTGCCCTAAATGTGGGTTTGAATTGAGTAGGGACAGAAAAAGTATTCGGTTTGCTCACAAGTCACTTACCTGCCTTTGTTCTCAAGTCTTAAATCTGTTGTTAATACCTCAATTTAAAGGGGAACTCCCACATGTATTTAATCCATGCCTCATAAGAGCTTCTGTATAGAACATTCATTGTCTGCATCTTTTGATAGTCTCATTTGCCAAATCCAGGAGGACTTCCATCTTAACTTGCTTCGTACTCCAAATCTTGTATGCTGCCCAGTGCGTGGTGGATTGCTAGTTTCATTGTATACCAGGCAAACCTTACAAGAATATACCACTATCAACCTTCATGTGCTTGTTTAGAACCCACCCTGTGAATTGTTTCCAAATCTTCTAATGTAATTTTTTGATGTGGACAAAAGGCTTGAATACATTTCATCACTTTCTCATTTAATTCTCTCTACTTTCTTCTTTCTTAAAGCCTCTCAGATGAATGTTAAGACAGTGCTCACATTTTCTTGCTCCTCTAACTTATCTCTCCATTTATCTCTTTCTGCATATCATCAGCTCTCGCCTCTTGAAGTTAAAATTTTCATTTGCTGTTTTTTCTATTTCTGTAATACTTTGCTCATTTCAGCCAATGTCTCTTTGATTGGAACTACAGCTGCTTTCAAATCCATTTGCAAGTCTTTCCTTAATCATTTTACACCATATCATTTCCACTCCTCTGAAGTCTGATAACTCACTTTGTTCTTCTGCTTCCAAAAAAGCATTCAGACCTTGGTTTTGCTCTGGCCTCTTTCCTCTCATCATTCTGTAAGTTTATCCAAACATTATTTGTTTTTTATGTTGGTTTGATTCACATTTAAATGTTAACTATAGGAGGTAAGGAACAGTGGAGCCCAATTATGCTACCATCTCTTACAGCAGCAAGCCATGCCCCACTGCTTTCAAATATATCTGACTATAGGTACTTACCAGAGCTCAACTGCATCCACCGGGTCCTAGTAATTAGGCATTTCTTCCATCTGTGCTGTAGCCATCTCCTCTGTTGTTGTATTGCTCTAGTGTAGAGGGTTGACAAAACTAATTATGTCAACTGCTTGAATTCCAGGAATCTGACAGCCACCAACCTTATTAGCTGCAAAATTCCCAGGGCATTCTAGAAAATATCTGGATCCGTTATCCTCCAGGGTGGATACACTCAGAATATACACGCAAAATATATGTAATACCTCAGATTGTTTTATTTCTGGCAAGTATTTCCAGAAGCTTAATGTTCTCTTTTGTAAATTTTTAATGAGGTTGCATTGTACCATAAATATCATTGAAAATAATGCAACTTTGATCAAAGTCTACCCATGGGTCCATTTGTTGACTTGTGCTAGATTGGTCTTTTTCACTTAGATTTGATTCCTCTGTCAAGGAATGGAGTTTTGTAATCTTCATTTTTTGACCCTCCTCCCAAGTGGACTAGATCATATCAAAGTAGATAATATTTCCCCTCCCTGGCATCTGGAGAGCTGAGGTGTATATTTTTGCATCAACTGCAGTTAGACATATTTTTCACATGCAAAATTAATGTTATGGGAATATTCATTTTTTAAAAAAATGGCAAGAAAATGTTTCATGGATTTGTGCGGACAGGCTGATCCACCTATTAGTCAAAACAATATGTTTTCTGTCATTTTCTGCTTTGTATGCTAAATATACAAAAGCCATGCTGGATCAGACCAAAGGTTCATCTAGTCGGTATACATGGTGGCAAACCAAATGAGGACAAACCCCTCCTGCTGAAGCCTGCCAAGCTCCTCATCAGCTGGTGTATGCAGACATGCCACCTCTGGAGGAGGAAGCAGCACATAGCCAGTAGTCACAGATAGTCTCTACTTGCATGAACCTGTCTAAACCCATTTTAAACACCTTCTGCATTTGCGGCTATCACTACTTTTTTCTTTTCTTTTTTAATTTTATTGACAATCCTAAAAATCACAAACTTGAACTGCTTACCTTATAATTCAATCCAATATTCATTTTATTATACATGCAATAACTTCCAAAACTTAAGCTGATGAGCATTCCAGCCAATTTTCCACTTCTGTTCCAGGCAAATAGTGAATGCCATATTTTCATAAAATTATCTTGTTTTATTTCTGCTCTATATAGTGTAATCCTATTAGTCAATTTTTCCATTAATGCAACCATCCATATTTTGTTCAGAAACCTTTGTAAGGAGGGGTCTTGAGCATATTTCAGCTTCGGGCAATTTCATTCCAAACTGCTCCTATAAGTATTGCCACTAACTCTTTATTAGATAGATTTTCATTTCCATCCATAAATAATGAAAAAAGCAATAGAACTTAATTTGAAATTATTTTTTTCTTTTGTTCTATTTTCTAACCAATTAATTACTTCATGCCAGAATTCTCTTACCTTTGGACAAATTATACATGTGTGCTCTAATGATGCTTTATACCCACAATTTCTCCGACACATTTCTGGTATCATTCTATTAATTCTATTTCATAGGGCATAAGTGCCATTTGTGTACTGCTTTTAACACCAGTTCCTTAGATTTGGATGATTAACTGTCTTAATTCCCATATTACTTGTTTACTTTGTGACTTTGTTGTCACCCCAGCAAGACACCATGCTCAACATTCCTCCAGGTTCTCCTGTCCTCCACCATCCCTTGGAGTTCACCCAAGCTCACACCCACTGCCCCAGCGACTCTATCTAGCCACCTCATCCTCTGCTGTCCCTTTCTTCTTTTGCCATCAGTCGTTCCCAGCATCAGGGTCCCATAGGGCGGCATAGAAATGTTATAATAATAATAATAATAATAATAATAATAATAATATTACTATCATATTCTTTATCAGTAATGCTTTTATAAATATATGAAATTAATGCTTTTTTCTTTTTCTTATCCTTCTCTATGCAGTGACTTTTTAACTCTGTTAATGGTCTATTTCATAGAAGCATAGCCTAGTAGATTTGGAAGGGGCCATGAAGGCCATCAAGTCCAACCCCCTGCTGTTGCAGGACACCATGTTACACCATCCCACTCATATGGTTATCCGGTTTCTTTTAGAATGTCTCTAGTGTGGGAGAGCCCACCACCTCTCTAGGCAGCTGGTTCCACGGCTTTTCCTGATGTCTAGCCTGAATCTGGGTTGTCGCAACTTGAACTGATTATTCTGTGTGATACACTCTGGCATCAGAAAGAAGAGATCTTGACCTTCCTCTTTGTGAGAGCCTTTGAGGTACTTATAGAGGGATATCATGTCCCCCCCCCCCCCGCCTTCTCTTCTCAAGGCTGAACATGCCCAGTTCTCTCAGTCTCACTCCATAGGGCAGTGTTTCCAAACCCTGGATTATTTTGCAATAATGTAATGTATGGCTGTGAGAGTTGGACCATAAGGAAGGCTGAGTGCCAAAGAACTGAGGCCTTTGAATTGTGGTGCTGGAGAAAACTCCTAAGAGTCCCTTGGACTGCTAGGAAATTGAACCAGTCAGTCTTAGAGGAGATCAACCCTGACTGTTCTTTAGAAGGCCAGATACTGAAGATGAAACTCAAATATTTTGGCCACCTAATGAGAAGGAAGGACTCACCGAAGAAGACCCTAATGCTGGGAACAATTGACAGCAAAAGAAGAAGGGGACGGCAGGGAATGAGGTGGCTAGATGGAGCCCCTGAAGCAGTTGGTGTGAGCTTAAGTGGACTCCGGGGGATGGTGGAGGACAGGAAGGCCTGGAGGAATGTTGTCCATAGGGTCGCGATGGGTCGGATGCGACTTTGTGACTAACAACAACAACATTCCTGATGCGACTTGTGCTATTCCTTGCTATTTGTTTATATTCTTCTTTCGTGGCCTGGCCCTTCTTCCATTTCCTGTACATGTTCTTTTTTTCTTTCAGGCTGTCACTCAACTTTTTGTGGACCCACGTGGGCTTCCACTGCTCTCTTCTACAATTTTTTCTTGATGGAATTGTTCATAGTTTTGCTTGGAGAATCTTCTTTTTCAAGATTTCCCATCCCCCTTGGACACCTTTCCTCTAAAGGGTGTATTGCCATGGCACTTCGTTTATCATTTTTTGGAGTTCATTAAAGTTGGCTTTCTTGATGTCTAGGGTATCTCCAGTTAACCTTCATAATTGAGAATTTGAGTATCACACGGTCACTTTCCCTCAGAGTTCCCATGGTTGTTCTTTTGTCCACCAGGCCATCTCTGTTAGTATTAAATCGAGGATAGCTGATCCTCTCGTACCTTCCCCTACTTTCTGCTGGAAAAAGTTGTCAGCAACACATGTCAGGAATCTCTTGGAGGGGCCATGCTTGGCAGAATTTGTCTCCCAGCATATATCAGGGAAACTGAAGCCCCCCATGATGACTACATCATTTTTTTTGGAAATGCTGGCAAGTTGCTTTTTGAAGGTTGAATCCTTGTCCTCTTTTTCCCTGTGTGGATGGTAATACGAGGTATATGCCAATAGCTCTGTTTTTCTTATTTTTTGCTCCCTTTAAATTTAGCCAGATGCTTTCAGTGGGGCTACTAAGTTCTTGTTCTTGAATTTCTGTGCAGAAATATGTGTCTCTCACAGATAGTGCAACTCCACCTCCCTGTCTGTCCTCTCTGTTTTTCTTGAACAGGTTGTATCCATCAATTGTAGAGTTCCAGTCATGTGAGTCATCCCACCAAGTTTCTGTTATTCCTATAAGATCATAATTACCCTCGTGTACTATGAGCACAAGTTCATGTTGCTTGTTCCCCATACTCTGGGCGTTGGTGTAGGGACATCGAAGTTCATTCTTGATGTGCCCTGGCTTTCTTCCTACGTTTTTTGGGAGACTGCTTTAGGTTTATTCTCTGTTGAAATATATAAGTCTTGCCAGGTGATGGTATGCCATGCTGCACATCTCCCTCACCTATAGGTTTTAGTTTAAAGCTCTCCTGATGAAGTTTTTCATGTAATGGCCAAACATTTGCTTCCCGTTCTTTGTGAGGTGCAGCCCATCATTTGCCAGTAGTCCATCTTCTAGGAAGCTTAGCTGTGGTCCCAGAATCCAAATGTCTCTTTACAGCACCACCATCATAGCCAGTAATTCACTTAAAGGATTTTACTTTCTCTAACAGTTCCTCTTCACGAACTGGTAGGATTGAGGAGAATACTAGGAGCTCCTCCCTAGAGCTTTGATGTCTGATGTTACTTCAACAACACTTCTCATGGCAGTGTTGTTAGTTCCCACATGGAAGAGAAGGAAGGGGTATTTGTCAGTGGGACGTACAAGTTGTGTGAACTTGCTGGTTATATCTTTAACCTTGGTGCCAGGGAGACAGCATACTTGGCTATTCATTGCGTCATCACGACATACATATTTTTCCATTCCACGCAAGAGGGAACCTCCCACAACTAGCACTCTTCTCAATTGTTGCAAATTTTGCTATCCTTTCCCTTGTTTGAGTGGCCTTTTGTCTCTTTTTCAGGGTTATCCAGTGTGTTATGTAGTACTTTCACAGTGGGTTTCTCACATGTCCCTTCCTCAAATAACTCGAAGAGGTTCAAGAGTTCCACTGCTTGCACTGGTGCAGAGTATTTTCTAGGTCTTCTGTGTTTGTCACCCTGTTCCAGTGAGTTTCTTCATTTTCCCTTCTCTCGGGGTTCTCTTCTGCTAGCTTGGTTTGCTGTTGCTCTGCTTCCTTCTGGACTACACTTACCTGTTCTAGCTCCTCTGCTCTGTCCAGAAACTCTTCATTTTCTTTTATTCTCCGGAGGGTGGACACTTGCTGCTCCAGTGCTCTCACCTTTTCCTGCCATAGGGGTACGAGTGTGCAGCAGCTGCAGTTGTAGCAGGCCACCACTATGGAGTCTTCCTGGTACATTGCTCATGCCACCGTGTGCAGCGGGGGAATTAAGGTCAAATAAGAAAGAGAAGCAAAATAGGGGAAAAATGTTAGGGACCTCCCCTGCTGGATTCCTGTTTGCTCTCCCTAGTCACTTGCTCCCTGGGAGCTTGGCTGTCTATATCCCAGAGGCCCTAGACCAGCTGGGGCAGATGTGCTGTGCTTGGAGTCAGGAACCAGAATGAATCCCCCACCCACTCAGCTGCTGCTGGCTGATCAGGCCCCTCCCCTTCAGTTAATCAGCAGTCAGCTGATGCAGAACATCCCTTCAACTGTCTCTCAGAAAACAATACACTTCAAGCGGGGCTAGTGCAGGTCTGCCTCTTCTTTGCCTTGCTGGTTGTTTTTGTTTGTTGACTTTTGTGGCACGATAAAAATAGATCATACCGCCACAGTGTTGAGCATCTTGTGTGCATGAAGTGGTAAAAATGTAAGTTAAATCCATTTCAGTTCAGGTTGAAACACAACAAAACATTGAAAAGTCAAAGAGGAAAGACTCCTTCTTCAAGACACTAAATTTATTGGAGTATCTACATTAAATGCATTTGTGATATTTATTTAATATGCTACACTACATTTGTAGTGTATATGGTAATTGGATTACTGGAGAAGGTGCAAAATGTTTTATGTTTTTCTGTAAAAAATCTTAAATACTATTTTATTCTAATGTTCACTGCATATCTTTTTATTTCAGGAACTGGAACAATGGACTAAGAGTTGAAAAGTTGCAGATTCTATGTGTGGAAGGTATTGGGTTAATGTTTAATTGTACAGATGGATCCAAATGTGCCTTTCAGTGGACAGCAACCTGACGTTTTCCAGGCATCATCTGGTGCTTCAGCTGGGATCTTTCCAGTACAGCCACCGTTCCAGTGTGGTCAGCTCTCTCTCTTTGGGCAGAATAGTGGAGGACAGTTAAAGAATTCAGGGTTTACACACCTGCCAGTAACCTCAGCACTGTGTTTTTCTGCAGGGCAAAGTCTGATATTTGGGCATGGACCGGGATTTACACAGTCGTATTCTCTTGGACAGACTACATCCTTTGTGACTTCTGCACCAACCAGCTCTTCTGTTCCCAGCAATAAGGCTTTCTGTTTTAAGCCACCTACAAATCTTGGGACTTCTCAGAATACTTCTAGCTTTGTAGATGTAACTGGAGAAGCTTCAAGCTTTGTGAGACCAGACTTCAGCTTCAAAACTCCTGAGAGTGCAATGTTCAAGCCTATCTTTGGCAGTAGTTCAGAACAAGAGAAAACAAATCCACCAATCCCAGCTCCATTCGCGTTTTCTTTCCCAGGAAGTAGTGGGCCTGGAAGACTAGCCCCCTTTGGACTTTCTCAAGAGAACAGTAGCTCTGTTAGTCCAAGCTTCAGCTTTTCAAAACCAATAAGCAGTAGTACTTTCACTTCTTCATTTAGTCCTCCTTTACTGAGCAAGACCACAGAGGATGATACAAAAAGATCTATGGTTCTTTTTGGGAGTTCTAGTAGTAGCTTTACCTCTCTTTCAAACTCATCTTCTGGATCTGTACCTTTGGGTGACACTTTCCAGATTAATAAAACAAGCAAACTAGAAAATGAAGAATTGCAAACTCCAAGTGCACCACTTGTTAACTTTGGAAAGGGAACAAAGAGAAAAGAAGAACAAGAGCATTCTTCAAGACAACATGATTATGATGCTGTTGATGAGCCAGAGCTGTCAAGGAGTGAACATTCTTCTAATAAGCGACCTGTCAGGCTGAATCGGCCGCCCACACGAGGCCTGTTTGGCAGAACATTGCTGGATGTGCTGAAAAGCAATAAGAAAGAGTCCAAAATGGAAAGAGTTTCTTTGGAATCTGGAGAAATTGAGCAGACGATTGTGGCAGGAGGAAGCCACTCTGGTTATGCAATGTCTAAGCCAGGAGCAGCATTGAGAAATGATGAGAGTAAGGCAAAATTGAAGGAAGGTAGGTATCAAAACTTGGCAGGAATTTACCTATTGGAAGATGGAAAAGATGCAGCTAGTTTAACTGAAACTTTTGGTACAAGTTATAGATATTTAATTTCACATCTAAAACATAAATGTATTTGGCATTAAATATGAATGCTCTTTTAGTCTCTATATTTTGAAATTTTTCTTTCAGATGCTGCCATTTCAAACCCTTTGCATCGAAATCGGAACAGTGGGCACACAGAGAGCCTTGGAAATTTGCCGTCAAGTGAACTAACAGCTTTCCAGTGCAAAAATATTCCTGACTTTCTAAATGACAGAAGTGTTCTTGAAAAACATTTTAAGAAGTCTGTTAAAATTCAACGTATCCGTACCAACCGCAACAAAAAGCTGGCTATTATACACTGTTTTGATCATGTGAGTTCTTATATATTAATGGAAAATCAAAAATATAAACATTTACATGTGTGGGCTACTTACAGGAGTGTTCTATCTGAGGTTTATTTGAGATTCCCACCAGTTATCCCTACTGCTAGAAATGCATTGATGTTTCTTTTAATATGTAAAATGTCAGCAACTATGAAATGGGTTGGGTTTTATCTAACAATAAGCACTCTAGTTCAGTGGTTTTCAACCTTTTTACAGCTGGAGACCAGCAAAAATAGGATTTTTTTTTCCAGGACTGCTGAGGCAGAAATAAAAAGCATTATATACATAATATAGTATTTTTTGTATTAGTTTTTAAATATAATACAAAAATGATAATTCTCTAAAATAACCAGAAACCGAGCAGTGAAAATGCTAATAAATGAATAAAACATTGACATTAAAAGTTATTAAATACAAGTGAATGTTTTTAGAGAGCAGTGTTTAATTCAAATAAGGCTAATGTGAAATCTGCAGTTGCTTCTTTTCAAGAATACTTGGTAGTCATGGCTGCAGTGTTGTTTCCAGGAAGACTGGGCTGAGTGTGAATTGCTGGCCTTACATGCAGCTCTGAGAATACCGCCACTGCTGCCACCCGCTCAGCATGCCATGCAAGTGGCCCCAAGCTGTCTCGTTTTGGTCTTGCACTGCTTGACTAGGTGAGCAGCGCAACCGTCTTTAGCCGGAAGAGTGGGCTGAGCTGGACTTGCTGCTCATATATGCTGCCCCTCTGCAGCTCTTCCCCAGGGCTTTTTCGCAAACTGGTAGGAAACCTCCTGCGGACTGGTGGTTGAAAACCACTGCTCTAGTTTATTCTTAGGCAGAAGTACTACTGAAATCATGTGAACATCATTATCTTTGACTTTGGACTTAAGGAAACATAGAAACTGAGCAAGTCAGAAGGGGCCTTCTGGACCCTCTTTGACCCCCGGCTCCAGCCGGCTTCGCTCATGACATGCCTACCCTATGCTTGTAGGTTACTGAAATGTTCCTAAAAATTAGTAGCATGGAATATGTAACTGTGCACACTTAACCATACTGATTTACAATTGCAGCTTCTTTGTAGAAAAATCCTGGAGAAAGTAAACAGCTCTGCAACAGATTGAGGCAGGAAGGAGGTGGCAAAACTGTATTTGCATGGTGACACTATTTTTCCCAGGGTAGTGAAATCATTTGAATTGCTTATTTCAGTGTTGTTGGGTATTGCTCTGTACTGCTAATCTCAACCAATTGTCTATTTCAGGTATGGAGTCAGGGTAGATCGCCAGATATTTTGGATCTCAGCTCTAGGAAACTGTTGCCAGCATGGCCAGTGGTTAGGCATGTTGTAAGATGAACTCCAAAACATCTAGAGATATGTTTCTTTTGGCATGAAGTTCTGCCATTTGTTGTTTAATTCTTTAGGCTTTTGTTATCTTAGGATGCAGATTCACTGTGTGCTGTTCTTATTTATTATTTATTTTATACTATCCAATAGTTGAAGCAACCTGTCTGTGCTGCAATTTACTGCCAAAGATTCTTAACTGTAACTTTTTTCTTGTCATTCAAGTAATTTGAATGTTGAATTGAGCCTTACGCTGTATTATAGTGGGGGACTTCTAGAATGAGGAAGCAGGTATAAATTTTATGTCTTTCTGCTTTTTGGAGGAGAGGAAAGACATTTTGACTGGTTGGTGGCCATGCCAATAAAAATTCAGGATCCCTGGTAGGTTATCATTTCTTAAGTCTACATGGTTCAGTCAAGAAGGCTCGGTACAAACAATGCTTCTCCATCTCACAAGTAACACTCAGATCCCTGACTCTGTTAAAAGCACTTTTAAACAAAAATGCAAATAATGTAATGGGCAAGTGGCTCCAAAATGTCTTCCTAGCTTGAAAATATTCACATTCTGGAATAGGGACAGAGTATACAAGAGTTATTCTCTTCAGTGCTGTTGATTTGTAAAATTCCCCACAGCTCAAACTGCAGGTAAAGCAGTTTTGTATTGCAGCTTTGGCAAATACTTGCTGGAGATTGGAGCAATAGAATAAGTTTCATTGCCAAATTTGCAGTTTCTTTCATGGAACTCAAAGAAGTTGTCTAGTTAAAAAAACACATAAAATAAAAATACACAACATGAAACTAAAATCTAAAACAGAATAAAATCTACTTCCAGGTGTAGACCCCCTCTTGGAACTTTAATGTGGTGAGGGGGTTTTAGCGTATCACACAATTTCTGCCAAACGTGGCCCCTCCAAGACATACCTGGCATGCATTGTCAACGGCTTCCTCCAGCGGAAAGTAGAGGAAGGAACAAAAGGATCAGCTAACGTCAATTCTAACTAGCAGGGATGACCTGGTGGGCAGAATAGCAGACATTGTGGGGAAAGCAACCATGAGATACTTGAATTCTCAATTATGAAGGAAATAAAAGTTAACTGAAGCTAAAAACATACCCTGGACTTCAAGAAAGCCAACTTTAATGAACTCAAAAAAATGATATGCAAAGTGCCATGACAACTCACTCTTAAGGGAAAAGGAATCCAAGAGGAGTGGGAAACCTTGAAAAAAGAAGATTCTCCAAGCACAACTATAAACAATTCCAACAAGGAAGAAGTGTGGAAGGCAACAGAAAACGTTCATGTGCTCCACAAACAGTTAAGTGACAACCTGAAAGGAAAAAAAGAATATGCAGGAAATGGAAGCAGTAAGGCAACAAAAGAAGAGCATAAACAAATAGGAGTTGAAGGGATACCATCAGGAAAGCAAAAGCAGGAAATGAACTGAGAATAGCAAGGGATGCTAAGAACAAGAAAGCCTTCTTCAGATACATTCAAAACAAAAGACATGAAAGAGAAGGGTGTCCAGAGACATAAAGTTAAGTGGCAGAGTGATAACAGACAACGAGAAAAAGGCAGAGATGCTCAATTCCTACTTCTCCTCAGTTTTCTCCCACAGGTAAATGTGGGAGAGGAAGTACAGGCTGGAAGTGAGAGATGGCAACCCAAGATTGACAGACACATGGTCAAGGAATACCTAGGTGGAATCAACACTTTCATATCTCCAGGACCCGATGAACTCCATCCCAGAGTCATTAAAGGGCTAGCAGAGGAACTCTCAAAACCACTGGCTATTATCTTTGCTAAATCTTGGAAATTAGATGACTGGAGAAGGGCTAATGTTGTCCCTATCTTCAAAAAGGGGGAAAAGATGAACTTGGGAACTATAGACCACTTAGTCTGACATCAATCCCTGGAAAAATTCTGGAGCAAATTATTTAAAAATCCATCTGCAAGCATCTTGAAGAAAATGCAGTAATTAATAGAAGTCAGCATGGATTTATCAAAAATAAATCCTGTCAGACTAATTTAATCTCACTTTTTTGACTGGGTAAGACAGAGGGAACACTGTGGACATAATCTACCTCAACTTTAGCAAAGTTTTCAACATAGTGCCACACCACATTCTGATGAGCAAATTAGCAAAAAGTAGGCTAGGTAGAAATACTATTAGGTGGATCCAAACTTGGCTCCTAAATTGGACACAAAGAGTGCTTCTCAATGGTACCTTCTCCAAATGGATGAAGGTAACTGGTGGGGTGTCATAGTCCTGGGCCCAGTGCTCTTCAACATCTTTTTAATGATTTGGATGAGGATGTACAAGGAAAGATAATCAAATTTGCAGACAATACAGAAGTGGGTGAAATAGCAAACACCCTAGCAGACAGAATGAAGATCCAGGGTGATCTTGATACACTTGAACACTGGGCTGAAAGCAACAGAATGAAATGCAACAGGGACATCTGCCTAGTCCTCCACCTAGGAAAAAGAAACCAAATGTATCAATACAAGATGGGAAATATGTGACTCAACAGAACTTAGAAAGCAAAAGAGCTTGGAGTAATTGTAAACAACAGGCCAAATAGAATTGACAATGTGCTGCAGCTGCAATTATATTTTGGGATGCATTAATTAATTCACTAGTCAGACTCCATCTGAAATACTGTTCCCAGTTGTGAGCACCAAGATTTGTGAAAGATGCAGAGAAATTTGAAAGGGTCCTGAGGAGGGCAACAGAAATGAATGCAGGGTTTGGAAACACTGCCCTTTGAGGAGAGACTGAGGGAACTGTGCATGTTCATTCTTGAGAATGGAAGAGTGACAGGGGACATGTTATTCCTCTGTAAGTACTTCAAAGGCTGTCAGGAAGAGGAAGGTCAGGATCTCTTACTGCTATGAGACTGGAGGAGATGGAGTAATAATTTCATTTTGTGACAACCCAGATTCAGGCTGGACATCAGGAAAAGCTTCCTCACTGTCAGAGCCATATGGCAGTGGAACCAACTGCCTAGACTCGAACCAGCCCACACTAGAGACATTCAAAAAGTAGCTGGAAGCCATCTTAGTGGGATGGTGTACATTGGTGTACTTCAACAGCAATGGGCTTTGTGGCCCCTTCCAACTCTACTATTCTGTGATTCTATAAACCAAAAGCAATATCACCAGGAGGCCAGACTCTCTCATTAGGCTGGTCTCCTAGCAGGATCACCTAAGGTGGAATTTTCAGAGTGGGAAAACCAGACTGAAATGCATCCACCTACTACGGGAGGAATGATCACATCAGCTGAAGAGAATGGATATCCCTAACAGTTATTGTAGGAGACACTGACAGAAGATCTTTCACAGATGAAAACAGTGACACTCAAGCTAACTCTGGTTAGTAGTATTCAGAAGAAGGCAATGGTGGACCGCTTCTGAAAATTTCTACCTTTAAAACTATGATGAAGTAATCCAAAATGGGGCAATAAATGAGACTCCCATGATAGTCAACCAGCTACTGGGGAAAAGCAAAGGACAAAGAGAAACAGAAACAGAGCGAGTCAGAAGGGACCTCCTGGGCCCTCTGGCACCAGCCGGCTCCGCTCACGACATGCCCACCAAGAGGAATAGCACTGTTGCTAATGTGACAACTTGGTCAAAGGTGAAAGTTTAGTGGCTGATGTGCACAGAGCTGACAGGAAGGTGTGGTGCAGCATAACACACATAGTTGGAACATGGAATGTGAGAACTATGAATCAAGGCAAACTGAAGCCATAAAGCATTACATGAAACATTGTGGTACTTGGTGTCGGCAAACTAAAGTGGATTGGAAAGGGGCATTTCTGTCGAAGAATTTTACTCTGGAAATGACAAACAGAGGAAGGAGGATTTAATACTGAGTCAAGATGTAGCACAGACAGTAAGAGAGTATAAACTAGCCTAACTCATTTCAATCAGAATTTTTGTAAAAAATATCAACTTGAATAACCATAATTCAAGTCTCTACTCCAACAGGAGATGTTGAAGAAGAAATTCATAGGAAATTGATAACACATCCAAATAAGAGTGGAAATTGATAACATTCCCAAACATGGTAATTATACGTGACTAAATTGCAAAAGTAGGAAATAAAGTAGAATCCAGTGTTGTAGGAGAATTTCTTAGAAGGTAATATTCCTTCCTTCTACAGTTGTCAGGTTTCCATTATAAAGGCTTACCAAACCATCTTTCAAACCAACATGCTCTGTTCCGTTGATGACCTTTAATTTCCTCTGTCTAGTCACTGATTTCAGGCAAGAGTATCATACTTTGGTGCTTTGTACTTCCAGTTATGGCTTTTTAGAGAAGGGCAAAATAAATAGAATAAGCTGGTTCCAGAGGAACATGTTTTAGGGTGTATGAGACTGCAGGAGATTTTCTACCTTCTTTCCATGGTTCAGCCTCATAGGAAAAAAGAACGGAACACCCTAGATGCATGTACAAGACTCACGTTGCTGTACTTCTGAGTTTTGTCCCTTGGACTTCATTCCATACATCAAAGACGAAGCTGTCCCTAAAGCTCCCATTGGATCTTGGAGTGCATTATGCTTCCTTATCGGATATGAAAAGTATCACCGCACACTCAGTGAAGGGGCAGCTCTATAAACCTACATCTACATTCTCCTAAAAATGAGTAACTCATAAAAATGAGTAGCACACGCACACACAGAGAAGTCATGGACGGAATTTAATTAATTTTTCATCTAATGATGTCCAGCCTGACTCTTGCTTCTTGAAAATTCTGTGCTTTTGGTTCTGCTTTTCGGACTGGATAGAGTTGTTATTCTTTATGTGGTGGTAGAACTGGACCAGTCAAAACAGAGGATGGAAAAAGATAAAGGTGGACAGTTAGGGAAGAAAGGTGGTACAGAATGGTGTGTAAAATATTTACAAGTCAGAAAAATTTGATGTTTCAAACTTTAAATCATTTCTGAAGACTCTAAGTAGTATGACTCTGAGTAGCACTTGTGAAAGGGATCTCAGGGTACTGGTTGACTGCAGGCTAAACATGAGTCAGCAGCGTGGTACTGTTGCTTAATACCATGTCAGTTTACAATGAGACCCTTTTCATTCATGATTTAAGTGTGGATTAAGATTAGGCTGCTGACCTGGCTTGCACTACTGAAACCTGGGTAGATGAAGCTGGTGGGGTCACCCACTCCTAACTCTGTCCTCCCAGGTACTTGGTGCAGCACCAACGTCATCTTGGGGGCTGTTGAGGGCTGGTGGCCACAGTCCATTGTGAGTCCATCTCCCTCTCAAGGCTTTATGAGTGTCTTTACCTTGTGTTGGACAATTGAGACAGATTAGGGTGTACTGTTGATGTACTGCCCATAGCATCCCTGTCTGAGCTGGTGGAGGTGGTCTCTGACTTGGTGTTGAGAACTCCCAGGATGTTTGTCTCAACATGTCATCAGCCCAATGCATATAAAAGGTCATATTTTGGACCTGGCTTTCTCAACTGGACAGGAAGATGGTGATCTAAAAATTGGGGGGCTTACTTCTACCTCATAGTCATGATCAGATCATTTCCTTCTGAAGTTTGGACTGTTGGCACCTTTTCTCCCCTGCAAGGGGGCTCATTAAGATGATCCATTTCCAAAGGCTGATGCATTCCAGAAGACTGGAGGATTTTCCAACTGATATGGTAGGCACTCCTGTTGAAGCCCAGGTCATTCTGTGGAACATGACTCAAGTGGTTGACACAATCACTCCCAAGTACCCTCTTTTCTGTTGCTATATGTCAGAGCTGAGGGCAGTGGAGGAGGAGGGAAGATGTGGAGGAGAAATCAAAATGAATCCAACTGACACAGCTCAGTACTCATTATTGAGCCTGTTCTGTATTGCTGAAGGCAGCAAGAAAGTGTTTTATTGTCTCCAGCATTGCATCCTCACAGTGCCATCAACTGGATATTTTTGGGTGGTTTGGGGCCTTTTACATCCTGGCCCGAAAGGAGATCTGATTGAACCCTCAGAAGCCCCCTGTGACAAATTTGCACAGCACTTTGATGGTAAAGTCCCTTGGATCCATAGCGACTTGGACACCACAGAGCACTGACTGGTTCCATTCTACTGGATTAATTTCAGCTATTGTGGCCTGATGGTGTGGATAGGGTGCTTGGTTCAGTTTGACCTATGACCTGCTCACTTGATCCTTACCTGTCCTGACTGATTGGAAAATCGAAAGACGGAAGCGTGTCTGGGTACAGGAGGCTCTCAGTGCATGTCCGTCATGATCAACTGTAATGTCTCTTTGGTAAACCAGCAGTGTGAATCTTGGTTTCTACATACAGTTGTTTTTACAGGAAAGATACATTTGCTGCCATAAATGTGGCCTTGGGCAAAGAATTCTTATATAGGTCCCTTTCCTGCTCATCAGCAGACAGGCCCAGGCTGGGTGTGATGCACAGCTTTCCGATACTCCTCTCCAGGTTATTGTATTCTGAAAGAAAATGGGACATTATCCTTAATTTAATGTTTTCTTCAGTGAAAAAGATTATATTGCTTCATTCATTTTTAGCCGAATCTATTGATTCTGGTAGGACATGGAACTCAATTTGGTTTCATACCAATCTGGAGAGACTTCCTTCCGTACTTAGATTCTTTATGCTACTGGTTTATTCCCTGTTCTCATTATTCTAATTCTTTTTAATTTTGACTTTGTTGGCAGCCTACTACGTACAGTACTTTCACTTACTTTTTTTTCAGATTGAGAGTGGATATCTGTTGGAAGAGCTTGGGAATTTTATTCCAGTCACCCAAGCTCATTTGGAGGAGTTTCTATCACAAGTATGATGTCTCATTACAAAACAGAAGGAACAAACTCAAGTTTACCACTGTTTAGTATATGTTATATACTCTATATATCATTCTGATCTTAACAATCCCTTCAATTGCATATTCTTTTTTTTAGGCATCTGCTGCATTGGCTAGAAAGAAAGCAAAAGACCTACATAAAGAGATAGTGACATTTTGGCATAAGAAGAAACCAAGTAAGTTCTTACCAGAGTATTATAAAAACTAATAAAATATCTGCTTGCATGACGAATTTGTGTTTCAGGGAAAGGACCCATTTAGTGTAGGGTCCTTAATGAAGATACATTGAATGCATGTGAACGTCAAGCCAAGGACACTGAGACAAGAATGAACTGCACACTCATCTCTATTGTGACTGAGATGCAGTTTGGAAATGTTTGCTTCAGCTTTTGATTAACCATAGCTTGTTGTGTTGCCTGAATCCAGCAAACTGTGGCCAATTAAAAGAAGACACAAAAGTTCTAAACTCTTCAAAACACATACTAGATGTGCAGATAAAGTGGGATGAAAGCACAAGCCTGTGGTGAAATTTGGATCAGATGCATCTCCTTAAGCCCTAGCTTATTGCAATGTTCTTAACTGCAAGAATCACGGAAGAGTAGAATATTAGAGATGGAAGGGACCATGAAGGCCATTGGGTCCAACCCCCTGCTGTTGCAGGACAGCGGTTTACACCATTTCACTCAGATGGCCATCCAGCCTTGTTTTGAATGTCTCTGGTGTTGGCGAGCCCACCACCTCTCTGTGGAGCTGGTTCTCTCGGTCTTTCCTCATAGGGCAGTGTTTCCAAACCCTGGATCATTTTTGATGCCCTCCTTTGTACCCTTTCTAATTTATCTGCATTTTTCTTAAATCCTGGTGCCCAGAACTGGACACAGTATTCCAGAGGAGGTCTGACCAGTGAAGAGTACAGTACATTTGCCCTTTGGTGGCTGCGTTGCATTGTTGGCTCGTATTTAGCCTATTGTCCACAATTACTCCGAGTTCGTTTTCTTTTTCTTTTCTGTTGAGCCATGTATCCCCCATCATCAGTGCATCTGGTTTCTTTTTCCTAGGTGGAGGATTTGGCACTTGACCCTATTGAATTTCATTCTGTTGCCAATTTTGGATCCACCTAATAGAAATGTAGAAACAGAGTGAGTTAGAAGGGGCCTCCTGGGCCATCTAGTCTGATCCCTGGCTCCAGCCAGCTCTGCTCAGGACATAATTTTCTATCTAGTCCAGTTTTTGCTAATTTGCTTATCAGACTGTCGCGTTGTACTATGTTGAAAGCTTTGCTAAAGTCTAGGTAGATTATATCTACAGTGTTCCCTCTGTCCTTTTTGGGAGGTTATCCAGTTGAAACTGAGGTTTTGACTGAGGTTAACCAGTCAGAAATGAATATATGCCTCTTTAATACTTATTCCTCTCAAACCGCTTTAAGACAAACATTTTCATTTTGTGCATAGATATTAACTATTGTATAATCTTCTCTTATTTCACCCTGTAAAACCTGATAGCTTCCTCTTTCATCTTTATTATTCACCTTAAACTCAGCTTTCTTAGAAATCATAATTCCTACTCCCTTTAATTTTGAGCTTCCAAAAACTTTTCATAAATATTTGGCCATGATAGTTTAAGTTCATTTACCCCTTTCTTTTTATGATGGGTCTCCTGTAAAAAATACAATATGTGCTTTTCTTTATTTATCATCACTTCAATTAGATTCTTTTTAATTACACTCCCTAGTCCCTTAACATTCAAGGATACTAATCTCATCATTTTAACCATATCCTGTTGAAGACATGCATCCTTATTGGTCCTTTGTGTAACTTCTAACACCTAAATAAAAGGAAAAAGAGGAAAAGTATTATTATAACTTCATAATACTATCCACCCATCCAATTTCCCTTTACCCCAACACATACCTAGTATCTCTCCCTTCTTCCCCCAAAGAGATGTTCTCCTAGGTGTCACCAAAATATTTTAGTGGAGGGAGGAGGAGACAAACTACTGGCTCCATGTCCTAATGTCTCTGTCACTTCATTAACTATTACTAATTAATCCCATTCCTCTTAGAAACCTAATTTACACTGTTTAATCATCTGTACATCATATTTCTATTCCCTGTATTTTACTCTGTATTATTGTCTCCCAATTATCATCTTTTTAATTACCATCCATGTCTGTTGTTACATTCAGTCTTAAATTGTATATCTTCTTATAATGACATAGAGAAAAATGAAGGCAAGAAAGGAAACATAGAGACAGAGCGAGTCAGAAGGTGGTCTCCCGGGCCATCTAGTCTGACCCCTGGCTCCAGCCAGCTCCGCTCACGACATGCCCACCATGAGCATGTCTAGCCTATCCTTGAACACCCTCCCTGATGGGGCCTCAACCACCTCCCATGGAAGCCCATTCCATACCCTCGGGGTCCTAACTGTCAGGAAGCGCTTCCTGGCATCCAGATTGAGCCTTGGTTCCCTGAGCTTGGCTCTGTCAGAGTGTGTCCTGCATTCCTCTGCAGGGAAGAACAGGTTTCTACCCACCTCCATGTGACACCCCCTCACATACCTGTATGTCTCCAACAGAAAGGAAGATGGAATTAGAAAAAAGGAATCTGTGTGTGTATGTAAGTGTATATGTGTGCACGCATAAAGAAAAACAATATAGAAAAAAAACTCCATTTAATATAATTTCGTTTAATATTTTCACTCCCAACCTTTCCATCTGTTTCCTGCATCATCTCTCCTTCTTCCCCTTTTTCTTGCCACCTATTCATCTGCCTGTTTTGATCTTTCTTCTTCCACAGGTCTAATAGTTTGAATTGGGAAACATTCACCAACAGCTCCAACATCATCATCTTTACCTTCTTGATCATCTCCTTCTGATGCTGTTTTCCAGTCTTGATCAATTTTTGCTAATTCTTGTTTCTGCAATTTGTGCGATTACTGGAAGTCACCCCCCCCCCATTTTATATTTATTTAAATTTATTGGCTGGGTCCTATCTGCTATTTAAGTGGACTTAGGCAGAAAAGGTCTGTGTCTTGCAGGAGATTAAAGCATTGTACTTAAGCATTGTATTGAACTGCTGTACATTTATATTGAATCAATAACAATAGTTTTTAAAAGTTTAAGGTTGTTCACAAGTTGTTGATGTTATTAATTTTGCAAAGGTCCAAATAAGAAAGACTATTCGTCTAAGGAACAGAAAGCCGATGAAAGTGATGGGAGGCAAAGCAATGACCTGCCGAGTCATCAACATCCTCCCCATGGTAAATCTTTAATCCGTTCCAGTGGTAGTGGAAACATTTCAAATAAGAGGTATGTGTTCATTGTTAGTCTTCTGAAAGAAATAATATGTGTGAATATACATTGCCAGAGGAAAGGGTCCTGAGGAGCGCAAGAAAAAAATGATGCAGGGTTTGGAAACACTGCCCTATGAGGAGAGACAGAGAACTGGGCATGTTCAGCCTTGAGAAGAGAAGACTGAGAGGGGACAGGATATCCCTCTAGAAGTACCTCAAAGGCTGTCACAAAAAGGAAGGTCAAGATTTCTTCTTGACCTTCCAGAGCGTAGAACACGGAATAATCAAGTCAAGTTGCGACAACCCAGATTCAGACTAGGAAAGCTTCCTCACTGTCCGAGCAATACAACAGTGGAACCAGCTGCCTAGAGAGGTGGTGGGCTCTCCTACTGTAGAGACATTCAAGAAAAAACTGGACAGCCATCTGAGTGGGATGGTGTAACATGGTGTCCTGCAACTACTGGGGGTTGGACTCGATAGCCTGCATGACCCCCTCCAACTCTACTGTTCTATGATTTTATGATCGACTGCTTCTCTTGACTGTTTCAGCTTTTTCCAATGTGCTGCCTTCTTTGTTTTTCAATATAGGGTTGAATCGTTCAATTGTATGGATTAGTTTTAGCAACGTATTGTTGCAGATCCTGGATAAACCAGTCCATTGTAATTCTTGTTCATCAATTCTGTGTAATCATACACATGGGCTCGCCGTGGAGTGCAAGGCCTAGATTAGGATAAAACTTCCATAGCTCAGTGTCACGGCACTCCGGCAGTTGCATCACTGATCAGATCTCATCCAACTCATGCGTTTTCCCTTTCCCCCCTGCTCTCTACCTCTTGATTAAAACAAACAAACAAAAAAATAGATAGAGCTTTTTCTTCTTAAACATCCTTTTCTTCTTACTTTTTTCCTCTCCAGCCTCATCTCGAGGTTGTATTGCTGATCTCTTTCTAACCAGAGGGAAGGAGATTTAACCTTACTTCTCTCTCTTCCTCCCTTCATGTGTATCACCCTTTCCCAATTTTTCAACTGTGCATGGCTGTGACCTGGCTTTCCACTGCTGTTCTCCATGCGCCACTCACTTGCCAGCTGTGGATGGCCACTCCTGCTGCCTCCGTTGCCTTGGCGAGGGGCACATTGTTGAAACATGTGCACATTTCTAAGCTTTTAAAAAGCAACAGGCAGACCGCCTGAAATTTGTCTTGTGGTAATGCGCCTTAAGCATGGCAGACTCCTCCAAACCGCTGAGCAGTCTGTTTGACAAGGAGGTCCTTCCTCCTGTAAAAGTGGCGCTGGTTGTTAGGTGACTGCACTGGTGGGAGGTTCAATTGGGTGAGAAAGGGGAAGAACAAAGGCGGTGGGCATGACTCTACAGTGCTCTGTACACAGGAGCCAAATGCCAAAAGGGCTACAAGAAAGGCTGGGAAAGAGGAATATTAGAGATGACCTAACATTTCAATCTGTGTGTTCTCAGAAGCGTGTAACAATAAAGTCTTTTGGAAAAGAAGCTTAGAATAAGTCTGTTTACTTGAGAGGAGAACCACTGCTCACAATGTTTCTTTTAATAGTTCTCTAGCTAAGAAGTCTGGCCTTAAAAAGTCTCTTCAGTTCGAAGCATTAACCTTTGATTCTGGACCTGAAGGACATTGTTCAGAGAACTTAGAATTGCCAACATCCAGTTTGAACAACCTCATAGGCATGGTGGCAGAAACATCTGAAGACAAATATCGCCTTTTAGACCAGAGAGATAAGATCATGAGGCAAGGTAAGAGTTGTTGATTGTAACAAAAGGCCAGAAGGAACTGGACCAAAACAGCCCAGTGCTTGGATCCAGCCCTGGGTCCTAGACATCAGATTTAGCAGCACAACTCACCCAAACACCAAATCAGAATAAAAGTTCACTAAAACAAAGGGAAAATTGAGAGGGTTGACTAGGAATACAGAAAAGAAGAGGGAAAGGGCAAAATTATAGCAGCAATAGTAGGGTGCCTAGTGTCTTCATCCCAAGTATCTTGATTCCTTGGTGGATCACTGGAATAAAACAAGAAAGCTAATCCTACTGTTTGATTACTTAACAGAACTCTTCTAACAGCAATGATTTCAGAAGTAGGTCAGGGAAAAAACACCTCTGGCAAGGTTAGAATCCAGAGCGCCATCTAAAGTTCAGATTTTTTTTGCTTCCTTGCCCTGGTGATGTGGTGATGCCTGGCAGCCAGTCCTAGGAGGCCTCTTAGCAGATGTTTAGCACATGAGGGTGGTATATATCTTCATACAACTATATGTGAGATCAAGAAAAACCAACTGTGGACTGGGACAAAGCTGATGAGACATGGCCAGCAGCTGCAGTCCGGCTTTCCTTCATATGGATGGAGTATAAGAACAAGGCTGCAGTTAATTACATTTTCATAAAATTACTCCGTTGAGTGGTATTGTGCCCATTCATTAATTACTGATTAATATTCTGAAAAAATGCCTATTTAGAAATTGGAAAATTTTAATGGAAAAGTAAAACAGTATATTTCCCCCCAGAAAATATCTTCTGCCCATATCATTATGAAAGAGAAGCAGCGCTAATCCAGTTTAGTATGTATGTGAAGGGGGGTCAGTTGGATTTAAACATTGAATCCATGGCTTGGATTTGCTGCTTGGTCATTGTAAAGACTGGTGTTTTCATGAACATTAACCTTTTTCCTAATAAGTGCAAACAAAATCCTTTAAGAGGCATATTATCTAATCTTTAATTTCTCTCTTCCTTAGCGCGAGTAAAACAAATAGATCTTGGCAAAGCTAAAACCTTTGTTGGCACATGTCCAGACATGTGTCCAGAAAAAGAACGTTACATGAGAGAGACAAGAAAACAACTTAGTTTCTTTGAAGTGCTACCAGGAACTGACAAGGTAAACAAAAATCTTCCATGGCTCATGCTGCTGAGATCCATTTCAGGAATAACCTTGTCATTATTTGTGCTTGGATACATGGTGATTTTGCAGCTAAGAAAAGATCTGAGTTATCTTCTAACTACACTGCAGTTTCTTGGCATGATTTTAATGTGTGTGGCTTGAAATTTATTCTTTGTATTGACAATATCCAGGCAAGATGAAATTTTCGTGTGTGTGTGTGTGTGTGTGTGTTTGTTCTCTGGTAAGACACACAGGTAGTTGTCCTATACCTATCAGTAAGATTAGGAAAGCAGGACCACTAACAGACAGGTAAGGAATTATCTGCACTCACAATTTCCCTACCATACAGTAAAATATTAGGTTATAAATTAATTTCTCCCTGCACCGCACTCTGCTTTCTCCGAGTCCCCCAGCAGGCATGGATATTTAAGGCAGTGTACTGTCAGGGAAGGGGCAGGAAAGTAAGGAAAAGTAAGTGAATTGATGTATCTGGTTCTCAAACATGGTGTCCATGGGCATCACTGTGCTCATAAATAGCACTCTTGGCACCAGGCAGGCTCTCCCCCACACTTGGTCTGGATTTTGTTTTATTTTTGATGTGTCACTCAAGAGGCTGGCATGCTGCATACTGAAGAGCTGACCTCCAGCACTGCTTTATTTGTGTTCAAATAGTGGCTTTGTATTTTTGAACTCAGCCCCCAGTGAGGTACTGCTCCAAAATCTGATTGATCCATTCTGTATGTTCATTTGTCTGTGGGTGGTAGGCTGACAACAACCACCTCTGATTGCTCAGGAGTTCAAGAAAGATGACCCAGAAGCAGGAGGTGAACTGAGGCCCTCTATCAGAAATAACTATGACAGGTAGACCATGGAAGCAGAAGATGTGAGTGAGGAACCAGTGGGCTGTCTGTGACATGTTAGGAATTTGGCGAAGAGGAATGAAGTGGGCCATCTTAGTAAGCAGGTCTACTGCTATCAGGATGGCAAAGTGACCCATTCACTTTTATTGCCAGCGGTTTAGACATTAATGGCTGTGTGTTGAGTTATTTTGAGGGGACAGCAAATTTACACTGTTATACAAGCTGTATACTCACTACTTTACATTGTAGCAAAGTGTCATTTCTTCAGGGTTGTCACATGAAAAGATGTAATAAAATATTTACAAAATGTGAGGGGTGTACTCACTTCTGTGATATACTGTACCTTCACCTTCCACTACAGCACAACCTCCTGTCCCAGGATGGGGGCAGAGTGCTCCATCCCCACATCAGGACCCCTTCCTGACAGCCTGGAGGATTGATGGAATTGTATTTCTTCTTGAAAATTCTGCATCCAGTTCATCATGCATATTTTAACTTGCTCAGTCTCAGTATCATATTGGAGTTTTTGCTTATAAATTAGTCCTAGTAAATTATCTTTTTGCTGTGTAATCAAATTTTCAAAGTTCATCAGGTCTCTTATAATACCTTTCCCTGTTTGGATTTCTCTTTTCAGTCTTGATACCAATTGCTAGTAAAGAAATCATTTTATATTTTTTTCCTTCATCCTTTAGTTCTTGCCATGGCTTAATTCTTCCATGTTGGTCAATCACATTTCCATATGTTATAAAATCATTATTTTTCCTTAAGTACTTATCATAATATGCTTCAATTGGGGAAGAGAAATTGGTGGACTAATTCTTTTTCCTAAGGAATACCAAACTTTTATTAGACCATCTCTGAGTATGTGACTGTTATTTGGTATTAAAGCTTTTTTCATGAATTCCTTTGTCCATAAGCAACTGTGTATTATTATTCTTTGAAATCGGTTGTCTCCAATTTTACTAGTCTCTCATTAGGATTTATAATCCAATCTTTAATCCAAACCAGACTTGCCAGACAGTAATGTAATTGAATATTGGATACTGTGAGGCCTCTTCTCTCTTTTTCATCTTGTCAGTCTTTAAATCTGATCCTTGGCTTTTCCCCTTTCCACATAAAAGTACATTCAGTTGTCTTTTTCCCTGTCTAGAAATTGGTATCATTGGGAATAAAATGTAGTTTAGGTAAAACATTAATTTTTATAATGAAAATTCTCCCCAACCTTGATACTTTTAATTTTGACCATTGTTGTACGTTGCTCTGCATCTTCATCCACATTAGCTTATATTTATCTTGAAATAGTGTATCTTCTTGTTTCATTACAGATTTTAATAATTTTCATTTTTCTCTTGTTAATTTTATAACAGGAATAATTTTTCATTTTGGTCCTTTATATGTTGCACTGATAGACGTAGGTTTAAAATAATCAAACCACATCCTCAGCATAGCCTTTCATTTTGTATTCTTCACTATCTCCTTTCAGGCCTTTAACTGTTTGGGTCTTGTCTTATTTTCGTAGCTAACACTTCTAGTATAAGGATAAATAGAAGTGGGAACTGTTAGCAGTTACTAACTTTCTTGAGAGATGTAAACAGGGGCAAATATTTTTCAGATCTTGGCTTGAATGGAATGCAGCTGAATAAGGTAATCCTTATTCATAGTTCATTTTTATTTTGTTTTTCTTTTCCGAGGTTGACCATACAGCAGCAATTAAGGAATACAGTAGATCTTCAGCAGACCAAGAAGAACCTTTACCACATGAACTGAGACCTTCTGAGGTGTTGAATATGACCATGGACTATTTAGTAACTCAAATCATGGATAAAGGAGAAGGGTGCTACCGAGAGTGGTACGATTTTGTATGGAATAGAACTCGTGGGATAAGAAAGGTAAATGCTTTTGGGAAAGCCCTTGAGTCTGATGATGTAAGACAGTAGTTATTTGCTAGTCTTACCCAAACACTTAGATGAGGTGGTGGTAGTGCAAAGTTTAAAAGTCTACTCTTTCATATATTTAACAGTATTTATTTTGGTTACATTTTATTGAACTATAGCAATTTTACCAAATTATCACAGACAGGTACTTTTTAAAAGCAAAAAAATCTGTGTCTTAAGCACACTTGGATTCGACCCCTGATCACATCCAAGCCAATGGGCTCTGATCTTGTGGTGACTGATCAAAAAAGACATGTTGGTATTGTAATGGGTAACTCAGTGAAAATGTTGACTCTACTATAAAATATTCAGGAGAGTTATCAAAAATAACACTTACAGTGTCATAAAGCATTTATACAAATCTGTGGCATGACCATAGACACCACATCTCAAAAAGGATATTACAAGGGGCTTGAGGAACTTCCTTCCCATTGTTCCCAAATAATGTTTGGGGCTTCTTAGCTGAAAAAAAGGTAAGAAACAGTGAACATGATAGAGGTATATAAAATGGCCTGGCGAGAGTGGACAGGGAAACCTGAGATCATCCAATAAAGCTGACTAGTAGGAGATCTAGGACAGATCCAGGAATGGCATCTACACAGAGTACTTAATAAGCATTCTGGTGCAACAGGATGGAGGGATGGCCTCCAACTTGGGACAACTTTAAAAAGGAATTGAACAAATGCTTAGTTGTGATGATAGCTATATTATTTCCAGGATCAAAGGCAGTTTGCTTCTCAGTGCTAGTTGCTGTGGAACACAGATAAGAGGGTGATAGTGTCATATTTGCAGTATCATAATAATTTGTCACTGAAGGAACAGAATGCTAGACTGGATAGAGTTTTGGGTATGATCTTGCATATACACAGATTCATGGCTGTTTGTTTTCCTGCCGAAAAGAAAATGAGAGATTTGCCAGAGCGTTTTAAAAAGAAACACCTACCTTTTAAGAGTTGTTGAAAGAAGTGCTTGCAAAAAGTGGGCAGCCTCACCATCTTTACTTTCCCTGTACTTGGAGACTGGGAAAAGTGAAATAAAATATGGGCACTGAGAACTGTGAGGAGAGGACTAATAACCCTGAGGATCTCATTGCGAATCTGTGGGAAAGTTGCTATGCCCTTTGGTGAGGAAAGATCACTTGTGGCTTTGTTTTCCCTTGAGAGCTCTGTTTGACAGCTGTCAAGTGAATGCTACTTGCTACTTCTCTTGGTCATTATCCATTGTTGGTGCCTTATCATGGCATTGTCCAGGCAAGCCTTCTCATCTGTCCAACTATGGAAAAACTAGCCCTCCCAAAAAAGTATTAAGAAATTCAATTGTACAAGAAAAGAAGGAAGGACGGACGGACGGACGGAAGATGAATCTCTGAACCATCTTTGTTACCCTCCTCTGAATCTTGTCTAGTTTGTTTGCATCTTTCTTAAACCATGGAGTTCAGAGGTGGACATGGTGCTCCAGATGAGGCCTAACCAGTGCTGGGTAGAGAGAAACTAGTATTTCATGTAACTTTAAGAGTTCTTAAACCAGTGTCACTGGATGAGATAAAGTGAACTGTAGGCTATTACTGCTCTCATCATAGAATCCTTGGGATGGGATCCATGAGTATCTAGGATAATTATTGTTGTGTTAAGCAATTCATTAGTAGTAATGTTTGAGATGACGATGTCTTGATTTTGAAAATTGCAGAAGGGAGCATTGTATAGTAACTATAATTAAAAATGTCTGCAGTTTTTCCACTTTTATATTTGACCAGGATATAACGCAGCAACATCTCTGCTGTCCTCTGACGGTTTCCTTGATTGAGAAATGTACCCGTTTTCATATCCACTGTTCTCACCATTTATGTGAGGAGCCTATGTCATCTTTTGATGCAAAAATCAACAATGAGAACATGACTAAATGCCTACAGAGCTTGAAGGAAATGTATCAGGACCTTTCAAACAAGGGTATTTACTGCAAGAATGAAGCAGAATTCAGGGGATATAATGTTCTTCTGAACCTTAACAAGGGTGATATTCTCAGGTGAATCTTTTAATGATTATGTTATACATGTTATGGATTTAGGGTTTTTTTTCACTTGCAATATTTGCAGAAGTTTTACAAAACTACAAAATGGCTGGAAGTGTTCACTTTTTAAGAGAGAAGATTTATTATTTTATAATACTGTCACACAATCAGTGTTGAGAGAGAAAAGTCCACTCAGTCTGACTTAGAGCAGAGCCATCCAGACACCAGTCTTTTTACATTTCAAGTATATGGGTAAAGAATTTCTAACTCATTGTTGATAATAATCTATGGTTTCTCTTGGGAGTCAACAACATAACTATATTTGTTTTATAAATACCCAAGAAAGAATTGATCAAGTGAAAGACTTCTTCTTCGTACCTGCTGCTGACTACAGTGACATGGTGATTGTCTCTTCTTGGTCTTCCTTATGTTCTAATAAAGGAGATGAAGAAATAAGGTCTAGATCATTCATCCATGTTCATAAACCTGCAGGCAAGATCTTTGCAAAAACATGCCAAAAAGAGAAAAGAAAAATGTAGTCTTTTCTAAAGAAACTAAACCAAGTGTCTTGAGATAACTCAATAACTAACAGGTTTATCATTTATTGATTTATTATGTTGTGCACTTATATGAACTTCAGCACGATTCATTGGATGTATGGTGGATATTAAGTAAAAAGGAAAGGAGAGAGCCAGTGTGGCGTAGTGGTTAAGAGCGTGGGACTGGGACTCAGGCGACCTGGGTTCGAGTCCCCGCTCGACCATGGAGCCAACTGGGTGACTTTCGGCCAGTCACACACTCTCAGCCCAACCTACCTCACAGGGTTGTTGTGGGGATAAGATGGAGGAGGAGAATGATGTAAGCTGCCTTCAGCCCTTTGTAGGAAAAAGGCAGGATATCAATCAGAAAAAACAAACAAACTTTAGACTGGCTACAAAGCAATGAGATTCAGGAAGTACATTCTGTATGTAGACTTATTCCTTTATCTCAAGGCCTTTCAGCAGCACAGCAGACATTTTCTCTATAAGTGTGAGCATGCATGCATACATACTTATCTCCAAATCAAGGATAACTCTTCATATATAAGATGAAATAGACTCCAGTTCAAGAAGACATGTGCCATGATAAATATGCTTATCTTTAAGATGCTACCAGTCATTGTTCTTTTATAGGAAGCTAAGGCAAGCATCTCTCTGGGATTAAGTAACCTTTGAGTAGTAAAAAATAATTAGTTTGTTTCAGGAATATCCAAACAAATATTTGGATACTCCAGCTGCATCGGGGACTGGAAGAGGATACTTGCAGCTGCATCGGAGCATGATACTGTGTGAATTTAATGCAGGGCTGGTTCATTTGTGCTCCTCTAGTTATTTTGGCATACAACTTCCATCAGGCCTAACCTAATTGCACTGGTTTAATTATATTAATGTATGTTTTATTTTTACTTGACTATGCATATGCAATTTTATTATAATATTTTAATTGTATCATTTTATTTATGTTATTTATTGGTGCTTTTATTGTAATGCCTCCCAGTGAGCACAATGCTAAAGAGTGGCTTTCAAATGAATCAAATAAAAACCAGTGTGACCAATGGTGACCCTTGATGGGACTACTACTGGATGTATAGCCAGAGGCATGGCTTCCAGAACAAGATAGGTGCTGGTACCACTCTGTAAGACTCTGGTGCGCCCGCAACTGGAATACTGTGTCCAATTATGGGCTCCGCATTACAAGAGGGACATAGCAAATTCAGCGCAGGTCACAACACAACCAGATTGAGGGCGGTGCCATATGAGATGAAATTGAGGGACCTGGGACTTTTCTACTTGGAGAAGAGTAGATTCAGAGGGGAACTTATAGCAACATACAGGTATGTGAAGGGGTGTCAAATGGTGTCACAGGGTTGGATGTCAGGAAGTAATTCCTGATGGTTAGGACCACTAGGATATGGACTGGGCTTCCATGGGAGGTGGTGGAGGCCCCATCAGTGAGGGTGCTCAAGGAAAAAATGGACACTCACATGTTGGACATTATATGAGTGGAGCTGACTTGTTCTAGGGATCAGACTAGATGGCCTGGGAAGCCCCTTCTGACTCACTTTGTTTCTAAAACATCTGGAGGGGTACCAGTTGTCCAACCATAATTTGGAGTCTAAGTAGCTATATGTTTCTTGTTGCATGTTCTATATGTGTGCTCTACATGGTAGCATCCGTCATTAAAGTAAGCTAATTCATATCCTCCTTTGTCTAAACAGAGAAGTGCAACAGTTTCGTCAAGCCGTCCGGAACTCCACTGAAGTTAGATTCGCTGTTCAAGCCTTTGCTGCATTAAACAGCAATAATTTTGTCCGATTTTTCAAACTTGTGCAGACAGCATCTTACCTGAATGCTTGCTTGCTACATTGTTATTTTAGTCAGGTAAGAAATAGCACTTCCAAAGTGATACTGAGGGAGGGGAAATCCAGAATGTGCATTTCTTATATTTCTAGAATGTCCATATATTAGTACTTTTTTCAAGTTTTTATTATTTTCTACCAATAAAACAATAATTATTCCAAAGACATCAGACATACAGGGTTGTTATCTTATTCTCTTTACAGTTAATGTATATTTCAGCCCTAAATATAATCTCATTTCTCTAACCAGTGATAAAAAAGTCCCAAGTTTGATAGTAGTGTCTATCTTCTTTTTCCTTAAGGGGCAAAGTCAGTCTGTCTATTTCCACACAGTCCAGTATCTTCTTTAAAATCAGTTCTTCAGTCGGTAATTCTTCGTTCCTCCAGTGTTGTGCAAATACAATCCTCGCTGCTGTTTATTACCTGTAAAGTCAAATATATGCTTTGTTTATCAAAGTCATCAGGAAGAATGCCTAATAGAAATACTTTCAGTTTAAATATTACAGGTCTTTGCAACATTTCCCCAAGCCATCTATGTATTTTAACCCAGTATTTCTTTGCTTTATCACAGGTCCATCACATGTGGTAAAAAGTACCAGGCTTTTGTTTACATTTCCAACATCTGTTTGACGTATTTGAACACATTTTTGCTAATGCCTCACCTGGGTTTGATGAGAAAGAGAGGTAGGGCTGAGTGTCATCTGCATATTGATGGCATCTCAGCCTCCCCCAGAAATTCCAGGTAGATGTTAAATAGCATGGGGGATAAAATAGGGCCCAGTGGTACCCCATTACATAATTGCCATGGTGCAGAGCAATAATCCCCCAGCACCACCCTCTGGGATCAGCCAGTCAACTAGAAGTGGAAGCAATTGCAATGCAGTACCTCCTACTCCCAACCCAACCAACCTATCCAGGAGGATACCATGACTTGTTGATATTTAAAATTGCTGAGAGGTCCAGGAGAATCAAGAGTCTCTGTCGCAGCAGAAGTCATTGCACAGGGTGACCAAGGCAGTCTCTGTTCCAAAGCCAGGGCTAAAGTCTGATTGAGATGGTTCTAGATAGTTTTATTCAGGAGTACTTGGAGCTGTTCAGCCTGTTCCTACAGGCCTTTAGTTATTAATATCTTCTGATTCCAAGTTAGTTTTTTTCAGTTTTTTGCTTTAATTAAAGAGGCTGGCACCACTCCCTTTTTCAAGGAGGCATTTACAGACTCCTGGAGCCAGGTACAAATCACTTCTTCAGTTTTAATAAAAAGCCATGATGGGCAAGGGTCAAACATTCAGGTAATTACACTCAGCTCTCCCTCTCGTTTTCATCTAACTCAGGTTTTTATGATTGGTCTGTGAGCCGCCCAGAAAGCCTCTGGCTATGGGGTGGCATACAAATGCTATAAATAAATAAAAGTAGGCAAGGCATGACCGAGCGCCCTGTCCACATCCTCAGGCCTCAATAACTGAAACTCATCCAACAAAAATGGACCAGATGGTGCTCTGGATACCTCTGTTAACTGGAGATGTATTAATTTTGGTGTCCAGTTCATGACAAATCCAGACAAAGTTCTATGCAAATTCATCACAGAATGCTACCAAGGGTTCCATAGTTTCTTTCTTTGGCCTAGATTGTAAAAGGACTTGAATCACCCAGAAAAGCTCTGCTGGACTGCACTGAGAAGATGCAGTACTGATGGAAAAGAACTGCCTCTTTGTCCCCTTGCCAGCCACGGGGAAGGCACGATAGTGAGCTCTAGTCATGTTTGACCTGACACTGCACGAGTTTTCCTCCACAGTACTCTAGCCATCTCCCCGCTTTCTTCATTGCCTTCAACTCAGGCGTGTGCCAAGGAGCTGGCTGGGCTCTGCTAAAGGGAAGAGGGCACTTGGGTACGATTGTGTCAACCACCCGTTATCTCCCTATTCCACAGAGAGACTTGAGTTTCAACAGAAGTCCCTGCCATACTAGTCAGAAACTCCCCCAGACTCTGGGAACCATCCAGATCCATTAGCCTCTGGGGGTGGACCGTTTTAAGAGGTCTCCCACCCCCTACAGAGGGGGAAAGGGGCCAAAAGTCTAAGCCTCAAAAGGAAGTGATCTGACCATGATAATGGAGGTTATGTTAATTAACTTCTAGATCACCTACTTGAGAAGACCAGATCAAGAGTGTGTCTTTTTACATGTGTCAGGCCAGTAACATGTTAAGACACATGGTTGTTATGGTTTCCATGAAGTCCTGACCCATCCTGGATAAAGCAGCCTTGGCTTGGACGTTAAGATCCTCCAGAACCATCACCCTGGGGGTCTTCAACACCAACTCCAAGACCACTTCCATCAGTTCAGGCAGGGAGTCTGGTGGGCAGCGGGGTGGATGGTAGACCAGCAGAATCCTTAATCTGTCTTGAATGCTCAGCACAAGGCACACACTTTCATTGGCCTATTAGAAGCCCTTGATGAGAAAGAACAAAACAGAATTCAAGCTGATTTTAGATTACAAGGCTCATAGCAAATAATGGAAGGGATTCTGTGTTCCAAGCTGGTTTCTTTTTTATTCTTATTATTCAGAAGAACATTACAAATAAGAAATCAGTGTCTCAGGTTAGCGCTATGACAGTCTTAACTTCCGCCAGAAAAGATAACTTGGAGCAGAATGCAAGTTGTGCTATTCCTTGTGCTTTGGGTGTTTTGTTTGCTTGTTTGTTTTTGCTTTTCTACAGGGTGGTTTTATTTTAGAGTAGCAACCCCCCCACCCCAACTTTGATTGATAGTATGCTAAATTGTTTTCCCTGCTCTATTTTAGGAAGTGGCTGGGATTAGAAGCAGAATGGATCATACACTACCAAACAGTTTAAATGTTTGGTAGTTTCACTTTCCAGTCATTTTAGACCTCTGACAGTTCAGAACATTAGTTTACATCTAATAGTTATATAGTTGAGATATGCGTAAAAACCCTGGTGTCAGGAAAGATAAATGGGGTGATTAATCTCATAATTATTAAAGAGTTCTGGGAATATGAAATGGTTCAGAATTGTTAGGAAAGGAAGTTTTACAATTTTTCTAAATACTGCTGAGGTTTACAACTTGAGGGGCTTAAGTGTCAGTTTGAGAAATGTTGTTCTATAGACATCTCAAAGATAATGGTAATATGTAAGCAAGACATACATCTCTCTTTTATTGGATGTCATCCAGTACTGCAAAGGCTGCCATCTTCTTTGTTCCCTTACCCTCCTGAACAGATTTTGTGGCTTTATGGAGATTATCTGTTTCACAAGTAGTGTCACCTTGGTAGACAGACATAACTGAATTTCTTCCATTAACACTGATGTGAAAAGCCAGTTTGCTGTGAGAAAATTTGAGATACCGCAATTAATTTAAAAAAGACTAACAAGTGCTCTTAAAATATTTTTCAGATTCGTAGAGATGCTCTAAAGTCTCTGACTATTGCTTATACTGTTAATGCTCAAAGATCAACCATATTTCCACTAGACAATGTGGTCCGCATGTTACTATTCAGGGACTGTGAAGATGCAACTGATTTCATAAGCTATTATGGTTTGAGTGTGTCTGATGGGTAAGTGCTAGATTTTGCATAGTTGCAAGCAGAATTGGTGTGTCTCAGAGGCAAAAAATGTTTAAGAGATGGGGAATTAGATGGATATAAGAGTGACTGAAACCCACACATCACTGAGCTGAAGGAATCAAATCTTTACATAACTTGGAATGGAAAATAGTATTAAGAACTATAAATTAAAACAATTGCTCCATGAGTACTAATTAATATAACTATGTGTTGAGGAGATAACAATTACTGACTTTTCATGATTTTTTAAAATTTTATATGTAATTGTGCAAGATCTCTTGATTTCTTTTTTCTATATTCTCTATTTAATGAAAATAATTTTTAAAAACCACATGAATCTTTACATAACTTGAGCTAAAGTTATGTTGTTTTACCTTGTCCAAGTTGTTCTTTCTCCTAGTAATTGATAGGGATAGCTATTTATTGGTCTGTTTAAAGGGTATTCAGATTCTGATTGTATGTAAATTCACTGAGTTGAGACAATAGCAGTTGTAATGAATATACTCTGGGAGTCATTACATTTATTTCCTTATATATGAATACTGATCACAGTTTTCTGAATGGTTGCACTTATATAGGAAGAAAGGGCACATGAGCAGATCAGGGGAACATGAAGATTTGACAAAGGAAAAAAAAAACCCTGAGGCAAAATACCCTTGCATTAGGTTGTAAGGGAATCCCCTGAAATAGTCCATTAAAGGCCAAGTGCATGCTTAGTTGCTGCAGAATGCTAAACTGTTGACAGTGAAATAAAAATGGGTGGAAGAAAGGAGAGAGAGGCTGGGATCCTGAACAACAGGAGGCAATCCAGCAACATATTATTATTGTTATTAATTTCATGTCTGTATTACCCAACTGCTAAAGCTCTCTGGGTGGCTCACAAAAATGCATACATAAAAGCAACATATAATTTTCAATGTATAGAATTTAAAGCAAAATTTAGAGCAGTTGAAGCAACTAAAACAGTTTTTCCAACATAACTAGACTGATATCAAAGCTCTCTTCCCCTACCATTAATGGTACTATTAACTACCATTAAATGCCTCAGAGAAATAGAGAGTTTTAACCAGGTACTGAAATGATAGCAAAGTTTGTGTAGGTCCCATTTGCTTTTCAATGAAATGAAATCAACAGTTAATTGTGACCCACCTGCTCTGTAGTTGGGGAGGCACTCTTGATTGTGCTTCTGGATTCAGAATTAATGTAGGACCTCCTTTCACTTGTCCTTAGAATCTTCAGTCAATATTAAGTCCAGCAATAATCAAGGTTTATGTATGGGAGCACTGTAGGATTTGCTTTCATTTTCTCAGTTTTCCAGGTATGGTCAGTCATTGCTAACCTAAAGTGATCAAAATAACTGAAGAATTGCATCCACATGTCTTCCTCTCTCGCTTTCCCCATGTATCCTTTGAATGAATGATGTAGAAGTCCTTAAGGAAGTAACAAGAAAATGGAAATAACTCTTAAGAATTTGCTGTGGCTCACTGTGGTTGCATATGTGCTTACAGTCTCTTACAGTCATAGGATTGGTTATGTGTCTTGCATTTTGTTTTTGCAGGTTTGTGGAGCTGAATCGGTCTGCATTTTTGGAGCCAGAAAGCTTGCGAAAGCCAAAGAAATCACTGTTTGTTGGGCAGAAGTTAACTGTGTCAGTTGGGGAAATTGTCAATGGGGGACCTCTCCTGTCTGTGACTCGCCACGTACCTGTGTGTAGCTTTAATGCACAAAACAAATACACCGGGGAGAATGCTGCAGTGGAGTCAGCCATCAGTACTCAGAAAGTCACTGCTGATATAACAGGTGAGTCAGAACTTGCACATCACAAATACAGAGGAGAGGTAAAGAGTTGCAGCCATAATGCAAACAAAAATCCACTGACATTAGTACACCTTCCATACACAAATACACAGCGGGAGCAGTAATAAATATTGTGCTTTTGAGTGTTCACAGTGCTTCATAACATTGCTTTACAGATGATGGGCTGAGGCCATCTAGTGTGTTCATAGCAGAAAATAAGATTCGAGTCAGGCATCTTCTGATCAGTGGCTCAGTTTCTTAGCCATTTGTCTATATGAGCCTCAATGTCTGGATCTCCATATGGCAACAAAAGATGTAAGCAAAATGACTGGGGAGATCCATCCTCGGCCATGAAACTAACTGGGTGACTTTGGTTCAGTCACTAACTGACAGTGTTCTTTTAGTGAGGATAAAATATTGAAAGAAAGAGAAGGATTATGAAAGCTGCCATGGATTCCTAAGAGGGAAAAAGGTGGGTTATAAATGTAATAAATAACATGAATGTCTTTGAATCATTCAAAGTGTTCACCAGATGGGTGTCTGATTATCCATATATTTATTTATTTTTCCTCCCAATAGCCAAAGCTCTCTGGGTGATGAACAATAATAAAGACAATAAAATAAAATATAAATAAATATTATAATAAATATTACATTAAGAGTTAAAACCATATTTAAAGCACAAATTCCATAAATCTTAATTTTTTTATAATAGTTGTAGTTAACAGGTATGAAAAGCCCCTTAGAATTAGGCAAGAGTTATATAACATAGTTGGCCCTCCAGGGTTCCTCAGACAGCAGTTCCCTGACCTCCCCTTTCTCCTGATTTCTTGGTTATTTTCTAGCCTTTGTGGGTTTTTTCTTTATTCTAAAAAGTTGAAATACCTTTCCTCAGACTTTATAACTGGCTTAACATAAGAACTTCAAGCTAAAATCTGCTGATATGTTTGGCTTCACCTCTGTTCCCTTTGATTTCCTCTTTTTCCTTGACCCACCACTAGAATTTAACCCCCAAGAGCTTCTCTGAAATGGAATTTAGCCCTCCTATTGAAAGAGGTTTAATTTCTGTGGATTAGGTTAAGGGTTTATTGTTGCATCTCATATTCTTTTTTGTGGTCTCTGTGCATTACACATATGGGCTCTGTATCTGCATGGAGTCTGTTTCTAAGGAAGATTTTACAGCTGAGTGTGTTTCAGCAGAATCTCCTCCCCCATTCTAGTGTTCAGTATATATTGTAGGAATTCCTGCCAGTTCCGTCAGTACTTCTTTGATCATTTTCTCTGTTGCTTGAGAAGTTCTTTCTCTGCTGCTATTCTTGCAAGCTCTGAATGTCCTATTATTTTCCTCAAAACTCTACTCCCTTCTCCTTTTATTCTTCATTGCCCTTTTTTTCTGTTTTCCCCATATCTTCCACATGAGCTATCTCCCTTGTCTGCTATTTTTATCTTCTATTTCCAACACATCTCTCTCTTTAGCTTCCAAGGCACCTTTCTATAGAATGCAGTGCCTGAATTGAAAGTGTCCCACCAACTTCTTTCTCAGACGGAGAGATCTGTGACTTCCTGACTTGACCTTCATCCAGGTCGACTCCATGTACTGAGGACCGTCCAGTCCAATCCCTTGGACTCCTGAACCCTTCCACACCATGTCTTCAAATCTTGGTGTCTGCTGGGCCTTTCAAAAAACAGGTTGGCCCTTTTGGCCAACCATACATGACCAAGTGTACCTGTTTGGTGGCCACTACTACCAGGGTCATCCATGAGAGCTGCCCATGCAACCACATGGTTATCGTTGGCCTCAACCACCACACCTTCACTGAGCCACACACTGGTCACCACTGAGGGCACTCTACCTTCTGACCAACAACCAGGCACATCATATGAATAACCTGAGTGACCTCCAGCTGAACTCTGGCTCGAACTCCAGAACAGACTATGGCGTGGACTCTGAATCGACAACTGAATCCAGGGAACCTATCTCTATCTCCCCTGACAACATTGTCTCCTCCCAAGGTCTGGGATCTGACTACCTCAAAACTACAATAGCAGAATTGAATCTGCAAATTCAGGACATAGTAATAGCAGCCCAACAACAGACACTCCTATGCCATGAAATGGGAAAAATTCAACAGATATTCCAGGGACCGTTCTGTACACCCTTCCACTGCTACCATTCCAAGAATACTCAAATTCCTCCATTTCCTTTACCAATTGGGTCTTAAACCTACCTCAATAAAAGTTTGTCTTCAAACTCCATCTACCATGGCCCCATCAAGGGCTAATCCAACTTCACCCATCCCCTCTTGCACCACTTCATGAAGGGACTGAAAAATCTACCCCCTCTGACCCAAAATATCATCCCCAGCTGGAGCCTATCCATGGCAGTGGTTGCACTAATAAAAACATCCTTTGAGCTACTTGCCACCATTGACTTAAGACTTCTGTCTTGGAAGGTCTCCTTCCTCATTGCTGTTACCTCAGCATGGAGTGCAAGTGAGCTTTGCACACTACAGATAGATCCCCTGTTAAGAGAAGGTTGTCTTCCATACCGCTCTTTGTTCCTTCTCAAAGTCTCCTCTTTGTTCCATATTGATCAAGACATTGTGTTACTGGCTGTTTACGCATCACCAACCACAGACATTGAGAGAATTCTCCACACTCAACATCCATCATGCATGGGCATTTCTGTCAGTCCCGAACTGACTCCATCCAGAAAACTAGGCGACTCTTCATAAAATACTTTTACCATTCCAAGGGAGAACCAGTTGGACCCCAGCGCCTTGCATACTGGATCTTCAAAATGATCAAACTGTACTGTCAGATCTGGACCTGCCTGATCGACCCAGAGCAAGAGCAGTCTCCAGGGCAATGGCTCTTCATGCGGGACTTCCACTAGAAGCTCATTGCTGGGCTGCAACACGGTCAACACCGTCCACATTTGTCCAGCACTACCGCCTGGACATCAGGGCAAGACAGGTCTGCTCCTTTGGGTGGGCTGTATTATCCTCCATCTTACAGTAATGACTGAATGTTTAGACAAGCTGAACTGTTCTAAACTATGTAGTAACGATGCCACATTTGTATAACAATGACTGAACAGTAGGGCTTGAAAAAATTCCTAAGTCATAACTTTGTTGATTTATAACTTAATGTAAAGACACCTCCCACCACCCTCTGAGGTATGTTTGCCAGTCACCCATATGTGTGATGCCCAGAGACCACGATGAAGAAAGACAGGTTGCATACCTGTAACTGGTGGATATTGGTATAGGTACTTTGATAGGTCCATATGTATACTTAAATCTTACCTCCTATTTCCATGGCAATAAATACTTGGGGACTGATAAACATTCCTGATATGGAGAAATTTTCCCAAACAAGGCACTTTGCAGGTGCAGCACCATATGTGTGAAAGCACAGATGACCACTTGAAGAACGACAGTTATAGGTATGCAACCTGCCTTTACCTATCTTAGTACTGTTTACTTCAGCTTTCAAGTGGCTCTTCCAAGTCTCTGGCAGTGGTCATTCAGAATCCAGCTACCTGAGGTCCCTGCAGATATTAGTGTTTCTTTGTAAAATCCCTGCAGATAGTGTTCAAACCTGGTACTTTTGCATGGAAAACATGTGCCCTACTGCTGTGGTATAGGTTTTCCTTTCAGAATTGGACCTGCACAAACCTGTTTTCTCTGAAGAAAATACTGCTTTTTAAATACAAACTTCTTTTTATTTTTTTGAGTAGCTGAATATTAAACCTTTTGATTTTGTCCACAGAACCAAAAGCAGAAGAGAGTGTAGACTCAGAAGCACTTCCAGATCCATCTTCATCATTGCTGTCACAACTCCCACCAGCACCGTTCCCTTCTACTGCAGGGTCCACCTTCCGGTCTAACACACAACTTTTGCCTCCCCTTTCAAAACCTCAGCATGTTTACAGTGAGAAGGTGAGGAGCTTCAGGAAATGTATTATGTTTATGTTTCAGACTTCTAATGTAACACTGTTCTTGATAGAAATTTTTGAATCTTTAAAAGGAGAACATGATGCACTGCCCCGTAGGTGCTGTGATGAAATATTGGGAAGACAAATATTGATATGACAGTGTATATCGATATTCAGATATTGAAAGTGACAGACAAAAAAAAACTGGTTACTTTGGCAGGTAATTGGTGGTTAATTGCTGGGAGGATCGTGAAGAAAAAACTATAGTTATAAATGAAAATCTCTTGAAGGCATAATTTTTAATTACAAGTAGGAAACAACAGCAGGATGTATTGGTGAGAGATGTCTTAGCTTATGAACAGATACTGGCATGATGTCAGGATAGGGGATGTTAATAACCATCATAGTGCAGATTTGGAATACTGTGTCTGATTCCATTTTGTGTCCAGTTGCTATTTAAACTGTGAAAAACCCAGTGAATGTTTGCAAGGAACAAGAACCTGCTCTGTGAACAGAGGTTGAAAGATGACTGAATAGTGAAAGCAGTAATGAGTTAATTGGGTTAATGATTCATTGGTTACAAAAACTAGTGACTATAATTTGATAACTAATAAATGTAGAACTGAATCTGAAGATTTGTAACTGGTTGAAATATACAGTTAATAAGCATAGAGTTTTCAATCCAAATTTCTGGCTAGATTTCAAGGATGAAATATCTGAAATATTTCATTTTGTCACCTTTCTCCTAAAACTGTTGCTGTAATGGAGTATGAAAGTTCTTGAGTAGAACTTACTTCCAAAGAAGAAAGAAAAAGGCTGTATCAAGGGGTCTTTGACCCCCTTTTAACAATCCGCATCTCCATTTTGCCAACCAGATGCCCTGGCTTAGATGTGCTTGCCTTGCATTTTCCTTATTCAAGTCCAGCTAGAAGATCCTCTTATTCACCATAAAGAGTAATGAGACATCCTTCTGTTTATTTGCATTCCATATTCAAATTATTAATTTCTAATGTGTCAAAATTAGACATGACTAAGTGGCAGATTCAGTTCACCTCTACTTCCACAGACAGTTTTTAGACTTTCACTTCTGGAAGCCCCCTACTACCAGGAAGTCCAGAACATGTGAAGATCTACATGCTTGCCATAGTCTCAAATCCATTCTCTTAGTAGTGTTTGTGGACCAAACTCTTCCTCTTCCTTGTACTCAGAAAGTTCTACAATAGGACTTTGTTTCCTTAGGATACGACAGGTTGACCTTTGATCCATTTGATATAAGTGCTGATACTAGAACCTAAATGCAGATGTCAGAGATCAAGATTAGTTAGAAATTGTCATGGATTTTATGCTGCCTGTCCAAACTTGCTTTACTCTGATATTATCTGTCCAATATTTTTTTTTCTAATTCAGCATAGCTGCTACTTTCTGATAGAGTGAAAGATGAGGGGCAAGAACAGAAAGTGAGCTGCAGATTCTTATTATAGATTTAAAGGGTGAACCTGGCAGCGTCTTCTGCCCTTCGCCAGGCAACTGACTGGTTGTCCTGAAACGTCTTCTCCCTTGAAATTGAGTTCTCTGTAAGGTGGTGGTAACTAAGTTGACAACTAAAAGTGAGACTGATGGTGGGTCAGCAGATTTATTAATCCTTTAAAGACTATGTAGGGAGTGTGTCAGAAGCTGGGTTACTTCCTTCCTCCTCTTAGAAGGTTATTTGGCAAAAGACACTTTATTTCAAATGTGCAGCCAGTAAACTTATAGCCAACAAAGGAAGAGTCTCTGAACATACATAGTATGGTTCATTGAACCTGAACTTGAAACTATGTCTGAGAACCCTTCTTTTCAATAATCCTGAGCTGCACTCCACTGGGACTACCCCTCTGCAGAAGGGTTAGCCTTCTAGATCTATTCAGGTCCTCTAGTTGGCTAGCCCTTCTCTGCTGATGCTGTGTTGTGGTCTGGGATTGGACAAGGCTCCTCTAGCTCCTCTCCCTTGTCTCTTCCTTGTACTTCCAAACCCTGTTGGTTCTCAAGGCCTGCCTGAACACCTGGAGGTCATAGAATACCAGAGTTGGATGGGGCTGTAACTAGTGCTGAGTAAAGGGGAACTAGTACCTCGTGTGAGTAGAAAGTGCTTGATGCAGCCCAATATAGCATTATTATTTTTTTTTGCAGCCTCATCACATTGTTGACTCACATTCCACCTGTGATCTATGACAATTCCAAGATGTATCTCACTTGTAGTATTGCTGAGCCAAGTATCTCCCATCTTGTTTGGTATTTGATTCCCTTTTTCCTAGGTGTAGAACTTGGCATTGGTCCCTATTGAATTTATTTATTTATTCATTTATTTATTTGGAACATTTATATGCCGCCCCATTCGCAAAAAGCCTCAGGGTGGCTTCCAAAAAATTTGATTCTGTTGCTTTCAGCCCGACACTCCAACCTATCAAGATCACTTTGAATTTGTTTTGTATTGCAGGGTATTAGTTATCCCACTGTTTTTTGTGTCACCTGCAGATTTGCTCAGCATTCCCTGCACGTCCTCATCCAAATCATTCATTAAACATTGAAGAGTGCAGGGCCCAGGACTGAGCCCTGCAGTACCCCACTTTTCACTTCTGTCCAAACTGAGAAGGTGCCATTGAGAAGCACCCTCTGAGTCCAATTCAGTATCCATCTATGGATCCATCTGATAGTTGTACTTTCAAACCCACATTTAATCAGTTTGCTTACCAGAATGTCATGTGGCACTTTGCTGAAGAGCAGATGTATTGTGTCCCAAGCATTCCCACAGACAATCAGGGAATTTACCTGATCAAAAACTGAGATTGGATTAGTCTGGCAAGACTTGTTCTTGTTAAATTTGTGTAGCCTTCTACTCCATTGTCTTCAGGGTGCTTACCAACTTCTTTATTATCTGCTCTGTATTTTCCAAGGGATTGATTTCAGACTAACTGGCTTGTAGTTCTCAGGATCTTCCTTTTTGCCCATTTTGATGATAAAAACAACATTCGCCCTCCTCCAGTCATCTGGAACTTCACCTGTCCCAACGATAATGAACAGTGGTTCTGAGTGTTCTTCTATCAGTTCATTTATTATTCTAGGATGTATATCATCAGGTTCTGCAGATTTGAACTCATTTAACGAAATTAGGTGTTTCTGGCCATTTGTTTATTAATCTGAAACATCCTGACCCTATGGTTTGTAGTTCATTTCTGTGGGGGAGGTCATAGATTTGCTCTTGGGAAAAGACAGAGCTAAGTTGAAATTGAGCACTTCTAATTAGCACTTACTAATTTGCCTTCCTCATTTAGAAGTTGAACTACCTTTTCTCTGTTGTTTACCATGAACATACCTGGAAAAAGAGCATTTTTGCTGTTTTTGGCATCCCTTGCTAGTCTCAACTTGTTCTTCATCATGGTCTCTGTGCATCACACATATGGATGCTGTGCCTGCAAAGTGCCTGTATTCAGGAAGATTCTCTCAGCTAGTAACATTTTTAGCAGGAACTCCACTCCTTGTATAAATGTCCACTTTTGGCCACTGTCCACTTTTGACCACTGTTCACTGTGCCTCAGGCTCTCTCATTGCTTTTGCTTTCCCTCACAAACTTCTTCTACTTTAACTTTAAACTTATCTGTATCTTTCTCAACCTAAATCCCTCACAAACCTCACAATCTTAAACCTTACTAACCTTTAAACCCTCCTCACAACTCTTTCCTTTCCCCCTCCCTTCACACAATCCCCCCACAACCCCCCCCCCATCTATTCTCTTTCTCTACCTTTTATTTCTTATTCTCCTTGATGGTGCAGTGTTCTGCTTTTAGAAGGTGACTAGTGGGGAGCAAAGATGCCATCTATGGACATGCAGTCACTCTGCTTGCCATGTCTGGGTGAAGGATATCGCATGGACAAATGCTTCTATTGCTAAGCCTTCACCAAACAGGCTCACAAGAACTGAGAGAATCACCTCAAGAAAGTCCTATGGGATATGGCCTTGATGGTGATGAAAGAGGTTACCGCAACTCAGCCTGCTAGCCCTTCAGCCTCTGAAGGAAGCACCCCTCTGTGTGCTGATCATGGTGAGAGTGCCAAGCCTGACAAAGAGCTCTCAGGATGGTATCAGTCCCCTAAAAAACGAGGAGAAAAGGAACCACCTTAAGACCAAAGGGACTGCTGAAGAGAAGTGTCCCAGGAAAGAGAAGCCGGAGAAGAAAAAGAAACGGCATTCTCATTTGGCATGGAAGGATGTTCCATACCAATATAAAATAGAATAGGGTGCCTCGGTACCAAGCGAGCCTCCTTTTCATCCTCACTCCATATGGATGACACTGAGACCATCTCCTCGCCACAAGACAAGCCTGTCGCCAAGACCCTCTCCACGACCATGCTTCAGCCCAGTTGACTCAGGCTTTGGAACTGACAGTCAGGCTGTCCATCTTGGAAGGAGAGATTCGAGTCTCCTGTACACTCTCTGGCACCATCTGACCAATTGGTGCAGTCAGTTCAAGAGCGCCAGCAGCCGATACATCTGCCCACTCCAACCTTATACAGGCACCTGTCGCCACAGACCTCACCAGGTTTGATCTGAAGAACACCTCCTCCATTTGAACCCGAACTCCCTCAGTATGGAAGGAGCCAATACTGGATGCCTCCCCCATATGGAGGCTATGGACATGGATATCCATGGGAGTACCTCCCACTCTACGGATACTCTTAGCCACCCACGACCGTGTTGCAGACCTCAACAACCCACAGATATACCATCCACATCTCGGGAAGAAACAACTTCCAGAGCTCAACTGGTGGAGGAGGGATCTCCAGCTCGATCATCCTCATGAAGTACTGCTTACCTCTCTGAATTGGATTCAGAAGGCACAGAGCAGGCATCCACCTCACCTGATCTTATAGTTTTGACTCAAGGCCCAGGATCACCCGGAGAGAGTATAGGACACTTCTTTGAACTATTGGTCCATATGTCAATCTCCTTAGGGATCGACATCCAACAGCACATGGATCCAGAACAGGATAACATCTATGATGTCACCAGAATGGAGGTCACGGTTCTGGTGGCTGTACCTCTGATCTCGACCCTACGCCAGACCATGATGGAGCCATGGGAGCTATGAAATCAGCCATATCCAACCTCCCAGCATCTTGAGTTGATGTATAAGGTCAGGGAACAGGACATTCCCTTCTTACTACGACACCCCCATCCAAACTCGGTGTACACAGGGTTGACAAACCAGAGAGCACACTGCACTGGTTGATTGCGAAGGATGTAGGATCAATATGTCTCACCAAATCTACTCAGCCATAGGACTCGGCCTTAGAATTTTCAACTATGAGACCACTATGGCCCACTATCACTATTTCCTGTGGTAAAAGATGGAGTTGCTCACTGCATATCTCCCAGATCAACAAAAGGAGCTGGCCAGACTCTTCATTGGTGAGGCAATGCAGCTTTCCAAACAGTTGGCAATGGTAAGGCATCATGTAAACTGCAACTACGGGGTGCTTGTCAGTGCATTGGCTCTCAGATGGCATGCATGGCTATGAGCTGGTAACCTCCCACAAGAGACAAAGCAACAAGTGGAAAATACGCCATTCGACAGGACCAGACTCTTCCAGTCTAAAACAGATGAAAAATTTGATACCATCCACAAGGCACATCTGACAGCTTGCAGAATGGGATGGGGACCCTCCCAGCATCTCAACCATAAGTGGCCTTAGAACAGACAACAACAGTAGCACCCCTTTCCAAGTTTTGCAGCAGGGTTGCCCCAAGGGGCGCCAGTCCTTCCAGCACAGACCAAACTGTCCTTGCTGTACCAACATGCCTCAGTACTAACCATCCAGGAAGCATGTTGATATGGACAAATGTCAGCACTGATGGGCAGTGTGAACCATTCCTCTGCCAAACTCACCTCTCCCATTTGGGGATTGACTTCAACATCATCTCCCCATATGGGGGGTCCATCACTTCTGATTGGTGGGTTCTATCCATTATAGAGCACAGATATAAAATTGAGTTTGAAACTGCACCTCCTCTCGGAGCGGTCCGACAAACACCAGCTTCACCAGTCCTGCTAGAGGAAGTAAGCACATACCTTCGTAAGGGAGCGATTCAAAAGGCTGGCCACTCAGAGAGACAGCACGGTTTCCACTTGATGTACTTCATGGTACTGAAGACAGATAGAGGCATTCGCCCCATCCTAGACCTGCATGGAGTAAATCTCTGTCAAAACTAAAAAATTTAGAATGACCACACTTCAAAACATTCTCCTGTTGCTACAAAAAGAGGATTGGTTTGTATCTCTGGACTTGAAAGATGCTTACTTTCATATAAGTATATATCCTGCACATAGACACTTTTTAAGATTTACAGTCGGTGCGGGCACATACAAATTCAATGTACACCCCTTCTGTACTCCCTGTTATGGCATCTAGAGTGTTCACAAAGTGTATGGCACATACCTAGACAATTGGCTGTTAGTCTCATCCTCTAGGAGGAACCTGCTGACCTCAATCAATACTACATACACTTTACTGCTCCTGACAGATTCCATCTTAAGACTGCACACCAAAAGAACGAAATCTACTTGATCCATACAGCAAACTCTCAGACATATGGTGTCCACAGTGTCTGTAGTCTCAAATGTGAGGTAGTGAATGAGACCGTTGCAGTTATGGTTCAGTTGAATCTTCCATCACAAACATGATCCACTGTACTGGTTGCTTAGACCTCTGCATTCAGTACTATGAACACTGTCCTGGTGGCTAGTCGAAACCAACCTGACCCAAGGGATGCCGTTCCGGCCACCAGACCCATTTGCCATGCTCTACATGGACTCTTCTCGAACTGAATGGTGGGCCCACTATGCATCCTACTGAATTCAGGGTATCTTGCATGGCCGGGAGAGAACAAGACACATCAACTACCTAGAATTACTGGTAGTTTTCAAAACTCTGCTCCTTCGAATCCATCTTGAGGGGCAAGACCATACAGATAGCAACAGGCAACATCTTCACCGTGTTCTACATGAACGAACAGGGAGGGACAAGATTGGTTCTGCTTACACATCTTGCTCTTCATCTATGAAACTGGTGTATACACCACAGGATGGTCATACAAGCAGTCCATTTGGCCAGCATTGAAAACGAAGAAGCCAATTCCTTGAGCCGCTACATGTCCACAACACATAAATGGAAACTTGATTGAGAAATCTTTCACCATCTCTTTGATCAGTGGGGAACACCCTCGATAGACCTGTTTGCAAACCATCAGAACAAAGTATGCAATACCTACTGCTCCAGGACAGGTGTGGGACAGGACTCTGTAGGTGATACATTCCTGGTTCCATGGAACCGTGCTCCATTTCATGCCTTTCCTCTGAGTCTATTAATAACAAAGACGTTAGCGAAGATCGAACAGGACAACACCACTGGCATACTGATCATCCCGTGGTGGCCCCACCAAGCTTAGTTCTCGACCCTGCTTCATCTGTCTTGAGGAACATACATTTACCTACTGGAAATTCCAGACCTGCCAACTCAACGACAGGGCAGGATTCGACACCTAGACCTACACACACTGAAATGGACAGCGTAGCTAATACAATGACTTCGGTACTGACACTGACTTCAGTACCAGTGTCGAGCTCAGTACTGACAAGTCTGCATCTGGACATTCAATACATCTTACATTCAGCTTTATGACCAAATACTCGATGATCGTATGGCTTGACATGGAAATGCTTTACATGCTTTGCAACCAGTAACAACTTTTCACCTGAAACTGAAACTATCGAGAACATTTTATAATTCCTCCTCTTGCTATACCAGTGGGGGCTAAAACCCTTGTCCATCAAGGTATACCTTGCAGCCATATCGTACCATAGAGGACATAGAAGGTTTCTCTGTGTTCTCACACCAACTAACGCGTTGGTTCCTACAAGGACTCCAAAATCTACACCTTTCTATCCGACCAATCGTACCAACATGGAGTCTGTCAGTTTTCCTGCAGGCCTTAACAAAACCTCCATTCGAACTGTTAGCCTCCATTAATTTAAGGCTGCTTGGCAGGTGGCCTTCCTGGTAGCTACAACTTCTTCCAGGAGAGCTAGTGAGCTATGCATCCTTTGGGTCAACGCCCCATATCTGAATTTCCATGAAGAAAAGGTGGTCCTCCCCATGGACCCAACCTTCCTCCCAAAGTTAGTGACAGTGTTCCACCACAACCAAGATAACATGCTACTTGCATACCTCCCAGCACTGTCAACACTGATTGAACGGTCAGTTCACATCCTCAATGTCTGCAGGTCACTCAACTTTTATCGGTTCCAAACTGAACTGTTCAGGAAAACCAAGCGACTGTTCATCAAATACCCTGAACATGATAAAGGAACACCGATAGGACCCCAAAACTTGTTGAAAAGCATCATTGAAACCATACAGCTTTAATACTAAGTCGCTAAATTGTACTTAACAGTCCTTCTAAGAGGTCATGGAACTAGAGCTGTGGCCACCTTGTCAGCCTTATGTGCAGGCATACCAGTAAAAGACTTTGTCAGGCATTGCCATCCTCATGTAAAGACTAGAATGGACTGCTTCTTTGGTCTTGCTGTCCTTTTGACTGTCCTTCAATAACAACCCTGTCCTGCCTCCAAGTTTGGTAAGCTTACTAGTCGCCCATATGTGTGATGCACAGAGACCACAACAAAGAAAGGCAGGTTGCTTAGCTGTAACTGTTGTTCTTCGAGTGGTCATCTGTGCATTCAAGCAACCCACCCATTGGCCACATCGATGTTGGTGACTGGGTTCATATGGTGTAATGTAATTTCTATCTTGTTCTACCTATCATGCCAATACCAGTTAGGAGTGAATGGGCAGTCTCCAGCTGGCAAGAGGGTGGGGACTCCACACTTTTATACGAGGGGGTGGGGGAGCGGAGTTCCCACCAAAAATGTTAGTAGCTGAGAGAATCTTCCTGAATACAGGCACTGTGCAGGTGCAGCACCCATATGTATGAATGCAAAGATGACCACTCAGAGAATAACAGTTACAGGGAAGCAACCTGCCTTTCTCAGGGTTAGCCTTTCTGATGTCATTTCTGCACTTCTGCGCCACCTGTCTGTGTTCTTCTTTTATCACCTGTCTTTCTTTCCACTTGCTATATGTCCTTTTTTGTGTTCAGATCATCTCTAAGCCTTTTCTGGAGCAACACTGGTTTTTTCTGTTGTCTGCTATCTTTTGTATTGTTGAAATTGCTTGTAATCATGCCTTTAAAATTTTCTTTTCCAGAACCTCTCACTCATCAAGGACTCCTTTTTTTCTGAGGGTCACTTGCCACAGGACCTTAGTTATCAGTGTTCTGAGTCCATTCAAATCAGTTTTCCCAAAATCCAGAGTTACATGTATGGTTACACTCAAATTCTGCTTCCTTTAAAATGTAGAATTCCAGTGTGTTGTAGTCACTTCACGCTGAATGAAAAGTGAGAGATGGCAGCCCAAGATTGACAGAAAAATGGTCAAAAACTACCTAGATGGAATAAATACTTTGAAATCTCCAGGGCCCAATGAATTCCATCCCAGAGTCATAAAAGAGCAAGCAGAGGAACTCCCAGCATTGGCTATTATCTTTGATAAATCTTGGAAAGGGTCAGACAACTGGAGAAGGGCTAACGTTGTCTCTCTCGTCAAAAAGAGAAAGAAAGATGAACCTGGGAACTGTAGACAAGTTAGTCTGACATCAATCCCTGGAAAAATTCTGGAACATTAAAAAGTACATCTGCAAGCATCTTGAAGAAAATGCAGTGCTTAGCAGAAGCCAATATAGATTTATCAAAATTGAATCCTGTCAGGCTAATTTAATTCTATTTTTTGGCTGGGGAGCCTCCCAAATGGACAAAGGGAACACTGTGGACATAATCTACCTAGACTTTAGCAAAGCCCTTGACATAGTGCCAAACAACATTCTGATAAGCAAATTGGCAAGAACTGGACTAGATGGTAAAACTATTAGGTGGATCCAAACTTGGCTGCTAAATTGGTCACAAAGAGTGCTCATCAATGGCACCTTCTCAAATTGGGTGGAGGTAACTAGCAGGGTGCCACAGGGTTCAGCCCTGGGTCCAGTGCTCTTCAACATCTTTATTAATGATTTGGATGTGGAAGTACAAGGCAAGATAATCAAATTTGCAGGTGATACAAAACTGGGTGGAATACCACACACCCTGGAAGACAGAATGAAGATCCAGGACAATCTTGATTAACTTGAACACTGGGCTGAAAGCATCAGAATGAAATTCAGTAAGGACAAGTGCCAAGTTCTCCACCTAGGAAAAAGAAACCAAATGCATTGATACAATTGTAAACTGCCCAGAGAGCTTTGGCTATTGGGCACTATAGAAATGAAAATGAAGAAACAATATTGTGAGTGTATGTGTGGACCTCTGATTAGGTTTCACTTGCTACATGAAAGAGTAAGTTGGAGGTCTCATGTTACTGAGGAATGTGTAGTAAATAATTATTCCATCCAGTTTCTTTAATTTTAATATTAAGCAATTATTATTATTATTATTATTATTTTTATTATTATAACATTTCTATGCCACCCCTTGCCGAAACCTCGGGGCGGCTTACAACACAATAAAATACATTGAAATACAATAGAACATAATAAATTACCATTAAATACAAAAATACAAAAAATACATTGAGTTATAAATATAAAATTAAAATTATCAGTATAAAATAAGTAAATAAAAATATAGGAGGAGAAAAGAGAAGGAAGAAGAAGTTGCCCTGGCCAGATCATATGTTTTAACAATTAAAATGATGTTTAAATAAAAAGGTCTTTACCTGGCGCCGAAAAACCAGTAACAATGTGCTATGCCATTACAAGTACATTGGGTACTCTTACTAAGTACAGCAGAGAAGTTTTTCAGTGTTAAATGTTAATTCTTAATTTTTTTCCCTTGCTCCTAGGATGTTGCAGAAGTGGTTGAAGATCTTGTGGAGGATGTGCTGGAAGGAGAATGCAGAGAAATCAGCAATGCAGGTGCAGCCTATGTTCAGTCAGCAATATGGTAAAGTCACTACGTCTTCTCTTAGTTTTATTTAATTACAGTTTGGAAGCAATTGTTGATTATTTGTTATATTTATGTTGCTCTACCTTTGCCTTAAGGTTACATTTGGCTCTTTTTCATTTAAAGTTTAACATTGTTGACAGAAGTAGTTCAGTGCACATTCTCTGATTAAATTGTAAAATATTACCTGGAGTTTCTCAAAAAGTGAGTTTTAAATAACTAGAAAAAGCAGCTGCAGCTGTAGAGAAATTTGGTGCTATTGCATTGGTCCCTACTTTTGTCTTAATGGGGCAAGAGAACAGAGAGGGAATACTTAATCCATCTTCCATTCACAGTTAAGGCCAACAGGTTTCATATCTCTTTTCAGGAGGAAGGTCCTCCTCTGTTCAGTTCTGACTTAACCTTCAAGTAGAGCAGGTCCTCTTCACTCTTCCTGAGCAATTCTTCTTTTCTTTTTTTCTTTCTTTTCTCTCATTTCTCTCTTTTCTCTCCTTCTAGATAGCTGCAAAAGGGAGAGGGATTTTTTTGGCTGAAACCCAGTCACAGTAGCATCATTACTGCAGAAATTTAGAGTGGCCTCTTCATTTATCCCTTAGGTCTTCCTAACATAAAGAAAGGTAAAGAATGGAGCACTTCACAATTGCCTTCAGTGCTTCTGCAACTTCAGTGTATTTCTTCCCATACCTGTCAGGCCATAGGTCCAGCAAAGGGAGAATGTAAAGGTGCAATTGCCTTTGGAAGAGGTTCTCTTAATGCCAGTAAATGTTTGCACATGAAAGACCCTTGAACCTTTACCTCTTTGGAAGTGGCTGCCTTTTTGTGAGTCTTTCCTAACAGGGATGGATTTCTAGATGCATTCAGCAGCTAAATTTTATCATGAATTTATCTATTTTTTTAAGATTTCAGGAAAGACTGTAACATTTAAATCATGGTTTGCACAAACCTAAAATCCCCTTCATGGATCACTGCCTTGCCATGACGAAGGGGCTTGTGTAGCACAATACAGCTATGAGCTATGCCATGCAGGGGCACCCAAGACGGACAGGTCATAGCAGAGAGCACAGACAAAAGGTGATCCACTGGAGAAGGAAATGGCAACCCACTCCAGTACCCTTGCATGAAAAGCCCATGGACTGTTCTAAAGGGCAAAACAATATGACGCCGGAAGGTGTCCAATGTGCTACTGGGGAAGAGTAGAGGGCTAGTACTAGTAGCTCCAGAAAGAATGAAGTGAAAGGACACTCAGTTGTGGATGTATCTGGTGGCAAAAGGAAAGTCCAATGCTGTAAAGATCTATACTCCATAGGAACCTGGAATGTAAGATCCATGAATCAAGGTAAGCTGGACATGGTCAAACATGAGATGACAAGACTGAACATCGACATCTTAGGAATCAGTAAACTAAAATGAACAGGAATGGGTGAATTTAATTCTGATAACCATCAGTTATACAACTGCGGGCAAGAATCCCCCAGAAGAAATGGAGTAGCCTTCATAGTCAATAAAAGAGAAGGAAAAGCAGTACTGGGATACAATCTCCAAAATGACAGAATGATCTCCATTCGAATCCAAGGCAAACCATTCAACATCACAGTAGTCCAAGTCTATGCCCCAACCACTGGTGCTGAAGAGGCTGAAGTTGACCGGTTCTATGCAGGCCTACAACACCTTCTAGAAATAACACTAAAAATGATGTCCGTATCATCATGGGGTATTGGAATGCTAAAGTAGGAAGCCAAAAGATAACCGGAATAATAGGCAAGTTTGGTGTTGGAGTACAAAATGAAGCAGGGCACAGCCTGGTAGAACTTTGTCAAAAGAATACGATGGTCATAGCAAACACTCTTTTCCAACAACCCAAGAGATGACTCTACACATGGACATCACCAGATGGTCAACACAGAAATCAGATTGACTATGTGCTCTGCAGCCAAAGATGGAGAAGCTCTATACAGCCAGTAAAAACAAGACCAGGAGCTGTCTGTGGCAACGCCAAAGAATGTTTGAACTACCGCGCCATTGCACTCATTTCACATGCTAGCAAAAGTTATGCTCAAAATCCTACAAGCTAGGCTCCAGCAGTATGTGGACTGAGAACTACCAGGAGTATAGGCAGGGTTTCAAAGAGGCAGAGAAACTAGAGATCAAATTGCTAACATATGCCGGATCATGGAGAAAGCTAGGGAGTTCCAGAAAAACATCTACTTCTGCTTCATTGACTATGCTAAAGCCTTTGATTGTGTGGATCACAACAAATTGTGGCAAGTTCTTAAAGAGATGGGAGTACCAGACCATCTTGTTTTTCTCTTGAGAAACCTGTAAGTGGGTCAAGAAGCAACAGTGAGAACTGGACATGGAACTACTGATTGGTTCACAATTGAGAAAGGAGTTTGGCAAGACTGTATACTGTCGCCCTGCCAATTTAACTTATATGCAGAGCACATCATAAGAAAGGTGGGGCTAAATGAATCACAAGTTGGAACTAAGATTGCATGGAGAAATATCAACAACCTCAGATATGCAGATGATCCCACTCTCATGGCAGAAAGTGAAGAGGAACTAAAGAGCCTCTTGGTGCGGGTGAAGGAGGAGAGCGCACAAGTTGGCTTGAAACTCAATATTAAGAAAACTAAGATCATGGCATCTGGTCCTCTCGCTTCCTGGCAAATAGATGGGGAAGAAATGCAGGTAGTGACAGATTTTATTTTCCTGGGCTCCAAGATCACTGCAGATGGCTTTATACTTAGTTTTATACCAAGAAGTTTTCATTGCCTCTGTAGACTTGATCACATCTTACGTACATATTTTGGCCATACAGAAACATTGACATTTCTTGAGGGTTTTTTTTAATAGGAATACCTGTATCAGTACAGAACCCTCTTTTTCTGGGTTTCATTTTTCATCAGAGCACTTACACCAGTAATGGCATGTCTGTTCACTTACATCCACATTTTGAGAGTTTATCCTATTAAGTGATCTTCTAATGAGATCATCATCATTATTTATAGAATACAAGGCTCATATCTGCCAAGTTTCCTATATGCCAGAGATAGGCAACTTCATGAAGTCTGTAGCCCCTTGAGTACCAGAAAAAAACAAAAAGAAGAAAAAAAAGAGAAAATTGGCATCCCAAATTAGTTTAGGAACCAAGCCAACTTTTATCATTTTGATACTCTAGCATCTACGGATGCCTTTTTTTGGGGAAAAAAAATGCTTCTAAAAATAAATTTGGGAAAGCTGATGCATGTAGCCCACTGAATACCTCCTCCATCTACCCTTTTATACTTAATTCAACAAAACAGTTTCTGCCTACAGGTTTATAATCCAAAAAGTCATGATAGGAGTACATAAGGAAAAAGGAATGAAGAGGGAAGGAGGGCAGAAACTAATTCAGGGCTGATGGAACGGATCTATTTCCCTCTCATCTTCCTCAATATAGCTTGTTGTAATGGCTGCTGATGGTAAAATTGAGGATGGAAGAGTGTTAGTAGGGTGGCTGCTAGAAGGTCTTGGATCTCCCTCTCTTTTCCCTCTGTGAAAGAGCATCTGTTTTCAGATAAAAATCTACTACTTGACCTAGCTTGTTGTGCTTTTAAGTATGGAATTGACTTGGCGACAACTGTTGGACTCAGAGTCTTGGAGAAAAGTAATTAGCATTCTTCCCATTCAGCATAAATAAAAAATGATAGATCTAAGCAGTTTACCTGTGTGTCCATGGCTGCGGCGAGTATGCCCTCATGGCTCCCCCTCATGTTGTGCTTTCCCTTTCAGTGGGCAGTGCGGCGTCATGTAGGTGTGAAAAACATCCTTGTGAAAACAGGAGAAATTCTGATGGCTTTTTGAATGTGTAACATACTATTTCAGTCAAATGTTCACAGTGGGTTTTTTTCTTTATGAAGGCTATCTGATGCCGCTGCAGATGAGCTCATGGCAGAAGTGATGGTCGGCATTTTGAAGGAAACTGCATCTGTTGTAATCAATGCAGAAAAAGAAAGATTTGAAGAGCAAAAACGTCAGGTTGAAGAAGAGAGGTAAACCTTCTTTAGTATTTGTATGAGACTAAAAAATGTTAAGTGGAAGGAGTCGCAATACTGGTTTAACTAAGTTAGTCAGCCGTAACTGTAGATTGGATCAGACAGTTTCCAGTCCTGTTCATTTAAAATGGGGGAGGGGGAATGTGCTTCATGAGCTAGCCTTGCCTGATGGTGCTGCTGCGCCCTGTAGCTGTGCCACCCATGTCGCATGTTTGACCCGTGTTTATATGGGCCCTACTTGTATTCATCTTTACACTCCTTTCACACACCAAGGTCATGGCTTCTCAAAGTGTTCATCCAGGGCTGAACCACATGACATATAAGTTTCTGTAATACATTGTCTCAACACACATTCCTGTAGTCAGAGGGCTTTGACTAGGAAGGGGCTATAGCTCAGTGGACTGAAAGCATGTGTTCAGTCCCTTTCATCTCCAGGGAGGGCTGGTAAAGATTCCTTTTTGAAATCTTGGACAGACAGTCAATGCCAATTAGTATGCTGAATTAGATGAACAAAAAGTCTGTCTCAGTCTAAGGTATCTTTCCATGTTGTGCCTCTTGTCAGAGGTGGGCTGATTAATTATTATTAATGTTTAGTAAGTTTTGTAATGGGGTTAAAAAAAGAAAGGTCACAAAAGATAGGGGAATTGGGTATCCATAATGTTAAGTTATATTAGATAGCTAATCGAGGCATATACTATTATACTACAACCCAATAGGTTAATATGGTTAGAACCTTCAAAATTAGAAGGATCCCTGATAAATATTATTTTTAAATATGGAACAGAAATATTATAAAAAGGTAGAAAATCCTTTCCTTAAAAATATATTACAAATTTGGAACAAACTGAAGGAAAAAGTTATGTTATCAGTTTCAACATTATGTCCAATTACTGAACTAGTGGGGGTTTCCATTAAATGTAATCTCCTTCCATGTAATGAGGGAGATTAGGGAAAATATTAAGGAATAAACAAATGGTTAGATTAAAAGATTGGTTAGAAAAAATCAATAAAAATGCAGAGATAAAATTAATATTGAGCAAAGAGAAAATAATTTGGTACAGTATGATTCAATTAGAAGGTTGGGCAAGAGAATGGATAAGGAAAAGAGGTAGATGTAGGGAGTATACAAAGTTTGAAGATACGATTGTAGAAAAGGAAAAACAAGAGAATATGCAGATGAAAAGGAAATTTTATAAGATATTATTAGAAGAGCAGGATCACTGTTATTCATTTAAAGCAATGTGGGAAACAAATTTGAGAAAGAATATTAGGAAAATTGAAAATATTTGGATGAGGATATTAAAATGTATGTCACTAAGAATAAAGGACATTTTAAACAAGATTCTGTGGAAGTGGTTTTAACTCTAGTGATGTTGAATCATGTAGATCAGTGGTTTTCAACAATTGGTTTGCGGACCAGCACTGCTCTGCCCGAAATTTCCTGCTGGTCCGTGGGGTGTGTGGAGGGTGCATCCCACTAACTGGAATGTGAATATATAATGAAATTTTGGAAAGAGGTTTTTAAAGGGTGTAGTAAAATACTGAGTTTAAATATTTATTTATTTATTTATTTATTTAGAAAATTTCTATGCCGCCCATTCACCGAAGCCTCGGGGCGGCACACAAACATAAATAACTTCAATTAAAATAATATAAATTAACAGTATAAATTAAGTCTCCCTGGCCAAAGAATAAAATAAATAAATACTATTAACAGTTAAAATGACATTTGAATAAAAAGGTCTTCGCCTGGCGCTGAAAAACAAATAACGACGGCGCCAGGCGGACCTCTCTGGGGAGCGCATTCCATAGATTGGGCGCCACTGCAGAGAAAGCCCTCCTCCGAGTACTCACCCTCCTAATTTCCTTCACGGAGGGTTCCCGGAGAAAGGCCTCTCCCGCAGCTCTCAGGGGGTGGGCGGGCATATATGGATGCTAGATATATGCCCTGAAATTGCATTATTCTCAATATTTGATCAAAACAATGGAGCTGTAATACTAAAGAATTAATAACACATTTAATAACTGCAACAAGATTAATTATAACTAAGCATTGGAAAATAAAATATGATTACCAGTTGTCTGATTGGTATATTATTGCAATATAGCTATTAATTACAAATTAACATGTGAGTGTAAAGTGAGAAAAGGGCATATAAAGAAAAATAAGTTTAATGATATTTGGGGTGTATTTATTGGGTATGCTTTTAAAAAGGGGAAATTATTCAAGCCTTCAAAAGAATCATTTCAGTTTTGGATGTGGGGGATGTCCTGAAATATTTGAATGAGTTTTTTCTGATTTTAGCATGTATCATTGGTCCTGGTGGTGGGGGGTACTGTTTTAAGAATTATTTTAACTGTATGTTGCAGTTTATTTGTTTCTATTTTTAAAAAGAAAAAAAATCAAAAGAACTAACGCAGTAGTCTAATGGAATGTATCCTCATAATTTTCCTTATAATACACTTAATGAAGTGATCTTGAAGTTGCCTCTTTTGTATAGCAAAATTTCCTTAAGATGGGTTTTTTTTTAAGAAGTATATTCCAATTGTCATTTCATCTGTCTATATATGCTATTTTTCTCCTCTCTGTAGGAAGAAACAAGAAAAACAAAACTTAGTAAAAAGGTTGAGTGAATCTCTGGGTGAAGAATTGAAAGAAGTAGTAGTAAAGGAAATGATGAAAGAGATTTCAGTGCAAGAGCTAAAGTAAATAACAAAATATTTTTCTTATTGGATGATTGTAATGTCTTTGTTTTTTATGATTATGAACACATTGAAATACGTGTGTGTGTGTGTGTGTGTGTGTGAGAGAGAGAGAGAGAGAGAGAGAGAGAGAGAGAGAGAGAGAGAGAGGGAGAGAGAGAGACACAGACTCTTGATTAACTTTTGAAAAACAGGTGTCAACTTCTAAATAAAATAATCTGAGTGTATCTGAATATAACTGATTTTGCCATCATCATATGTCATGGGTCCTCAAACTACGGCCCGTGGGACAGATCCAGCCCCTGCCATGCCCATTTATCTGGCCCGCACCGCCACCTGCCCACACGCTCGCTGCCTCGCTGTGCGGGCGGGGAGGCAGTGGCTTGTTTGCTCGGAGATGGTTTTGGACTCGCTGGGAGATCTCCGAGTGAGCGAGCGAGCGGCCTGCGCGCACCTGACACTGCCTCGCGCATGCCCGACGCTGACTCACCAGCCCAGGCACCCCCACCTCACTGCCCCGCGCCAGTCGCCACCGCCTTTCATCTGCCCCCTATTGAAAAAGTTTGAGGACCTCTGTCATATATGCTCACATTTTATATATTTATTTAACCTCTGTATTGCCCAATAGCTCAATAGCTGTCTGGGGATGGGGGTTACAATAAAGAAAACATACGTTTTCCATAATACAGATTTTTAAAATATTATAACAATTGGAAAGAAGGAAAACAGTATTTAACACAAAACTGACTTGGGTGCACCATCAAACCAGAATGCTCAAATGTCCTTAAATTATAGGCCATCTTAACCTGTCACCAAAAGAATGATAAAGTTGGCATCAGATGGGCCACAATGGGGAGATCATTCCACAGTTGTGAAGCTGCAGCTGAGAAGGTTCTCTGCCTAGATGCTACACTGTGGCATCTTTCAGTTCAAAGATATTAAAGGCTTTTACAGGTTAAAACCAAGACATTGTATTTGACTGAGAAGCATACAGGCAGCCAGTGCATGCAGGCCAGTATTGGTGTTATGTTCTGACTGTCTGATCGTAGTTACTTGTCTGTTGATGTGTTTCGAACAGGCTTTGAAGGTGCAAAGTGCCATAAAAAGTGCATTGCAGTATTGTGGTAATGTATAGACACTTTGGTATAGAGTACCAAAGTGTACATTACTGAACCTAGACTATCCCAGTTAAGATAGGGGTGTAGCTGGGCCACCAGCTAAAACTGCTAAAAGGCATTCCATGCCACTGAGGCCGCTTGAGCCTCAAATGAGAAAGGTGACTCAAAGAGGACTACCCACTACAGGCTCATCACCCTCCATCTGGTCGGAGGAATCATGCACCAACAGCATCTCAGTCTTGTCTGGACTGAGCCTCATTTTGTTAGCACTTATCCAGCCCATTGCCACACCCAACCAGTGGGTTAATATATCCACAGCCTCACTTGCTACAGATGAAAAAGTGAAGTAGAGCTACATGCTATTAGCATAACAATAGCAACTCATTCCAGAACTCCAGATACCCCTACTTTATTTTTTCTTCCCATAATGAATATTTTTACCATTTCCAATATTCTTCAATAAATCATGATCAGTTCTTTGATATGCAGTCATCAATATATATTAGAAGTAACAATTAAAGTGTTAAAGTATTCCTTCTAATATATACAGTATATCCTAAGATCTTTTCTTGAACACATTTTATGTTTGCTCAACTGTTTTGGTAGTCATCATTTTCCCCACTTTTGTGAACGAAGGCTCATGTAGGGTTTGGCTTGGTTTCCATTCACTTTTCAGGTAGCTTTGGAGTCACCAGAGCAAGTAACACAATCAGTCCAAAGGGGCTCAATTCTGCTCATGCTTTTGCCAAATTCAGTACATATCTCTGCTACTTAGATATTTTAATTCTCAGATTTTCAGCCCATCTCTCTATATAGTCTGTGACTTGATTCAGTTTTACTGTTATAAATATTTGAGACATGTTTTGCATCAAAGTAAATTAATATATGTGTATTTTAAAACATGTGGTTAAATAGATTTTAACCCAGAAATATTAAAAGCAGAGAAAAGCTGCCAACTTTATTTTGAATTTCATTTTAAAATGATACACTATTATGTTCAGTAACATTCATATTTCTGTAAATAGGGATGGACAATGTTTACACACATTCACTATTGTGGACTGCCTAGAGAGTGTGGCAATTGAGTGGTATATAAATGTTATAAATAATTCTGTTCAATCCTGTTTCTTCATCAATCTGCAATGTTCAAAACTTTGCACAAACACTGCTTTTGTATATGCATTTATTTCAAAATGCGCATTCCAAGAAGTACAAAATTGGATGAAGAGCTATGTTTCAGTCTGCACATAGAGAGTTATGGATCCATTCAGCTCATCTGCTTTGAGTAAGGGGATGGCCTTGATGGCCTCATAAGCCCCTTCCAACTATTTTATGCTATGATTCTAGATTTTTTTATTCATCTGGTGCTTCTCTGGATGCAGAAGACAAGAAATCTTGTTTAATCCATGCCTATGCTTCTTAGCAACATAATGCTTCATATGGCGCAACTCCTGCAAAGCTTTTGAATTGCTCCTTAAGGCAGCCTTCCTCAACTTGCTGGCTTTCCAAGGCTTTTGGACTTCAGCTCCCAGAATTCCCATCCAACAGGATCATTGACTCAGAATTGTGGGTGGTGCAGTCCAAACATTTCTGGAAGGCACCAGGTTGGGGAAGGCTGCCTTAGGGTGTTAAGCAAAACAGAAAAAGATTGCTTGACAGAAATCATGAGATTCCCATTTTAATTTATCATTCCGAATGTGTGTCTTCCTTTTTCTTTTTGGAAATGTCTATGGAAATGTTTTGTCCTAGGTGTGCTGTGGAGAAGGATCAAAAAGCACGCATTGCTCGTTGTTCAAAGGAAATCTGTGCTGACATAATGGATGCATTTCTGGAAGATGAGATTTTCCAGATTGCTAAGGAGACCCTGCAGGAACTCCAGTGCTTCTGCAAATACTTAAAACGGTGGGTGAAATGAAACTTTTCCACAACCATTACATCAGAATGACATAGTCTTGATGGCATCATCACATCTGTACTGCACTCTTCCATAAAGCAGCCCTTTACAGCCCAGTACAGTCTTTTTCTGCATTTCTACATTTTCATTCTGCATGAGAGGAAGGTTAGTCTGAGAACTTAAGTTATGTGGCTTTTGGGCTCTTTCATGATTTATATTTTGATTTTTGTTTGGAACTAGAACATTTTGCTCAAAGAGCTCAGGGCATGAGACTTCAATGGCATGATAGTAGCTTCAGTTCCACCTTCTCTCCTTTAAGTCAAAGTGGTACCAAAATGAACTTTCAGAACCACATTGGGCAAAACTTAAACATTCTCAGAATGCACAAACTATACTTTTCTGAATTCAAATTAGGTTCCACAAATCAATGACTTGGCTTAAGCACCCCACATTTGTGCTTGCCACCAATCCCTCCCACCAACTCCTTAGGCACAAACAGAGGGATTGGGGAGAGTTGTGTGACTTTGGGAAACCATGAGAAATGTCACAAAAAGGTGTTGCCTCCAAACCACAGGACAAATCCCACCTCTTTCCCAAACACTCTTAAGAGAGGGAGAGAAGAGGTGAGGATTGGACAAGTGGTATAGGTAAGATATTAACTATTTCTTATATTCCCCAATATGCATTGCAAATGAGAGCTCAGGTGGAGGTATATGTGTGCTACTGGATGCTTTCATTAGAGGGCTGAAGCATTTCTCCTTAGTGAGATGCCAAATTAGATTTGTAAAAGCCTGCAGTATACTCTTTCTGTTCCTTCTCAATAACTGGACAGAGCAGGGAACATGGGATCCCTAAATGGAACTAATGAAAAGCTCGGAGCCAAAGCAGGTACAGAAAATTGTAATGAAATGTTAATGCAAGGGAAGTTAAGATGATTGTGTGCTTTACCAGTAGTTTTTAATGCAATGGTATATTCTCTTAAAGATGGAGGGAAGCTGTTACAGCCCGAAAGAAATTGATGCGTCAGATGAGAGCATTCCCAGCAGCTCCATGTTTTGTAGACCCAAAAGACAAGCTGAAAGCACTGTCACCTAGTGCAGAGTGCCCTATCACTAGAAAGCATCTTGCTAAAAGGATTGTAAACTTGGGACATGCGGGGAGACTTGGCACATCCTGCCTTAGGTAAGTACTTACTCTCTCAGTGGCCACTTGTTATGTTACAAAAGAGATGTGGGGCACCGCTTCCAGCCCAAGAGCTGAATGCAGTTTTGGAGAAGTTCTTGGGGGTTGCACTCCAATGCTGGCTAAGACTTGTTAGGCAAAAGGGGCCTGGGCCTTTAAGGTTAAATATTTTTGTATTGCATTTTTACCACCATAAAAAGATACAGAGCAGAGGAGGGCAGGATGCGTTCCAGTGAAGCTCAGGGAACCAAGGTTCAATTTTGATGCCAGGAAGTAATTCCTGACAGTTAGGACCCCCAGGGTATGGAATGGGCTTCCATGCAAGATGGTTGAAGCCCCATCGGTGAGGGAGTTCAAAGATAGGCTAGACATGCAGATGGTGGGCATGTCGTGAGTGGAGCCAGCTGGAGCCGGGGGTCAGACTAGATAGGCCAGGAGGCCCCTTCTGACTCGCTCTGTTTCTCTGTTTTCTTTTTTAAAGAACTCAAAGCAGCTGACATCATTCTCTTACTCCTGCACTCAGTTTTATTCCCATAATAACAGCCCTGTGAGTAGAGTCTGTGACTTGCCCATAACCCAGTTGGCTCCATGGCTGATCAGGGACTAGAATCCAAATGGCCTGAGTCTTAGACCCAGCCTGATAGATTTGCTTCTGTCTCAGTTTCCTTCAGCCATATGGTCTTGCAGAAGGGTGTATGGTGGATTAATCTGATCCTTGATAGCTCGCATATCTCTTTGTACTGCTCTGGTATATCTTGATGTGTAACCTCCCACCCCACAGAAAACTCAAAAGAAAAAGAAAATTTTCTTATGCAGAATTTCTGTTCTCTAAGTGTCACAGAGAGCATACTACCTGCATCTTTGCTTCTAGGATCAGCCAGTTTTTTCAGTAATAGCTTCCATCAGTGTCCTGTATGCAGGGGTGGGGGCACAGTCTTGAGGTTTTCTCTCCATGTCTTCTGTGTGTTCTTTCCATACTGTTCAGTTCCTTGTTCCCAGTTCATGCTACAGTTTGTTAACTATGGTGACCAGGTATGGATGGATTTGTTTCAGAGAGAGGGGTTAAGGGGTGACCTTGCTTTGACTTTCTGATCTGGAATACAGGAAGGTTCCCCCTTCTAGAGAGGCAAAGAATTAGAACTGGATATTGCCTGTTGGAGGAGGTGCCATCCTTGAGGATCAGAGAACAGAAATTCACTGTAATAAACTTTGCATTTTCTGCTTATTAATTGGTGTGCTCCTAGGGTTTTTTTCTCAGATATTTAAGCTGCAACACAAATAAATGCATTGTAACAATTTTATTTATCTTAAATCTGTAAAAAGATAACCATTTTCAAGTTGCCTTTAGAATCTCCTTGTTACGGACCTATTCCATCATACCTTTCTGCTTCCAGACTTGGCAGATTAGAGAACATCATTTGGTAGCTAGATAGGGAGGCTTAATGTTTGCAATTCTGCATGGCCAAGCATTTGACATTGCTATTTGGCAGTATAACAAATAAATAAATAAAGTTTATTTATTTCTAGGCTGCAGTGGTTGCGGAACAAGACAATCCACCAAATGAAAGTACAGCATTTTTATCAGCAGTTATTATGGTATGTTGGAGTTTTAATAAACCTACATGAACACAGACGCTACAAACTTTGTGAATACTGCCTATAATAATACAGACATTGTTTTGAAATTCTGAGTTGGTTATATTTGACTAGTTTAGAATTAGTTACATTTTAACTAGTATTAAAAATACACTAGTTATGTTTTATAACTAGGAGGAGGAAGAGAGGGGGGGTGGCACTTTCTGGGGCGGGAGGCAAAAACAAGGAAAAGTGGAGGCTGGAGCTGCTGCAAAGCAAGAGCAGTGGGCGTGTGGCAGGGACCCCCTCCCCACCCTACCCCACTCACCAGGGCTTGGCAACACCATGGGGGTGCCTCGAGGAAGATCCCAACGGAAACATGGAAGGGATCAGCGGCAGCCTCTCCTCACCTTTAGTTTAGGTCTCTTTCCCCCACATTCTGCTCCTCCAGTAAACTTTGAAGCACCGCCGAAGCTCCTGCGGCTTTCCCGGTGGCTGGTTTTTGGGGCGGGGGGAGTGCGCACACCCGGGTGCAAGCAAGCCCGGCATCCCTCGACTTGGGGGCGCTGAACGTGAACATGGCTCCTTCTCTCTGTTGTTGTGTTTTTCTTTTAACACAAAAGATCCTAATGTGTGAGTTGTTTTTTTCTAAACTAAAACCTCAGTATTCAGGTTTTATTGCAGCGTTGGCACTTTGTGATAAATAAGTGGGTTCTGCGTTGCAGTTTGGGCACTCGGTCTCTAAAAGGTTTGCCATCACTTATCTATAGGATTACATTAGATGTTAAATAAGACTAAAAAGAATATAGAATTATGTATTTTAATGATATTTTGTGTCTCTTAGGGATGCATTATGGACTCCACTGGATCTGCCATCATTGGTTGCGGAAAACATTCCCATGAAACAAGAAAAGGTCTTTTGGAAAACACTTTTGGTGTTGCCGGATTATGAGGAATATCAATTTGACTCTCCCAGCAGGTATCACTTGTATTCAGACTACTATGTAAGAAACCCAGTCGCTGTGATATTGGCTGTGTGACATTCAGTGCTAAATATATGAAATATATAATACATCCTGAGAACATCTTTCTGCAGTTGCCACAGACAGAGAACCAAGTGGGACCAAGTATGTAGGTATCCATCAAAGACATTGTGTACAGCGTTTTCAGAGTGTATAGCATAACACATGAGTCAGCCAGTTAAAGACATCTCGTGAATGTGCTACACAGTGTGGGTTGTTTAGCATGTGCTCTTTTTCGTGGGCTCTGTGCATCACGCATGCGGGCTTCGCCGCAGAGTGCAAGGCCTAGATCGGAAGGAAACTTCCATAGCTCAGCGTCATGGAGTGGGTGGGCCCCCTCCTGCCCCTTCCAGGGGCCCAGATAAAAGGGGGAGGCTCCCTCTCACTCAGTTCCTTTTCAGCTACACTTGCAGCCACATCACTGATTGGATCTTGCTCCAGCTCCCATGTTTTCTTCCTATTTTCTTTTACTTTCTTCTCTTAAAAAAAAAATTCTCCCTTTTCTTTCTAAAACATATATTTTTTCCTACCTTTTTGGCTACCACCTCAGCCTTGCCCCGAGGTTTCCTCGTCGCGCTCTCTCCAACCTGTGAGGAAGGAGACTTAATCTTACTCTTCTCTCCATCCACTTGTCTCTCTCTCTCCTCTCTCTCTCACCTCCGTATGGCCGACCCATCCTTTCACTGTTGTGCTTTGTGCACCACTCACTTGCTTGACACGGATGGCCACTCCTGTTGCCTCCTCTGCCATGGGGAGGAGCACATGAGGGAGACATGCCGCATTGCCAGGCTTTGGAAAAGCAAACCCGCCAGCAATGGGGAGAGCACCTGAAATTTGCCCTGTAGAAGTGCATCCTGAGTGTGGCAGATTCCTCTAAATCAGAGCCCAAAATGCTGCCCTCCACTGAGGAATCCGCCCAGTGAGCCAAATGCTCCAGGAAGAGGGCTGTCGCTGCCACTGCCCCCTCTTCTGCCTCTGCCGCAAACGCAGATGGCCCACCTGAGCCTACAACTGCGCCCACGTGCCAAAAGCACTGAACCTCCAAGTCTGCCACCTCTCCGTGTGCCAACTCACCCCATGAGGGTTGCCTGTGCACGCCAGACCTTGGGGTCCCCCTGGACCAGACACCCAAGGTCCCAACACCAGAGTTCCTGGACGATCTCGCCTACGCACCGCCCAGGGCCTCCCTGCCTGCGTGCAACCTCCCAGAGAGACCAGTCCATACCAGTGGACAAGGAGGGAGGCCGCCTTGATGGCCTAGCTAAGAAGGGACTTGCAGCCTCTTACCTGGGAATGCACATCTCCAACTATGTGGCCACAGTGGCCAGTTACTAGCTCTTCTTTTGGGAAAAGATGGGATCTATGGCGGAGCACTTACCTGGTTGCCTCCGCGGTGCCTCCAGACTGAGGCAGCAAAGCCAGCCAGGTGCCAGAATGAAGCAGCCAGACAGCAGGTCAACTCCAATTGCAAGGCAATGATGGCAGCAGTGGTGATCTGCCACCACACTTGGCTATGGTCAGCGGGCCTCCCCCTGGAGACGTGGGCCTGCACTGAGGACTTGCCTTTTGACGGGGAGGGCCTCTTTAATGCCTGCATAGATGATAGCATGGGCTCTCCCCATAAGGCCCGCACCACTGCAAGGCACATGGAGTTCATTCCCCACAAGCCACGCAGGTAGCAAGGAACTCCCTTAAGTCCAGCTGCTGGCCGCATCCATCAGGACCACAGCACATTCCACTGCCCACACCATCCAAAGACTCCTAGGCCTCATGGCCACCGCCAGGTCAGTGCTTCAACTTGCACGGCTCTGAATGAGGCCCCTCCAGCTTTGGTTCATAGAAGCCTTTGCCATGGATGAAGACCCCAGTGCCATCATTCTGACCCCCCTCTGGTGGTCAGATACTCCCCCCCCTTGGTGGGGCAACATCAACAATCTTACCACCAGGGTCCCATTCTTCCCTCCAGAGCCCTCCATGACAGACACAACTGAGGTACCCACTGTGCAGATATGCGCGCACAGGGCTTCGGAGTCCCACACAAATTGCATCTCCACATCAATCTCCTCATGATGCTGGCAGTGTGCAAAGCCCTTGCTTCCTTCCAAAACTCCCTGACAGGATGGCATGTTCAGATAGCCACAGACAACACCACCATCATGTACTATCTGAACAGACAAGGCAGAACTTTCTCCCCTCACCTGTCTCCTGTCCACCATCTGGGAACGGTGCCTAGAGAAGGGCATTAACACCCCCACCATCCATGTTGTGGGCCACCTCAACACCCTGGCAGGCACCCTGAACTGCTCCGCCACTGGCCCACACGAATGGGAACTGGAGGCCTCCCTGTTCCGCAGACTATGTGAGAGATGGGGCCATCCCCAGGTGGACCTCTTTGCCACTCCCCACAACACCAAGTGCAAGCAGTTCTGCTCCAGGGCAGGCCGAGGGACTGCATCCCTGGCAGACACTTTACTCCTGAAGTGGGAAGGGACCTTATTGTATGCCTTCCCCCTGTCCCCCTGATCACCAGGGTCGTCGCTAAGATCCACAGGGACAAGACGGACTGCCTACTGGCTGACGCAGCTGTGGCTCCCACTCCTGCTTCGCATCTCCAGCCACACCTTCCTCTGTCTGCTGCTGTGACCCACCCTCCTGTCCCAGGTCGGGGGCTCAGTGCTATACCCCGACATCAGGACTCTGTGCCTGACCACTTGGAGGATTGCCAGGTGACAGACCCCTACAGCTTTTCCCACCATTGGTTGCCTCCATTCTCCATGCCGCACTAACACCCTCCACCCGCAAGTCCTATCTGGCAAACTGGAAGGCATTCTCCATGTTCACTGAGGTGTAGGGACTTGCCCCCCTCACCCCTCCAGAGAGCACATCCTCTCCTACTTGCAGACCCATTTGTGCTCAGGTCTCTCCCCATGCTCCCTATGGGTCCACCTGGCAGCCATCTTGCATTTCCACCCACCAGTACAGGGGTCCTCTGTCTTTGCGCACCCACTAGCACATCAGTTTCTCCAGGGCCTTCAGAACCTCACCCCTCCAGTTAGACCCTGCACTCCCCCGCTGGAGTCTCTCTGTGGTCCTGTAATCCTTCACAAGGAGATACTTCGAGCCTAAGGCAATGTCAGACTTTCACCTCCTATCCTGGAAGACAGTGTTCCTTGTTCGCCTGCTGTCCCAGCGAGTTAGCCGCACCACAGGAACAAGGTGGTCCTCTGCACACACCCTTACTTTACACCAAAGGTCATGTCATCCTTCCACATCGACCAGGACACCGTCCTCCTGGCCATCTTCCCCAGCCTTGCCACCTCGATCAAGTCCATGTTGCACCTCCTCGATGTGTGCAAGGCCCTCGCCTTCTGCAAAGCTTGGACTGAGCCACTACAGTGCTCCAGCCGTCTGCTCATGCGCTATGAGGGTCAGAATACAGGTGAGCCCATCTTGACCCAGAGGCTCTCCAAGTGGGTGTTCAGTACTACCTCCCTGGCCTATGAGATGGTGAAATGGGGTTTTCCAGCACGCCCCTGTGTGCACTCCACGCGTGTACAAGCTGCGTCTACTGCCCTGCTAGCTGGCATTCCCCTGCACGGAGCATGCAGATCAGCTACATGGTCCATGCCATTGACCTTCATCCAGCACTATTGACTAGACATCTGTGCCAGACAAGACTGTGCGTTTGGCAGGGCGGTCCTCTCTGTAATTCTCCAGTGATGACAGCCCCTCCTCCAGGAAGGGTGCATTTTCTAGTCATTCATATGTGTGATGCACAGAGGCCATGAAGAAGAAAGCCTTGTTGCTTACCTGTAACTATTGTTCTTCAAGTGGTTATTTGTGCATTCACACAACCCACCTCTACCCCACTGGCTGTGTTCAGCCTAGTGTGCCCTGTGACTCCACCAGGTGTGGGGTGGGTCACCATCTCTGTTCTTTCCTTCTGTCATGTGTAGGCACCCTCACATGCCCAAGCTGTTGCAGTCTCCAAGGCACCTGAGGAAGTGGGTAGGAGCCCCCCTTTTTATTGGGGCCCCCAGGGCCCCCCTTCCATGACACTGATCTATGGAAGTTTCCTTTCTGGTCTAGTCCTTGTGCTGCACAACAAAGCCCATATGCGTGAATGCACAGATGACCACTTGGAAAATGACAGGTAAGCAACCTGCCTATATCCCCCTCCTGCCCTTCTTCCTGCTCTGGCTTCTCATGGGCTCTTGTGTGTATCTCAGATCCCTTTTTGGCAGAATTGACGTCCCATAGCCCCATGCTTTTTCAGCACATCAGCAGCCTTTTTACAGTTGGTCCACTGCGTGCTTCCAGCATGTTGTGCCTTTGCTGGCTTTCACTTGAAATATTTCTACCCCTTCCCCATTTCTTTCTCTATTTGTGTGTGTGTGTGTGTGTGTGTGTGTATTTCAGATTCCTCAGCCATAATGGCTAGATTGTTTGTTGAGGAATGCTGACATCTGGAGGACCTTTCTCTGAGTAGACATTATGTTGTGGCCTAGCTCGAATGGATAAATATGTTTTTTCACGGTAAAATGAGTCTGTGGGACTGTTAAATGAGGAAACCAGTTGTTTTAACTTCATGACATATACTGATTAGTACATTGATAGCTTATGGCTATGGGGCTTTTTTATGCTTTAACTGCTAGATACTGCTACGAGTTAAATCTGTTGGTAAGCTGAAATATTTTTTCCTTCTGTTACAGAATTCTAGCAGATTGGGTGAAAGCTAAATTTATAATTGATAAAAATTCGAAGGAGTCTACATCCCTGGCGACCAGTGGAATTCAGACACTAGCTCTGCATACTTCTCTTCATATGCAAGGAAATCATCATGTTTGTGTTAATATATGTGTAAAGGTCTGTTCAAAACAATACTTGCTGGATGTATCTTGATAGATACTGTGGAAGTCCATTACTTTGGAATACCACAATGCATTTTATGAGGAGCTGCTTTCTGAGAAGCATTTAGAAATGTAGCATCCAGGATGTTATCTGACTGTATTTGAAAGTACAGTACAATTGGTATACTGAATGTATCACCCAGTGCTTAATCATATTAATTGATTTCCAGTTGGCTTCCAGACAAGTTCTAGTGATGTTTTATAGTGTTCCAAGTGGTATAAGGTCCCTAAAGTTGTCAGTTTCTATTTGTAACCCTTCCATATTCTGCCTTTACTTATTTTTTCTTACTGCAGAAAATCAGGTAAGGGGAAAAAAGATTTAGCAGCTGCACAATGCCTTCTGATTGCTACAGCTTGCTATATCTTGACACACCCTGTGACCTGGTTTATGTAAGTAAACAACCACAAATGAGTGTGCGGATTCCTGCCCACTTCTGCTTTTAATTCACAACCTGCAATATCCCTGTAATTTTTATTACTACTTCCTACTTAGAGTTTGTCTTGCAATCAAGCCACAATGTTTAGATTACAAAACAGTGTTTATTACAAATAAAACAAAATCCAGCAAAAGGGTAGAAGAAAAAAAACAGAAGAAGCATGCAAAAGAAATAACCATCTTGCTTACTAACCTAAATAGCCTTGGCACAGCTGTCACACAGGGCTCCCAAGGTCTAAGGTATCTGAAGAGGCAGCCCTGATTGCAAGCAATCACATCTATCTAGCCTGGCCAAAGAGAAGCAGAGTATCTGCCTAAGTCATAAAAAGTCCAGGAGCACATGACACTAATTACAACCTCTTGAAGAAATCTGGAATGGATTCAAATAAATTCTGTCTTCCATGAATCTACCCTGTGGATTCTGATATGGACTGGTATCCTCCTGGGTGTGCATTTTTTTCAGAATATAAAAATCCTAAAGTTGCTGGCCTATAGACTATTTAAACATGTTTTATACATCTCTGATTTCTTTTCACTGCTCAGCTGTGTAGCTGGGGGGATTGTGTGTGTATATATACACTATTTTCATCAATTGTTCTCTATACTAAGAAAGACACACAAAACAGCATGCCTGGTACATTTTTGTAAATTTGGCTGACTTTTTTGCATATTTTTCTGAAGGGGGGAGATAGCCATACCTGACAATGAGCAGACAATAGAACAAAAGATACCTATTGATCTGCAGAACCCTTATATGACTCTGTCTTCAGGATAGCTGGTGCCTTTTTTTTTCTTTTTCCAAATTACTCTAGCTTCCATGTTCGAGACTGTGGTCTTCTGCCAGTTGCTAGAGTTTAGTGGAGGTGAATAGCAGGGGGAAAGCTTGTTGCGTAATGGTGTACTTGCAGCCTTCCGAGAAGCAAATTGTTGGTTATTATTAGAAACAAGATGCTGGACCACATGCACCTTTGTCTTTCCCATTTGGGCAGCTTTTGGCTTTTTAGGATCTTAGCTTACTTTTTTTGTACAATGGAATTAGAAGTTTGCCTTCTCTGTATAGGTGACTCATGGGACTCTTAGCACCACTGAGCTCAATGACACAGAGACTCATAAAGAGTTGCTTGGAACTAGTGGGCTTATTCTGCTGCTGTCTCCTCGAGTGAGTACTGAAGATGAGGTGGAGGAAGACATTTATTGGATTTCAGCCTTGCTTCAACTGAAACAGCTCCTTCAGGCAAAACCTTTCCAGCCAGTAGTACCTCTGGTGGTGCTTGTCCCAAGTCACGGAGAGGAGGGCATGGAAAAGGAAGTAGCAAAAGGTATGTGAACTTTGAAATAACTTTGAAACAATTTACTAATTATTTTGAAATAATTTACTAATGCCTAAGAAAATATCCAAGACAGAAGCAGCAGCTTATAAATAATAGGAGTTAATAAGATTGCTCTAGAAAAATATGCTGGGTCTTCTCAGCATAAATAGTTTTGAAGATAGATGCTTTCCTAAAGTTGAAATTGATATTTTCCATTAGTCATATGATTGCCTCTTTTAAATTCTATGTCTGTCTGGGACGATACATGAGTGGAATTGCTAAAGTGAAGTGTCTTTTCTTTTAAAGGGTTGATGCTACCAGATTTGATTTCAGCTAACCTTATCTCAGACTACAAAATTGTTGAAATGCCAGATTCTTTGAGTGATTTGCAAGGTACCAGCAAGGTAAGAATGATCTATGCTTTATCTTCCACAGGGGTGAGGTGATGCAGAGCCCAAATCTCTTGTTTCTTCCAAAAGTAGCATCCTCAGTTTCATTTGAACCAAGACATTGTTTTCTAGCATTTTTTGCTTCCCTGTACAACCCAATGGAGTTTATACTGCATATTCTGGACATTCTTAGAGTGCTGGCACTCTATAGCCTTCCGTTGGTCCCAAAGACCCTTTTTCTCCTATGATAGCAAGAATCAAGAACACTCTCTGTCATCACAGAGATTAGCAGCCTGAGTGGTGCAAACAGTCTCTCGGGTGTATGAACTGTATGTAACTGTATGTAATCGGCGGGAGAGGCCCTTCTCCGGGAGCCCCCTGTGAGAGAAATTAGGAGGGTGGCTACTCGGAGGAGGGCTTTCTCAGCGGTGGCGCCTACGTTATGGAATGCGCTCCCCAGAGAGGTCCACCTGGCGCCGTCGTTATTTGTTTTTCAGCGCCAGGCGAAGACCTTTTTATTTAAGCAACATTTTAAATGTTAATACCACTGAATTATATCTGGCCAGGGCGGCTTATTTTATATTGTGTGTTTTAAATTATTATGATTATTTATATGTATATTTTAACTTATTGGTTTTATGTATTGTTGTAAGCCGCCCCGAGACTTCGGCGAATGGGGCGGCATAAAAATGTTTTAATAAATAACTAAATAATAAACTGCAGTGCCCAGTACCACTAACATGTGCAATGACAGTTTGCTTACCTGTAAGTGTCATTCTTTGAGTTCTGTGCATTCTGCAATTCTGTGCATTCACAAAACCCACTAACCCAGACCTCTCTTCAACTGTCACATTCTAAACCCTCTTTTGTTTACCAAAATTGGGTTAGAAAATTTCCCTTTTGTATGTAGAATGGGTCCCACTAATCTCATGATTGATCAGTCCTGGGGCACAAAAGAAGTCTAAAGGAATGGGTGAGAGCTCCTCCCATATATACCAAACACCAGGACGAGAAACAGAGAAACAGAGCGAATCAGAAGGGGTCTCTTGGGCCATCTAGTCTGACCCCCCAGCTCCAGCCAGCTCCACTCATGACATGCCTACCATGAGGGAGGAGCCGCCGCCCCCCCCCCCCGCCCCAGTGCTCTCAGTTATGAATTTTCCTGACAACAGGCATCATGCAGGCACAGAGCCCATAAGTATGAATGCACAATGACCACTTGAAGAACAGCATTAACAGGTAAGCAACCTGCTCTTCCTCCAATGGCTAATGTAATGGGTGGTATCAGGCTGTATTCCCCTTGGCTAAGATGTTTTGAGAGGAACATCTACATAACTACCTGGGGTTGTGTTCCTTCCTATATGCTGTCTTAAGACAATCAATATGCACAGGTTGTGACTTCAGACTCAGCATTTTTCCTTTCCCAATTTTTATTTAATACTTAGCTTGATGAAATGGTCTGAGGATCTTCAAGGGATATTAACTTTGCCTTTTTTGCCTTTTGGTTAGTATTCATACAGGATTTGCCCAATGGTGGATTTTTCACGTGGAAGAACATGGCTTTTTATACTGGTTTGTGCAGTTTCTGTACAGTTACTGACAAGCTGGTTTCTTTCTGGCCCTAACCTGATCACAAGTATTACACCTGCTTCTTACAGGCTATCTAATGGAGAGTTCCATTGAAAGCTTCTGCAATCTTTCCTCCAGCTCCCACTCCTCTCTTTTGTTCCCTGACAGCACAGAGTTGGAATCTTTTTAACCACAACAATTGGTTGTGAAGGATGAAATACAATCTGTGTTTATTTTCTATTTTTCCATAGTAAGTTAGTTGATGTTATCTAGTTTAAGACAGCATTATGTACTCCAAACAAGCATGAAAAGTAATCATGTCTACACAGTCTTCTCAGATCATGGAAAGGCTATTGGGTTTCTCCTGCAACTTAACATCTTTTAATAAGTATTTTCAGCTTTGACACCAGACTGCATTTGAAAGTGAGTCTGAAAGGGCTTTTGTTTCCAATGAGATTTAGATTTTAATATAGTGATAAATTGTATATGGGATGTCTACTTTCTCCCCTCCCAAGTAGTGAATTGTATGTTGCTCTTTTCAGCTATCAGAAGCAGTACAGTGGCTGGTTGCTAACTGCCCAAGCTCTGTCAAGCTTGGCTTCCAGACATTTATGCAGTTCATTGAAGATGGCCTTGACCGTGAATTCAACCAGCAGTTCTACAAAGACAAGAAAGAGAGACACATGGCTGGTTTGCCATCCCAAGATCCTAGTGCCATAATAGAGCTATATAACAGCGTAGTTCAGTTCTTGGCTGAAGTTGCCTCTTCAGAAGATCTTTGTGAACTTTCTTGGCCTGTAACTGAATTTGTAGAAGATGGAGGCAGCAAACACCTTCCCCATCTCAAGTGGAATGCACCGAACCATCTGGCTTGGCTGAAGAAAGCACTGCTTTCCTTCCAGATCCCACAGATGGATCTGCCTCCTTTGGGTGGTAAGAGCTTTTAGCCAGACAGAATAACCAGTATAAAACTGTTGTCAACCAATGGCTGTTGTACTGACAAACAATCAATATGATAGGAATGCTATTTTTCTTGTTGAATGAAAAAAGACAATTTATTGGAATGTGTGTCTTTACATAAGTCTGTCAGTTTCTCTTGTCTAACCAATGAGTTGAATTTCATATATTTTAGTGTACTACTAAAGATGTTGGATTCTGGCTCTGCAATTAATTGATATATATTCAAATGATTTAAAAAGTCTCTGCTAGTTTCAGAGTCCTGAGGTAAGCTACCTTCATGTTGGCTCTTACTCCAGAAAACTAGGAAATAGGAAGCTAAGACTGATGCCTTAACAGACATGTCCCATGATGTGCAGTATCACTTACTGTGCTTGTTTACTGCTTACCCTCCATGCAGCCACCCTTTTCCTTGGCCTTTCAGGTCCAAATACAGGAATCCACTGATTCCTAAGATGTCGATGTTCAGTCTTATCATCTCATGGTTGACCACGTCCAGCTTACCTTGATTCATAGATCTTACATTCCAGGTTCCTAGGGAGTATAGATCTTTACAGCATTGGACTTTCCTTTCACCACCAGATAATCCACAACTGAGTGTCCTTTCAGCTTTGACCCAGTCGTTTCATTCTTTCTGGTGCTACTAGTACTAGCCCTTCGCTCTTCCCCAGTAGCACATTGGACACCTTCTGATTGGAGGGGCTCATCTTCCGGTGTCATAACTCTTTGTCTTTTGGTCCTGTCCACGGGGTTTTCATGGCAAGGGTACTGGAGCGGGTTGCCATTTCCTTCTCCAGTGGATCAGCTTTTGTCAGAGCTCTCTGCTATGACCTGTCCATCTTGGGTGGCCCTGCACGGCATAGCTCATAGCTTCCTTGAGCTACACAAGCTCCTTTGCCACAACAAGGCAGTGATCCATGAAGGGGTATTGTTCTATCTCTGCCTATTGTTCTGTCTCTGCCTATATTATCTCATCTGGCTGCTATATAATATTTGGTATAAATCGTAGTTGATTCACTTCATAATATAGTTTAATATTTGGAATAACTAGTCCTCCCTCTTTCTGTGATCTTTTCTTAATAATCCTTGCTTTTTTATCTGCATTACAAAATTAATTATTTGCCAATCTTCTAACTCCCTCATATAGTAATTGGCAACATCCCAAATAAGAAGTTAATCTTAAGTAAAAATTTCATTTTACAAACTGCTATTCTCCTAAACCAAGATAATCCTATATAGCTGCATTTTCTTCTTTATTCCATATTTTAATATATCAAAATCACTTTTTTCCAGATATCAAGTACTTTTTGAAAGATTAATACCTAAGTATTGATGTTTTATTGTATGGCCATCCAGAGAGCATTATGCTAACAGGCAGCTTCTATACAAATTAATTAAATATCCTGCCTGGTCTTCATTAATACCTTCATTATCAGAGGGGTGGGGGGATAAAATAAGGTCCCTGTTGAAGTTAACAGGAGTGGATCTCACAGAGAGCTTCTGTCCTCTCAGCTGAAGAGTCAAAAAAATTCTGTAAAAAACTAGCAGTATTCCAAGTGCAGTTCTAGGGTTGTCTGTTCAAGAGCAAGACCCTATTTTAAACAGAACAGCTTTCGTTGCTTTCACTTCAGTAGATATTCATGCAACAAACTTTGAGGGTCTCAAATTTCCTGGATCCAACTTGCCTAAAATGAACTTGATGCAATAAGTCTTCCCCTATTTTAAAATACATTTAAAATGTGTTCCCAAATTTTCTTAATGGAGATTCATTATAATCTATATTTATATTTGTGTATTTAGTTATTTTTTGCATGGCAGTAAAAAAGAGTCATTCAAAGATTTGCTGCAGCTATGCTAATTAATTTAAATCCAGGTTCTACATTGAGTAAGCTAACAGAATTCAATGAATGCCAAATTTCCCTCCGCACATTTAGACTACACCACACTATGCTTACCTGGGGTTAGCTGCATTTAACTGGATTGTGTTATGCCTTGGTGTCTTTGAGATATTTTGAGTGTGCTAATGTCAAAGCAGACATTGGGATATAATACTATGCCCGGGCTTGTTCCCTCATACTTGGAAATAGTGCAATAAAATTTCCTTCCTCCCACAGCTCCCTGGAGCCCAGTATGTGCCATGATTTTCCAGTATTTGTCCCAGACTGCCAGTTCACTTCAGACACAGGAGATACTACAGTCCCAGATAGAGAATTTGTTGAGCCAAACCTACTTGAAGTGGAAGGGCAGAAACTGTGTCAGCTTTAGAGAAGATGGCCCTTCTGTGAAGGAGATCCCTTGGGATAGTATCCTGGAAGTCTGCATTAATCATAAATTGAGAGACTGGAAACCACCTCAGTTATCAGTATCACCAGGTAAGAAATGTATTTGGGACAGTTTTATTAAATTTGGCAGTTATGTTCTGGTTTAAATTGCATCAGCACACATTCAGTTTGTCTCTCTAACACTGTGAGGAATGTGTCATGCTTCTTTATCTTCCTGCCCAAATGATCTTTTTTTTAACTGTTTATCTCTTGAGCAGGTGGGTAGCCTGGTGGGTTAATAAGGTTAAGCAGGGGGTGGGCAATTTGTTCCCCACTCAGATGTTTTTACCTACAACTCTGACTAGTTCTAGGCAGAGCTGCCAGTGGTGAAGGAAGAAGAGAGTTGTAGGGTCCAGCAGCCTACCTCTGCTTTGCTTCCAAATTATAAAATGATTGTGTTTTGTTGTTGGGCTAGACTCTTGATGTTTCTCCCTCAGCCACTGGGCTCAGACATCATAGCAAGCAACTCTTGAGTTGTCTTGTCACCAGAAACAAAGTGAAAGCAGCAGGTTGTTTTGAGGAAACACACTCCTGTGCAGCTCCAGTAATCCATGGGTTATTGATATTCTGTAAGCCTTTTCAGAGGGGAAAACAAAAACTACAAACAGGTTGGTGGTTTGGCTGCCCAGGTTAGCAGTGCTTTTTTGTCGTGGTCTCTGTGCATTCACACATGTTGGCTTTGCTGCACAGTGCAAGGCCTAGATCAGAAGAGACCCCAAAGACTCCTCCTCCTTCTCTGAGGAGCCTGTGCAGCAGCCATGCCATGCCATCCAGACCACGCACCCCGCACCTCTGACATTGTGCCAAGGCTCACATCCACAATGGACTATTGGCAAGTGATGGACTGCACCTCACCAAGAATGGGAAACAGATGGTTGGCCACTACACGAAAACTTCATCAGGAGGGCTTTAAACTGAAAAATACAAGGGAGGGAGACGGGCATGACATACCTTCACCTGGCAAAGACATATATTCCAACAGAAAAAAACTCAAGCAGGGCCCAACACCAGTCTCCCATAAAATGTAGGAAGAAAACCAGGGCACAGCAAGAATGTCTCTACACGAGTGCCCAGGGATGGAATCACATTATATGTGAGACACACATATCTGCACAGAAATACAAGAAGAGGAACTTGGTAGCCCATCAAAAGCATTTGGCTTAATTTAAAGGGAGCAAAAAATCAGAAAAACAGAGTTATTGATGTTTATTACTGACCACCCAGTCAAAAAGAGGACAAGGATGCAACCTTCGAAAAGCAACGTGCCAGCATTTCCAAGAACAGCAATGTAGTCATCATGGGGGACTTCATTATCCCTGATATATGCTGGGAGACAGTTTCCACCACGCATGGCCCATCCAGCAGATCAGCAGCAAACATCATTAACATAGTGCCTGTGGGCTGCTTTTGTGTCTGCTATCTGATAGTGAGATAGTGAGGGTGCTGTTCTCCACCTGGGACGCTCCGCTGTGTGTGTGGTCGCGCGCTTAATGCTCGCGACATGAGTTCCGGCACCTTTTTTTTTTTTTTTTACAAAAAAAGCGCTGGACAAGACGGACTGTGTCCTGATTACTTCCTGGTGGCCAAGATTATCATGGTTTCCCCTCCTCCTCCTCCTCACCAACAGGAACTTTCTCCACCTGCTGCCTCATCACAACCTATTATCACAGGATGGGGACTGGGTGCTTCACTCTGACATCAGGACCCTGGACCTGGAGGATCAGCAGGCTCCTAGATTTCCATGGAACCCTTCCTTATCTTCTCCAGAACCACTTCAGTGCTGGCCTCGCCCCATCCTCTTGGCAGGCCCATCTTGCACCAGCCTCACACTGCCACTCCCATTCAGGGGCCATCTGCTTGCATGCACTCATGGTGTGCAGGTTCCTTTGCGTCCTCCAGATTACCACCCAAGCTGTGTGCCCCTGCAAACCTCTGTGGAGTCTCTTGGCCTCTCACAAAAAAGGCCATTCAAGCCAGTGGCAACAACAGACCTCTACCTCCCGTCATGGAAGACAACTCCTTGTGGCCACCACGTCTGCCTGTTGCACCAGCAAGTTATCACTGTGGATCAATATCCCCTACCTCACTTCACAGGGACAAAGCTGTGCTGCATCCTGACCCACACTTCACACCCAAGGTCACCTCCCCCTTTCATATCATTCAGGACATTGTTCCTCCAGCCTTCTTCCCCAACCCCTCCAGCATGGCCCTCACCTTCTATAAGGCACGGACAGAGCAATTCCAATGCTCAGCCTGCCTCTTAATCTCCTACAAGGGCCAGAATAAAGGGGAACCTGTCTCATCCCAGAGACTCCCCAGCTAGGTGTGCAGCACCATCTGTCTTGTGTACAAGATGGCAGGACTTGACCTCCTCGTGTGCCCATATGCACACTCTGCGTGAGCTCAGGCTACATCTGCTCCCCTGCTAGCTGGGATCCTGTTGCTTGACATCTGCAGAGCCGCCACATGGTCCGTGCCCCAAACTTGTCTGGCACTACCAGCTTGACGTCTATGCCAGACGGGATCATGCATTCCTCTCAGCAGTCCTCCAGTGACACCAGCACCTCCCTCCACAAGGGCCCATATGTGTGATGCACAGATGACCAAGACGAAGGAAGCAGGTTGCTTATCTGTAGCTGTCATTCTTTGAGTGGTCATCTGTGCATTCACATAACCCATTCTCCACCCTGCTACCTGTTGTCAGCCTGCCATGCCCTCCACCCGTGACCGGCTGTGAGACGAGGGTAAGAGTATCATCACCGTTCCATCCAAGCTACACCTTTAGCTGTCTGGAGATGATGTGGCCCCCAAAGCAACTGATGGACTGGGCAGGAGCCCTACCCTTCTTATCCAGGGACCCTGAAGGGGTGGAGGGCTTCCTGTCCACTCTGTGCCACTGTGCTATAGACAATCCTTCCAACCTAGGCCTTGAGCAGCATGTGGACTGCACAGCTGACCACTTAACCCTGAGGCAACAAGGTGGTCTCGTTGGAAGTGAGGGGAATGGTGGGAGCAGCTCCCTTCTATATCGACCCGGGGGAGGGCACCCTGCCAAAAAGCTCTCACCTATTAAATCTTTCACATAACAGGCTCCCTGTAGGCACAGAGCCCATCTGTGTGAATGCATAGGTGACCACTTAGAAAATGACAATTACCAGTAAGCAACTTGATTTTATTGTGGACTGCTTTCTAGAAAGCTGCAGCTTTATTTATATTCTTCCTGTTTAAGTCATATATACAGTACTTGCATTCCATGAAAAGGTGCAGTGTTTCTGTTTACATTTTATTTATTATTTTTGGACTTACTGTCCGCTCCATTAGCCCATAGACCCTGTGAGCAGATCACAATTTGATACATGTTAATTTGTGTTGATCATGGAAAATCTGTACACCTAATTGAATCATGGGTATATGTTTTTTAATTTTACAGAAGCAGTAAGTAAAGATGGACAGATATATGTATATTTTTTAAAGGACCATTTGAAAAAATTTACTTGTCCTTTTTTATGGGAAGAAGCCAGATTAAGAACTCAGAAAGAAATCCATCAGAATCAAGGAAGGTAAGATGCAGTGTATTTCACATGCAGCATATACAACAGACTCTTGCATGACTGCACTTAGATCTCCAAAGTGTGTCTGGGCCTGTTAACCCACAATTATTTTCAGCCACCACTGTCCTGTCTGCCTTTCTTCCCCATGTGTTTAAGACATCCTCCTTGTACTAACTGTTCTTACCATACCTTATTGGTTTTATTTTTAATATAAACTGCACTTGAGAGGACTAGATCATTCACACTATTTATAACCTGCCTTTTTTCCTGCAACAAAGCCAAGGCATCCTACATGGTACCCCTCTCCATTTTATCTGTTAGGCTGAGAGTCAATGAATGGCCCAAAGTCACTGAGTGAAATTCATAGCCGAACATGGGCTAGAACTCCCAAGTCCCAGTTCAACTACTGTGCCATGTTGGCTCTCCTGGCCATTGTAATAGAGATAATTAGAGAAATTACAGTTTGTTGCCCTCAGCTCCAAGACTCTTATTAGGATGATGGGGGACTATGACTCTGCGCCATGGCAGCTATGCCATGGAGTACCGCAGGGATCAATTTTGTCCCCTCTGCTATTCAGCATCTACATGAAACCGCTGGGAGAGGTCATTAGGAGGTGTGGGCTGTGGAATCATCAGTATGCTGATGATACCCAGCTCTACCTCTCGTTTTCTACCAATCCAGGTGAGGCAGTGGCTGTGCTGAACCAGTGCCTGGCCGAGGTAATGGGCTGGATGAGGGCCAATAAACTGAAGCTCAATCCAGGCAAGACGGAGGTCCTGTTGGTAGGTGGATCAGGCTTCGGGGAAGAGGACCTTGACCTTGTCCTGAATGGGTTGCACTCCCTCTTAGGGGCAAGGTCCGCAGTTTGGGAGTGCTCCTTGACCCAGAGCTTTCACTTGAAGCTCAGGTGACAGCAGTGGTGAGGAGCTCTTTCTTTCAGCTTCAGCTGATCCATCAGCTTCGTCCCTACCTGGAGAACGACTGCCTGGCGACAGTGACACATGCATTGGTAACTTCCCGATTAGACTTCTGCAACACGCTCTACGTGGGGCTGCCCTTGAAGACAGTCCTGATACTTCAGTTAGTGCAAAATAGAGCTGCCAGGCTACTGACGGGGACTGGGCATTATGTTCACATGACTCCAGTCCTCCGTCAACTCCACTGGCTCCCCATTGAAGTCCGGGCCCAATTCAAGGTGTTGGTTATCACCTATAAAGCCCTTAACGGCTTGGGTCCTGGTTACCTAAAGGAGCGCTTACGTCCATACGTGCCCTCCTGCTCTTTGAGATCAGCGGGAGAGGCCTTTCTCTGGGAACCCTCCGTGAAGGATATTAGGAGGGTAAGTACCCGGAGGAGGGCTTTCTCTGCAGTGGCGCCCAATCTATGGAATGCGCTCCCCAGAGAGGTCCGCCTGGTGCCATCGTTATATGTTTTTCATTGCCAGGCCAAGACCTTTTTATTTAAACGGCATTTTAATTGTTAGCTTATTTATTGATTTTATATCTTTGGCCAGGGCGTTTCCAATTATATTGTTTTTATATGATTATATGTATTTATTTATTTATTGTTGTAAGCCGCCGCAAGGCTTCAGTGAATGGGGCAGCATAGAAGTTTACTAAATAAATAAATAAATAAATAAATAAATAAATAAATAAATAAATAAAATTTAGGAGATTTGATTCCCATAAATAGGAGACTATGTATCATTTACTTATTGTGTATATTGTGGTTCCAATGAGATGGAACATTTGAGAAGCTGGCTAGAAAGCATTTCTGAATACTTTGTATATAACAAAAAAAGTCATGCTGGATCAGAGCAAAGGTCCAGCTAGTCCAGAACTCCATATATATGGAGGTAAACCAGCTCCCCATCCTTCAAGCAGGATGGGTGTAAGACCTCTGTCTGCTCAAGCTTCTCAGCAACTGGGGTATGCAGGAACGTCTGGTAAAGGAGGTAGCAACCACATAGCCAGCAAGGACAGTAACCACTGATAGCCTCCTCCCTCATGAATCTGTCCAATTCCTTTTTAAGGCCATCCAGATTGGCAGACATCACCACTTTGCCCTTCCTTTTGTTTGTTTATTTTGTTTGTTTATTTACTTACTTAAAGCTTTTATATACCATCCAACTACTAGCATCTTGGGATGGTCTTACAGTAAAATCAGCATAAATTAAAATGAAGCACAGCATCCAAATAATTCCAATGAAATAAAACCTGCGTTAAAACCTAATCAGACATTAAAATAATGGGAAAATAAAGAAGTTTTACCCTAGCGCCAAAAGGGATAGAGTGATGGTGCCAGGCAAACCTCTCTGAGGAGCGCCTTCCATAGTCGGCACCACTGCAGGGAAGGCCCTTCTCCAGGTAGCCATTCTCCTAATCTTCAAAGAGGGCTCCCAAAGGAGGACCTCCGCCTCAGATCTTAAGGGGTGGGCAGGCACAGAGGGGAAAAGATGCTCCTTCAGATATCAAGGTCCTAAGCTGCTTAGGGCTTTATAGGTCATAACCAGCACCTTAAATTGGGCCCGGACTTCACTTGACAACCAGTGTAGACGGTAGAGGACTGGGGTTATATATGAATACCTGCTGGTCCCCATTAACATCCTGGCAGCTCTATTCTGAACCAATTGAAGTATCTGGGCTGTCCTCAAGGGCAGCCCCATGTAGAGCGCATTACAGTAGTCCAATCGGGAAGTTACCAGAGCATTGGTCACCATTGCTAGGCTCTGCTCATCCAGGTAAGGGCTCAGTTGGTGGATCAGCCGAAGCTAAAGGGAAGTGCTCCTCACCACCGCTGCCACCAATGACAGCTCTGGATTGAGGAGCACTCCCAAACCGTGAACCCTGTCCTTTAGGGGGAGAGCATCCCCATCCAGAACAGGGCTGAAATCCCTTACCCGGAAGGCTGAACCGCTCACCAACAGGACCTCTGTTTTTTCTGGATTAAGCTTCAATTCATTGGTCCTCATCCAGCCCATTACCTTGGCCAGGCACCGGTTAAGGACAGCCACTGCCTCACCTGGACTGGATGTAAAAGAGAGATGGAGCTGGGTGTTATCAGCGTACTGATGACTCTGCAGCTTAAACCCCTGGATGAGCTCTCCCATCATGGAGATGTTAAAGGGCATGGGGGATAAAATGGAACCCTGTGAAAATCCTTGGCAAAGCTGCCATGGCACAGAGCCATAGTCCCCCAGCACCACCTTCTGGAATTGGCCAGACAGGTAGGAGAGGAACCACCGCAAAGCAGTGCCACCAACTCCCAACCTGACCAGAACCAGAAGGATATCATAGTTGATGGTATTGAAAGCCACTGAGAGGTCCGGGAGAATCATCAGGGGCACATACTCCCCGAACCACACAGGGTGACCAAGGCAGTTTCAGTTCCACAGCCAGACTTGAAGCCAGATTGGAACAGGTCCAGATGTTCAGTTTCCTCCAAGATAGCCTGGAGTTGTCCAGCCATCACCTGCTCGAGTACCTTGCCCAAAAATGGGATATTAGCCACCAGCCTATAGTTGGTGGCTATATCTGGGTCCAGGGTTGCCCTCTTCAGGATGGGCCTGATCACCACCTCCTTCAGAGAGGTGGGAACCCATCCCTCCCTCAGAGAGGCATTGATAACCTCCTGGACCCAGATGCATATCCTGGCTTTGGCTTTGATGAGCAGCCACGAGGGGCAAAGGAAAAGCAAACAGGTGGTGGGTTGGACTAGTCTAAGCACCTTGTCCAAATCCTCAAGCCACAACAATTGAAACTCATCCAATAAAGATGGACCTGATGGCACTCTGGACACTTCCCATTTCAGGGCCATATCAACTCTGGAGTACAGCTTGTGGTGAATCTGAGCAATTTTATCCCTAAAGTGCTGGGCAAAGTTGTCACAGCAAGCCACTGATAGTGCAGTAAGGTTCTTTTTAGGCCCAGAGTGAAATAGGCCATGTATCACCCAAAAAAGCTCTGCTGGACAGCACTGTGAGGAAGCAATGGAAGCGGAGAAGAATTCCATCTTTGCCACCCTCACCGCTACAACACAGGCTTGATAATGAGCTCTAAGAAATGTTCAGTCAGATTTGTCATGAGATTTCCTCCACCTGCGCTCTAGTTGTCTCCCAGCCTGCTTCATCACCTGCAACTCAGGTGTATACCAATGTACCACTCAGGCTCTGCATGGCAGGAGAGGGCATTTGGGAGCGATTGTGTCAATTGCCTGGGCCATTTCCTCATTCCACAAAGGAGGGCACCAACAGGAGCACCAGCCTTATCAACTGGAAAATCCCCCAAAGTCCTCAGAAATCCATCAGCATCCATAAGACTCTCGAGGAAGTCCATTTTAATAAGGTCTGAACTCTTATGGAGGGAGAAACTGGCCCCAAGTTCAAATCTCATGAGGAAGTGATCTGACCATGACAGAGGGGTTAAAATCAAATCCCTCACTTCCAGATCCCCATCTTCCTGCCCCATCAAGAAAACCAGGTCTAGAATGTGACCTCTTTCATGCTTTGGGCCAGTGACATGTTGAAGCAGCCCCATGGCTGTCTTGGCAGCCATGAAGTCCTGAGCTGCCCCAGTCAGAGCAGCCCCAGCATGGAAATTGAAGTCATCCAGGACCAACATCCACAGGCAGGGAGTTGACTGGGCATGGTACACCAACAGAATCGCTAATCTGTCTCGATCACCCAGTGCCAGGTAAAAACACTCTAGACCCAGCCTTGAAGGGACAGCAAGCCCCGTGAGGGAGATTGAATCTCGGTAAATTAGGGCCATACCCCCTCACCTTCCTTTCAGGCAGGGTTGGTGCTGCACCAGATATCCGAGCAGGTACAGCTGGATGAGCAACATGCCCCCTGCATCTCCCACCCAGGTCTCCATTTATACATGCCAGGTCAGCCCCCTCATCCATGATTAAATCATGAATGAGAAATGTTTTATTTTGGACCAACCGGGCATTCACCAGTAGCACCACCACCAAGCCTGAGGGCTGGTTGATACCACTGCCTGGCACCTTCCATTTGGGGGAAAAACCAAAAGAGGGGACAGGTCCTAACCATCTGCCCCCCCCTTCTGTAATGACTTGTTAAACCTTGAGCGTCATTCCTTCCCCTGCCTATAACCACCCCAATGGGGGCACCCCACCCCCGTTCCTCAGGAACTCCCATACTAAATTAAAATACAGATGTAAATATAAAATACAAATATAAGATAAAAACTTAGGATGCTATGCATTCAGAAGCGGAGCCTTAATGCACAAAATGCCTCTGGCTCCACTCAAAAGAGAAAACTTCACCAGGACAACATGTAAAAGTTACCAAGCTCAGCCTCCTCTCCATACAACCAACAAAGCCCCTGGCCCAACCCCAGACAGCCTTGAATGCCTTCACACCCTTTGGCCACTGTCCTTTAGCCACCGGCTCAAGGCCGCCAGCCTTAGGGTTAGGGCCTGCTCCACACCCCGCAAGCACCACCCCCCTGCCTTGGATGTCCACAGGTGTCTGGGGAGGTGAGTGCACAGCTGGCATGCAGAGGCGGAAGCAGCAGGGGGAGGGGCTGGGCACAGACCTTGTCCCTTGTTGGTTCTTCTCTCGTCAGGAAGTATTGCCTGGAATCTAAATTAAACCTTGGTTCCCTGAGCTTTGCTCCATTGGAATGTGTTCTGCCCTCTTCAGGGGAAAACAGGTCTCGACCCACAGGTCTGATGCCAACCTTAATATCCTTTTGGGTCCAAGTAAAGACAGTATTCTTTGTTGTTACTGCTGTTGTTAGTCGCAGAATCGTGTCCAACCCATCGCGACCCCATGGACAACATTCCTCCAGGCCTTCCTGTCCTCCACCATCCCCCAGAGTGCACCTAAGCTCACGCTGACTGCATCAGTAATTCCATCAAGCCACCACATTCTCTGCTGTCCCCTTCTTCTTTTGCCATCTATTGTTCCCAGCATTAGGCTCTTCTCCAGTGAGTCCTTCCTTCTCATTAGGTGGCCAAAGTATTTGAGTTTCATCTTCAGGATCTGGCCTTCTAAAGAGCAGTCAGGGTTGATCTCCTCTAGGACTGACTGGATTGATCACCTTGCGGTCCAAGGGACTCGCAGGAGTGTTCCCCAGCACCACAATTCAAAGGCCTTAATTCTTCGGTGCTCAGCCTTCCTTATGGTCCAACTCTGCTTTTTAGTATGCTATCTAGAATTGCCATAGCTTTCCTCCCAAGGAGCAAGTGTCTTTTAATTCCTTGGCTGCAGTCCCCATCTGTGGTGATCTTGGAGCCCAGGAAAATAAAATCTGTCACTACCTCCATTTCTTCCCCTTCTATTTGCCAGGAAGTGATAGGACCGGATGCCATGATCTTAGTTTTCTTTATGATGAGTTTCAAGCCAACTTTTGTACTCTCCTCCTTCACCCGTATCAAGAGGCTCTTTAGTTCCTCTTCACTTTCTGTCATGAGAGTGGTGTCATCTGCATATCTTAGGTTGTTGATACTTCTCTCAGGAATCTTAATTGCAACTTGTGATTCATCTAGCCCTGCCATTCTCATTATGTGCTCTGCATATACGTTTAATTGGCAGGGCAACAGTATACAGCCTTGACAAACTCCTTTCTCAATTTTGAACTGCGGAACATTTAATTAATTTACTGGGGCCTTGTGAACTGCTTAAACAGTTCTTACAATTTACTTTATATAAGCTAATGTAAATTTTTAACGTGTGTTTCACATTTGGTTTAATTTTTTTAATGGTAATCTTTATGCTTTTAATGCATTTTGTATTTTATATTGCATTTTATGTAGTGTTGTAAACCACCTAGAGAGCTTCAGCTACTGGGTGGGGATATTAAATAAATATATATATATATATATATATATATATATATATATATATATATATATATTTTTAGAGACCGTATACCTCTAGATACAAGGCACTGGGGAAGAAATAATGGGTATGGTTTCCTGGAAGTATTAAACTAGTCACTGCTGCGTGTTAGATTAAATGGACCTTTTTTCTCATCAGCTAGGGCTGCTTTTATGTTTTAGTCACAATGTTTGTGTAAAATCCAATCTACAGCAAATGCACTGTTTTATACTCAGACAAAAAGTAAATGTTTGCTTTCTCTTGTTACTTCTTATTCTCTAGGTCCAAGATAAAGACAACATCTTTTGGGAAGCTATATTCCCCTTCCCTGTCTTCAGCTGATTATTGTGACAAGAAGGGAACTGTAGGAAACAGGGAACAAAGTATTTCCAGAGGAACAGATCTAACAATGGCTGTTTCAGAAACAGATCTTCTCCCCACGAGTCTATCTAGCAAGCTGCAGCTAGAGAAAATGGAGAATAGGAGGTAAAGATTTTCTTTCTCTTTCATAATCATAGTTACGTGTATGGCATGGGGTTGTGTTGGACGCCCACTTCTGGGGTTAGGAAGAACAGGTAGAAATGTTACATCAGTAAAACCCAGCAAATACTGGTAGGATGTTAGTTTTTAGCACAGTAGTATGTGTTGGGAGGAGTTGGATGGGAGGCTAAAAGCTGGAGAGGATAGAAATGGACCAAGATAATATAAAAAAAGCAAGTTAGTATGGAAAATTAAACATCATCACTGGAACCCTGTTCTAGGGCATATATATTAAGTGATATATCAAAGAAACTGGAAGCACTATATATACAACCTTCATGGAAGTGAGTTGAAAAAAGAAGAGGGTTTTTATAGGTTTGTACATGCTTGTTTTTTATATAATGTAAAATTGTTCTTCAAAAAACAACTAGACTTTATCTAACTTGCTGCAAGGTGTACTGCCTGGTCTGACAGTTAAATGCAGAAGGGTTATATTTTTTGCCTGAAGAGTACTATTCCATCTGATCAGATTGAACATCTAGGGAAAAATGATATAACAAACCTTGGACTTAGCCCAAGTTTCTCTTTTGCCATTTCACAGAGGATCATCACCAAGCATACAATTGGTGATCTTGATTCCTTGTAACATGGTTGAGCAGATGTTGTTATGTGTCATCAGGTTTCTGACCCAGAGTGACCGTATGAATGAAAGCCCTCCAAAATGTCCTGTACATGAGAACTCCATTCAGCTCTTCCAGATTCAAGGCTGTGGCATCCTTGATGGATTCAATCCATCTCATATTTGGTCTTCCCTGCCATCTTCTGGCTTCAACATTCGCTAACATGATTGTCTTCTTCAGCAAGTCTTGCCTTCTTATGATATGCTTGAAGTAGGACAACCTTCATGTTGTCATTTTTACTTCTAGAGTTACTAGATACACTTATGATCCAATGGAGAAACAGTGCACAAAACATACAAATAGTGCATTTGCCCAGGATGAAGAGCACTTAGGGTGTTCATTCATTCTATGAATGAGGGTGTTCGTTCATTCTATCAAGTGAAAATGTTCCATATTCCGGCCAATTGCTTGCTGGGGAAAGGCAAAAAATAAGAGATGGCCACTGGGCTCTGCACAAATTCTCCATCTTAGATTTGGACCAGCTGATTGTTCCAGGTATTGCTTTCCACTCTCAGAAGACCAAAGTCAACGGGTCATTCCCCTGGCTTTTGTTTCTGCATTGTCCCATGCTAAGTTGAGTAATACAGATCTGTTCTTCATGTGGACTTCAGATTCCTCAATGATGTTAATTAAGTTATATTTTGGCACTTTGTTGGTGATCTTTTTCAGCTTGACTCTGATTTTTCAGATTAAGTGCTGATGATCACAACTGCAGTCTGCTTCTGGTTTTGTTTTGGCAGCAAGAATACAAGTTCTTTAGCTTCTGATTCCAGTTACATAGTATGTTTGCTATCTGCACTGGCCATCTGGTGAAGTCCATGTATACAATTGTCTGAGTGGTTGCTTGAAGTATGTGTTTGCAATGAACAGGTTCTTGGCCTCACAAAATTTCTACAAGTTGTTATGCTTCATTTCTTACCCCAAAGCCAAGTGTTCTGCTTTGTTTCCTACTTTTAAATTCCAGTCTCCTAGGATTATCAGCATGTCTTGTTTTAGCATGTTATCAATTTCCACTTGAACATCTGCACAAAAGTTTTCAATTTCTTCTTCTTCAGCATCTATGTTGAAGCATAGACTTGAATGATGGTTATGTTGATAGGTTTTCCAGTAATTTCAATTGATTTTATTCGGTTGGATTTTGCATTATAGCCCCTTACTGCCTGAGATCAGAATGAGCAAAAGGTTGTTTTTTTTCATTTCACAAAAATTTGCAAATTCTTTTTGTTTCATCATACAATTCGTCCAGATTTGATGAACAGCTACAACAGTTATTAGTTAAAGATGCTGAGATATTCCCGGATTCCCTGTCTTTTCCTGCTTACCTCCCTGAAACTCTGGTGTCTGTGCCTCAGATTATCCATCCACTGGCCAAAACAAAGACATCAAGAAGCCCAGAGGTAAATCTTAAAGGATGTAATGAAACAAAGAATATTGCTATATTAATGAGAATGTATATGGAGTATTTGTAACAAACTACATTTCTGAATTTGCCATGGGGGGAAAATGTTATATGTAATATTTAGCTTATTCATGACATTGACTTTTTGGAGTTAGCGTTGTCAGCTTTTGTGGTTCATTTTCATGAAATGGCTTCAAGCAAATTTATTATTATTATTATTATTATTATTATTATTATTATTATTATTATTATTTCTTCAGAAAACATACAATAAACCTAACCAGTCACATTGTTCCCATCAACTTCACCAGCTGTAAATGGAGTAACTCATGGGTGGCCATCTTGTGAAATGGATGCCACAAATTCCAGGTGTCTATCCTATGGGTGCCTGGAGAGCAGCAGAAGGGCAACTAGGCCTGACTGTGACATAGAATCAGGCCTGCAGTTCTGCCTGTCTCATTCATGCTGTTCACTGTTTCTCTGCCGATTAGACTGGAGGCAAAACCACTGCTAGATAAGTACAAGCCTGTCATATAGTTTAACCACCGACTGTATGGTCACCAGTGCACTGAAGAAACTCATTCGGTTTAGCTGTTTCTAATTATTGGGCTAGGTCCATTGTGCAACAAGTCTTTTCTGTTCCCAGGACCCCTACAAAAAGGGCCATAGTTCAGTGGCGAAGCACATGCTTTCTATGCCAAAAGTCCCAGATTCATTCCCCAGCATCTCCAAGGAAAGTTATAAAATAATCCTACCAGGAATCCTTGGAGAGCTGCTTCCAGTGGGCAGGTTCATATGACAAGTCAAAGTGGAAATTGTGACATGGCTTGTTATTAATTGTGAACCCAGCAAGAGTGGTGAAGCATGGTGGGGGGAGGGGGGAGAAGAAGGCGCACACACCCAACCCTCCAAGAAATAATCCCACTAGATTCAGCACATGATGACCCAAGTTCTTGGGGAAATGAAAAATTTGTTAAACTAGCACACACAATCTGGACTGGAGGTGAAGTCAAGCACACATGCACACAGGGAAGGGGAAGGAAAGAAGCATCCTACCCTCCTCTATTCCTCTTTTCCCTGGCATTACTTAGGACTGTCAACAAGCCCTGATGTTGCCTTTCCTCCACCACTGCTGCAGAACACATTCCAAACAGCCAGCATATAAACTTTCCCAGGTACGAGTAGATATTGACATGTTCTCCTTCAGAAAAGCCTTCTCAGCAGGACATGCCACCTCCATCCATGAGTGGCCATGCTCCCAGGCAGCATGGCCAGCAGAAAAACATGGACACTCACTGCCCAACCCCCAGCCTCTTCTACCAAGCGTGGCAGCCTCTGTGCCACATTCCTAGCAGTCCTCACTGAAGCGAAAACCTGCCATGGACAGTGACACTCCCCCACTCCACCTGGGGCTGCACTGTGCCCAGAAATGGGAGAAGGCCTCATCCCAGAGCTTTCCCCCACTGGTAGTGGGCACAGCTCCCCTAACTTCAGGTTTCACACAGTTGGGGAGCGAGATGTCCTATCCCTTAGCACCTTTCCAGCGGGCAAAGACCTCAAAGAGGGCCCAGAGCAGGAGGAGGCCATGCAGCAAGTGGATCCTTCATCTGGACGTGGAGGAGCCAGGCCCACTGGCAGAGCAGCCTGATGAGGCTGAGCAGGCCGAGGGAGCCCCTCCTCCCTGCAAGGCTGAAGTTTTGGGGTTTTTTCACTCTTCTTTCTGTCCTATTTTCTTTTTTCTTTCATACTTTATGTGGCATTAGAGGTGCAGGGACAATACATTCATGCTTCTTACACACATCAATATGCTCTGTTTGGGTATAATAACTAAACAGGACTTAAATATCTGTAGCCAAAAAGGTATGTGTTATTTTCCCTTCATTGCTTTTTTCCACTTTATCAAAATCATTTTTTTTTCTGTTTCTCTTTGCTTAGGCTGGAAACACCTTTGAATTGAAGGACACAGACACCTCTATACCTATCGGACTTGCATACTTGAAACAGCTGATCAAAGCTAATAGAGAAGAAGAAATTGCTTGTGAATTCCACTTGTCAACATTGCTAGACATGATAGATACTTAATTGAAGGTTGGCCTAAATTTCTGGGGTGAGGGAGTTCACAATACCTGACAAACATTTAGAAGTCTGAGTGACAGCAAAGGCTTTTGTAAATTAATCTTTCTATGTATCTGTTGCGTGATGCTTATATGAGAGTATCTTATACTGTTGAATTGCTCCTCAGCTTCTGCATTCTCATTTTATTTTGACTGCTTTCTTACACTTTTTACACTTACAGAAGAGTAAATCCCATGAACTCAGTAGAACATACCTCCAAGTAAGCCTGTTTATGCTTAAGCTTTCGGTCTTTGTACTGTATTGCATACCTCCAAAGAACCTTCTGTTTGTGCTTTAGCATGAAATAAATCACCTGGGCCCTGGACAATATTTTCTTTTATTACTCTCCTATACAGGATGGGGGTCATGAGCCTTATCTCCCCATCTGTTTGGGATGTCTGCCCCACTTCCAGTAACACCAGCTGTTCAGCTGCAGATGTAACATCGCACTGGGTCCTACATACTATAGATTTGGATCACATAATTAATTTCCAGATTTTATCTGGTGCGTCAGCTGCATGAAATGGGTGCTGCTATATACATCACATTGTATGGCCATATATTATGTTCCCACTTGAATAACCAGTGGTGTTGGACACAGGGCAGAGATACTGTTGGATGGGGAGGTAAGGTGCACTGTCTCCGATGCATCCTGCCTACCAGTGAGAAGGTGAAGTATTTCCCAATCTGGCTACTGGATTTGCTTTGCTGCTGCTTTGCAAACAACACATGGCTTCACTTTTGCCTATGTTCGTTCTAGCCATGGATGGTTGTACGTGCCCCTGACTGCAGTGTTTGCATTCGCAGGATACCTGTGCCTCTAACAGAAAAGTTTCCGGTATTGTCATTTTCATTAATGAATGAAACTAGAAGAACCCAGGAAGATTTTGCATTAAGATGAAAGCGTTATTCTTAGCGATTTTAAACAAGCAGTTAGAGACTGTGTGTTTATCTCAAACAATCACAAACACACAGAGACACACCCCTTATTGGGGATAACATGGTCACATTTGCTTGAAGTGTTTGAATGTTAGGAATTCAACTTAACATCACTAAGAAATTATAGAGTAGGTATTGCATTCCAAAGTATTTTCCTCTTGAGTAAAAATTGTTAGCATAACAACACTGTAGACATCTTTATCAAGAAGAGCACTATGGCCTCCTGATGGAAATAAAGCATATAAATGAATATAGAAACACAGAACATAAAATCGGCAATAGCTTCCTTGCGCAAAAAACAGAAACTTGATACTATATTTTTCCCCAAAATGAATTCATAGTATTTTTCCCAATATATACTATTTTATTGAATTCTTCCCTTTTTAGTTAAATTTCATGTGTGATTTTGATATTGCTATTTATACTGTGGCAGGCAAACATGACCAGGGCCCTGATGGGGTTGTTTTTTTGGGTTTTTTTTTGGGGGGGGGGGGGTTGGTCTTAATGGATATAGTATATACTTTTATGTTCTGTGGCTGGTGATGTAAAATAAAAAATTTAACCACTTTTGAAACTTTTCCTGGTGTCATGTATCAGTTTGCATGTCCACATAGCACCTATTCTGTATAAATTACACTGCTTGCCAGTTGAAGCCTGGGCTCAGTTTAAAGCGCTTGTTTTAACACAGAAAGCCCTAAACAGCTTGGGAGCTGGTTACTTGAAGGACTGCCTTTTCCCAAATACTCCTGCTCACACACCAAGAACAATTAATGAAGTCCTTCTGAAAGAGCTATCCCTAGAGGAAGTAAAAGGAATGGAAATTAGAAGAAGGGCCTTCTCAGTGGCTGCTCCCCACCTTTGGAATGGGCTTCCTAAAGAGGTCTGCCTGGTGCTGTCACTACATTCATTTGAACGCCTGGCAAAAACTCTCCTCTGTCGCAGGTATTTTGATTTTACCACCTGATTATAAGAGCTCACTCTGCTACCAGCAGATTTTTTTTTCCCCACTCCTTCCCTCTGTATACTTGCACTGTTGGCCTGAATTTTAATATTGTTAGCCACTTAGAGAGCCTTGTCAGGCTATGCAGCATCCTACACATTGGAAATTAAACAAAAATATATTTATAGTGCCGTTGTTTATGTTTGGCGGGCCCTTCCCCTGGGATACTGGCAGTCTAAAGGCAAGGAAACGGAGTATGAAAAGAACCAAGGGTAAACAGAAGAATACATGTTTATTTCAATTACATATACTTTGATCTAGAGTGCAGTCCAAACTCAGGATTATGGCAATCCTATGCAAGGCAGGAGGAATACGAAGTTTATATCTGTGTTCCTCCTGCTCTGCGAAGCACTTTGTTTGACAAAGAGATGTTGTATCCTGGTGCTGCCAGTCTCCTTCCCTTCCCCAGTCACCCCAAAAAGCCCTTTTCCAAGGTTGCTTTTATGAGCTCAAAAACAACCATTGTGGTTCTTTCTGTGTTGGCTGTTCTGCCAGGAGGCAGGAATTCTTTTGGGATTTGGAGGCAATGAGCACGCCAGTAGGTGAAGGAAAAGTAATGCTTTAATTAAGGAATGAAAGTATCTACAGGCAAGCAAAACAGCATTTATACCTTGCAAGAATATCTTCTCTCCTTCATCTGCCAGGAGCCCTGGTTAGGCAGCGAGAGACCCCAGGCCATCAATCACACAGCATCAGGCATCTGATCTGTGTAGAAGCTCCCAAACTCAAGTGCTCACCCCCCTGGTTTTATAGTTGAATGCTTCTGGCTCAAAAACTTCCATTCTATGCATGCCCGGCACCTGGCCCTTGAGCTAAGCAACTCCAGTTTAATTCAGGATCCTCCTGAATGCTCTATGCCTGGGAGAATAAGATATGAGAAACATAAACACATTCCACTGTATAACTGAAGACTCAACATTAATCAACATACTTGATAATGGCAATATGAGAAGAAATGGGACATGGCACCTAACTCCTCGCCATATGATAATCTTCCACATGTTTTCAATACATTGGCTATGAAGAGTGGGTGGGAAGAAGTATCCAAGTGCAGACCCCTAGCTACAAGTTCAGAGTGATTTTCTGACCTTATGTTTTGGAATCCCAAAAATCTGATGGTTGTCTAATTACAAATAAGCTTAAGACTATGGAGGGGTGAAATTTTTCAGTTTGTTCTGACCAGGATTTATCCAATTCATACCTTCTGGTACCAAATGTGCAATCTGTAGTCTGAAGTACTTTTCTGGTTGTAATGCAATTCACGCAAGAGCAAAAAGGTATTTGAAAAATGTATTCTTTGGGGAAATGCACATTTTTGAAAAATGTATATAAACCCTTTAGCTAATGGGTGCAAAGTGTGTGCACTTATTAAATTATAACAAAAGCATACAAATCTTTATGGAGAATGAAACACAAGTTGCAATCTAATATGGATGTGAGGTGCAATCAATTTTCAGGAGGAACTTGGAATACCCTAACAAGACTGAAGTTCTTTGAGTCACATACTACTACTAAGTGAGACTATAATGATGATTCAAACGTTTGCTGGAAAAGCTTAATTTTGAGTATTGACTTGAAGTAAGAGAGGTGGTTGCAAGGAAGCCTTTAAGGAGGCAGTTCCATGCTAAAGTTGGAGCTAGAGAAGCAAAGGTCAAAGAAAGCAATATGTATGGGATATAAGAATAAACACATCAAATACGATGGCAGAAAGGACAAAAGGAGGTGACAGAAGGGGCTGAAAGAGTGGAGAAGTACAATATTAGGCCAGACTATTGATTTAATTTTAGCAATGAACGGGGGGATTAACTATTCTCTAGAACAAAGAGTTAATCTGTAAGGTTAATTAACTACTGAAGTGTGTGAATATTTTATCAATGGCATATTGTATACAATATTTCCTATTTATGGAAAATAGCATGCAGCATTTTATTCCTCCCATAGCTTGTTGCACATGTGTGGGAGAGTTGCAGCAGCAACGAACCGTACAGGAGTTAGAAGCGGTAGCATATTCACTGTTTCACCTGCCTTCCCTCCTTTTCTAGATCAAGGCATGATATAATGAAGATTGCTCCCCAAGATGTTCTCACATCATAACACCCTTCAAGCCCCACCAATGCCTGCGGTGTATATAGCTGTTTTCTTACATGTAATATTTCTTTTATTGACAAGCATAGATCTTTACTGAAAACAAGTCAACATATTTAAAACCTTCATGGACATGAAAATCTCCAAAGTCATAGTTAGGTTCTACCTTTATCAGACCAACAAAAATATTACAAAGTAATGAAAAGCGTGCTAGTTCTCACTTATTCTTCTTCGGACTGGGCGGTAAATGAAACAAGAACATGGAATGTAAAGCAAGCCAGGAATGATGAGAAACCACCAACTGCTGCAAAACCTGGTGTATGTTGGAAACCCTAACCAGGTAGCGATCGTACTGAGGCAGAATCGATTTCCCGGCTTCGGGCTGCTTTCCCCTATTGTGCCTTTTGCGGTTTTGTATTTGAAGCAAAATAAACTACTAGCTAGCTTGCCGTTTCACAGTTGCTTGCGTGACGTTTCTCTACCTATGCAGCTTTTCTTTATCAGGCATCGCTTCACTAGCCCAGCACGAGCTTCTCCCAATATTCGCATGCTAAAATAATGCAAACTAACAGGAATCTCCACTGATTGATACCGGCACGGTAGCAGCAGCAGCCAGCAGCTCTGCCTACTTGGGTGAGCTGATACTGCCCCCAAAGTCCTCGTTGATTGGCCGAGGCGCTCTTGCGTTTGCATCAGTCCAGATCGGATGTTACGCGCTGCAACCTGGGAACTGTAGTTTTTCAGAGAGAAATTCTGCTGTTAGTGCACTTCGGAGAAGACTTCATGTCCCAGCATGCCGCAGGACGAAAGATTCTGGTGTGTACCTGTCGTCAACGTTTTTATTTTTTGCCTCATCCTAAAGGGATGCTACTGCTGGATCCAGGTCGTGCGTGGTGGACGTCTGGTGTAGAGCAACAGGATGAATGGGACGTGAGTGTTGCATAGATCTGTCCCTTTTCAGGAATATTTCAGGCCATTCCTTCTGATTTTAAAGGTTTAATTGTAGAAACAATATTCAGTCAACCTGATTGTTCACTTAGAGGTTTTCTTCCTGGGTTTTGGAAAATAAGTTGAGATAAGTGGACAAGGCCTTTACACTAACTTTTACTTGTCTGTCTCTTAGATATTATTAAGATAGTAAAATAATTTGAAATACATTATTCTATTTATATCTAGATTAAGGTTGTTGTAGATTAGTTCACATACCTACATACCCTTATCTTAGACCCTCTCACCACAAGTTTTGCTAGCTATTGCATAGGTAGAATTTGTATTACTTGAGCATGAGCACTTCATTTCAAAAGTGGGAGGGGGCAGAACTAAAATTCTTCCTTTGCAAGAACCTTTTCTCCTTTGTAATCCTTGAAATGGGAAGTATGATGAGTGCTAATGAGCTGCATTTGCCCCCTATATGCTCAGAACTCTGATACTGCTTCACATTTCCCAGTGCTAATACTTGAAACTGAGTTCTGGGACTGAAGATTCATATACTTCACTGAGGCAGATCTATTTCCCCCACACAATATACCCCCAGATAGTGCTGCCTTCCAACTAAAACAAACAAACAAATCTTTATTGTGTTTAAGGGTGCAATCCTATGCAAGTTTGGACAGAAATGAGTCCTGCAGCTCCCAGAATCCCACACTGGGAGCTGTAAGGTTACATAGGATTGCACCCAAATTGTGTAAGCTTGAGTTGGTTGGTTAAGTTTGATGAATGTGCTCATAAACGAAATGCATCTTTAAGCAAGAAGTAGTTTTAGATGGTGCATGTATGTGCTGTAACAGACATTGCCTTGACAGAAGTATGCTTTGCTGTGAAAGAGAAAGAAAAGCTTGCCACTTGCTGTGTTATTTAATCGCTTGTTAAAAAGTGTTTTAAAATCTCCTGCCAGTTTAATTGAGGTGCATTTTAGCTTTAACGGGTTACACAGCTAATTAAATTTTGCAGCCCTGTGCACTATATATTGTAAATGTCCCCCTGAATGTGCTAGTTTATTGCATGCAGATAGTTCCATCTTCTTCATTTTTAAAAGAGATGTAGAGATACATCCCCTTGCTATACCTTCTGTCTGAACTGGCACAGTTTAGAATTTTACACCATACTGAACAACAGGTTAGCTGCTGTTCTTTATAAGCACGGGAATGGTTGTTAAATATTTGCTTACTGCCCAGGTTCAGACATGTTGTTCAGTACTAAAGTTCAGGCGAGTGCGACTCTCACACTAATTTTGTTTCTTTGTAAATATTACAGTTTTACAGGAAGGGGAGGGTGGAACTTTTAGAAGGGCAACTGTTGAATTGAGGATGAAGAGGGACAGCAGGAATGAATAGAACCACCTGCAGGAACCACAATCGAAATGTTTGGAGACTAGGGAGGGCTCTCTGACACCTGAAGTTCCAAGTAGAAAATCCTTACAATATTTGCATCTTAAATAAGACAGACTATAGACAGAAATCTCCAGTAGTTTACTAATCAGGAAAGCCTAAGAGAAAATCAGTATCCTGTTTTTAATACAATTGTATAAGGGATGAGATGAGACCTGTTCCATAGTATAAGCACACGTTTACATATTCACTGGTTAGCTTCAAAGTTAAATTTAATAAAAAATAACAATCAGGAATGCTTCCTTGCCTCCTTGTCTGTGTTCTTTATGGGTGCAGCTGATACTGAAAATAGCAGACAGTTATCTCAGAATGAAACTTAGATCTAAGGGCTTCAAATCATTTTCATTTTAACTTAAGAGTGATTTGAGTGTGAAAAACACAGCTACCTTAACTATGCAGGCGCATCCATGGATATCTAATATTATAAGTAAAAGTAGCACTTTTTATTAGCATAACCCAGATAATTCACATACAGGTTAAATAAAAAAGAAGGCAAGATATTGTACCAAAAAGTCTTATGTACCTGACCTGCTGTAATTTACTCTGAACGTGTAGTCCTCTATTTAGAGACATTTCTTTAACTTAGTCCTCAGGTATTTTAAACTGAAATATACTTGGAGTCACGCCTGTGGAATTTATCTGCTGCTTTTTGCATCACCCCATTAGATGCTTGCGGAAAAGAAGAGGTGGTCCATATAAAACAGAGCCTGCCACGGATTTAACTCGCTGGCGCTTGAGCAACGAAGAAGGACGGCAGCAGTGGCAGTATCTGGCAAATGGCGAGGATCATAAAAGAGAACAAACGGGTTTGGAGGCTCACTCTCTAGGGCTGGATACAGTAGGTGGATTATACGCCTAACTTACTAAGTTCTGAAAGTTCTTGTTTGAGATAGATAAAGAGAACATGGCCATCGTACTAGGGCTGGCTGGTAGCTTTGGTTTGGTTCTTATGAAGTAGTTTTCAAACTTGCTAGGAAATGTATCAGCTTATTTCGCTTCCAAACTCAATGTGGGATATTAGCAAGCCCTGTGTGATCAGAAAATGTGTTGGAAAACGTACCCAATGCTTCCTGGCATCTGTTTGTTCCCCATGTACCCAAGAACGATAGTGGAAGGAGAATCATCCATCTTTCAGGGAAGCTTGTCTGTCCATATTGCATTTCTCTTGAAGAAATGCTTGAAAAGATTCCAAAACCTCTTACCTGTAGCTCATCTGTAGCTGCGTAACCATCTTGAGAGTCTGTATGTGCCTTGAATATAAGCATATATCAGTCTAACTGCCCATAAGTCTTCTGAGAGAAAAAGCCTGATGCTTGTAGGCTTGGCATTTTGCTTTGAGTCCACTTGCAATAGGACGGATCTCCTAGCTTGCTGGAAAAGGACAGTCTTCATGTCCTTCCCAGGAAAAACAAATGCCCAATTCCTGTGTTACCTCTTCAAGAATGGTCAGTTCCAGTCCAGGAGTCAAGACCATATGGTTATGGTGTTTCTGAAGCTCCAAGTCAGGTGGGGGTGTCTGAAGGAAAGTCTAACAAACAGGCCAGGAATCTAGATACTGGCTAGCATTAACAAAGTCCTGGAGCACAGATAATGCCCCTTGTTTGCAACACAGAGCAGCTCTGCCTGAACTAATCTATAGCCAGCTAAAACTCAGCACAGACAGCTAATTAAGTCAGTGTGCTGTTTCACGGGTCACTCCCATTTCAGCGTGTTTGGATTTCTGTCAAAGCTGTGCACTCCTGCTCCTTTGGACGGGATGGATTTCCTCTGTCTCTGCTCCTGCTCTTGGGGAACCACAGAACCTGCCCCTAAAGGTCCTGGCTCCTCTTCTTCTAATGGAGGGCAGTCATGTGTTGCCATGACCCTTGTATCTAATCGTGGCCGAGGTCACTGCTCTGACTTTCTTCATCTGGGGAATCCTGCTCTAGGTAGGACATGACACGTCACTTGATCTGAAAATAGCTTTTATCTTACCATTTGTGCCCTTTCTTTCAAATCCTGCTCTTTGTTATGTTTCTTGAAAATCCGGGGGCTGTAATGTTGTATTTTGCTTCCAGGAATGGCCAGATTCCAATTCTAAGGAAGCATGAGTACTTACTGGAAGGAGGGTATAAGATCCTTCCTGGCATATGCCAGAGACTTTCCTTGCTTCAGATTTGCCTGGGGAGCAAACACCAAGCCATTCTCTGATGCCTTTCCACCCCCCTTGTTCCCCATGTTTCCTGCCTGGCTTCCGTTCCAGAGAGGAAAAGGAGGAGTAGCAGTAAGAAACTAGACATCCCTCTACTTGTTGCATTGCCTGGATATATTAACGAATTTTTTTTCCCTCTATTTCATCAGCCTGAGTAACTGCTCCAGAGTTCACCTGTGTCTCATCATCGTTTTTCTTTATTCGTGTTTTGCAGAGTAAATTCTTTCCAGTTCTGCCTAAGGCTTACACGGCACAGGAAGCAGCACTAAATGGGGTGAGGTTTTACTCAGGCCTGCAGGCAGAGGATGGCCATTGGACTGGGGACTACGGAGGACCACTTTTTTTATTGCCCGGTATGGTTGCCAGATAGCTTCTTCCCAAACTAGGCATGCCGTGCTCCAGCAAGGGGCCATGTTACAAATCAGAAAGCAAAGGTTTTGTATTAAGCCTGATCTATAATTCTGGTTCCTGACTACTTGTAGAGCAGAGCAGAAGAAGCTGCCCCAGCTGGGCTAGGACCTCTAGGATACAAGCAGCTAAGCTCCCAAGGAGTGAGCTACCAGGGACAGCAAACAGGAGCTCGGTGGAGGAGTTTGGTGGGGAGGTCCCTAACGTTTCCCCCTTCTTTTTCATACTTAGTTCACCTTAATACTACCCCCCCCACACACACACACACATATGCACACACGTTTTCCTCCTTGTAATACACTCATTTACTAGTAAGATTGTGTTGCTAACCTTTAGTGAAGACAGGAGAAAGTCCCAGTTTCACAGCGGGGGATTGGACCCAATGGCCTTCGTGGCCCCTTCCAACTCTACTATTCTATGATTCTATAATGGCAATAAGAAGGATAAAGCAAATGAGGGGGGTTGCATGCTGTTGCTTCTCCTCATTGCTACCTGATTGCTAACTCGGTCGCCTGATTTTATGGACAAGTGCACAGTTGGTGATGGCAGCAGCTAGGATGAGGCTCCCTTCTGGAGGTGGTGAATGGTGGAAAGTCTTTTGCTCTGAAGAACAGAGGCATCTTTAGCTTTTTTGGCTTTCTTCAGAGGGTGCTTGTACTGAGCTGTTTGCTTGTACTGATAGGGTTGTGTGAAGTTACTGCAGTAGGAAGAAACTTCTCATAGAAGAAGACTATGCATTATGGAATAAAAGTTACAGATAATACATTTAGGTGGACTCAGACGATCTGGGTTCTAGTCCCCGCTCAGCCATGGAGCCAACTGGGTGACTTTGGACCAGTCACAGACTCTCAGCCCAACCTACCTCACAGGGTTGTTGTTGTGGGGATAAGATGGATGATGTAAGCTGCCTTGAAAAAGGCAGGATATATAAAAAAGGAGATTTTAATAATAAAGACATCACATTCTAGAATATTCTCCCTGGAACATTTAAGGAAGCGTAGGAACTCCCTGAGCAAAAAACACAGTTATGTAAATTTATTATAGGTATCTTGTGCTGTTTCTTGCTTTTCAGCCATGGCCCAGTGATGCTACACAGCACTGAATTAGATTCAGTTCATAAGCTGCCTACCTGCCATTGTTTAGAAAACATCACCTCTCCCAGTGATGGCGAACCTTTTAGAGACCGAGTGCCCAAACTGCAACCCAGAACCCACTTACTTATCACAAAGTGCCAACACTGCAATAAAACCTGAACACTGAGGTTTTAGTTTAGAAAAAAACAACTCACACATTAGGATCTTTTGTCTTAAAAGAAAAACACAATAACAGAGGGAAGGAGCCATGTTCACGTTCAGCGCCCTCAAGTCGGGGGAGGCCGGGCTTGCTTGCACCCGGGTGTGCGCACTCCCTCCCTCCTTGCCCCCAAACCAGCCACCGGGAAAGCTGCAGGAGCTCCGGCAGTGCTTGAAAGTTTACCGGAGGGGCAGAATGGGGGTCGGGGGGAGACCTAAACTAAAGATGAGGAGAGGCTGTCGCTGGTCCCTTCCACGCTTCGTATGACAAGACATTCCTGTCACTACCTCTGATTTCAGTAAAACTGATCCCATCTTACCCTGACTTACCTCCTCTTAGCATGGTATGTTTCCTCTTTTTGCATTGTTGCTGCATTGGGGGGTTTAGTTAAATGATGATCTTTTTCAAACAGGGCTGCTAATCACATGCCATGTTGCCAAGATCCAATTACCAGAAGCAAGCAAAAAGGAGATGGAACGCTACCTACGTTCAGTGCAGCTCGAAGATGGAGGATGGGGCCTGTGAGTAAAATTAGAAAGCCTGTGCTTCAGAAAAACAAAAGGCAGTGGAAGTGTTTTGGAATATTAAAAAAAAAAGCTTACATTTCAAGTTAATTTTGGGGATAGGGTGGGAGAAGCCAGAAACTTTAATATTCAAGCCTGGCCGTCACAAGAATGTCTTTGACTCTTTGGTGCTGGTGAATAGTGGAGTAGTGGAGGAAGTCTAGGTTCCAGCCTCAAAATAACTAGGTCAGCCATTACCCACTATTTTTAATAATGTGGTAGAAAACAATTATATGGTGAAAAAATACACATTTAAACTTGATATGTGGCCTGCTGCTTTGAGTTAAGGTACCAAAGCCACAAGTAAAGCGTCTCCACTCTTATCTATCAAACAGAATCATGCATAAATAATATAACCAAGCCTTCTGCACTGTGCTGCTTAAAGCCATTGCGTTTATCTTTGTTAATAGCTTGAAAGTCTCTGCCTACTGTTGTTGCTGCAACTACAACATTTGGCTTGTCATAATCTACATAGATTTCTGGTATAATCAAGTATAAGCAAGTGCAATCTGTTTTTTGCTCTGCATAAAAAACTGGTTGGAATATGTCCATCCTGTCAGCGTGACAGATTGTTTATGACTTCGAAAGAAGAGTGAAAATTGATGATGGTGCTGGGGAGACAGGGACAAGGGGGGCTCAAAGCAGAGGGCACCATTTGAGGGTGGAAATCTTACCTTGCAGTTTATGTTTGCCACTTAATGTGCAGTTGTACTAAAAGGGGCTGCAGAAGTTGAAACTTTTATGCATTTACTTTAAAAATAAATACAGTGGTACCTTGGCTCATGAACTTAATCTGTTCCAGGACTCTGGTCGTGACCCAAATTGGTCGTGAGCCAAGTTAAATTTCCCCATAAGGTTCAATGTAAATAAGGTTAATTCGTTCTGTAGCCATTTTTTAAATCAGAAAAATGTGAAGCAAAGTGACAACAAAGATCGCAGCCATCTCCCCCCCCACCCCAAGCACAAGCACAGCCATCTTCCCGCCCCGCCCCCAGCACGATCGAGATTGCTCCTGTCATCCCTGCAAGCGCTCATCATCCCAGCGCGCTGGGGGGCAGTGGGGAGAGACGAGCATGATCGCGGGCGCACTGGGGGAATGAGAGATGGGTGCAAATGGTGCGCTGGGGGTGGGGGGATGGCCATGATCGCAGTTTCATTCATGTAGGGAAGGCGTGCCTGATAAGAGGTGCGCTGCTGCAGGAAAAACACCTTGGGTGGGCAATTCTTCAAGCCTCTGGGTACCCAGATAGGTCTCAGAGGGGCCTCAACACAGAGGGCATTGTAACCTGGTGCCAAAAAGATTATCTCAGCACTAGTCGGGCTGCAGTGGGGAGGTTATCCCATAAGTGGAGGGCCACCACCGAGAAAGTCCTCTCCCTGGTTGCCACCTTCCATGTTCCCCTGGAGTTAGCACTCAGAGAAAGACCACAGAAGTTAAACATTGTGTCCGAGTAGATTGCAGTCGGGAGAGTTGCTCCAACAGGTATTGTGGTCAACTTATGATCACTTATCCTGGGATGAATGAGAAACAAGTCCTTGCCCGTGTAATCTCCAGTGCTCACTGATTCTTTGATCATCTTTTGTCCTCTCAGTGGGCAGAAATGACATACTGTGGTGCCCGGTAGTTCGAACAATCCAGAGTTCGAATGTTAGAGTTGAGATAAAATTGCCCCACAGTTTGAACAATGCTTCTAAGTTTGAACTGTGAACAAAGCAGAAAAAAAATTGGTTACAGCAAAAACATCATTGGTTGTGTGCCCAAGTAAAAAAAAAGCCTTGATGTCCTGAATTGATTTGTCTTGAATTGATCTGTTTCATTTTTACTTGACTCAATTCATCTTGAATCGATTCAGGACATCGAGGCAGCCATGACAGCATTCAGGTAAGTGTGTTCAAAGTGAGGGGGAGGATTTCGAAGGGGATTAATGGCAAAGTGTCTTTTACTATATTTTTATATCATTATCTAAACATTCACTCTATTTTTTCATCACACCTCATATATAACCTTCGACTGAATTTGTTTCAGGAGGCCATATTTGCTGTTTACGTTTACCTAAATGGGTATTGTTTAGGGTCTGCGAACAGATTAATTCACTTTCTGTTATTTCCAATGGGGAAAATTGTTTCGGACTTTGAACAATTCAGAGTTCAAAAACCCTCCTGAAACAAAATAAGTTCGGAGTACAAGTCACCACTGTAATTCACATTTGAAACTGATTGTGCAAACAGGCATCAATTAAACAGATTCTAGTCCATACTGGGAACTTGGAACCATGCATTTTCAATAGTTCTGTCAACACACCCTCTGTCAGTGCTTCTTCGGCTCCCATCTCTTTGTTAGCAATTGATCTGCATGGAAGTAACTTTTCAGTAATGTTGCTAACTTTGATTTCTCCAGCTCCAATAAATCTTGACCAGGTTCAGGTCAGTAAAGATTTGTTGCATGGTCACACTTGCCTCATCTCTTGTTTGGTAGGCATATTGAAGACACATCCAAAGTATTTACTACTGCGCTCAACTACACAGCCATGAGACTTCTTGGAGTCAGTCCTGATGATCCAGATCTACTGCGGGCTCGAAACAACCTCCATAGCAAAGGTGACTAGGATGCTAGAGGCTGGAAGTGGAGGTGATCTGGGTTTTGTACCAAGCACTGGTATTCTGTGAAAAGGGGTCTCTCTTCTGTTGTTTACTGCAGGTGCAGGAACTGGGAATGGTATGGGGCAGATCTAGTTCTGGTCTGAAATGTCTTCAGATCTGTTCTTTAGATAGTTCAGCTTGTTCCTGACCTTTTTGATTGCTGATTAATTGAGCCAAACTTATAATGCCTCAAGTCATTGCAGCTGTTACTTGCCAGAGTCACTATGAAATTCTGGAAAACACAAGTGAGAGAAACTAACAGAGATCCTGTGCTTACGGTGCATAGTGGGAACATACCTGCATTTGGTCATTTATGGCCAATCTGATATGAGTGCTGTTACTACAAGTTGCTTATTTATCAGTGTTCTTCTTCATGGTCTCACACGTATGGGTGCTGTGCCTGTGCAGTGCCTATGTTCTGGAAGATTCTCCTAGTCTAGTACTTTTCGGATGCAGATAACGATAAAAACAAGGATAAAACCAATTAACTGTTAAAGTACTGGGAGACTAAAAAGGTCTTCACCTGACACCAAAAAAAATAAAGCGATGGCACCAGGCAAACCTCCCTATAGAGCGTGTTCTGCATTCGGGACACCACCGCTGAAAAGACCCTTCTCTGAGTAGCTACTCTCCTGATTTCTTTCAAAGAGGGCTCCTGGAGAAGGACTTCTGCCTCTGATCTCAAGGGGTGGGCCGGCACATAGGGAAGAAGGTGCTCCTTCAGGTATCCAGAGCCCAAGCCGTTTAGGGCTTTATAAGTCATTACCAGATCCTTAAATTGGGCCCAGACTTCAATTGCCAGCCAGTGTAGATGATATATCTATCAGATGCAGCCTCTTCGTGGATCACTGCCTTGCTGTGGCAAAGGGGCTTGCATAGCTCAAAGAAGATACGAGCTAAGCTGTGTAGGGGTACCCAAGACAGAAAGGTCATAGCAGAGAGCTCTGACAAAAGCTGATCCACTGGAGAAGGAAATGGCAACCCACTCCAGTACTCTTGCCATGAAAACCCCATGGACAGTACCAACAGTCAAAAAGATATAATGCCGGAAGATGAGCCCCTCCGGTCGGAAGGTGTCCAATGTGCTACTGGGGAAGAGCAGAGGGCTAGTACTAGTAGCACCAGAAAGAATGAAGTGACTGGGTCAAAGCCGAAAGGACACTCAGTTGCTGATATATATGGTGGTGAAAGGAGAGTCCGATGCTGCAAAGATCTATTCTCCATAGGAACCTGGAATGTAAAATCCATGAATCAAGGCAAGCTGGACGTGGTCAAACAAGAGATGACAAGATTGAACATCAACATCTTGGGAATCAGTGAACTAAAATGGACAGGAATGGGTGAATTTAATTCAGATGACCATCAGGTATACTACTGTGGGCAAGAATTCCTCAGAAGAAATGGAGTAGCCTTCATAGTCAATAAAAGAGTAGGAAAAGCAGTGTTGGGATACAATCTCCAAAATGACAGAATGATCTCAATTTGAATCCAAGGCAAACCATTCAGTATCACAGTAGTTCAAGTCTATGCCCCAACCACTGATGCTGAAGAGGCTGAAGTTGACCAGTTCTATGAAGGCCTATGACACCTTCTAGAAATAACACCAAAAATGATGTCCTTATCATCATGGGGGATTGCAATGCTAAAGTAGGAAGCCAAAAGATAACCAGGGCGGCTTATTTTATATTGTATGTATTTTATTTTAATGTTTATATTTTTAATTATAATTATTGAACTACTTGTTGTAAGCCGCCCCGAGGCTTCGGCGAATGGGGTGGCATAAAAATGTTTAAATAAATAAATAAATAACAGGCAAGTTTGACCTTGGACTACAAAATGAAGCAGGGCAAAGGCTGGCAGAATTTTGTCAAGAGAATACGATGTTCATAGCAAACACTCTTTTCCAACAACCCAAGAGACGACTCTACACATGGACATCACCAGACAGTCAACACAGAAATCAGATTGACTATATGCTCTGCAGCCAAAGATGGAGAAGCTCTATGCAGTCAGTAAAAACTAGACCAGGAGCTGACTGTGGCTCCGATCATGAGCTTCTTGTTGCAAAATTTAGGCTTTGACTGAAGAAAGTAGGGAGAACTAGCACTAGGCCACTCAGGTATGACCTAAATCATATTCCTGATGAATATACAGTAGAGGTAGCAAATAGATTTAAGGAATTAGATCTGATAGACAGAGTGCCTGAAGAACTATGGATGGAGGCTTGCAACATTGTACAAGAGGCAGCAACTAAAACCATCCCAAAGAAAAAGAAATGCAAGAAAGCAAAATGGCTGTCTGAGGAAGCTTTACAAATAGCTGAGGAAAGAAGGGAAGCGAAAGGCAACGGAGAAAGAGAAAGATACACCCAGTTGAATGCAGAATTCCAGAGAATAGCTAGAAGAGATAAGAATGCCTTCTCAAAAGAACAGTGCAAAGAAATAGAAGAAAACAATAGAATATGGAGGACCAGAGATCTTTTCAAGAAAATTGGAGATATGAAGGGAACGTTTCATGCAAAGATGGGCATGATAGAGGACCAGAATGGCAGGGACCTAACAGAGGCAGAAGAGATTAAGAAGAGGTGGCAAAATTACACAGAAGAACTATACAAGAAAGAGCTTAACATCCCTGATAACTATGATGGAGTGGTCACTTGACCTCGAGCCAGACATCCTGGAATGTGAAGTCAAATGGGACTTAGGAAGTCTGAGCAGCAACAAAGCTAGTGGAGGAGACAGTATTCCAGCCGAGCTATTCAAAATCATAAAAGATGATGCAGTTAAAGTGCTACACTCAATATACCAGCAAATTTGGAAAATATAACAGTGGCCACAGGATTGGAAAAGGTCAGTTTATATTCCAATTCCAAAGAAGGGCAATGCCAAAGAATATTCGAACTACTGCACCATTGTACTCATTTCGCATGCTAGCAAAGTTATGCTCAAAATCCTACAAGCTAGGCTCCAGCAGTATGTGGACCGAGAACAACTACCAGAAGTACAGGCAGGATTTCAAAGAGGGAGAGGAACTAGAGATCAAATTGTCAACATACACTGGATCATGGAGAAAGCTAGGGAGTTCCAGAAAAACCCCTACTTCTGCATTATTGACTATGCTAAAGCCTTTGATTGTGTGAATCACAACAAATTGTGGGTCAAGAAGCAACAGTGAGAACTGGACATGGAACTACTGAGTAGTTCAAAATTGAGAAAGGGGTTCTGCAAGGCTGCATACTGTCGCCCTGCTTATTTGACTTGTATGCAGAGCACATCATGTGAAGGGGGGGGGGGGGGCTAGATGAAGCACAAATTGGAATTAAGATTGCCGGGAGAAATATTAACAACCTCAGATATGTAGATGATACCACTCTAATGGCAGAGAGTGAAGAGGAACTAAAGAGCCTCTTGATGCGGGTGAAAGAGGAAAAGACAAAAGTTGTCTTGAAACTCAACATCAAGAAAGCTAAGATCATGGCAACCAGTCCTATCATTTCCTGGCAAATAGATGGGGAAGAAATTGAGGTAGTGACAGATTTTATTTTCCTGGACTCTAATATCTCTGCAGATGGTGCTGCAGTCAAGAAATTAAAAGATGCTTGCTCCTGGGGAGGAAAGCTATGGCAAATCTAGACAGCATACTAAGAAGCAGAGACATGACCCTGCTGATAAAAGTTCGTATATTCAAGACTGTGGTTTTCCCAGTTTCAATGTATAGCTGTGAAGGTTGGACCATAAGGAAGGCTGAGTGCCGAAGAATTGAGGCCTTTGAATTGTGATGCTGGAGAAGACTCCTGTGAGTCCCTTGCCCCACAAGGAGTTCAGACCAGTCAGTCTTAGAGGAGATCAACTCGGACTGCTCTTTAGAAGGCCAGACACTGAAGATGAAACTCAAATACTTTGGCCACCTAATGAGAAGGAAGGACTCCCTGGAGAAGAGCCTAATGCTGGGAACAACAGATGGCAAAAGAAGAAGGGGACGGCAGAGGAGGAGGTGGCTGGATGGAGTCACGGAAGCAGTCGGCGTGAGCTTAAGTGGACTCCGGGGGATGGTGGAGGACAGGAAGGCCTGGAGGAATGTTGTCCATGGGGTCACGATCAGTTGTACACGACTTCACAACTAGCAACAATGAGCAACAAGCATTGGATGCAGTGTGCTATCTGTTGTGGTTATGATTACTTTGTTTTTGGTTTTTCTGTTTTTTGTAAGCTGTCCAGATACTTTTATCATTGGGACGACATATTGAAAATATAAATTAACATGCTTTCTATTTGGTCTCTCATTGGGTGTTTGCCCCATTGCACTCTTGCCAAAGATTCCATCACCAGAATCCCCATTTGTGCTAGACCCACACTCAATTGTCGAGGAACTGGGGTAAGCCTTCCCAGAGATGATGAGGCAAAAGGTTTGGTGTTGTAGTCAGGCTAACCAATGAAGAGGAGAGAAAAACGCAGCTTGTTTTCTAGCATCTGGCAGCTGACTGCTCTACCGCTTTGTTTGCTGCACCTTGGTAATGCACACGTGGAAGCAGAGGAGAGCAAGGGAAAGCATGCATGAATGTAGAGGCCAAGGCTTAAATTAATTTTAAGATGTTTGGCTCATGTAATGGGAAGCCTCTTGTTGCCTTTCCCCTGCAGCCTCCTACCCGTGCATCTCCTAAATCTGTTCTCGAGAGCCCCCCCACCTTCAGAGCAGACTTGGTGTGGGAGGGGGCTACAGAGGGGATGAAGAAAAGTATTTTGCTAGTAGATGGTCAGAAGCCCTGAAAAACCAGCTTCTGTTTCTTCTGCTATTCTATAATTGTCAAGGAATATGCTGTTTTTTGTAAAGTTAACTTGTAATTTATTTAACTTCTAGCTTTCATTTATAAGTAATATTGGGCCACCTTGATAGCCCACGGACATGACTGATGGTGCCCCGTGTTGCAAGATCAGAGCTACCTGCCTGATCTTCTAACCCTACCGATGCAACTCCTCCTCTGAGTTAGGGCTGAAGATCAGGGGATGTGGAGTTAGGGGGCAGAGGCAACAGTCTGAGCTTCTTCATATATTCCAGTGGGAGGGTTTTTACTTAAACTATCTCTTTTGTAGACATACTTTAACATCTTGGTTGGTTGTTGGGATCGTAACACATCCAGCCTCCAAACAAGTGAGGACCCTGATGTACTCTGATTCCCATAACGTTGCCCAGATTTCACTCTGAGAAGGAGGACTGCAGGTGGAAAACGGCATTTTGCATGCTTCTGAAAGTAATAGGCTAATACACCTTTGTCCCAGCTCAGTTGTCTTCCTGCTAATGTATACCTATAGGGAGTTAAGGAAAGGAACATTTCCAAATGTGATCCTCTGTCTACAGTATGAAGTGGCACAGTCAATGTCACTTCTGTCTGCTTCATACGTACATAGACCAGGTCATAGTCATACGGCATAAAACTGTAAATCCTACTGTCCCTACAGCAGAATTTATATCTCTGTTACACTGCAGCTTTGTGTGAGTTCTTATGTATTTGACTCTTCAGGTGGTGCTGTAGGAATCGCTTCCTGGGGTAAATTTTGGTTGGCTGTCTTGAATGTCTACAGCTGGGATGGAATGAATACACTTTTTCCTGAGATGTGGTATGTGTGATTTTACTGGATTAGTTCTGAAACAGGAGTTGTATCTATACGGAACAAATGAAGTAGCCATCAAGCATGAAGGTTACATGCGTTAAGTCCCTGCTTCAATTTTTGTGACATTCCATTAAAGAGCAGAAAATAGAAATATTGCAGTTCCCTGGAGCTCTTGCCTCAAGAAACTCCTGGTCATGGGGTAAACATTGCCCCCAAGAAACCTGAATGTACGCTAACATTTTATTGAAGCAGGCAGAGATTGGCTCTTTTACTTTCTTGCTTCAGATTTCCTATTGTAAACTTTGCTTTGGAGAATACTGAGGAAATTCCTGAAGAAGAATGCAATTCTAGTTGCAAAGTTAGTGAGGGCTTAAGATGAGAACCTCTCACCAATTTTCATGTTCTTAGAGGCCTGGCTTTTGGTCCTCCTTAGGTGAAATGTCTCTCAGACAGAGCAGGTCTGTTGACATCAATGTCTCCTGTGACCGGCCCTTTGTTTCTAGGTGTTAATTTTCAGAAAAGAGCACAGAGTTTCTGCACTATGCCATACTTCCTGGTTGTGAGTTTCAGCTCCCGTGAGAAAAGAAAAGCCCCCCAGAGGTCCATTTGTGGCAGTAGCTGGGCTCCACTATGCCAGTAGTTTTCAACCTTTCCACAGTGGGGACCAGCAAAAACAGGAAAACTGCCTTGGGAACTCTGAGGCCAAAACAAAAAGCACCATACACACAATACCATATTCTGTGTATTAGTTTCCAAACACAATACCAAAAAAAAAAAATTTCCAAAACAACCAGAAATGGAGCAAAATAAAAGAAAAAAAAATACCAAAATTGGCACAGTGCAGGTGCCAGCCATCTCCCACCGAGCCGTCTCTTCCCTCCCTGGCCCCCCTGGCAGCACTGATGTAGCCACCACAAGCCAAAGCCAACCGAAGGAGGAGTGGTGGAACACAGCCAGCCCCTGTGCCAGCCTGTGGTGAGCAGGATGCAGCCCCCCATGGACGGGCAGGAAATCTCCCAGAGAACGGCACCGGTCGACAGACAGGTGGTCGAAAACCACTGAACTACATAATTGCTTGTACAAAAACAAAGCACTCTTACCTGCCTAAGGAATGCTGAAGCCCTCTTCCCTGCCCCCATTGTGTGCAGGTGTGAATTTTTTTGAATACTGATGTACTTAAGGTACATGAACTGCCCTTCTTTCATACAAGATAGGATGGCTACTTACAAAAAGAAGATGCATGTGACTTGTGACAGAGTGTGTCACAGGTTGTGATAAAAATTGTAATATTTGGGGAAAAAAACCCTCAAATTTCAATTTCAGAAAAGGCAGGCTATTAGTTTCCCATCCAAATCACCCCCAAATATTCAATTAATTTGCTTGCCTCCTCAAATCATCCAAATCACTTCTTCAATTAATTTATGCCTAGTTAATTTCTCACTTACAGGATTGAGAACCTGTTCCAAAAGGTAATCTTACTTGAAGATTACCGGAGCATACACTGTTGAAACCAGACTTTCTCTGTCCAGGCAAGGATGTTGCCAGGCAACATCCTTGATGAAATTCTTCATGCTTTCAGCCATCAGTGTCAGGCAGCAGTTTCACTGTTGTCAAGTGTATCTCGCAAGCTATGGACCCAGTATCTGCATGAAATATCTGAATCATTCTAAGCAAAACTGAACCTCTTATTTTTAAAAGTGACTGAGGGTACAATTAGGTGCTCTTTAGATGATGACCACAGGAAAGATTGGAGTTTCAGCTCCAACTTCAGAAATGTGGTTTGAGGTTGGAATAGGAACCCTGGCCTTGACATGCCCTCCCTCCAAGCTTTCAGGTGGCATGGTGCTTTCCTTGTTGGCTGTAGCCCTGACATTCAGGGCTGCCAGCCCTGAAGCTGGCACTTGACTGGGGGGGGCGGGCATTTTGTGGAGGGGAGGCAAGGATTGAGGCTCGCATTCAAAACCAAAGGGAGTGGCATAGTGCAGAAACTTTCTGCTCTTTTCCAAGTATTAACACTTAGAAAGGATGTGCCAATCACACAGCTTTTTCTTATGGCTTTCGTAAGAAAAAAATAAGACCTCACCTGAAAATAAGGCCTAATGCGTCTTTTGAAGCAAAAATTAATATAAGACCTGGTTTTACTTTCAGGGAAAGGCGGTAGATGTAAGTCTTACCCTGGCAGGTTAATTCTACTCATAGTTTGCATTGCCTTGACACAGGGGTTAACATTTCCAGAGCACAGACATGTAGGACTGATTTCTGATTTATAATTTTGATCATGTTAAATGCTTTAAAAAATGCTTTTCTCTACTAATTCTGAGCCAAGTAGGTTTGTGTTCTTCTTGGGAGTCCCATATTTTACATATGTGTTTTGTATTTATGTTTTCCTTTCTCCTTCCCTCTGCTGTCACAGGACTTCTGGAATTGAAGTTAGCTTTGTGAAGAATTTAAGTTAGCTTTGTGGAGTCCAGTGTACCCTGATAACTTTTGTATTAGATTATACTTTTAGAATGTGATACCAATGAAACCTGGGGGGCATCATATTTTAAATCAATTGTTAACTTCTTTTCCAGAAAGGACTATAGAGGGCTGTGCTGAACAGCCAATTGATGCTGTCCAAAAAGTTGTATGAGAGAATTAATGCACAGGAGAACGGGATGCAGACTCTTAGAGCTGGGGTATTTTTTATATTTTTGAAGAGGTTAGATTAGTTGGGTACTTATATTTTCTGAAGATAAAAGAAAGCATTTTTCTGCCTTTGCTGGTTGTAATGGGTACAGGTGCTATATAATATGAAGTGTCATGTTGAAATTTCCCTGCCTTCTGTCTCAAATGCGATTTCTGATGGGGGCTTGGAAATTAGGTGCTTAACGTACCATTGGTGAATGTTTGTATTGTGCCTTAAATCTCTATCAGTATATATAGGTCCACTTGTAAGAGGCTTGTTCAATTTTTTTCAGTCTGTTCTGGAGTTCATTTTGCCTGGGAGGACTTCACAGTGGCTTCACCCTCAGCTTGTCAGAGGAGCATGGAGAATGCTGTGTTGATACCTTCTTAGCAGTCACAAAGTGCCTGGGGCTAGTTGGATGAATTATCTCAGTGTATCTGCCAATCCTTTAAAGTAGTTTTTCATTCCTGCTTATGATAGGCTGTTTCCTTCATGGATGCCAGTCCACCCTTCGACTCTTTGGTGTCACTGCCGTCAGGTTTACCTGCCAATGGCCTACTGTTATGCTGCACGCCTCACTGCAGAGGAAGATGAGCTTATCCTCAGCCTCCGACAGGTAGTTCCAGACAATTCCTTTTCTTCATCTCTTCTCAGTTTTCTTCCCAGTCTTCCGCAATTCCATATAGATGGCACATGATGGAACATTTTGTATTGTATCTCAGTTTTTGATTTTAAAAGCTCTGTCTCTTATTGCATGAAAAATACACAGACAATCTGTCAAAATCACTGATTACTTTTCCTTAATCCTAATTCCTTGTTATCTGCAGTCCTTCCATAGGCAGGAAGGAAAGCAAATATGCACACACAATTTTTTCTTGGACATTGTGACTTATTAGAATGATGCGTCGTAAAAGACCATTAACCTCATTTTGTAACATTTCCTAGACTGAGAATGGGCTTCTGGTCTCTGTTGCCAACTTTTATTTCTGGTATTAATTCTGCTATGTAGACTCTTGTGACCATTTTTCCTAGGAGCTCTATGTAGAAGACTATTCCAGAATTGACTGGCCTGCGCAGAGAAATAACGTTGCTTCAGATGATGTATTCACCCCACACAGCTGGCTACTTACAATTGTCTATGGTAAGTGAAGTGCTACCTCAGATCCTGCGAGCAGAGGGACCCTTGCTTTACATGTTTGGCCTTGTCTCTTTTCTTAGTCAAAATAAAAGTACTTGCCAAGCAGATAATTCCTGAAGTGAGATCAGAATAGAATAAGCTATATGTTTCCCAGCAGAATCTCTGGGATTCTTGTGGTGAGATCGGAAGGGAGTAGCAAAAACTACTGGAGGTGAGTATATATTATTCCCTCTGGGCCAGAGCTATGAGTAGAAATAAGGAAGGCCATGTATTTTTGTTATTTTAGGCATTTTCTAGTGATGGCTTTGCTATATTCAGAAGGTAATATGAATCCTGGTTGTCTCTCTGTTTCCATTCTAGCAATAATTAACACCTATGAAAGATTCCACAGCAAGAGTCTGAGACACCGAGCCATGGATGAGCTCTATGATCACATCAAGGCTGATGACCGATTCACCAAGTCCATAAGCATTGGCCCTGTAAGTCACTTTTAAGCTTTGCTTAGAACTAAATAGCTCTAGATCTGAGCTTGTTCTGCAGATACTACAAAAGTATGGCCGTAACATGACCTGGGACCTAGTTCACCATAGTTGGTTGAAGAAACCACAGATTGGCTGGCAGACAGCCAAAAAAAAGCCAACCCAAAAATTCTTCTTAGTTCTCCCACCCGTCCTGCTCCTTCCCAGTATCTTCTTGACACTGTGGGATTGGCTCAGCTTCACCATATCAGCTGCTTGCTGACTCTTGTGAACACCTTGGCTAAATGTCCTCATCTATGCTCAAGCATCGCTTTGAGTGCCTGAAATAGGGGCAGTGCTAGGGATCATCATCATCCAAACTCGCACGTGCTATTTCTAAGCACTCTAAAGGTGTGTGTGTTTTTAAAGGACCTTGTCTCCCAAGGATGCTGCTGTTTGCAAAAAGGGAGATATGGATAGAATTGAGGAGGGCATTTGATTGGAGGAAAAAAACCCTCAGGCAGTAAGATCCATGGGGGCAGTGGCAACATAAAGTGAGGCACATGTGGGCAAAAGTCCAGGTAATCCAGGGGAATTATGCCACAGAGATTGCCACTGCCTCTGTATCTTTATTTCAGAAAGAGCCCATGGGTAGCTAGTGGTAGGGCAGGCGGTCATGCAGAGATTTGGGGCTCCAAATACAAGATTTGGGATCGTAGCCTAGTGGGCCATCTTCTAGCACTGCTTTTCATCTGGAATCCGGCAGATGATCCTCATTTCCTCCTCCCTTGAGTCATATCTCTGTAGGCTCTTTTAGCCCTTTTCTAGCACAGGCAGTGTTAGTGGAATTAATACTTCCCTGATTTCAAAGGGTGCCAACCTGTTACAAGAAAAGGTGAGAGCACTAGAGCAACGAGTGACCACCCCCCAGACAGTAAAAGAAAACGGAAAATATTTAGACAGCGCAGAGGAGCTGCAGCAGCTAAGTGTACTACAGAAGCAAGCAGAGCATCAGCAGGCCGAGGCAGCAGAAGAGCACCCTGAGGGAAGGGGAAATGAGGAAACTTGCTGGAACAGGGTGACAGATGCAGAAGGCCTAGAAAAACCTAGTGGAAGCAGTGGAACTCTCAATTCACTTTAAGTTGCTTGAGGAAGGGGCATGTGAGAAACCCACTGTGAAAGAAATACACGACACATGGTGTAACTCTGAAAAGGAGACAAAAGGCCAATCATACAAGGGAAAGATACCAAAGGTGGCAACACCAAAAGGAGAAGGGTGATAGTTGTGGGAGATGCCCTGTTGTGCAAGATGGAAAAATATGTATGTATCGATGACCCAGAAAATTGTCAAATATGCTGTCTCCCTGGTGACAAGATTAAAGATACAACCAGAAAGTTCACACAACTCATACAACCCACTGACAAATACTGCTTCCTTCTCTTCCATGAGTGAACTAACAACACTGCTATGAGAAGCTTTTCTGAATTAACACCAGACTTCGAAGCTCTAGGGAGGAAGATAAAAAAATTGGGGCCCAGATATTCTTCTCCCCAGTCCTACCAGTATGTGGAAGAGGAACTGTTAGGGAAAGAAAACTCCTTCAAGTGAATGACTGGCTATGATGGTGGTGCCATAAAGACAGATTTGGATTCTGGGACTACAAGCTAAGCTTCCTGGAAGATGGACTACTGGTAAATGATGGGCTGCACCTCACAAAGGAAGCAGGCATTTGGCCACTACATGAAAAAGTTCATCAGGAGGGCTTTAAACTAAAACATGGGGGAAGGAGATGTGCAGCATGGCATACCATCACCTGGCAAAGACTTATATATTTCAACAGAGAAAAAACCTCAAGCAGGGCTCTACATCAGTCTCCCAAAAACATAGAAAGAAAATCAGGGCACAATGAGAATGAACCTCTATGTCTCCGCACCAATACCCAGTGGTTGAGTCACATTATATGTGAGAGACTCATCTATCTGCACAGAAATACAAGAAGAGGAACTTAGTAGCCCCATCAAAAGCATCTGGCTTAATGTAAAGGAAGTGAAAATAAGAAAAACATAGTTATTGGCATCTATTACTGTCCACCCAGTCAAAAAGAGGACAAGGATGCAACCTTCAAAAAGCAATTTGCCAGCATTTCCAAGAAGAATGATGTAGTGATCAAGGAGGACTTTAATTTTCCGGATATATATTGGAAGACAATTTCTGCCAAGCATGGCGCCCACAAGAGATTCCTGACATGTGTTGCTGACAACTCTTTCCAGCAGAAAGTAGAGGAAGGTGCGAGAGGATCAGCTGTCCTCGATTTAATACTAACAGGGATGGCCTGGTGGACAAAAGAATAACCATGGGAACTCTGGGGGAAAGTGACCATGTGATACTTGAATTCAAAAAAAGAAGTCCAAGTGTCCAAAAGAAGATTCTCCAAGCACAAATACAAACAATTTCATCAAGAAAAAAAGTGTAGAAGAGAGCACTGGAAGCCCATGTGGGTCCACAAAAAGTTGAGTGACAGCCTGAAAGAAAAAAAGAACATGTACAGAAAGTGGAAGAAGGGCCAGGCCATGAAAGAAGAATATAAACAAACAGCAAGGAATTGCAGGGACAGTATCAGGAAGGCTAAAGCAGAAAATGGAACTGTTGCTAAGAACAACAAGAAAGCCTTCTTCAAACACATCCAGAACAAAAGACATGAGAAAAACAAGGGTGTCCAGCTACTTAAAGTAGATGTCAGAGTAATAACAAATGACAAAGGAAAGGCAGAGGCGCTCAGTTCCTACCTTGCCTCAGTCTTCTCCCACAAGGAAATCTACAACCAAGAGGAAGTACAAGTTGAAAGTGAGAGGTGGAAGCCCAAGAATGAGATATTTATTTTTATTTTATTTTTATTTATTAAAACATTTCTATGCCGCCCCTTGCCAAAGCCTCGGGGCGGCTCACAACACAAAATAAAATACAATAAAATACAAAAATAACAATATAAAATTAACAATATAAAATAAATAACAATATAAAAGAAGTCGCCCTGGCCAGGTAAATAAGCAAATACTGTTAACAATTAAAATGACGCTTAAATAAAAAGGTCTTTGCCAGGCGCCGAAAAACAAATAACGACGGCGCCAGGCGGACCTCTCTGGGGAGCACATTCCATAGATTGGGTGCCACCGCAGAGAAAGCCCTCCTCTGAGTACCTACCCTCCTAATTTCTTTCACGGAGGGCTCCCGGAGAAGGGCCTCTGCCGCAGATCTCAAGGGGCGGCCGGGCATATATGGACGTAAGTGCTCCTTCAGGTAACCAGGACCCAAGCCATTTAGGGCTTTATAGGTCATCACCAACACCTTGAATTGGGCCCGGACTTCAATGGGAAGCCAGTGAAGCTGACGGAGGACTGAAGCTGATGGGGGGCTCTCCTACCTAGAGACATTCAAAAAGAACCTGGATAACCATCTGAGTGGGATGGTATAATGTAGTGTCCTGCAATAGCAGGGGGTTGGCCTTCATGGCCCTTTTCAACTCCGCTATTCTATGCTTCTATGATACTTTCCCTACAAGACCCCCCAGCAACACAGTGCAATCAGCACTAAAATGTCCACACTGAAGGGCAGTATAGGTTTAACTCAATCCTTTCCTTGGTGGCTCCAGCCTGATATGTGCCCATATCATGCCTTAGGGCTACCTGCACATTCTCACTGGTAATTTGATTGACAGGTGCCTGAAGAATCCAGGAGAGATTCCTGCAACAGGGATAATCTCAGCCCTCCACCTCCTTCATGGAAAGCTACTCTGCCTCTGTTCTTGGCAGTCACCACCTGCACACCAACATAGCCCATCATGCACACAAAGGCTCTGGTTTCTTGGGTTAGTAGAATGACATGTTTCCATCGCAGGAATACAGTGTGGGAATCATTGCTGAGAATATAGCAGATTAAACAAATGCAACTAGAGTACAATCTCTTCCTGGAGAGTCTTATTACTCATTATACATTAGGGATGTACATTGGTTGACCAACACCTAAGCTGAATCAGGAACCTCTGTTATGTATGCCATTTTCATACAAATTGCCTCCCCCCCCCAAAAAAAAAAGTGAGGGGAGAGGTAAAGGGAAGTGCCTCATTCTACTCAAATAACTCGTGAATTCACCTTTTTACATAAGCCACAGCAGCTGTCCTTGTGAAAATTTGTATGTTGCTTAGAAAGAGTATCCTTTAGACTGTCATTTTCAGAAGAATGATCCATAAGGAGCACAGGGAGATAAATACATTCTTTTTTGGACACTCTCAAAATATCAAGACTGCCCTTGAACATGACCCATGCAGTTATCCTTCTGTCCTTCTGCAATTTGAGAGGCTCCATCCACTCAGAAGGGGCAACAATCACCACAGTTTTCATATAATTCTATAAGTTATTAGCAATTCCCTCCCACTAAACATATCAAACAACAAAAATGCGTAACACAAAAATGCTGTGTCTGTTTTTCTGTCTTTTGGTTGGTACAATCCTTCCTAAAGAGCTATATGCCTGTAAATTTCATTCAGTTATGACAAAGAGAAAAAAGAGCTTTTGAAAAATGATATGATAGTTGGAGGCACAAAACCCTGAATCTGAAAGTTTAATTAACTTTTCTTGGTTTAACTGGCCTCCAAATCATGCTTTTTCCCAAAATGTGAACCTGACGGTCGAGTCGAACCTTGAAGCGCGTGCCTCTGCTATACGTTATAATATCACACACATGCCAGTTTTACTTTCTATGTCATCACTCATCTTTGATTTGCTCTGAACTATCCAGAAGAGTGTCCTTGCACACTTAGGTCAGAGGAGGAAAAGTTCCTCTGGATCAGATGGTGCAAGTGGGTTAAAGTTGTGTTGCTGTACACTTGCAAGCTGATTCCTGCCATTCTCTGTTGTCACTCTAAGCCCAGCTCCCGACACATAACCTTTGTCTTAAGGAAAGGGCAACATACCACTGTGTGTGTGTGTGTGTGTGTGTGTGTGTGTGTTACAGTTTATCCTTCACCCCAGTCACTGCTGCTCTAATTTGTATTGTACAGGGTGTCCCCAAAAATTTGACATTACTTGAAATGTGAATATCCGAGCAACTACATGTCCTAGGCAAACAAAATTAAATAGGCTTCATGTTGAACAGTAAAAGATTTATCAAAATTCGAGCAAGAGATTCAAAGGGATGTAGATTTTCTAAACGATTTCACAAAGCTTCACAAATGTTCAATACGCGCACTGCCTGTGACACGACACATGTCAAGTTGGTAGTCCACCTCCTGCCAAACACGCTGTGGCATGTCTTGCATAACATTGCGTAACTAACATTAGTTAGTTTTTACACATTTTGTTAAAATTTGAGATCATTTGAGCAAGTATTGGCCACGTTATTCGACTACGAAATGATGTCAATTTTTTTCGGGACACCCTGTATTTAAATAGGGAAATGTAACTTTTCAGGGGGTTACCTGCTGTGATATGGGCTACCTGTGTGGGCAGCCTGCCATGACTGTCTCTTAGGTTTGATGTTGGAAAATGTTATGGTTACAATTTCTCTTTCCGTTTAACAAAAGAAATGAACTGCAACTTTTTTGTTGGTGGCCTTCACATATTTTTCATTAAATTAGAAGACTGAATTTTTGAAAAGAAATCTCACCCACTGAGTAAAATTACGAATATATAACAATAGCACTGTACTTTTAAACATAATAGTAAATTGGGAATACTTTTAAAATCCCCTCTGCTCTGAAAACAGCACTGAAACAAGGCAAATTGTCTTGAGATGGAGGACTGTTCAGAAAAGATGAGGGCAGGGACAGATAGCAGTTGCCAGGGAGGTTATGGTAAGGGGGCCTGTTTGGAAAAAATACCAACAAGTACACGTTAGTCTATGGAGCAGTTAAATTTTCTAACTATTTTTTTTTTCATTTTGCCTCTTTTTAGAAGCATAGGAACATAGAAACTGAGCGAGTCAGAAGGGGCCTCCCAGGCCATCTAGTCTGACCCCCATCTCCAGCCGGCTCCACTCATGACATGCCTAGCTTGTGCATGTCTAGCCTATCCTTGAACACCCTCACCGATGGTGTTCCTCACAAACATTTTGTGAGCACCTCACAAACTTTTGGCTACAGTTCTACACACACTTCCTTGGAAATACGGCCTGTTATGTTCACTGGAGAGGAACTGTAGATAAAGTGGCAGAACATGCGAGTTGTGTGCAGAAGGTCCCAAGTACTTGGCGTCTCCCACCTGTAAAGAACTTAAGATCCTAGAGAGCTGGTGGTGGTCACCATAGACAATACCAGGTTAGATAGTGGAATAGGCTGCCCTGATACAAGGCAGCTTTCTGATGATTCTTTATTTGATCCATCCAGTTTGTTGGTCCCTGAATCCACTGATCCAGTGCCTCGGGAAGCCTTCTTTCTGGATTGGTTTTCATGAGAACTTGATGTAGAAACTGTGTTGGTGCAGAGGCAGGAATGTTGGATGCTGATTGCTTTAGCCTTCTCAGGGGAAATAACTCTTAGCCTGTCTTTATCCATGTAGATATCTAAAACAATTAACATGCTTGTGCGCTGGTATGTGGATGGAGACAAGTCTCCTGCATTCCAAGAACATGTCTCTAGAATCCCTGACTACCTCTGGTAAGGCTTTATTGAAACCCAAAAGTATACGTTCTTATCACTGTATTATACATAATGCTTTCAAAACTCTGTTTTGCTTAAGCCATGCTTAGAAAATTGCACTGTTGTGACTGGAGCAATATTGTCAAGTGTTATAGGGGGCAGCTAGCCTTGTAAACAGTCTGTTAAGTTCCCGAGCACATGAATTAGTAAGGTTTGTTAAATCATACTTGTACTCTCCTCCAAAGAGATCAGAGCAAAGCTTGGGAAGCAACCCAGTTAGGTTTGTTAGAGTGACTTGCCCACCATGTGAATCTCAAAAATGAGCAGGGATTTTGATCCTGGGTTCTCCACATCCAGAACCAGCCATTACCACATAGAGATTTTCTCCAAATGGCCAGGACCATACATTTAACCTAACACAAGAGTGGGGAAACATCAAATCCAGGGGGCAAACCCAACCCTTCGGCAATCCCAGTCTCACTTTTCAGGATTCTGCAAATGGCCATATCCTTTTCCCCCAACAACCTGGTGGTTTTCCAAGTTTTGTATAATTGTTCCCCACTGCAAAAGGCAGGAATGCCCAGACAGTAAATGTTTACGCTAATGTATGCTGGCATTTTTTAGTGCTCGTGCTCTCAGCCCTATCTGCCTTTCACCCTCTCCACCATTAGAATGCAGCTCCTAAGAACTTCCCAGAAACAAAATTTGGCCCTCAGACTGAAAGAGGTTCAATGCCCCTGTCTTGAAAGCTTTGGATATGGGGTGTGTAAGTGCTGGCAGTGAACAGCCCTCTTGTTCGTATGTTCCTCAAGGCTATATGAAATTTGCTGAAGTTCACCCAGAAAGCAACATTGCGTGCTTTTTGTCTCCTTGCAGGCTAGGACTGGATGGCCTGAAGATGCAGGTATTATTTCCAGACAAAGATGAAAAGACCTTATTTTTCTTCCTCTTTTCTTCCTTTTCTGTTTTTAAAGACTGATAATTTAAGAAAAATCACTCTACTGTTTTAATTGCTTTCCTTTTTTTCTTCCTACATTTTTATTGTATGTTTCACTGTTACCATTTTGAATTTTAAATTGTATTGGAATTCACTGTGAGAGAAATGTTTATAAAAAGGTTATATTTAACACCTTAAAGAACACAGTGTCTTGTGGCAGCTTAAAAAGTAATGCGTTTGCTGTGGCTTAAGCATTTATGGACTTGGTCCACTTCATCAAATGCATGAAATCTTAAATATGAAATTGGCAGATTTATCTTGGAACTGTCAGGGAAGGGATGTAACCCCCTGAAGGAACTGAACTGAAGGCCAAAAGTACAGACAAGAATACATTTATTTATTTAAAGCTTTTCTAACCTATCCACCACTGACGTCTTGGGACGACTTACAGCAGAAGAACAAACAAAACAAAACAAAGCAAAGCACAGCATCCTCAATATGATAAAACCCAAGTTCAAGACAACTAGAACTTGTCATTAAAATAAGATGCCAGCATGAAGTCAGGAGACACCTATGACTCCTTTACCAGCCTATTCTCTCATTCAATCCATCCTTCAATCATCCCTTCCAGCACTTTTTCCACTCTTGCTCTGACATCACCTCAGATACATGGGTACTTTCCATCATCTTCCATAGACACTGAATTGTGTTTGAGTCCCTCCCTTCACCTGGTACCATAAAGAAAACCACTCCTGAAACCCTACTTGCAGAGGTTTCTTCTCTGTTTCAAAATGGAGCCATAGAATGAGTGTAGCCCAGAACCCCTGGCTTCTACTTCAGGTACTTTACACTTGTAAAGGATGGAGGTCTTCAGGCCCTCAATCTTAGAGGTGTCAATTGTTTCATCAAGCCTAAACACTTCTGGATAGTCTCAATCTGGTCTATCTTACCACTACTGTACAAAGACAAACAGTTCACTTCGGTGGACCTTAAAGATGCATGCTTTCATATTTCTATCAGAGTCTTATGGACATTTCCTTCACTTTCAGGTCAAAGAACCACTCTTTCAATTCACTGTCTTTCCCTTTGCCCTAGCAATAGCAACATATGTATTCAGAAAGTTTATGGCTGTTGTTTGTGCCCACCTTTGTCTCATGGGGTGAGTGCATACCCCTGTTTAGGCAACTGGCTTATCATTGCCTCATCCTGACAGGCCTCCATACAGGCTACTGAACTAACATGCAACTTCCTTGTTGTTGTTAGTTGTGAAGTCATGTCCAACCCATCGCGACCCCATGGACAATATTCCTCCAGGCCTTCCTGTCCTCCACCATCCCCTGGAGTCCTCTTAACCTCACACCAACTGCTTCAGTGACTTCATCTAGCCACCTCATTTTCTGCCATCCCCTTCTTTTTTTGCCATCTATTGTTCCCAGCATTAGGCTCATCTCCAGTGAGTCCTTTTCTCTCATTACGTGGCCAAAAGTATTTGAGTTTCATCTTAAGAATCTGGCCTTCCAAAGAGCAGTCAGGGTTGATCTCTAAGACTCACTGGTTTGATCTTCTTGCAGTCCAAGGAACTCGCAGGAGTCTCCTCCAGCACCACAGTTCAAAGACTTCAATTCTCTGGCACTCAGCCTTCCTTATGGTCGAACTTTCACAGCCATACATTGCAACTGGGAAAACCATAGCCTTGACTATATGAACTTGTGTTGGCAGGGCAATGTCTCTGCTTTTTAATATGCTGTCTTGATTTGTCATAGCTTTCCTCCCAAGGAGCAAGCATGTTTTTAATTTCTTGGCCGCAGTCACCATCTGCAGTGATCTTGGAGCCCAGGAAAATAAAATCTGTCACTACCTCCCTCTCTTCCCCATCTATTTGCCAGGAAGTGATAGGACCGGTTGCCATGATCTTAGTTTTCTTGATGTTGAGTTTCAAGACAACTTTTGTCTTTTCCTCTTTCACCCGCATCAAGAGGCTCTTTAGTTCCTCTTCACTTTCTGCCATTAGAATGGTATCATCTGCATATCTGAGGCTGTTGATATTTTTCCCGGCAATCTTAATTCCAACTTGTGATTCATCTAGCCCCACCTTTCTCATGATGTGCTCTGCATACAAGTTAAATAGGCAGGGCAACAGTATACAACCTTGCTGAACTCCTTTCTCAATTTTGGAACCAATCAGTGGTTCCATGTCCAGTTCCCACTGTTGCTTCTTTACCCCCATGTAGGTTTCTCAAGAGACAAATAAGATGGTCTGGTATTCCCATCTCTTTAAGAACTTGCCACAATTTGTTGTGATCCACACAATCAAAGGCTTTAGCATAGACAGTGAAGCAGAAATAGATGTTTTTGTGGAACTCTTTCTGCCTCTTTGAAACCCTGCCTGTACTTCTGGTAGTTCTCGGTCCACATACTGCTGGAGCCTAGCTTGTAGGATTTTGAGCATAACTTTGCTAGCATGTGAAATGAGTGCAATGGTGCAGTAGTTTGAACATTCTTTGGCATTGCCCTTCTTTGGAATTGGAATGTAAACTGACCTTTTCCAATCCTGTGGCCACGGTTGAGTTTTCCAAATTTGCTGGCATATTGAGTGTAGCACTTTTACTGCATCATCTTTTAGGATTTTGAATAGCTCAGCTGGAATACTGTCGCCTCCACTAGCTTTGTTGTTGCTCAGACTTCCTAAGTCCCATTTGACTTCACATTCCAGGATGTCTGGCTCGAGGTCAGTGACCACCCCATCGTGGTTGTCAGGGACGTTAAGCTCTTTCTTGTATAGTTCTTCTGTGTAATCTTGCCACCTCTTCTTAATCTCTTCTGCCTCTGTTAGGCCTCTGCCTTTTTGGTCCTTTATCATGCCCATTTTTGCATGAAACATTCCCTTCATATCTCCAATTTTCTTTTTTTCTCTTTTAAAGTAAATTTTATTATTATTTTCTACAAACTAAAAAAAGAAACTAAAAAAGACATCAGTCATCAGAGTCATCAGACCTGCTGGGTCAGCTCCCTATTATTTTTTATAGCAATCCATAGACATATTCAAATATATGCATAGTCCTGTTTCTCTAGCCAATAATAAAAATTTGATAGAAGTATGTATCCTCTTTCTGCTTCAGAGACAAAATCAGCCTGTCCATTTCAGCACAGTCCACATTCTATTTTAAAATCAGTTCATCAGTGGGTGGTTTTTCACTCCTCATATCTCCAATTTTCTTGAAGACACTCTGGTCCTCCCTATTCTATTGTTTTCTTCAATTTTTTGCACTGTTCATTTGAGAAGGCATTCTTATCTCTTCTAGTTAATCTCTGGAATTCTGCATTCAGTTGGGTGTATCTTTCTCCCTTGCCTTTCGCTTCCCTTCTTACCTCAGCTATTTGTAAAGCTTCCTCAGACAGCCATTTTGCTTTCTTGCATTTCTTTTTCTTTGGGATGGTTTTAGTTGCTACCGCTTGTACAATGTTGCAAACCTCCATCCATAGTTCTTCAGGCACTCTGTCTATCAGATCTAATTCCTTAAATCTATTTGTTACCTCTACTGTATATTCATCAGGAATATGATTTAGGTCATACCTGAGTGGCCTAGTGCTAGTTCTCCCTACTTTCTTCAATTTAAGCCTAAATTTTGCAACAAGAAGCTCATGATCGGAGCCACAGTCAGCTCCTGGTCTTGTTTTTACTGACTGTATAGAGCTTCTCCATCTTTGGCTGCAGAGCACATAGTCAATCTGATTTCTGTGTTGACCGTCTGGTGATGTCCATGTGTAGAGTCGTCTCTTGGGCTGTTGGAAAAGAGTGTTTGCTATGAACATTGTATTCTCTTGACAAAGTTCTACCAGGCTGTGCCCTGCTTCATTTTGTACTCCAGCAGCTTCCTTATCAGACTCAATTTATACATAAAGTCAACTAAATCCTGTCTCTCCCCTATGCTCTCTGTCCATCGAAGTGGGGCATGTCTTGACTCCATCTCAATGAGAGCCTTCTTATCACCTGACAGACTGTGCATCCTCACCAAAGAGTTTACCTGTCATATCAGGGACGGCACGGTCACTGTCACCAGGATCCAGCAAGTCCTTGGCCTCATGGCCACCTTTATCACTGTGGTACCACTTGCCCAGTTGCACATGCAACCTCTCCAGCTCTGGTTCCTGACCTCCTTCCAAACCAAATTCCATACAGCCAGGCTTCAAATCCCACTGCAGATCCAAAGGGATCTTAAGTGGTGGTCTGATAAGGCTAATACTGCTATTGGAGACACATTCACCCCTCTGGAACTGAACCTGGCTATCACAATGGATGCCTCACTCTCTGGATGGGGAGCTCCCTTCGGATGCAGAAAGAAAAAGCAGTTTGCACGTTCAAATAAACCTTCACCAGGAGCACCAGTTGGATGAAACCAAGGTTTCTTGAACAATGTCCTGAAACAATCATAGGTTTCTTGAACAATGTCTTGAGATGTACAATCTCACATTAGTGCTTGACTTTTTGCTCTCCCATAAAAAGAATGGACTAGCATCTAATCACTCTGTGTATATCTCTGCAGGTCTTATCATGGCCAGTGGCTCTTTGCTCTGCTTGCATCCAGATGTTATGCTTTTTCTCAAGGGCCTTGCCAACCTTTACCCATCTACAGCCCCTCTAGTTCCATCCTAGAGTCTCTCACTGTTTCTTATACAGACAAACGCTTTGAGTTAGTGGTCACAGCAGACCACCTTCTCACTATGAAAATATGGTTTCTTATTGCCATTGCAATTACTTCAGCTTTGATATCTTACTCTTATTTGTTCTTCTACTGAAGCAGACTGAGTGGGAGGCAGGAGGCACACCTGAAACATGCATGAAAGAGGATGAATGGGACTCCAGCTGAAACTCTTTTCATGTCTTTTCATATCTAGATTGGCTGTTTTATGCAGGAATAGAATCCAGATGTGTGAGTTCACAGAGTCAATTCTTATTTACAGGTTACAGAAGGAAACAGAGAAATCTTACCATTTGATGCATAAATGCGAAAGTGTCTCTTAGCAAATTTTCAACCTTCTTAGAATTGGTTGTGTGCATTGATTGGCTGAAACATATGTAAGTTGGCAGATCACAGTTCAGCTTGGTTTTAGAGTATGCCTTTCTTTTCTTTTAGGGTACCAACGGTTCCCAGCTTTGGGATACAGCATTTGCTGTCCAAGCTTTCCTGGAGGTAATACCATTTTTTCATACATTTGTCTTAACTTGAAATTTCGCTACTCTTGTCCCCTTAGAAAAATATAACTCTTGCCATGCCTATAGCCAGTAATTTTGTGCTAAGAGGATCAATTAGTCCTACTCCACAACATGAGAAAAGCTTTGAATATCTGAACATGTTATAAAAGTTCCGTCTTATGAGCAACTACTAGGGCATTTAGGGGGTAGTACCCCCAAAAACTCACTTTTGGGGCTAATAATTATGTCACGTGGTACATGGATGAAAAAAGCAGCATTTGTTGGGAAGGAGTGTACATCAGTGTTTTGAAGTCACTGGTCCATGGACCGGTGCCGGTCCGCAGGAGATTTCCTGCTGGTCCATGGAGGGGGCCACATGCCACTGGCTGGCTGTGCTCCACCAGGTCTTCCTCAGTCGGCATCACATTTGTGGGGGCTGCTCTGGTGCCACCAGAGGGGCAGGGAGGAGACAGTGGGAGCCACGCTGCACTGATTTTGGTATTTTGTTCTTTTGTTAGCATTTTTTGTTGCTTGGTTTCTGGTTGTTTTGGAGAATTTTCATTTTTTTGGTATTATGTTTGGAAACTAATACACAGAATACTGTATTGTGTGTATGGTGCCTTTTGTTTTTGCCTCAGCAGTCCCCAGAGTGGTTTTCCTGTTTTCACTGGTCCCCAGCTGTAGAAAGGTTGAAGACCACTGGTGTACATAATTCCAGACTTAACTATTTGGACTGACTCTGGACATACTCTCCTTTCTGACCCCTCTAAAAAAGAGACCATTAATTAGGTCATATATTATGTGACTGAAAAAGGTTTCATTTGATAAAGGTCAATCTGTTTAATCTGATTTGGGGCCAACCCCAAATATGAATGTAATTTAATATAATAATATAAGCAGAATCTTAACAGTTTCCATTGCATTGAATTAAGTAAGGATTTTGCATCATCATCATCATTTCAGAAACAAATCGGTACTTCTTGGGTTTACTGTGGAAAGGAGCTTTCATTCTGTTTCCTGACTCCTGGCTGAGTAGAGGAAGCTGCTTCAGCTGGTTTAGGGGCTATTGGTTATAAGCAAGCAAGTTCCCAGAGAGCAAGTGATCAAAGCATGCAATCAGGGAGAGCTAACAGGAGCTTGGCAACAACCATAGTCTCCCTATACCACCTTCTGGAATCGGCCAGACAGGTAGAAGTGGAACCACTGCAAAGCAGTGCCTCCAACTCCCAACCCAGCCAGCCTATCCAGGAGGATACCATGGTCGATGGTGTCGAAAGCTGCTGAGAGGTCCAGGAGAACCGACAGGGACGCACTCCCCCTGTCCCTCTCCCTGCACAGGTCATCGTACAGGGCGACCAAGCTAGGTTCCGTTTCAGTTCCATAGCCAGACCTGAAGCCAGATTGAAATGGGTCTTAGCTTTTCGTGAAGCCTTACAGGCTTCCTGTGTTGTCTACTACTCTTTTTTCTTGTTGGAATTGTTTGCAGTTTTGCCTTAAGCATTTCTTTTTAAAAATAATCCCACCTTTCTTGGGCTCCTTTCCCTTTAGAACGGCTCGCCATGGGACTTGTTTATCATTGCCCTGAATTTTTTGAAATCCAGGGTGCCTGTTTGACTGCATTTAGTCTTAGCTTCCTTTATTATTGAGAAGTCAAGTAAGGTAGGGTCACTTTCCCCCAGAGGTCCCTTAGCTATTACTTTGTCCACTATGTCTTCCCTGTTGCTTAGGATCAGGTTGAGTAAAGCCATACCTCTTATTCCCACTTTGATTTTCTGCTGGAGGGAGTGATCAGTGATGCCTTTGGCAGAGTTTTACTGCCAACAGATATTAGGGAAGTCCCCCATAATGATGGCATCATGCCTCCACAAAAGACTTGCAATTTATAATCTGCTCCAGAATTTTTCCAGGGATTGATTAAATAGTCTGTAGTTCCTGGATCGTTCTTATTGCCCTTTTTGAAGATGGAGACATATACTGCAGTTCTACCCAATTTTCCATTCCTTCTGTTCTTCTTAAACAGGTTATATCCTTCAGTTGTTGAATTCCTGGGATGGAAATCATCCCACCAAGTTTCAATTACATGGTTGAGTTCATATTAGCCCTCCTGTATTAAAGAGTTCAGGTTAATTCAGTTTGTTTTCCGTACTTCAGGCATTAGTATATAGATGTTGAAGACAACATATTTTGTACTCTAACTTTCTATAATTTTTTGGAAGACTATTATTGTGCATGGTTATAGCTGCTCCCTCCTTCATGGTACATAAGGGGAAAAAAATTAAGGGCCTTTCCGTTGACCTCTCCCATTGCCAAACTTCTGTTAGCTCCTCTTCACTCACTCTGATTGAGCCCTATCTGGGTGCTTGGTTGTTTGTATCCAATAGTTCCTATACCAGCTGGGGAAGCTTCCTCTGGTCTGCTCAGCTCTGAGTCAGAACCAGAACAATCAATATTATTTGTTTAAAGTTACTTACAGTGTAATTCTTAAGCCTGTCTATTGCGACATAAGGTCCAAAAAGATGTGCCTCGCATTACTCCTCCTCCCCAACCCTGACATCTGGCACAGAGCTGAGGCTGAGAAACCAGTTCTTTGTGGTCTCTGTGCATCACACATATGGGTGCTGCGCCTGCTCCGTGCTTTGTTCAGGAAGATTTCTCTAGCTTAGCCCAGAACTTTCTGCAGGCGCCCCCTCCCTCCCTTCCCCTATATATGCGGCATGCTCTCACCATTTTCTCAGTTCACTTTTGACTGCCGTTTGCGAGGTGCGTTGGGTTTCTCCAGCATTCTTGTTTCTCTGTGTACTCCGAACTTTTGCCTTAGAACTATTCCTCACTGCTTCTTTTCACAATAAAACTTTTCTATTGGCACTTCTTTTCTCGACCCTCATCTTCGTTCTCCTCCTTACCCTTCCTCCACTTATATATAATCCTTCTATCCTCTCTCTCTCTCTCCTTCTCTTTTTCTTTGGCTTCCTGATGTTGCTGAGCAAACCAGCATTCGGAAAGTGTGCCAGCTGCAGTATTAAGAGGCTGTCTTCTGATGGACATTCCTTGTGCCTGTTCTGTTTGGGCAAGGAACACAGTGTTGAGAAGTGTAAGCAGGCTTGCAGGCACCAGGTGGGAAGGCTCTGCGTGGTGCTGTGGGACTGTGCCCTTGGTGCTATGTGAGAGGTACCCAAAGTAGAACAAGCCGCTTCGACCTCTAAGGAGGCCTGTAAAAAGCACTCGGAAACTGGTGCGGCGTCGAAGGTTAAGTCGAGTGCTCCCCATACCTAGCCTTCTGTGGAATTGGAGGTGCCTAAGAAAAAGAAGGAAAAGTAAAAGCACCTCAAGACTGAGGAAGCTGGACTGGTAAAGAAGGCTAAAATGTAAAAGCAGCACTTCCAATGGGTGGAACTCTCTCTTACCAGCACAGAACTCTGAGCACACCATTGAGACAGACGACTCCTGTGTGGTCCTTAGTCCCAAGGGCTTCTCTGGTTTGAGAATCCTCAATTGGAAGGTCTCCGACCCAACGGTCCCAGACACCTATCCTTTTGGAGCGTGAGGCCCAACCCAAGCGTCCAGCTCTGGGGTTCTACTCTGACAAGGAGATCAGACACTTTGCCACACAGCCTGGAGGGTATCGTAACTACCACTCGGACTCTGTCAGTTCAGGCTGCACACCATTCTGACTTGGCAGAACATCATTTCCCTATCTCCATTCCTGGGTGAAGTTCTGTCTCCACTTTGTGAATATATTACTGACCCAGTATTGTCTTCAGTTCCGATGGGATTGAACCCGATCGCTTCAGTCTGCTCCTCTGATCTAATGCCTTCCTCAGTGCCGATGGAGCCAAATCCCATCACCTCAGGGTTCTGCAGATTCAGTTGGTACTTCTGCAACCTCTTGGATGGCTCTGGACTATTTTACGCAAGGGACTGGGACCCTGGAGTTCAACAGGTTCTGTCAGCAGCAATTAGACCTGCCACCAGACACTCTTATTCTTCTAAGTGGGCAAGGCTTGAAAATTTTGTGTTTCTTCATCAGTTTGTCCTTTCTCAGCTTCGATGCAGAGGTTCTGGAATTTCAGCATTCTCTACATCTGTCTGGACTCAAGCCAAACTCAATTAGTCTATTTGTCTGTGATTTCTGCCTTTCATGGACCACTCCAGGGGCACTCCATCTTTTCTAATCCATTATCCAGGCAGTTTATGAAAGGGCTCAAAAACTTGCATCCTCTTGGAGTCTCTCTGTGGTTTTTCATGCCTTAACTAAACCAGTGTTCGAGCGCCTTGCAACTGTTGACTTAATATTACTCTCTTGGAAGGTCTCGTTCCTTGTTGCAGTCACTCAGCTCATTGGGTGAGTGAGCTTTGTGCACTATGGGTGCCCCCCCCCCGTACTTGACCTTCCGCAGGGAAAAAGTGGTTCTCTGAACTGATGTGTCCTTTCTACCCAAGGTAGCATTGTCCGTCACCTTAATCAAGATATTGTCCTCCTGCATTTTACCCCTTCCCCTCTTTGGACATTGAGAAGACTTTACACACCCTTGATGTCCGTCGCACTTTAGTGTTCTACTGATCCAGGACAGAATCTACCCATTAGACGAATCATCTATTCATTAAATATGGTGATTGGTCCAAAGGAGATCCAGTGGGCCCCCAGCGTTTGGTGCACTGGACTGTGGACACCATTAAGCTCGCCTGTGAACTGTCTTCCTTGGACTTGCCTGTCCAGCCACAAGCAACAAGAGCTGTCTCAACATCGATGGCCCTGCATGCCAGTCTCCCGATTGAGGAGCTTTGCAGGGCAGCGACATGGACTAATCCATCTACCTTTGTTAAACATTAAAAGTTAGACATTAGAGCAAGGAGGGACTGCTCCTTTGGGAGGGTGTTGTTGTCTTCTGTTCTTCAGTAATACTTTGTACTCAGTGTCTTAGCATGATAGTTGTACATATACTCTTTACTCTTGCACTAGTGGACTTACTGTGCATGCTTTCTTGGACACTGTGCCTTAGTGCTATCTTGGCTTAACTGCATCATTTGCTATGTTTGATAAGCAAGTTCAAGTATATGTTGAGATGTTTGGGCCTGTTCTTTCTGTTACTCACCTGAGCAGATATATGGATGTGCCATATAGGTGTTTGGCCTGCCAGCACCTCCCACCTCCCATCCAAATTGCTTGCTGATCACCCATATGTGTGATGCTCGGCAACCATGATGAAGAAATGCAGGTTGCATACCTGTAACTGTAGTTCTTCAAGTGGTTATCTGTGCATTAACACAACCCACCCACCAGCCCCTCATCAGTTTTGGTAATGATAATATTCATGACAAATTGTTTTGTCCTCCATCTTCATATTCTCGGTTAGTGAATACATTCCATTGTTTGCTTATAGCATACTCAGGTGGGAGCCCACCACTTATATAGGGGAAGAGAGGGAGTGGGCTCCTACAGAAAGTTCTAGGCTAAGCTTGCAGCAATTTAGAAAAATAGGGTTATCATGTCTTGGGAGGACAGCAGCTTGTATAATGAAAATTTACTTAAGATTTTAGTTTCAGATGTTTCCTGTTAGGCTAGTAGGGAAAGATTTGGAAGATGGGCAAAACATTATTAATAAATTATATAATAAAGATAAGAAATCAAGGATTAGTAAGAAAAGATGGTATACAAAAAGGGGGAGGATTAGGTATTCCAAATAGAAAATAATTTTATGAAACAAATCAAGATATATACCAAATACTATTTTGCAGCCAGACAAGATAATATGGGCAGAGATGGAACAACAGGAAAGAGAGGGATCTTTTTTTAAACAACATGATAAAAAGATAGAAAATTGCCTTTTAAAAAATTGATATGAATATAGGGAAGAATTCATGCCAATCTCCTCACCAGTAACTCCAGTTACAAAGATAAGAGGTTTTCCACAAAATTTGAGGGATAATTTAAGAAAGGTATTTAAAGAAAAGCAAAATTTATGGTAAAAGATTTGATGGAGAAAATTGATAACAAGGAAAGGATAAAGGCATTATTTGGAAAAGGAAAATTAACTTGGTTTAATGTTATGCAATTAGAACAATGGACTAGAGAATGATTGCTGAAAAATGGTAAGTGTAGAGATCTTACCAAATCTGAGGAGATTGTGACGAATAGGGAGCCGCAAGGCGGAATGCAAACAAAGGGAATCATAAGTGAGATATATAAGATTTTATTAGACAGGGAAGATATATATGATCTTTTAAAAAATTTCATGGGAAATTGATTTAGGGAAGGATATAGACAAGGATGATTGGGGGGAAATATTGGATAAGTGAATATTAAAAAGTATGTCAATTAAAATTATGGAAAAATTATAAATTAGTATGGAAATAGTATATGACTCCAGTTAAACTATTTTATATGGATAAGAAATATTCTAATTTACGTTGGAGATTTGGACAAAATATGGGTACTTATTTCCATCTGTGGTGGGGATATGAAAACATTTTAAATATGGATATGATTTTTAAGGAGATCAGTAAGATATTGAATGTAAAAATTGAAGTGTATCCTGAAATGGCATTGTTGCTAAATTTCAGTGAAAAGAAATGGAAGTGGAACATCAAAGAATTAATAATAATAATAAATTTAGTGTCATGAGCAAAATTGTTATTAGCAAAGACATGGAAGCAGAAAAGGGGTCTCCAATTAATTGAATGGTATATTCCATAATTTGGAAATTTATTTGGAATATAGCAGTTAATGCCAAGTGGACATGTGAGATAAAACAAAATAAAACGAAGGATGTATTGCAATTTTTGATGGAAGAGGGTATCTTGGAAAGAACGGAAAAATGAAAAAAATACCAGGCAGCCATGGCTTGGGTGAAGGGGTGTACTAAGGGTGATTTCTGTTTTTTAAACTTTATTTTGTGTACCGAGTGTTTTTTTCCTTATTATATGGTTTTTGTATTTGTTTTTGTATTTTAAAGAATAAAAATTAAATGAAAAAAATAAGAAGAGAATTTGATGAGCTTCAGGATAGATCAATGCACTGTCCAATGGATCAGGGCATGGCTGACAGACCGCAAGCATAGGATAACTATCAGTGGAGCATTCAACACAGATAAGTGCAAAACAGAGGAATAGATGTCACAGGTACAGAATGGGGGACAAGTGGCTGGAGATCAGCACTTGTGAAAGGGATATCAGGGTACTTGTTGACCGCAGGATGAACATGAACCAGCGGTGTGATGTGGCAGTTTAGAGGGTGAATGCCATCCTTGGATGTATAGCCTGAGGTGTTGCTTCCAGGTTGAGAGAGGTGCTGGTGCCACTCTATAAGATTCTGGTGTTCCCACAACTGGAATTCTGTGTCCAGTTCTGGGCTCCATATTGCAAGAGGGACATAGCAAGGTTAGAAGCAGTTCAGTGAAGGGCCACAAGGATGGTAGTTGGATTGGAGGCTATATGAGATGAGATTGAGGGAACTGGGACTTTCCAGCTTGGAGAAGAGGAGACTCAGAGGGAATCTGATAGCGACTTACAGGTATGTGAAGGAGTATCACAAGGTCATGATCTGTTCTTCCCTATGGTGGAGGGAAGGACATGGTCCAATGGGGCAAGTTCAAGGAACTGGGTTTTAGGTTGAATGTCAGGAAGTACTTCCTGGGAGGTGGTGGGAGCCCCATCAGTGAGGGCATTCAAGGAAAGATTGGACACCCACATGTTGGATATTATATGAATGGAGCCAGCTTGTGCTGAAGGTCAGGCCCAAAGACCCCTTCTCACTTGCTATGTTTCTATTTGAATCCAGGTTTTTGTTTGTTTGTTTTTGTTTGTTTGCTTTGTAAATAGTAGGTATAGACTGACTTCAGGACCAGTTGAGGTGAGGTTGAGGAGGAGGAATTTTATTTTTTCTCTTAGTTCCACAGTCCTGAAAATAATCATTTTTCTGCTATTTGTATTTCAAAAGGAGTCCCTGCTGGTGCCAGTGGGAGCTGACCTTGAAATGAAACTAGGAGTTCCGAAGGGAATTTTTTGTCAGGAATGTGACAGGGAGGAAAAGAGTAATTCTTCCCTGCTCCATGGATGCATGACCTCACATTCAAAGTTGTTTTCATTTTTTAAAAGTGTGTGATAATTGAATGCACAAAATTAATGTCACATCGATTTTGGCCATTACTTCAGTGAGGCATGCTCCCAAGCAACTGTATATATGATTGTAGCCTTCATTTTCTCAAAACATTTGAAGATAAATAACTTATTGAGAGATTACTTTGGATCATGAGTGATGTATTCACGTTCACATTTATTCAAGTGCTTCAAAACAACTTTTTTAAAAGGCTGATGCCCAGAAGTTACCGGAATTTACCTCCTGTCTGATACATGCTCATGAGTTCCTCAGAATCACGCAGGTAAGTGCCAAATTACCAGATAATTACAAACTTGCTAGCTAACTATTTGTGATCTACTTCAGTGAGGTTTTGCAATGTACATTGAGTTTTTTCCCCAAGAACTGCATAGACTTACCTATCTCTCCAGGATTCCCAGGAATCTGTCACATGGCTGAATGCTTATTTCGGACTGCCTGAACCCCTGCCTCTGGGAAACGGTGTGCAACCCTTGTACCAAATATAAATACTAAAGTCTGAAAAGTATACTCCCACCACCATGCAGTCACATTTGTGACCTCTTCTGCTTGTCCTTAAGACACTATATCATCTTTTTTAGAAAATGTTAATTTTTTTAATTCAGTTTATATCCTCTCCTCTCCTCTCCTCTCCTCTCCTCTCCTCTCCTCTAGAAGAACACAAAGCAACTTACATCATTCTCCACCTCCTGCACTCCTCCCCACAACAACAGCCTTCTGGGGTAGATTGGGCTGAGAGCCTGTGGCTGGCCCAGAGTCACCCAGTTGGCTCCATGGCTGAGCAGGGAGCAGAACCCAGATCACCTGAGTCCCAAACCCATACTCTTAGCCACTGTGCTACACTGGCTCTCAACATACTGTATTTTTCCGTGTATAAGACGATACTGTTTCTTAAAAAATTTTACCTAGAAATGGAGGGGCGTCTTATACACAGGGGGCTGAGAGGAGAACCACAGGTGCGCTTGGGGGGGGGATACTGGTGTGATCGAGGGCGTGCGCGCATGCAGGGGGGCGCATGCAGGTGGGGTGGGATGCGCATGCAGGGAGGCGGTGGGTGCACGTGTATGGCAGCAGCTGGCTCTCGGAGGTCGGTAAGAAAAGTGGGGGGCATCCTATACGTGGGGCATCTTATAGACAGGAAAATACGGTACATGTTGGATGCATACATGAAAAATTTTTGGCACTGGCTTGCAGAAATATATGTAAGAATAAACAGACATTCCAAGTGAAACTGGACGGTCATCTGAGTGGGTTGGTGTAAATTGGTGTCCTGCTGCAGCGGGGAGTTCGACCTGATGGCCTTCATGACCTCTTCTACCTCTAGTATTCCAGGAGCCTATGATTCTAGAATGGTTTTAAGCTGCGATGTAACAACTTTCCTTAAGTCTGTAACATATGCAGAGTAATTACTAAAATGCTATTCCTGTAGTATGAATTGCTCCTGCCTGCTACTTTTGGGTGTGGTTTGTGTCTCCTCCAGATTCCAGATAATCCTCCTGATTATAAGAGCTACTATCGTCAGATGAGCAAGGTACAGTCATAAGAATGTGATAGAATCCTGGTTTGAAGGGTTGCCTTTTTTGGAAGCACAGAAACACTTTGCCAGATATTCAGTCAACCCTGAAGGATATCCAAAGCTTTCCCTGCACATTTCCCAAAGAGGAAGATACTCCAACTTTTCTCAGTAGCTTGTTCCACTGCTAAAGTGCTCATAAAGCTTTTCTAGTCTTTAACCTATATCTGTCTTCCTGTAACTGAAAATGACATGCAGTTTACAGAGAAACGTGTCTACCACTCTGAAATATTCTGAATTAATTGTAGATTTTTTTTAACCTGAACTGGGTGGAAATTGTTTAATTTCCAAATTACAAAATATATGGGCTATCTAAAATCAATCAATCAGAATAATTCTTTCCCTGTGCCAAAATGCTAACTTAATTTTGGCTAAAAGACTAGGAAATTCTGCAGGAAGGCATCTGCATTGCTAATATCTGCGGTCTTATTTTGTAAGAGATCTTGTTTTGCTTTCCTTGCTTAAGAAAATCTCTATTTTCTATTAATCTGCAGGGTGGATTTCCTTTCAGTACTCGTGACTGTGGATGGATAGTTGCTGATTGCACCGCAGAAGGGCTGAAGTCTGTGATGCTACTGCAGGAAAAATGCCCATTCATAAAGGACCACATTCCACCTGACCGTCTCTTTGATGCTGTGGATGTGGTGAGCATGGAGAAGTAGAGGCAGCATTTAGAAACAGAGAAAGAGAGCAAGTCAGAATATAGAGACTGTAGAGACCTTCCTGCCCCTCCCCACCCAGCCACCCACCCATGCACCCAAAATTTAGTGCAGTGTCACTAACTTTTTGTGGTGGTCGCAAACTAGAGGTTGGGATTTCTGGGCAAAACTTAGGGCTGGGTAAGCAACATGGTTGGGAGCTTTTCAGAATATTCCTGATGATTCAGGCCTGGGTATTGTTGGAAATTTTTGCAGCTTTTCTCTGAATTCCTTCTTACACACATATGCATCATATACAATTACTTTTTTCCTCTATATCTGGTTTTAGTTGCTGAACATGCAAAATGCTGATGGGGGCTTTTCTTCCTATGAAACGATGCGTGGAGGCTGGCTTTTGGAGCTACTGAATCCTTCTGAGGTGTTTGGTAAGACTAGGAGCGTATGTTGCATTCCCATCAGCTGTTGGACTTTCAAACAGGATGGGATCTGCCTGAATTAATTGTTCTGGGTAATTGGCACAGCAGTCAGAGATAAAGCCTACTGTTGGTCAGTGGGTGAACTGTCTCTGGTGAACAAAGGCTCTACCATTTCAAGGTAGTTTTACTTGGTTCCTGGTGACCCCAGCACAGTTGTGTCTGTCTGTAGTAACAAAACTGATCAGTATTTCATTTGAAAAGAAGAGAGAAATTATTTCAAGTTGCAAGAATTAGCATTGTCCTACATCAGAAAACTATATCGTTTGCGGGGGGAGGGGGGTGAAAGTAAGGTGTGTAATGCACATGCTCGTAAGTAATATTGTGCTTTATAGTGTGTGTCCCACAGATATGAAACTTCATAGCACCAACTTTACAATGGAAAATGACATTCCAGGCCCTGGATTCCCTCCCCTTTAGGAAACATGTTCTAAAGCTCCTCCATGGAAGGATTTGTTTGTTGGCTTCTGCTCATTTGGCACACTTACCTTATTCTTTCTGTGACTTGCAGGTGACATCATGGTAGATTATACTTATGTAGAGTGTACCTCAGCAGTGATGCAGGCACTGAAACATTTCCATGATCGCTTCCCTGAGCATCGGTCACTAGAGATCAGGTAAAATGAATAAGAACAACAAAGTCATCTGGGTGGAATGGTGTAAATTGGTGTCCTACAACGGCAGGCGGTTGGACCCAATGGCCTTCATGGCCCCTTCAAGCTCTACTATTCTATGATTCCATGAAAATAAAAAAACAAAGTGAACGAGGAGAGAAACCTTAATTCCAGAGTCATGTCAAGTGAACATTCTCTCCAGTGAAGCCTCTTGGAATGTAAATAATTGTGCCTTCAGCCCTTCTGTGGGGCATGGGTAAATGGGAACATTAAAAGATCTCAGTGTGAGACATGTGTACAAACTGAACATTTTTATTACTCTGAGTTGTCACTAATGACTCAGTGATGGTAAGATAGAGCAGGGAATACTCATGAGTTCCAAAGATTTCCCACTGTTTCCTTTTGCTTAGAGAGACACTCCAGAACGGTTTGCAGTACTGCCGGAGAGTGCAAAGACCTGACGGCTCCTGGGAAGGGTGAGTTTCTTTCTAGATCCAGGTGCCACTTCCTGCAGCTTGTGCGACTCTCCATTGGGATAGGGAAAATTGGTCTCATTTTGGCAAGACACAATTCCTTCCATGGCTGATCTGTCTGCTAGTTGTTGTAGTTAATTGCGAAGTTGTGTCCTACCCATCGCGACCCCATGAACAGCATTCCTCCAGGCCTTCCTGTCCTCCACCATCCCCTGGAATCTACTTAAGCTCACGCCAACTGCCTCAGTGACTCCATCCAGCCACCTCATCCTCTGCCGTCCCCTTCTTCTTTTGCCGTCAGTTGTTCCCAGCATTAGGCTCTTCTCCAAGGAGTCCTTCCTCAATTATCTCAGTTTTTGCATGTCTGTCAGAAACAGGCAGTCTTTCAGAATCATGAAACAAGGTAAAGATTGCAGTCGTTGCAAAGCCAAATGAGGACCTAGCTGCAGTATTAACAACTAGGCTGAATAAAACACATGCATGCATGCACACACATACATTGACCTGGCTTCTTATCTAAATAGGTATGTAAAAGGTAACACTAGGAAAATATTATGATGAATTTTACATCTGTAAGAAAAACAAATTCATATAAGCATTTATTTGCCTGATTGAGATTCAAACCATGCTATTTCATTTCTGTTAAATATTTAATTTCTTTATATGTCCCAAAAATCTATTTTAACCTACAGAGGCTTTTGCTGTTTTTAATACTTGATTTAATCCAAGATTGAAGCTTATTTCAAGTTATAAATATCTTCAAAATCTCAAAAAGAAAAGGTTGCTTGACTACACTGGCATATATATTTATATCCTGCCTATTTCTAATGATTGGGACTCCAGGAACCTCATGACATTAAAATTCACATAATCCAAATATTCAAAAATATATCAAAGTTTAAAATATAATCAAATATTAACATTCAACCCACTATCAAGATTGAAAATACTACAGAAATGTAAACTGTAAAACTAACTCAGTGACAAACTCACAGGACATTTTCAAATGCCTACTGGAATACAAAGTATTTTGCTTGTATTAAAAAAACCTAACAGGGAAGTCGCCAACCTAGAAAGGGTATTCCAGAGCCTTGGGACAGCCTCTGATAAGGCCCCTACCCAAATGGCTCACAAGAAAAAGGGCTCGGTCACCAAAGCCCAAGCCAAGAGGCCACCCTGACAGCCATGGGGCTGCCTCAACATGTCACTGATCCAACACATGAGAGAGGCCACACTCTTGACCTGGCTTTCTCAATGGGACAGGAAGATGGTGGTCTGGAAATGAGGAATATGACTCTAACCCGTTTGTCATGGTCAGATCACCTCCTTATGAAGTTTGAACTTGGGGCCAGTTTCTCCCTCTGTAAGGATGCGGACCCTATTAAAATGGTCCACCCCTGGAGTCTCATGGATCCAGATGGTTTTCTGAGGATTCTGGAGATTTTCTGTTTGATAAAGCTGGCGCTCCTGTTGATACCCTGGTTGATTTGTGGAATGGAGAAGTGACCAGGGCAATTGACACAATCATTCCTAAGTGTCCTCTCCTGGCATGCGGAGCCTGCTCGGTGCCATGGTATACGCCTGAGCTGCGGGCAATGAAGCAAGCTGGGAGGTGACTAGAGCTTAGGTGGAGGACAACCTGGGACAAATATGACCGATCACAACTTAGAGCTCATTATTGAGCCTATGCTGTGGTGGTGAGGGTGGCAAAGAAGGAATTCTTCCCTTCCATTGCATCCTCACAGTGCCGTCTAGCTGAGCTTTTTCAGGTGGTACATGGCCTGTTACATTCTGGCCCTAAAAAGGATCTTATTGCACCATCCACAGCTCACTGTGAGGACTTTGCCCAGCACTTTAAGTATAAAATCATTCAGATTCGCCACGAGCTGGACTCCACAGTTGATATGGTCCTAGAACAGGGAGTGTCCAGAGCGCCATCTGGTCCACATTTATTAGATAAGTTTCAATTGTGGCAGCCTGAGAATGTGGATAAGGTGCTTGGATTGGTCCAACCCACCACCTGCCTAATTGACCCTTGCCCTTCGTGGCTGCTCACCAAAGCCAAAAAATGGGATATTTTTGGGTGCAGGAGGTCATCAACGCCTCTCTGAGGGAGGGCTGGGTTCCCGCCTCTTTGAAGGAAGTGGTGATAAGACCTGTCCTGAAGAAGGTGTCTCTGGACCCAGAGGTGGCCACCAACTATAGGCCGGTGGCCAATATCCTGTTTTTGGGCAAGGTGCTTGAGCAGGTGGTGGCAGGACTACTCCAGGCATTCTTGGAGGAAACTGATCATCTTGACCCATTTCAGTGGCTTCAGACCCAGCTATGGAACTGAAACTGCCTTGGTCGCCCTGTTTGATGACCTGTGTAGGGAGAGGGACAGGGGGAGTGCATCCCTGTTGGTTCTCTTGGACCTCTCAGTGGCTTTCAATACCATCGACCATGGTATCCTTCTGGATAGGCTTGCTGGGTTGGGAGTTGGTGGCACTGCTTTGCAATGGTTCCACTCCTACCTGTCTGGCCGATTCCAGAAGGTGGTACTGGGATACTATGGCTCTGTGCCATGGCAACTTTGCCATGGAGTTCCGCAGGGGTCCATTTTATCCCCCATGCTTTTTAACATCTACATGAAACTGCTGGAAGAGGTCATCTGGAGGTTTGGACTGCGGAGTCATCAGTACGCTGATGACACCCAGCTCTACCTCTCTTTTTCATCTAGTCCAGGTGAGGCAGTGACTGTCCTTAATCAGTATCTGGCCGAGGTAATGGGCTGGATGAGGGCCAATAAATTGAGACTTATCCATATAAGTCTCAATGGAGGTCCTGTTGGTTGGCAGTTCAGCCTTCCAGGCAAATGATTTCAGCCCTGTTTGGATGGGGTGCACTCCCCCTAAAGGACAGGGTTCACGGTTTGGGAGTGCCCTTTGCCCTAGAGCTGTCCCTGGAGTCCCAGTTGGCAGGGGTGGCGAGGAGCACTTTCCTTCAGCTTCAGCTGATCCACCAACTGCGTCCTTACTTGGATGGGCATTGCCTGGCAACAGTGGTCCATGCTCTGGTGACTTCCTGGTTGGATTACTGTAATGCACTCCACGTGTGGCTGCCCTTGAAGATGGTCCGGATACTCCAATTGATTCAGAATAGAGCTGCCAGGATGTTGACGGGGACTGACCAGTTTTCACTTATAGCGCCAGTCCTCTGCCAGTAACAATGGCTATGAACTGAAGTCCAGGACCAAATTAAGGTGCTGGTTATGACCTATAAAGCCCTAAAGGGCTTGGGTCCAGGATACCTGAACAAGCGCCTTCTTCCCTATGTGCCCTCCCACCCCTTGAGATCTGAGGTGGAGGCCCTACTCTGGGAGCCCTAGGAGGGAGAGTACTTGGAGGAAGGCCTTCTCTGCAGAATTTCCAACCCCAACCCCAGCACTCTCGCAGCTAGCTCAGGAAGGGAAACTGTTGCACAGTGGGGTGGTTGGTACACCAGCAGAATACTGAATTTGTCCCAGGAACCCACCTTCAAATAAACATAAATCCAGCAGCCTGTGGGAGAGGTCACCTGGGCAGGCGGATAGACCCTGATGGGCTACTGAATCATTTCACCGTCCAGGTCTTGCCTGCCGCTGGACAGAGAACCCTGGTGGGCAGGGCTGGGATGCATCTAAATCCCCCAGGTACATTCAGCTAGGAAACTGATAAAGGCCAGGCCAGTGTACTCACCCAGGATCAGGTCCTAGACAGCACTAGTTTTACTCTTCATGGACTTGGCATTCATCAACAGTTTCAACCCAAGGGAACTGTTGCCAGTACGATTCATGTTATCTGAAATATGGGATAATGAGGGGACAGTCAGCACTCTATTAGTGCATCTTCTCTCGTTATGGTGTAGCAGTCCCCTTCCCCCGTATCTCCCTCTGCCTCGTATAGGTGATAGCTGCCTCTGATTCTCCACCTCCTCCTCCTTTCCTGAAAGACAGTTTCAATGTTACAGGCTGCCGTTACCCATTTATAATCCCTCTAGCAGGCAGCCCAGCAGCTGGATTTTCCTGGTATCAGGCAGGGGAGAAGGTCCTTGCCCTTGGGTCACCACAAAGTGGCTTCCCAAAAAGGGGCAGCCTCCCTTGATGTTGCCCCTTCAACAGCACCCTTTCCCCACTAGGATGTGGCTTTTATGCTCCTCGCTCCCAGAGTTACTGCAGCTGGGAGTGGGGTGGGACCATGCTGAACCTGAGTCTACAGAGGCCAGCCTTTTATGTAATGTCATCAGGTTAAGCCTACTTAACTCCAGGTCTAGGTTTTTTGAAAGATATCGTTGCAGGGAAATTGAGAACCTTATGCTCAGTTCCTTCATCCAACCACCTCCTGTATAGCAGTGGGAGCTGAACTTTTCAAGGGGCATGGCTAATTGTGGACAAACCAGTGAACATGAGCAAGTTCACCCTCCCAAATAGGTAACATTTGCTGACTGATTTGTCTTCCTATTAGGAGTTGGGGTGTGTGCTTTACCTATGGCACGTGGTTTGCACTGGAAGCATTTGCTTGTATGAAGCACACCTACCAGAATGGGTGAGTGAATCCTTTTTTCTCAGCTCTGGAATACAGATCTGGCGATTGGCATAAATTGTTTGCAAAGAAGAAGGCCTCTCTCTGCTTTCTTTTTACCCAGTTCTTTGTGGGATGGGGTGCAGTGCAGGGAGTGTCCACTGTCTTGCACTGAGCCTTGGCACAAACTGTTGAGGAGCTCAGCTTGGTATCAAACTGACCACAGAGCTGAGGCATTAAAAAGAACATCAATCAGTCTTTCCCAGGACTTCACTTCCTTCTGCTTGTCTTCCGACACAGGAAAGGAAGTAGAGGTACAATTGCTGAGCCAGACAAGCCCTCAGCAACATTCTTTTGGGGAGAGGGCGTTCCTGATGAGCTTCCTGATCTGTAACTGTGCCACCTGATCTACTTTCCATATGTTTATGCTGCTTTTTCTATATTTGTTTTTCTGGCCCTCTCATAAAGTAGCAGGAGCAGCCTTTCAGGCACTGGAGGTGTTGCTTCTGTAGATGCTGCTTCCCTGATACTTTCACATTGATGCCAAGGGATAAGAATGCACCTGGGGGAATGGATGCTGGAACTGGCACTCTGTGACATTAAAAATTAGAAAGTTTAATAAATATAGGTTGCTGAGCAAGCATGTCTTCCTTACAAAAGTCGTGTACCTTGTATTGAAGGGGTTGGGAGAAGGAAGGAAAAAGAGTTCAAACAATTTTAGTTTTTGGGGTGACCGAATGTGGAGGAAAAATGTTTTGAGGAATTGTGCACTCATTTTAGTACAGAGAAGAAAGTAAAGAAAATGAAGGAGTTTTGAAAGAAAGCAGATGGAGAGGCTTAAAGAATAGAACTGCTTAAGGTTTCAGGAGAGGTTGATGGGGATTGGTAGTTGCAGAAAAGGAAAACTGGTAAAATTTTATTGAAGCAACTAAGAGGCCTTGTGCAGGTGTAGGGGTAGGGTATCACTTTCAGGAAATCAAAGAATTAGATCATTGACTTGTAGACTAATTAGTAGAAAGTAGTTTAAATTCTTATCAGTCCTGACTTGAGTGCTTTGGAAGCTCTCCTGAGCTTCTTTGAGACAGAAGGAAAGCTGCTGTCCTAAGTGGATGGTGTCACCCTAAGGAAAGACCCGCAGTGTAGTCCTGCAATAAAGAATCCTTACTCTATTTGTGGTTCTTCTTTTATCTTTAGTAAAACAAAGTTATCACTGCAGCAGAGTTGTTCTGGAAGAGGAGGCATAGGCAAAGGGGTGAGTGGCGTGGAATAGCAAGGAACTGTCTCTTCCAAGTGACGGTGTGCTCCCCATATGCACCTGAGAGTTGCAACTGAAGGAGAGTGACCTGGTCACTCTAAGCAGCTGGGTGGTGAGATTCATTCTGGTTCTTGACTCCTAGGTGAGCAAAGCAAAGGACTGTACCACAGCTGGTCTCAGAACTGTTCTGTGCAAGCAAGCTCCCACAGAGCAAATGAGCAGGGAGAGCTAACAGGAGTTTGGCAGTAGAATTGTTGTAGAGGAGGAGACAAAGGCAGGAGCAAAGGGAACACTGTTGTTAACCATCAGGGGAAGACAGGAATCACTGGTGGTGGCAACATGGCTAAAAAAGTAGAATTTAAAAAGGCAGTAGAGCGTATGGGCTGAGAAGACGCCCCAGTGGTGGTGACCTGCAAGGTCTGTGCAACCTTTATTTTATTGACTGAGGGCAACATTTCCTACATATGCAACAAGTGCAAGCTAGTATCTCTGCTGGAAGAAAAGGTGAGAGCGAGAAGCAAACTGAACCAGAAAAGGAGAATCCTGAAGGAAGGGGACATGAGGAGGAAACTCCCTGGGAAAGGGTGACAGCTAGGAGCAGAAGAACTCTGCCGCAGTGGAAGCAGTGGGACTACGGAACCACCTTCAGTTACTTGAGACTGGAAGATAGCCTGCGGTGAAAGAACTACAAGTCTTCCTGTGCAACACTGAGCAGAAGGTCAACCAAGCGTAGACAATGATACCAAGACTTGCAAGAACAAGAAGAGAAGAGTGTCATTTGTAGGAGACTTACTGCTTTCATGGACTGAAAACGCATGTATGTCATGATGACCTGTGGACTCATCAGGTATGCTGTCTCCCTGGAAGATAGATGAGTAATGTAATTGAAAGATTGTCAAGACTCATAAAGCCCTCTGAAATGTATCCCTTCCTTCTTATACATGTAGGAACAAATGACACTGCTAAGAAGAGATGTGAAGAAATCACATAAGACTTTCAAGTTTTGGGAAGGAAATTCAAGAACTTTGGGGCCCAGATAGTTTTCTCTTCAGTCCTTACTGTTCTTGGAAAAGGAATAGGTAGGGAACAGAAATGCTGCTGTTGAATGCCTGGGTATGCTGATGTGAGAGATGTGGTTTCTGGGACCACGGGCTACATTTCCTGGAAGAAGCTGCTGGCAAGGGAAGGGTTGCACCTTACAAGGCGTTACAAAGAATGTGTTTTCCCACAGCATGAACAAATTTTATCAAGAGGGCTTTAAAGAGAATCCTACAGGGGCTGGAGAAGTACACTGAAGGGTAATAACAGACAACGGATTGGGAAACACAACAGAGAAAGCAGCTCTAACAGTGTTCAATAAATGGTCTTCCAAAAAATGTAGGAAGAAAGCTTGAGTATAAAGCATGTGGTCTTTGATGTCTATGTACTAATGCCCCGCATATGTGAAACAAACAGGAGGGTGAATACAACCTGATAGCTTTCACTGAAACTTGGTGGGATGACTCCCATGACTGGAATTCAGAAACTGAAGGACATAAGAAGAATAGAAGGAACAGAAAAGGAGGTGGAGTCAAACTCTCTGCTAGATACATATCTCTTCAAAGAAATTCAGGAGAGTGACCTTAGTAACCTCATCGAGAGCATCTGGATTAATATAAATGAAGCAAGGAATAAAAGTAACACAATGATTGAAGTCTATTACTGACCCACCAGTCAAGGAGAAGATACGAATGAACCAAGAGGATGAAGCAAGTTGCCAGTGTTTCAGGGAGGCATGATGTAGTAGTTATGAGGGAAGTAGTTAAGAGTAGCACAGCAAACTTGGCTATTTGGGGCTGCATTAACAGAGGCATCACTTCCAAAACACAAAATACTAGTTTCACTATATTCAGCACTAGTCAGACCTAACCTGGAGTACTGTGTCCACTTCTCGGCACCTAAGTTTTAAAAGAATGCAGAAAAGCTAGAAAGAGCACAGAGGAGGACATCAAGGATGATTCAGGGACTGGAGGCAAACCCCTACGAGGAAAGACTGAGAGAACTGGGCATGTTCAGCCTCAAGAAGAGAAGACTGAAAGGTGATACGATAGCATTCTACGTGTATCTCAAAGGCTGTCACCCAGAGGAAGGACATGATCCTTATTCCTTCATTCCAGCGTGCAGGACACAGAATAATAGGCTTAAGTTAGAAGAAATCAGATTTACACTATGCAGTAGAAAATGGAACCTATTACCTGGGAAGGTTGTGGGTTCCCCCTCACTGGGACATTGAAAAAGCATCTGAACAGTCATAGAATCATAGAATAGTAGATTTGGAAGCAGCCATGAAGGCCACTGAGTCCAACCCCCCACTGTTGCAGGAGACCACGTTACACCATCCCATTCAGATGGCTGTCCAGTTTCTTTTTGAATGTCTTTAGAGTGGGATAGCCCACCACCTCTCTAGGCAGCTGGTTCCACTGTGCTATTGCTCTGACCATGAGGAAGCTTTTCCTGATGTCCAGCCCGAATTTGAGTTGTCGCAACTTGAAATGATTATTCTGTGTCCTACACTTTAGCATCAGCGAGAAGAGAGCTTGACCTTCCTCTTTTTGACAGCCTTTGAGGTACTTATAGAGGGATATCATGTCCTGCCTCAATCTTCTCTTCTCAAGGCCACTTCTCTCAATCTCTCCTCATAGGGCAGTGTTTCCAAACCCTGGATCATTTGGTTGCCCTCTTGGACCCTTTCTAATTTACCTGCATCCTTCTTAAATTTTGGTGCCCAGAAATGGACGCAGTATTCCTGATGAGGTCTGACTAACGAGGAGTATAGAAGAATGATTACTTCTCATGATTTGGAAGTAATACTTCTGTTAATACATCCCAAAATAGCATTTGCCCTTTTGGCAGCTGCATCACATTGCTGGCTCATGTTTAGCCTATTGTCCACACTTACTCCAAGATCTTTTTCAGTTCTGTTGAGCCACATATTCCCCATCTTGTATCCATGCATTTGTTTTCTTTTTCCTAGGTGGAGGACTTGACATTTGTTCCTATTGAATCTCATTCTGTTGCTTTCAGCCCAGTGTTCAAGTTTATCAAGATCACCCTGAATCTCCATTCTGTCTTCTTGGGTGTTTGCTGTTTCCCCCAATTTTTTAATAATCTGCTGGGTAACATTTGAATTAAATTCAAATTTAATTAATTTGAATTTTTCCAGGCATTGAGGTCAGACTAACTGGGCTGTAGTTCCCAGGTTCATTTTTCCCCTTTTTGAAGATAGGGACAACATTAGCCCTTCTCCAGTCATCTGCCACTTCTCCTGTTTTTCAAGATTTATCGAAGGGAATAGCCAGTGGCTCTTGAGAGTTCCTCTTATGACTCTGGGATGGAGTTCATCAGGGCCTGGAGATATGAAAGTGTTTATTCCACTTAGGTATTCCTTGATTATTCGTCTGTCAATCCTGGGCTGCCATCTCTCACTTTCAGCTTGTACATCCTCTTGATTGCAGATTTCCTTGTGGGAGAAGACTGAGGCGAAGTAGGAATTGAGTGTCTCTGCCTTTTCTTTGTCATCTGTTACCACTCTTCCATCCACTTTAACTAGTTAGACAACCTTCTCTTTTGCATGACTTTTGTTCTGGATGTATCTGAAGAAGGCTTTGTTGTTGTGCTTAGCATCCCTTGCTGTTCTCAGTTTATTTCCTGCTTTAGCCTTCCTGATGCCACCTCTGCAATTCCTTGCGGTTTGTTTCTATTCTTCCTTTGTGGCCTGGCCCTGCTTCCACGTCCTGTGTATGTCCTTTTTTTCTTTCAGGCTGTCACTTAACTTCTTCGTCGTGGCCTCTGTGCATCACACATATGGGTACTGCACCTGCACAGTGCCTTTGGCCGGAAGATTGATAGCTAACGGTTTGGTGGGAAACTCTGCTCCCCTCCCCCTCTAACAGTATATATGGAGCGGAGTGTCCGCCATTTTCCAGTCTTTGTGACCGCCATTCGTTGTGCCTCGTGACGCATTGCTCTCGCTTAGATCGTTACTCGTATTCCCTTCGCTTTGACGAGTTCTCTTTCTCTCTTCCAAGTTAGTATTCCCTCGTTCATATTGCTCTTTACTGTTCCAGTTAGTCTCTTCGTTTTTTCCTCTTCTTCTTGTTCCTATATATAAAAAAACAAACAAAAAATATTATCTGCTCCCTCTATACTATCTTCTTTTTTCCTATTTCTGCGAAGGTGCAACAAGCGGTGTTGTTGGCTCTAAGATGCCCGCTGTGGACCCACATGACCTGTGCCTCCTCTGTTTAGGGGAAGGCCACAGGATGGACAAATACGGCTATTGCCTGGCCTTCTCTAAGCAGGCGAGGAAGAATAGGGAAAACCGCCTATGTAAACTCCTGTGGGACCAGGCTCTCCTACAATCTGGTGGCTGGTGGCTAAGCCTGCTACAACCTCAGCTGCGGCTGACCGTCACCCGACTTCAGCCGATCCACCTCAATGTCCAGCCTCTTCCTCTACTGCTCCGCCCTTCAGACGAAGGTGCTCCCACCATGGGCGATCAGCCTGTTTCCCTGCCAAAGGAACAGCAGGAAAAGAGGAAACTCAGCGGCCCCGAAAAGCCGTCTGTGCATAAGAAGGCCAAAAGAGATAAGGCCGAAAAGCCGGTTAAGAAACTGAAGAAACCCGAGCACTCTAAACATCGACACTCGGGTTAGGCGGCTTCCTCGGTCCCGACTGCAGTCACGGTACCGACACCCTCGGGTCCGACCATTCGGACAGCGATGAGGGTTACCCCTCTGGTCTCTCCGCACCGTACGGGATCTGAACTTCACCAGGATCCACCTCGCAGCTCAATTTCCAACGGCAAAATACAAGATTCTCTGTCGAGGGCTCGGTCCCCAACGCCTATGCCTCCTGTTCGGCTCAATACCAAGACTGGAAATCAAGGCCAACCAACAGCCCGGGCCCAGCACTGATCGCTTCTATGATGTGGTACGGGGCGAACAATCGACCTCCATCGCTTTGCTGCTCATCACAACTCTGCGACAAGCGATGACTCAACCATGGGACCTCCCGGCTCACCCCCAACCGACTTCACGAAGATATGAAGCCATGTACCGGGTTCGGGAGGGGGACATTCTGTTCCTCCTTCGTCACCCCAACCCAAACTTGGTGGTGGAGTCTTCTCAGGGCCGTGACGAGGGGAGGAAGATCGACTCCCTTGCGTGCCGAGTCTATGCGGCCTCTGGACTCGGCTTGCGAATATCCAACTATGAGGCAACATTGGTGCGCTATCGATATTTTATAATGCAGCAGCTGGACAACATCATTGCCGCTCTCCCAGATAACCAAGGCGACCTGGCGCGGGTGTTCGTAAAAGAGACCACGCAGGTCACGGTGCAACAGCTATCCACAGCCAGTCATCATGTGGACACAGACTTGAGGGCTCTCGTCAGCGCCATCTCCCTCCGGAGGCACGCTTGGTTGCATAATTGCAACTTTCTGGAGGAGATGAAGAGGAGGATCGAGGAGATGCCCTTTGACGGGCCCAGCCTCTTCAATGCAAAGACTGACCACAAGTTGAAGAAGATCCACGAGTCGAGGATGAGGGCCCGGCGTATGGAGTTGCAACCTCAGCCTCGACGTAAGTGGTCGTGGACCCGTCCACAATATCGGCAACAATATCCACCCCGACAACAGCCACAGCACCGCCAACAACGCTGCAGACAGCAACCGCTCCAATGATTCCAGCAAGGCCACCGCCGCTTTGACAGGGACAAACGCCAGCGCTGATGGGGCGGACGAACCTTTCCTCTCCTTCCAACCCCGCCCTTCCCCCTCTCATTTGGGGACCGGCTGAAAGGCCAACTCCCCATAAGGGAGTCCATTACATCTGATCAGTGGGTGTTATCCATCATTCAGCACGGATATCGAATAGAATTCGACATCGTTCCGTCATCGAGTCCCATCCGGTTTACTCCATGCTCGCTGGTGTTGTTAGATGAGGTTCATCAGCTCCTTTCTAAAGGAGCCATTTGTCGCTTATCTCTATCAGAAGGACTTCACGGATTCTATTCTAGATACTTTATGGTCCTGAAACGGGATGGAGGTCTTCGGCCAATATTGGACCTAAGAGCTCTTAATAGATTTATAACACCAAAGAAGTTTCGGATGACCACACTTCAAAGTATCCTGCTGTTGCTGAGAAGAGAGGACTGGTTCACCTTATTGGACTTGAGGGATGCCTATTTTCGTATTTCAATCCATCCGTGTCATAGGCGTTTCCTCCGTTTTGCTGTTGCTTCTGAAATTTCCAAATTCATGGTGCTCCCGTTTGGACTGGCCACCGCCCCAAGGGCCTTCACGAAGTGTATGGCTCCTGTCTGCGCATACCTCCGACTACACGGAGTTCAAATATACCGCTACCTCGATGACTGGTTGTTGGTTTCCCAGACTAGAGAAGGACTTTGTTCCTCTGTAAACATGGCTTGCTCCTTATTGCAGGATCTTGGACTTTGCATTGACCGCGAAAAATCCTCTCTTGTTCCTACGCAGATGATCAACTTCATCGGAGCCCGTCTGGATTCAACAGTGGTGAAGGCATTTCTTCCTCAAGACAGACAACGCACTCTTACTCGACACATCCATCCAATTCGATGAGACGCAACTGTTCCTGCCTGATCTGTTCAAAGACTCTTGGGGCACATGGCAGCATCCATCGCTGTAGTTCCATATGCCAAGCTTCGGCTTCGCCCCTTCAGCTGTTCGTCAACAGGATGTTCCGGCCGCAGATGGATTTGCCAACGAAGTTGATTCAACTCCCGTCCTCTGTTCTACAATCCCTGCTATGGTGGACAGTATCACCATAGCACTGGAGTCCCGTTCCAACCTCGGTGCCCTACAGTGACTCTCGGTACCGATGCATCTCTGCTTGGATGGGGAGCACTGTGCTCTGGCCTATGCACTCAAGGTGTTTGGAATCGACAGGAGTCCAGGAATCATATCAACTTTCTGGAACTTCTAGCAGTATCCAAAGCTCTACAATCATTCGAGGACATTCTTCGCCACCGAGTTGTTCAGGTAACCTCGCTACAGTCTTTTACTTGAACAAACAAGGAGGAACAAAGTCACCAACGTTAACCCGGCTGTCAATGCAGATCTGGGAGTGGTGCATCCCGAGAGACATTACCTTGATAGCAGTACACCTAGCCAGTACGGACAATGTGGAAGCCGATCTCTTAAGCAGACACATGTCCACATCTCACGAATGGGAACTGGATCATCGGACATGCGACCGGCTGTTCCAGCAATGGGGTCTCCCAGACATAGACTTACTTGCCACCCAGCAAAACAGGGTATGCGAGACTTTTTGCTCAAGAGCAGGAATCGGACAGGGGTCATCTGGGGATGCCTTTATGATCCCTTGGAACGATATGCTCTTTTACGCTTTCCCTCTGATTCCCCTCATTATGAGAGTAATATCAAATACAATCCATGACAGGGCCACAGGACTGCTGATAACTCCATGGTGGCCTCGCCAAGCATGGTTTTTGACACTTCTTCACATTTCTCGAGAGGAATACCTCCAACTACCTCCCATTCATTATCTGATAAAGCAGCGGGAGGGCACAATTTGCCACCCAAATCTAGCATCAGTGAAATTGACGGCCTGGTGAATTCGATAGCAGTCAGCGTCAACTCGGTACCGATGTCATCTGCAGTTTCTACGGATCCTGTCCCCGGATCCGGCATGCTATTCCATGCTTTGAATCCACCTACCTTCCCTACGTCTTTGGATCTGACGAATGTTCTATCGGATTCGCCAGTTTTTCACCTGGACATCACCGTATTCTCGAGTCTGCGCTAAGACCATCCACTCGAAAATCATACGTGGCTATGTGGCGTCAGTTCTCTATTTTCACTGAATCTCGCTCGATTTCGCCAAACTCTGCATCCATAGATCATATTCTCCAGTTCCTTTTAGAACTCCACCATTCTGGACTTAAGCCATCCTCTGTAAGAGTGTACATGGCAGCAATTTCCTATTACCGTGGTACAGTTCAAGTTTCCTCCATTTTTTCTTAACCACCGATAGAGATTTCTTAAAGGACTCCATAACCTCCATCCGATGGTCAGACCGCTTATACCTACTTGGAGTCTTTCAGAGGTACTACAAGCGCTAACAAGACCTCCTTTTGAACCCTTGGCAACAATCAATTTATGCCTCGCTTCTTGGAAAACTGCATTCCTTGTAGCAGTTACATCAGCCCGGAGAGCTAGTGAGCTCTGTGCCCTCAGGGTAGACCCTCCATATTTGAACTTCCATAGGGAGAAAGTAGTTCTACGGATGGATCTATCTTTTCTTCCAAAAGTGGCTACCTCCTTTCACATGGGCCAGGAGATTGTCTTGCCTGCCTTTTTTCCATGTCCTTCGAATCCGATTGAGAGATCCTTACACACTCTCGACATACGGCATTGCCTAGCCTTCTATAGATCGAGGACTGAGTCTATTCGACATTCCAATAAGCTCTTCATTAAGTACTCTGAGCAAAATCAAGGTTTTCCAGTTACTCCTCAGAGACTTTCCAAGTGGATAGTCCACACTATTATTCTCTCCTATCAGTTGGTCAAGATAGATTTACCTACAATTTCAAGTGGTCATTCGACTAGAGCTGTAGCTGCTTCTTTAGCTTTTGTGTCAGGAGTTCCGATTGACGATGTCTGCAGAGCTGCCACTTGGGCCACTCCATGTACATTCGCGAAGCATTATAGACTGGATGTCCATGCTAGACAGGACTGTTCCTTTGGCAGAGCTGTTCTTTCAACTATTCTTCGTTGATGACACCTTCCTCTTCCAGTCAGGGTAAGCTTGCTACTCTACCCATATGTGTGATGCACAGAGGCCACAACGAAGAAAAGCAGGTTGCTTACCTGTAACTGGTGTTCTTCGAGTGGCCATCTGTGCAGTCACACAACCCACCCGCCGGCCCCGCTTGGTGTCCTTGAGTGGTATTGTTTTGGTATCGTGCTATTCTTGTCCTCGGTACCTACACAATATTTTTTCTTCTTGCTGTTGATATTGAAGAAACCTTTTTTTCCTTAGTTACAATTTATTCTTTAGAGAGCAAACGTTCGGTCTGTCAAAGACTGGAAAATGGCGGACACTCCGCTCCATAAATACTGTTAGGTGGGGAGGGGAGCGGAGTTTCCTGCCAAATCGTTAGCTATCAATCTTCCGGCCAAAGGCACTGCACAGGCACAGTACCCATACGTGTGACTGCACAGATGGCCACCTGAAGAGCATCAGTTACAGGTAAGCAACCTGCTTTTTTTCTGGACCCACGTGAGCTTCCTCTGTTATCTTCTACACTTTTTTCTTGATGGAATTGTTTGTAGTTGTGCTTGAAGAATCTTCCATAGGAGGTGGTTGAGGCCCCATCGGTGAGGGTTTTCAAGGATAGACTAGACATGCACATGGTAGGCATGTCATGAGCAGAGCCGGCTGGAGCCAGGGGGTCAGACTAGATGGCCCAGGAGGCACCTTCTGACTCGCTCAGTTTCTATGTTTCTAATCTTCTTTTTCAAGATTTCCCACCCCTCTTGGACTCCTTTTCCCTTAAGAGTGAGTTGCCATGGCACTTCACTTATCATTGTTCTGAGTTTGTTAAAGTTGACTTTCTTGAAGTACAACTTTAACAAACAGATGGTTGGCTGCACTTAACCTTTGTCTCCTTCATAACTGAGAATTCGAGTATTGCATGATCACTTTCCCCCAGAGTTCCCATGGCTGATATTTGGCCCACGAGGCCATTCCTGTTAGTACTAAATTGAGGATAGCTGATCTTCTCGTTCCTTCCTCTACCTTCTCCTGAAGGACATTTTTGGCATAGCATGGCAGAAAACTTCTGGCCCCTTCCAACTATTTTGTGATTCTATCAAGCATGCCTCCTTCAAGAGATTCCCGATATGTTGCTGACAACTTCCTCCAATAGAAAGTGGAAGAAAGACCAGAAAATGCTTATTCTTTACTTGATACCAACCAACAGGGAAGATCTAGTGGACAAAGTGGCACCTATGGAAACTCCAGGGGAAAGTGACCCTGCCATACATAAAAAGGAAACAAAAGCCAAATATCGCCAGACGTGTACCGTGGGTTTTAGGAAAGCCAATTTTACTACACTCAGAATAGTCACAAGTGCCAAGGCAAGCAGCTCTGATGAGAAAGGGAGTGCATTTTTTTAAAGGATGCTTTAAAGGGACAATTACAAATGATTCCAACCAGAAAAGGATAGAAGACAGAAGAAACTTGAGTGGTTTCACAAAAAGTTTAGAGATGAACTGAAAACAAAAAAGAAAATTTATAGGAAGTGGAAGAAATGCCAGGCTACAAAGGAAGACTAAAGGCAGGTTGTATGGAAGGGAGAAGCAGACGAGCTGAAAAAGGTTCAGATGGGGACGACAAGGATGATCTGGAGCAGGTGTCCTCAAACTTTTTCAGCAGGGGGCCAGATGAAAGGGGCCGGTGATGGGTGCAGGCTGCCAAGGTGGTGTGGCCGGGGGGGCGGGGAGCGTGTGGTGAGGAAGGGGCGTGCGTGCACAGTGATCGTTTTCTCCAAGCGAGTCCAAAACGATCTTTTTGCGAGCAAGCTGGTGCCTCGCCACGTGCATGCGCATGCCCGCACACGCGGCAAGTCCAAAACCTCTATGGCAGGCCAGATAAATGGGCATGGTGGGCCGGATCTGGCCTACAGGCTGTAGTTTGAGGACCCATGATCTGGAAACTGGAAGCAAAGCCCTATGAGGAGAGATTGAAAGATTTGAGCATCTTTGCTTTGCTTTGCTTTGTTTTTTTGTTTATAATGCCCAGACAGCCAAAATTCCCGAGGTGGTTCTGAAAGCATTTTGCCTTGAGAAGAGAAGACTGAGGGGAGATATGATAGCACTCTACAAGTGCTTAGAAGGTTGCCACAAAGAGAAAGGCCAGGATGTCCTCTCAATCATTTCAGAGTGCAGGGCATGGCATAACATGCTAAAGTTACAGGAAGCCAGGTTCTGGCCAAACATCAGGAAAATTTTCCTGACTGTTTTCCTGATTTTTCCTGCAGTGCAGCAATGGAACCAATCACCTTGGAAGGGTGTGGAGTCTCCCACACTAGGGACATTCAGGATGCAGCTGGAGAGCCATGTGAGAGGGATGGTTTAACTCGGAGTCCTGCACTGAGCAGGGGTTGGACTTGATCACCCTCTGACCCCTTCCAACTCTACTATTCTGTGATTCAGTGATTTCATACTGGCCAATCAAAATTGTAGAAAGCAGGTTTAAGTTGCCAGAGAAGATAGAAGGAACCAACATCTTCTTTCTGTTTCCAGGTCTAAGGTCTAAGGGAATGGTGTAAAGGAAAGGAAGTGGGCCTTGCATTATCATCTCTGTCCACATCTCGGGGACAGATTTTCAATTTTTCACTGGTCTATATGAGAGGAAGACAGGATTGTTGGTGATTGTCTTTAACAAAAGACCCCACTGAGGTCATAGAGCTAGTCAAGTAGGCTTAAATTGCCCTGGAACTGTAGATTTGTCCCTTTCTCTGGGGGAAAATGTGGTTATTTTATCCTTCTCATTCAAATCTTGATATAGCAGTGGGGGTTAAGAGCTTTAAAAGTGTTTTATGAAGGAAAGGTTAAAGAGTTGACATAAACTGGAGTGTTTCCTTCCATCTGACTTACATAAGTAGATTAAAAACCAACATACTTGCTGGGAACTTTTATGACTGTTAGCAAAATGGAATGATGGGAGATGCAGGCCAGAACATCTGGAGGGCCATGAGTTGCCCACACCTGCCCTAAAGCAAGACCTGCAGTATGCAAGAGATACCAGGCCAGGAGTAGAGGAAATCTGGAGATGGGCCTCCCAGAAAGGTCACGAGCAGTTCTCTTTAGGACATGACTTGGATCTTTGCAATGGAGGAGCAGCCTCCTGTGCTTTTTCCAAGATGAACAGTCTCTCTCTTTCCAAATGCAATTATCTTTCCTCAGAACAATAGAGGTAAGTACTATTGTTTTGCATGTTTCAGCTATGTCCTCTTTCCACCTTTCAGTTACTCATTTCACCATTCTGTAATTCCTAGTAAGATCAAGTCCCTTGCTGGTCCTTCAGCTTTCCACAATTTGCTCCTCCCATAAGTTCATGAGGATGGGCCTTGAATTCCCATTCTTCTGCTTTTTCTCTTCCAGAATAGCCTGCCAGGAGGTATCTCGTGCTTGTGAGTTTTTGGTCTCCAAACAGATGGAGGATGGTGGTTGGGGAGAGGACTTCACATCTTGTATACAGCGTAGATACATTCAGAGTACCACATCACAGATCCACAACACCTGCTGGGTCCTTCTGGGCCTCATGGCTGTTAGGTAAGAACTTCTGGCAGGAAGTGGCACTCACTTTTTATTACCACCCTGTGTTGATGGCCCCTGGTCCCTGCATGGTGTAGGAGGTTAACTGCAGCTGCCACTCTTTTTGCTGGTGGCCTTTCATGAATGTGTTGATTATCTAGCAATTGCAAGATAATCTTGCAAGCTGTGGTCTGGTAGAGGCCAGCAGCAAGCGTACCTACATAGCAACTTCCTAGATAGGTGCTGTAGCCGGTAACATGGGGCCTCTCAGGAAAAGGCAGGTCAGCCTTTTCTCCTAGAACTCATTTGTACTCAGATGCATAGGCAGCCTTTAGCAACTCCAGGCTAAAGTAGGGCTGGGCAAATTTGAGTTCTGGAGTTATATTGATCCTTGAGTCTCCCCCACCCCTGCCCACTGGACCTAGTTGATCCAAAATATCATTTTTAGTGTTTTTATGGGGGGGAAGTGTTTTAATGGAGTGCTGAAAGGTTAAATTTAGTTTAGTTGCAAGGTACAGAGCTTAAAAGAGTCAAATTTAGTTTGCAAACAAGCTGATTTTGACCTTCTGGCACTCCATAGTGCTATGGATGCCATTTTTCACCTTTAAAGCTTTTTGATGGAGGAGTGGGGGCTGCATGTGGTCCATGTCCCTTGTGTTGCTCACTTCTAAAGTAAACGGTCACACTTGAGCAGCCTGGCCCAGGAAAAGTTGACCATCACCAACCACAATTAAATCTGTTGTTCTCTAGGTTGCCCAATTTTCACTAATCCCATATAGCTCTTTGTTAGCCATCTCTGGTAGATGAGATCTACCAAAGATGCATCACTGCATCCAGTAAGCCGAGCCCTCTAAGAATGCCCTTAGCCTCTTCTTTTGCTTGCTTGTTTGTTCTGGGACTCGTTGACAAGCCTCTGACTGAGATATTAGCTTATACAATTTTATCTCCCATCATGAAATAGTGCAGCAGTCAGAAAAAACTTTCTGAGTTTGGAAATTACCTCCATCGCTTCTCTGCTTCCCTCTTTATCCCCTCCCTGAACCTACCTTAGCAATGCATACATGTCAGAACAATTCCTTTTGTCATGCAGATATCCAGATGTGAGAGTCTTGGAGAGAGGGATCAGTGTTTTGATTGACAAACAACTACCTAATGGGGACTGGCCTCAGGTAAGCAAAATATTCTTTAGCAAATTGCATGTTCCATGAGCAGCTTGCATGTCCTTACAAATTGCAACATTGCCAATCCACTCCATTCACATGCATTTATTTTAGAATCCTTCTCCCACCCTCCGTGCAAGTGTGGCAGAAAAGGCAAGTTTTTTCAGGTGCCTAAAACTCAACCGAGCAGGTGCCTGATGAATCTTTGATGGTAATGCATTCCATACTTGGGGTACCACCACAGTAAAAGCCCCCCTCCTGGCAACCTTCCCCTTAACCTCCCTAGGGAGAGGTACTTGTAGGAGGGCCTGCATTGATGGCCTTAAATGACAGGCAGGAATCTATGGAGTAAGGCACTTCCTAAGATGGTCCCAAGCTCTTTAGGGATTTATATGTCATAGTCAAGACCTTGAATTCAGCCTGGACTGGCACAGGCACCCAGTGCAGCAGATGAAGGAGAGATGGAACATGTTCTTAAGAACTGGTCCTGATTAGCAACCCTACTGCCCTGTTCTGGATCATTTTAAGAGTCCGGACTGTTTTCAAGGGAAGGCCCATGTATAGTGCATTGCAGTAGTCCAATCTGGAGGTTACCAGTGTGTCCAAGTAGGAGCATAGTCGGCAAAGCAGCTGAAGTTGATAAAAGGCGCTCCTGGCAATTGAATCCTTGAGTCCACCTGGCTAACCAAGGAGAGCTCATGGTCCTGGAGCACTCCCAGACTATGAACCTTGTCCTTTAGGGGAGTGCAACCCCATCCAGGACAGGTTTACAATCTCACAGTTGAAATGGAGGTTATTAGGATGGAGCTTGAGCTTATTGGCCTTCATCCAATGCATTACTAAGTCCAGACGCTGGTTAAGGGTAGAGACTGCAACATCTGCATAGAGCTGCATATTGATAACACTTCAGCTCAACCTCCTGATGACTTCTCCCAGTGGTTTCATGTAGATGTTATAGAGCATGGGGGATAAAATCAGACCCTCTGGCATTCCATGACATAATTTGCCATGGTGCAGATCAATAATCCCCCAGTATGACCATCTGGAGATAGTCCTCCAGGTAGGAGTGGAGCCAGTGCAATGTGGTGCCTCCACCTCTCAGCCCAACTAGCCATTCCAGAAGGATGCCATGGTCAATGGTATCAAAAGCCGTTGAGAAGTGCAGGAAAATCAACAGCGTCACACTCACTCTTGCTCTCTCCTGGCAAAGGTGGTCCCACAGTCTCAGTCCCAAAGCCAGACCTGAAACCCAATTGAAATGGATCAAGATAATCCATTTCCTCCAAGGGACTGAGAATAATGCTTCAACATGGATCATGAACATGTGTTGCCCTGCCATGGGCAGTAAGTATTTTTGGGATTCCCAGAAAGTGGTATACTAACTCCAGGTTTACTAAGGAGATTATTTACTATTGCAATAATGTCCAAATGCTAGCTAGGCTTCCATTACATTTAGCAGTAAGCCTCTTACACAGTGGGGACCCCGCAAGGTAGGACTCCAGTCAGCTGGATTCAGATAGAAACAGCAGAATCCCACTTGAAAACAGTTTGAACCAGAGCTCAAAGGAAGTGGCTTGCTTTGTAGATGACAGACTTAGGGTATTGTAGTGCAAGTATACGGCATTCTACACAATTAAAAGACAAGATTACTGGAATAGTTTTGATGCTACTATTTACACACTAGCTAAGAAACGATGAAGTACAGTGAGGGGTATTCCTGTCTGGATGGCCAAGGTGGCAGCTCTTTCTGAACATCAAAGCAAGGGCTCAGGACTGCCTCTTGCTTGCAGAAGTGATGACTGATAAGGAACATCCAAGGCTGCAGTGTGCAGGAAACTTCCTTGGTTTCATGAGAGCAGGGTCAGACGAACTCTGACTAAAGCTCTACTTGTACTATTGTAAGCAAGTAGACTTTTATGCCAAGCAAAGCAAGCATTTTAAAGAGCTAGAGACCCAGGCCCGGCCTTTTAGGGTTCAGGCCTGCTACAGAGCAGCAGTAGTAGGAAAGCCGACGTCATAGGACAGCATAGCGAATTGCACAGAAAAGATGACTGAGCAATTTTGGATTGTGCCTGTTCTCTTGCCCTGCAGGGGAACACTGCTGGAGTATTCAACAAGACCTGTGCCATCAGCTACACCTCCTACCGAAATGTCTTCCCTATCTGGGCCCTGGGACGCTTTTCTCATCTTTATCCTGGCAGTCCTGTGGCTAGCAAGCTCTCAACCGAGGCATTAAGAAATGGAGAGAAGGGACTGCCTGGGGACATGTCAAATGGACTGAGATTGCCACTCGCCTCTTTCTAAATTTGGAGCTTGTAACCAACATGACAGACATGAACTGCCAGTCTCTCTGAGCTGTTTTATACCTTTCTAAACTGCTGAGCTATTTAGGAAAGACTGGAAGACTAAGTCTCAAGGAACCAGTAAGGAGAGCAAATAGATGGAAAGCTCCTCCAGATTGTCATCCTCTTAGTTCTTGCTTTATTCATAAAAGCTTAACCAAGGCATAGTGTTGGCTTGCAGACATACAGACCGTGAGCTAGCTAACTTCCATTCCTGTGTGCACACGTCACTGATGCTTGTTTGCTAGAGTTACAGCATGCTTCGGGCAAGTGTAATCCTGCTGCTTCGCTTAGGTTGGTTCTACATGAGGTGTCAGCGAAGAAGGACAACTTTTAGAATAATTGATGTGAATAAACAAAGACCATTATCATGAATTATGTGATTTTTTCCCCTGTACTTCTGAAGAGTAAGGACTGTAATGTATGTATATATCAGTGTTAGTGTCATAACCATAAACTCCCAGGCCACAATGGGCTTTGAGGGCATGGGCTATGGGGCAGGCTAGAATTCTGGAAGAAGGATCTAGCACAGGGGTCATCAAACTTTTTCAACCGGGGACCCGTTGAAAGGTGGCAGCGGTGAGTGCAGGCTGGCAAGGCAGTGCTGGCTGGGGGGGGGGGGGGCACAGGCCAGTGAGAGGGCAGGGGGCACGCGCGCAGCGAGGGGGTCCAGAACGATCTCCGAGCAAGCAAGCCGGCGCCTCGCTGCGTGCACATGCACACACGGGCCTGGCAAGTCCAAAACCTCGAAGGTGGGCAGGATAAATGGGCATGGCGGGCCGCATGCGGCCCGTGGGCCGCAGTTTGAAGACCCATGATCTAGTATTCTGGGCCAGCTGATGTGAGATAAGAATGAATGCTGGAATTCTTGAAGAAAAAGGTCCGACATCTCCCCTCCCCCCAGCCCTTAAAGAGATCAGCCAAAACAACCCTGCAAGGAGGATGACCCATCATCCTGGAAAAACATAGAAAAAAGTGAGTCAGAAGGATCCCCAAGGTCATCTAGTTCAACCCCAGGTGCCGCTCAAGTAATTCCCAACATGTCGTCTGATCTTTCCTTAACTCTCTCACTGATGGGGCCTCCACCGCCTCCCTTGGAAGCCCATGACATCCAACCTGAAGCCTGATTCCTCAAGCTTTGCCCTATTGGACTGTTTCCTGCCCTCTTCTGCAGGGAAGAACAGGTCACAACCATCCTCCACATGACATCCCCTCACATACCTATAAGCCTCTAAAAGATTCTGATGGAGTTCCATTAATCTCTCCTCATATGTCATCCCCCGCAACCTGGCTACCATTCATGTGAAGCTGCACCCACCTGATTCTTATCTAGCTATGACTCTCCTATAATGTGGAGTCCATAACTGGATGCAGTACTTCAGTTGTGGGCACACCAGAGTTGTGTAGAGCAGCATCAACACCTCCCTAGATCTGGAAACCATGCTTCTGGCTATATATCCAAGGGTGGCATTTACCTTCTTAACTGCCATGACACACTACTGGTTCATGTTCAGTCTGCATTCGACAAGTACCCCAAGATCCTTTTCACAAGTGCTGCTCTCCAGCCATCCTGTACCTGTGACACCTATTCCTGTGTCCCCAGTGCAAGACCTTGAACTTATCCACATTGGGTGCCATCTTGTACCCCACCCACTTCCACAGCCTGTCCAGATCCTAGATCTGGATCACCTGGTCCTCGGTTGTGGCCTCCATTCTCACTTTGGTGTCATCCACAAATTTAGTCAGCAGACTGGTTATCCCCTCCTCCATGTCACTGATGAAAAGGTTGAACAGAATTAGTCCCAGAACTGAGCCCTCATTCCTTGGCTCATTCTTCTGATATTCCAAGTTGCCATCCGAAGTACCTTGTGCAGCTCTGACCCTTTCTTTTGCCATGGGCAGCATCAACATCTGAGGTCCCTGATGAGTTTGTCCCAGGTGTGTCATGAAAACCAGGGGTACTTGCAGAGGATCTTTGCTGTTCCCCAGTTGCATGTTGAGTGCCTCCTGGTCTGGGGGTCTCACCATTGAGCACCATATCAAAATCATTTGAGAACTGCTCCATAGGATTTTCTTGGCTAGTTTTTCCGAGGTGGGTCACCAGGCCTTTCCTCAACCCTCCCCATATCTCTGGGCTTGGGACCAGCACACACACACGTGATGACAAGTGTGCATGGCTGGGCTACATAACTATTATATAGCCCCACGTACGTATTAGTATACAACAGAACATAATGTTGTTATAAAAATGGTTATGCATATACTTCAACAAAGACACCTAAGGAAGTCTACTGGCTGGCATGCACAGAGCTGAAAATCAGAATGTGGGAAGTGTGAATCAAAGCAAACTGGAAACAATAAAGCATGACATGGAATGGCTAAACATTGCAGTGCTTGGTGTGAACAAACTGAAATGTCCTGAAATGGGATATTTTCAGTCAGACAAACACAAAAAGTTTACTCTGGAAATGACAAACTCAAAGAAATGAAATGGCTCTGGTAAGATGTAGCATTGGCAGTAAGAACCTATAATGCAAAATCCAACCAAACAGTATCGGTCAGCATTTGTAGAAAGCGTATCAACACAACCATAATTCAAGTCTATGCTCCAACAACAGATGGTGAAGAAGAAGATAATGAGAAAACGGGCTAGAGCGCAAGAGGAAATTGATAAACCAAAGCAAGACAGGGTGCTAATAATAGGTGACTGGAATGCAAAACTAGGAAGCAAAGCAGAATCAAATGACATATGAAAATTTGATCTAGGACTAAGAGATGAAGCAGGAGAGCAATCAATAAATTTTTGTGAAGCCAACTAACTGTTTATTGTAAAACCATATTTCAAGCAATCTATCAGATGGCTGTACACATGGACATCGCTGCTTGCCAGGCATGCTACTGCCGCCACCAAGATGGATCCACTCTGGCTGCTCCCCTCGCTATTTCCACCTCCTGGGACCATCTGCATGCTCACCCTGCCCCCCCCCCCCGCCACCGCCAGACATCTGTAAGGATGCTGGCACGGGGGGGAGGGGGTGGTACTCACAGGGGTGGGGTGGGGTGGGGGAGTTCTGCTGGTTTTATTTAAAAGAGGGAGACTGGGTCAATGTTTTTCTACTTCTTTTCTTCTTTTTTACTTCTACTTTTCTACTTTTCATGTTGCATGGAGTCAGAGACATGTGTAATTAGGCCCCATTTTAATCACACAGCATCCTAGCTTTATTGTTGTTTTATTTGCTGTTATGGGAGTTGCTGGGGAGCGGGTGGACATCCCCATTGGGAAGATATGGTGCTGGGGCTTTAACACGTCATTATGGAAGAAGGAGAGACAGATGGTTAGTACCTGTTCCCTCTTCTGATTTCTCCACAATCCAGAATGTCCCAGGTATCATCCAGCACTCAGGCTTGCTGATTGTTTGTTTGTTTGTTTTTGCATGCCATCCCCTTGCTGTATAGCCTCGGGACGACGTGGGACGGTGATGCTGCTTTTGAATGCCAGGTCAGTCCAAAACAAAACATCCGTGACTTAATTGTGGATGAGAGGGCTGACTTGGCATGTATTACTGAGACCTGGGCGGGAGAAGTGGGGTGGGGGGTGTCCCACTCACCCAGCTGAGCCCGCCTGGGTATTTGGTTTGGCACCAGCCTCACCTTGATGGAAGTGGAGGGGGGTTGGCCCTAATTTACTGAGATTCAATCCCCCTCACAGAGCTTCCTGTCCCTTCGAGACCAGGCCTGGAGTGTTTGCACCTGGTGCTCGGTGATCGAGACAGATTAGGGATTCTGTTGGTGTACCGTGCACCCTTCTGCCCAACAGACTCCCTGCCTGAACTGATGGAGATTGTCTTGGACCTGGTGTTGAGAGCCAGAAGGATGTTGGTCCTGGGGGACTACAATTTCCATGCCAAGGGTGTTCTGACCAGGGCAGCTCAGGGCTTCATGGTGGCCATGGCAGCTATGGAGCTGTTTCAACATGTCACTGGCCCAACACATAAAAGAGGTCACACTCTAGACCTGATTTTCTTGACGGGGCAGGAATATGGTGATCTGGAAGTGAAAGACATGACTCTAACTCCTTTGTCATGGTCAGATCACTTCCTTGTGAAGTTTGAACTCAGGGGTAGTTTCTCCCTCTGTAAGGGGGCAGAGCCTATTGAAATGGTCTGCTCCTGGAGTCTTATGGGTCCAGATGGATTCCTGCGGGCTCTGGGAGATTTTCTGGTTGATAGAGCTGGCGCTCGTGTTGATGCCCTGGTTGATTTGTGAAACAGCGATTGACATGATCACACCTAAGTGTCCTCTCCCATCATGCACAGCCTACATGGTACCTTGGTATATGCCTGAGTTGCAGGCAGTGAAGCAGGCTGGGAGATGACTAGAGCGTAGGTGGAGAAACCCTGTGACAAATCTTACTAAGCACATCTTAGAGCAAGCTATTGAATCTATCCTGTGGTGGTGAGGATGGCAAAGAAGGAATTCTGCTCCGCTACCATTGCATCATCATAGTGCCATCCAGCTGAGCTTTTTTGTGGGGTGCATGGTCTTACTACATTCTGGCCCTAAAAAGGATCCTATTACTCCATCCGTAGCTCACTGTGACAACTTTGCCCAACACTTCATGGATAAAATTGCTCAGATTTGCCACAAGCTGGACTCCACAGCTGATATGGTAAGAGAATATGAAGTGTCCAGAATGCCCTCTGGTCCATCTGTATTGGATGGGTTTCAATTGTGGTGGCCTGAGGATGTGGACAAGGTGCTTGGATTGGTCTGACCCACCACCTTGCTGCTTGACCCTTGTCCCTCATGGCTGCGCACTAACACCAAAAATGGGCTATGTACCTGGGTCCAGGAGGTCATCAACACCTCTCTGAGGGAAAGCCAGGTTCCTGCCCCTTTAAAGGAAGCGGTGATAAGGCCTGTCCTGAAGAAGGTATCTCTTGACTGAAACAAACTGCCTTGGTCGCTCTGTATGATGACCTGTGCAGGGAGAGGGACAGGGGAGTTCATCTCTGTTGGTTCTCCTGGACCTCTCAGCGGCTTTCGATACCATCGACCATGTTATCCTTCTGGATAGGCTGGCCTGGTTGCGAATTGGAGGCACTGCTTTGTGGTGGTTCCACTCCTACCTGTCTGGTCGTTTCCAGAAGGTGGTGTTGCAGGATTATGACTCTGCACCATGGCAACTTTGCCATGGAGTTCCACTGCGTTCCATTTTATCCCCCATGCCCTTTAACATCTACATGAAACTTCTGGGAGAGGTCATCTGGAGGTCTGGGCTGCGGAGTCATCAGTACGCTGATGACACCCAGCTCCCCCTCTCTTTTTCATCTAGTCCAGGTGAGGCAGTGGCTGTCCTTAACCAGTGCCTGGCTGAGGCAATGGGCTGGATGATGGCCAATAAATTGAGGCTTAATCCAGATAAGACGGAGGTCCTGTTGGTGGGGGGTTCAGCCCTACAGGTGAGTAACATCTGCCCTGTTCTGGACAAGGTTGCACTCCCCCTAAAGGACAGGGTGCACTGTGTGGGAGTGTTCCTCAACCCAGAGCTGGCCCTGGAGTCCCAGGTGGCAGTGGTGGTGAGGAGAGCTTTTTTGCAGTTTCGGCTGATTTAGCAACTGCGCCCTTGCCTGGATGAGCATTGCCTTGTAACAGTGACACATGATCTGGTAACTTCCCAGCTGGATTACTGTAATGCACTCTATGTGGGGCTGCCCTTGAAGATGGTCCAGATACTTCAGTTGGTACAGAATAGAGTGGCCAGGTTATTAAGGGGGACCAGCAGGAATTCACATAGAACACAAATCCTCTATCGCTTACACTGGCTACCAGTTGAAGTTGGGGCCCAATTTAAGGTGCTGGTGCAAAGCCCTAAACAGCTTGGTTCATGGGTACCTGAAGGAGCACTCTCTTCCCTATGTGCCCTCTGACCCCTTGAGATCTGAGGCGGAGGCCCTGCTCTGGGAGCCCTTCTTGAAGGAGATTAGGGGGGTGGGTACCTGGAGAAGGACCTTCTCTGCGTTGGCGCCACTTCTATGGAATATGCTCCCCAGAAAGGTTCACCTGACACCAATGCTTTTTTCTTTTTGGCAACAGACGAAAACCTTTTTATTTTCCCATTTTTTAAATTTTTAGCTTGTTTTACCTGGGACTTTTGTCTTGATTGCTAGATGCTGTGTTGTTTTGCTATTTTATTGTTTATTGTAAGCTGTCCCAAGACTTCAAAGTGGTATAAAAGTTTTAAATAAATAAATGAATGCTCTGTACTTGGGCTTGTTTGATTGGTTCCTTCAGTGGCCCTGAATAAAGACTTGGAGAAAATGTGCTGGGTATTTCTGCATAGTGAAGATTTCACTATCTTCATATATTTCATATTTCTTCTGTACTAAGCTGAGACACTGTTCTCAAGCAATGCAATTTGAACAAGTAACCTGATGCTCATCAGCAAAGATCTAAGTGTATGTGGACACTTACTGAGAGTTTAATTTACTATACAAGTAGCACCATGGATTCCACACAGAAAGGCCAGAGTCAGCCCCAATAAGTGATTTCAGTGGAATGTTCTGTTAAGAACTACTGACATCATAATGGTATAGAAATATTCTAAACTTGTTGAGTTTCCCATGAACTTTCAGAGCACTGAGACCAGTAGCCTGTCCAGCTAAGGCTGTCTCATACAAATTATTCCTTCCTTATCAATGAGGAAGAAGAAAATGGCCGAAGAGAGAGAGTGGATGAAAAGAATTCAAGAAGAAAATGCACACCTGAAAAACCAGATTCGGCTGCTCAAGGAAAACTATGAATTACGGGTATTGTTGGGTCAGCAGAGTGATAGTTGCAACCAGGTCCAGCTATTAACATCTCAGATTTTTCCAGCATATCCTGATGCTGACACACTAGTAAAAGGAGGTAAAGAACAAACTGTGCCAGCTTACTAAAAGCTTTTTAGTTCTCACGTGTATACTTGAATTTATATGCATAACTCACCCAGATCTGATCTGGTTGTCCTCTTTGTGCAGGACCCGCAGACCCTAATTGAATAGATAATTGAAACCTATATAGGCCCAAGCTCATCCAAATAAAAGTTGGCACTTTTTAGCAGACCAGAACTTTGGGAAGTGGGGGGGAGGGGGAGAGCTGGATGCAGGCCCAATCCATCCTTTATTTATTTATTGCATGTCACCCCATAGCCTGAGGGCTCTCTGAGTGGCTCACATCACAAACATTCAGGCATTTTTAATGCAAAATAAGAAAAAAATGTGTACCTTAGGAGGGTTTTATCATCTCAAGTTTAACTTATTTTCTTTACTTACTTTCCTGATATTATGAAAATGAAGCAAATGCAGGTCCTCTTTGCATGCAACACTTTTCAGACCAAAGTAGCGCCCTATCAGGCTAGGCTACTGATGTTCTAATGTGCTGCTGTTGCTGCTGTTTTAATGTGCTTCTGTATTCAAATCATGACTCTGCACATTTAATGTGGTTAAACAGTTTTATACACAGAGCAAGTATAACAAAACAAAAGTCTACACATATAAAAGCTTGTTGAGTTATGCTTCAACACACTTTGCACTATGCTTAAAATTGGCTTCAGTTTTTCTACAATGTGAGCTGAGTGTGAGACCTATTTAGTAGGATGGCACGAAACAGAGAATGTGAGAGTGCAGCCCGGCAGGCAGGCCCCTCATTCCCTTTAAAGGGCTAATGCTGGGAGAGACAATACGGGTGCTTGGACCTCTTGTGTCATTCCCCCTTGTCTGCTCATTCTTCCTTCTCCCCTGCTGCAGTTCTGAGGTAAGGCAGGAGTGCAAGTTATTTCAAGAGATGGGAGGAAGCTGAGTGAGGAGGCATAGTCCAGGAAGGGTTAGTGTGTGTGGTCAGGCCTGGCAACTCCTGCTGCATTGGCACTATTAAAGGTAAGATTAGTTTCGATGCTACAGAAAGATAGGTGGGAGTAGTAGGTATAATTGTGGGAGTGCCACCTTATCAAAATATAGAAGGAAATAAATCAGAAAACAAAACCTAAGATCTCATGATCTGCAAGGCAGCCTTAATAACAGAGGTGCTAGTGGGAGTCCATTAGAACTCCATTTTCTACATGGAAAAGCCATTGCAGCATCAGCACAAGATATTTACAAGCTGGCTGCTGGAGAGGTCCACACATCCACATCGAACATACACAAACATACAAGCCATGTGTTAACTATTGCCTTTAGCTCGTGATAGGGTTCCAAACCCGAATCCAGTTTCCTCTGACTAAAATGAGAAAGGGCCATTCTATTGTTTTGCATCTCCCACAATGCAGTTCTCTCCTAGAAATGTTTTCATACTGTTCAGATGGAATTATGTCCTGTGTAAAGTCCTTCTTGGTAGAGAAAAATCAATCTCCTTGTATTTACAATTGATGCTAAACGAGTAAGCATAAATGGTGGCCCAGTCTTTGTTCCCCTCCTCCCTCCTTCTGCAAAGGGAGTTTTTGCATGCTCCGTGAGATTTTGGTCAGGTTTTGGTTTGTTTTGGTCAGGTTACTAACCTATTGGGTGAAGCCTGTCTCCCAAATTGCAGTTTTGTTGCTACTGCACAATATGCCCATTTTCTCTTTGTGCTTTTGGCAAGGTAAGATCAGGACGTGTGTGGTACCGATATTCTTAGTACAGAATTTAGAATTTATAGTTGTGGTGCCACTGGTGCAGCTCACCTTAGGTTAGGATTCAAAATGTCCCAAAGCAGTACAATGAAGGCTGCAATCTAAACTCTGATTGGGAAATAAGCCATCTGGAACTTCAGTAGAAATGAAGATAACCATGCCAAAGACTGGGCTCTAACAGGCCACTAGCAGGAATGATGCTCTGAAGTGATCCTTAATGCAATCCCTGTCATTTTTTCAATAGACAGCTTCATAACAGGATCTTCGTTTCATATGGTTTTGTATCTGGAAATGCAAGGGGCTCCAGTCTTACACAAATAGATGGAGAACTCCCCTGAGTCTTGCCTGCCTGCCAGCTGGCTTGTGAATTGCAAATAGGGTCCAAGCCCCTGTTGTTTCAGGACACCAAGTTACACCATCCCACTCAGGTGGCTGTACAGTTTCTTTTTGAATGCCTCCAGCATGGGAGAGCCCACCACCTCTCTAGGCAGCTGCTTCCACTGTGCTATTGCTCTGACAGTGAGGAAGCTTTTCCTGATGTCCAGTCTGAATTTGGGTTGCCGCAACTTGAACTGATTATTCCATGTCCTACACTCTGGCATCAGCAAGAAGAGATCTTGACCTTCCTCTTTGTGACAGCCTTTGAGGTGCTTATAGAGGGATATCATCCCCCCACCAGCCTTCTGTTCTCAAGGCTGAACATGCCCAGTTCTCTCAGCATCTCCTCATAGGGCAGTTTTCCAAACCCTGGATCATTTTTGTTGCCCTCCTGTGCACCCTTTCTAATTTTCTGCATCTTTCTTAAATCTTGGTGCCCAGAACTGGACACAGTATTCCAGGTGAGGTCTGACTAGTGAGGAGTATAGAGGAACTACTACTTCTTGTGATTTGGAAGTAGTGCTTCTGTTAATGCATCCCAAAATAGCATTTGCCCCTTTGGCGCCTGCATCGCATCTCTGGCTCTTGTTTAGCCTATTGTCCACACTTACTCCAAGATCTTTTTCTTGTTCAGTTCTGTTGAGCCACGTATTCCCCATCTTGTATCAATGCATTGGTTCCTTTTTCCAAGGTGGAGGACTTGACATTTGTCCTTATTGAATATCATTCTGTTGCCTTCAGCCCAGTGTTCCAATTTTCCTTTTTGTTTTGTTTTTCTTTTTACAGCTAAGAAAAACAATAGAATTAACACATTAACAAAAACTGTAACTAAACATCACTGATCAAACAGCACATCAACATCAGTGCTACCTCCACCAGGACCAACAACTCCAATTACTTAATGTAAGATCATTCATTCATTCAGGTTGCCCTACTTCCCTTCCAGAACTGCACTGACACTTGTGGTGGTTCACACCCCTTTCCTTTTATTAAAACATATTCAATAAAAGGTCTCCAAATATTTTCAAATTTATTTCCACTTGTCAAAGCCCTTTTCCATTTAATATCACAAGTTAACTTCTCATTAACAGCAATGTTCCAGACTCCTCTATACCAGTCAACTATATGATATTCACCTTTTGTGTTGCAATTTCTTGCTATTATTAATCTCACTGCTTTTAATACATTTACCATCATTTCTTTAGTATTTTGTTCTATCTGTTCTCTAAATAATGACAATAATGCTAATCCAGGGTCAACTTCAATATTTAAATTCAATATTTTACCAATTTCTTTAAAAAAAAAACCTTCCCCAGAAGCATTGTGCTGAATCCAATTATGCTTAATTGGTGAAACTTTTACAGTCTGTAAACCAGTCTCTTTAATTTAAACTCTTTCCCCTGATTGTTTTCCAGCATAATCTCCATCTTAGTCCAACACAGTCACAGTCACTCCCCCACAATGAGACTTTTTCGATGAGAGTTTATAAATTGAATTTATTTACAGTCTATAAAACACAGAAAAATAGAACATAGAAACATAGAAACTGAGTGACTCAGAAGGGCTTTCCCGGGCCATCTAGTCTGACCCCTGGCTCCAGCCAGCTCCACTCATGACATGTGGAAGTATTTAATAACAATACCTTCCTATTAAACTCCTCTCCATTGGTGGTTTCCTTCTCCTTCAGATCCCATCTACAATCTTCTGCTATCTCCAGGATTTTCTTGTTATTTGTAACGAGGCAGTGGGAGCTTTCTTTTCAATGGCCTCTCGTGGCCATTGAACAGCCCATCCCCCCAGCCCAGCATTCAAGTTTATCAAGATCACCCTGGACCTTCATTCAGTCTTCTAGGGTGTTTGCTATTCCGCCCAGTTTTGTAACATCTGCATATTAGATTATCTTTCCTTGTACTTCCTCATCTAAATCATTAATAAAGCTGTTGAAGAGCACTGGGTCCAGGACTGAACCCTGTGGTGAGAGGATGAGAGCACAAATATGTCCACTCTCAAGGACATAAAAGAAGATGAAGAGTTTTAGACAGAGCAGTGGAGCAGTACAGAAGCAAGGAGCGCACAAGAAACCTGAGACAGAAGAGGAGGATCTTGTGGGAAGGGAAAATGAGGAGGAAACTCCTTGGATAAGGGTGACAGCTAGGTGCAGTAGAACTAGAAAACATTTCGCACTGGCGGAAGCGGTGGAACTCCAGAACCCCTTTCGGTTACTCAGGATGAGACTGGAGGGCAGCATGCTGAGGAAGAACTGCAAGTCATCCAGTGCAACACTGAGCTGGATGCTAAAGGTCAGCCATGTAGTGGCATTGCTACCAAGGCTTCCAAGAAGAGATGAATGGGGTGGCATAAAAATGTTTTAATAAATAGATAGATAGATAGATAGATAGATAGATAGATAAATGAGTGGGAGTAGTGGGATACTCCCTATTGCATGGGATGGAAACGCATGTATGTCATGAAGACCCATGGACTCCTCAGATATGCGGTTTTCCTGGAGGATAGATTAGAGGCATAACTGAAGGTTTGTCAAGTGACACGTATCCCTATGTGGGAGCAAATGGCACTGCCAAGTGGAACTTTGAATAAATCATGTCAGACTCTGAAGCTTTAGGAAGAAAGACAAGAACTTTGGGGCCCAGATGGTTTTCTCTTCAATCATTGGAAAAGGAATAGACAGGGAAAAAATACTCCAGGTGCATGAAGGTGCTGCTGACATTAAAGATTTGGATTCTGGGACCACAGGCTACACTTCCTGGAAGACAGGCTGCTGGCAAAGAATGGGCTGCACCTTACCAGGGCTGGAAAGAAGGTGTTTGGCCACAGCATGAAGAAGTTTATCAGGAGGGTTTTAAACTGAATCTTACAGGGGAGGGAGAAGTAATAGTAATACTCTTCCAAAATCTGTAGGAAGAAAGCTAGAGTATAAAGCGTGTGGGCTTCAATGTCTATATGAAAGTCCAGAGTATGGGAAACAAACAAAATGAACCTGAAGGCTTAATACAGGAGTCTGAATACAATCTGATAGGAATAATTGAAACTTGGTGGAACAGAATGGATGGTATTGAACAACTGAAGGATATAACCTTTTCAAGAAGAACAGAAGGAACAAAAAGGGAGGCAGAGACACACTATGCATTTAATAGCCCCTGGTGAGAGCATCTGAATTACTGTGAATGGAGCAAGGAATACGGTGGTTGGAGTCTATTACCAACCACCCAGTCTAGGAGAAGATGAGGATGAAACTTTTGAAAAGCAAATTGCCAGTGTTTGAAGGAGGCACTATGATGTCATGATGAGACACTTTAATTCCCTCGGTATCTGTTGGGAGACAAATTCTGCCCCTCCAAGAGATTCCTAACATCTGTTGCTGATAACTTCCTCCAGTGAAGAGCAGAGGAAGGAACAAGAGGAACAGATATCCTTGACTTGATACTAAGCAACAGGGAAGACCTGGTGGACAAAGGGGCAGTTATAGGAACTCTGGGGGAAAGTGACCATGCTATACTTGAATTCTTGATTCTAAAGGAATCAAAAGCCAAACATGTGCCCTGGATTTCAGGAAAGCTAATTTTAATAAACTCGGAACAATGATCAGCAAAGTCCCACGGCAAGTAACTCTAATGAGAAAAGGAGTCCCAAGATAGATGGGAACTTTTTAAAAAGGGATATTGTAAAAGCACAGTTATGAACAATTCCAAGGAAAAAGAGTAGAAGACAACAGAGGAAGCCCAGGTGGCTTCACAAAATGCTTAGAGATGATCTGAAAACAAAAAGGACCTATATAGGAAGTGGAAGGAAGGCCAGGCTGCAAAGGAAGAATACGGGCAGATAACACTGAATTGCAGGGATGGTGTCAGGAAGGCAAAAGCTAGGAACGGACTGAGACTAGCCTTTGAAGGTTGTTTAGAAGATGCACCTTGTGCAAAATGCAGCAGCCAAGTTGATAACAGGGACCAGGCAGTCCAAACACATAACACCAATTCTGACCCACTTGCATTGGCTGCCTATATGCTTCTGGTTCCAATTCAAGGTACTGGTTTTGGTAGGTATATGTAGCATTGCTTTGCATTAGCACTACATGGTTCATTAACCAGAGTGGAGTGGGGGGAGCCATTAATGCCATAGACAAAATGAGGCTGATCTCTCTGCTTGAGCTATGCCCTTTCTGTCTCTTCAGCTCTCCCACCTCACCTGGAAAGGCAAACGTTCACATGACCACCCCACCCACACACACCCCTACCTTCAGAGAAGAAGTATTATTTATTTATTTAGAACATTTCTATGCTGCCCCATTCACAAAAAGCCTCGGGATAACTTACAAAACAAATAAATAAACAATCATACAACTAACCTTAAAAATCCGGAGACATCTCGGCATAAATATAAAAACCAATAAATAAATACAGTTTACAATTAACAATTAAAATAACTTTTAAATAAAAAGGTCATGGCCTGGTGCCGAAAAACAAATAACGACGGCGCCAGGCAGACCTCTCTGGGGAGTGCATTCCAGAGGTGGGGCGCCACCGCAGAGAAGGTGGCGTGGGCTGCTCTCTCCTCTTCCCTTTAAACAAAGGGAAGAGGAGAGAGAGACCTTTAAACGAACCCGTTAACAATGAAGTAAGGTATCCTGAATGAAAATACCAACATCTGGCCTTCATGCAAGTCACATATGGATTGTTTGTAAGTAAATAGACAAATGAATTTTACTTTTGTTAAAAAGCCTCTCAGTGTGGACTTTAATAGATCCAAATGCAAGCAATAGGCTCTTAAATAAGTCTGCTATTTAGTGCTTACCTCTGCTGAACCTGCATATAACTGAAGGACTCAAGGTTGATTGGCATATTTGAATACAAGTGGGTTTTGCACTTCCTGGGAACTTTAGGCAGAAGATTGCTCAATCCTTGGTCATTTGTAAAGCTTGGATTTATGGTGGCAAGGACTGGGACGTTACCAGGCTGCCTGGGCTTAATGTTGGCCAGCCAGATATCTCCTACAATTCTCCCCTTGACTCTAAAGAGTTTCAGCTTCTTCCAAACTCACCTTAAGAGGTATATCCAATTCTGTTGCTACGTTTCTGCATCTCTCTAAAGGAAGGATGGTCTCTGCATCTTGTGGTGTGCACTTTGCACATCCTGTCTAGCAGTGGCAGGCACTGCAATCCACGGCAGGTGATGGCTAGGCATGCCAACACCATCAGGGCTCCCTTGACGCTATGGGCTGCCCAACCATGGTTGAGCAGCCAGGACCACAGCCAAGGCCACCAACCTCCCACTCCTGTGTCTGGGGGAGCCATATGGGGAATGTCTAGGATTTGGTGCCCAATCTGTGTCACTAGCTTGCTGTGGTCTTCTATTTTGTGGCAGTATGCCAATGTCTGTTGGAGAAAGCCACACACATTACCCATCCATTGCAAAAGGTAATTCGGGGCCATCTTATTTTGGAGCACCATTTCATGCATCTGGTCCAGCTGCTGACTCACATACAGGAACCCTTCCCAGTTTCATTCCAAGATTATTTGGTAGTGAAGGCTGAGGATTGATCAGGAGTTCTTTAGGCTACCATACATAGGGATGGAGGAAGTTTGGGTGCTTTTCCATGGTGTATGGCCCAATTTCCTGAATCTTTTTGATGAGCTCCTTGGCACTGTGACTTTTCCTATGGAGAACTGGCATGAGAATGTTTTTGAAGCTGGCATGTATGGAAAAGGGTGGGTACAAGATAGCTAAAGAGCAGAAGCCATGCCATTGTGGGGGAAGATTCTTGTAGGCTTTGTGCCACATACAAAGTAATATCCCATCTTTGCCTCTGCCCCATTGCTGAACCAGCCCTTGTAGGTGGTGGAATCATTGAACAAGTGAGGCTTATCCTCAGCGTAGGGACTAGGAGCCACTGGAGTCAGTTTGGTGATATTTCTGCCCAGGGCGCACCCTACAGCATCAAGGTCAGGGTTGAAGGTTTTTTTGGGCAGCAGTGGCAGTCATTAGCTACCCAGGGGTCAGTGGGGGTCCAAGTATGTTTGCAAGCCAAGGACAAGTATGGTTGCATTATTGCTGCAAACTTCTTCCTTCTCCTGTGGTTGTTTCACTGGCAAAGGGCGCTGGCTGAAGCTACTTGTTGGCAGATCTGGTAGAGTCCTGGGCACATGGGCCATCTGAGAAGGGCATTTCCCATGGCGGTTCCTCCTTGTCAGGTGCTTTGATGCTACTTTTTAGCTTCTACTCTAGCTTTTGGGCCATTCAGCATCCCATCTGGTAGGTGCATCTTCTTTGGTGCACTTGAGTTCTTTGACTTTTTGCTGCTCTTCATTTGAGTAGACAGGCTCTCCCTGGCTGGCTGTTCCGACAATGAGCATGAGGGCTCCCTCCATGGCACATTGGGATGCTGCAACTTTGGATGCCAGGTCTGCCCTTCAGTTGCCTTGGTCTTCCATGCTGGATCCTTTCTGGTGCCCTTTACGCTGGATAATTGCCATCTCTAATGGGAGTAGCACTGTATCTAGGAGCTCCAGCTTCTGAGGTCTGTTCTTGATCTTTGCTCCGATGGGAGGAATCACTACTTCTTCCAGATGGTGCCAAAGGCATGGATGCCCCTGAAGCAATACTTAAAGTTGGTGTAGATGTTGGTTCACTGCCCTTTTGTCAGCTGGAGGGTTCATGTAATGGCAACACGCCTTGCTTGCTGGACCGACAGACTTAGGGGTTGTGCAGAGGTTCTGCTTCGGCAGTCTCATATTCGGTCCTCACTGCATATCCAGTCACTCTGCAGCCATTCAGAATTCTGCTGGACCCATCCTCAAACAGACCTTTGTCAGGGTCTTCCAAAGGAGTGTCACACAGGTCTGCCCTCTGGGTGCAGGCTCAGTCTAGCACTTCAGTGCATGTGTGCTCTGGTGAGTCATCAGGTGTATCGGGCAACAGGGTGGCAGGGTTCAGAGTCCCGCAGGTCTTCCAGCTGATCTCTGGGTTTTCTAGTAGGAGGACTTGGCACTGCCTTATATGGCTCTGGGTCATTCAGTTCCTGCCCAACTGCTGAAGGATGGTTTGGATGGCATGTGGGGCAGAGATCCCCATAGACTGACCCATGGGGAGTTTCAGGTTCTCCTTGCCAGGAGGGCCACACCAGTCACAATCCAGAGGCAAGCCAGCCACCCCTGCACTAGGTTCATTAGCCAGAAGCAGGAGGCCACTGGCCATTGTGCTCGTCCAAAGAGCTGGGTTAGAACTCCCAATGCCGCCCCTCTTTGCTCATGTACATACAGGCAGTGCAGCTTTCACAGGTCTGGGAGACTGAGGGCATCGACTTCTTTTTGCAGAGATAGTCACCTCCCCCTCCCAGTGCTTTAAACTCCTGGTACACTTAAGCCAAAGGGGTCCCTCTTACTGCGACCCTGACCCATCCTGCCAAACAGCTTAGCTTCTTGCCAGACTCAGCCTTACAGAGAGTCCTTCCTGGGTCCCATGGGCACAGCCTTCCCGGCCGCAGCAACCTACTCCTGATGACAGCTATCCCAGCTGTCTTCCAGTTACACTGAGAGCTCTCCTAACTGTCTTTTCTTGCGCCCTCTGCGGGCAGAAGGTGCAGTGCCTCAGCAACTGGTTGTTGAATGGCTAGAACCCTCGATTCTCTCATGCGGTGGGTGTTGTGGCTTAGGGCTGCTTCGGATTGAATCCTCCCCACTCTCAGGAGGGTCCTGACGGGCAAACAGTCTGATGCAAGCTGAGTCAGTGCTGCAGAGGAGGCTCTCATGGTTTTTCCTGGCCGCCAAGATCAAGATCGGCATCCTTAGTCCCTGCATGGTCACCAAATGGAAGGACTCAAGGGATCCAGAACTGGGGCACTCTGCCTAATTAAGCATGACATGAGTGAGAGTGAAAAAACTGCTTTTTTATTCTCAGGAATAAATTTTGATCACAGCAAATTGACAATCAACCCCAAGCACATGGCAGAGCCCCCTTTTATACCCCTGCTGGCCAGGTAGTGATGACAGTTGCTTATTGGGTTGACATTCCTGCTGTGAATGCTGCCTGGCACATTTGAATACAAATGGTTCCCATGCTTACCTCTGAGGCTGGGCTGCCTGGAGGATGGGCTGGGAGCTTTTGCTGGGCAATTTGTAATGCTCCGATTTATGTTGACAATGCTTGGGACATGACCAGCCTGACTGGGCTTACTGCCGGCCATCCAGGTATGTACTATATAATCAAATACGCATCAGGTTCCCAATAGGTTTTAACCCTTTACTAAGTGCTATCTGGCTTGGGACCACTATACCTGATGGAAGCTGCTTCCAACCACAATATATCCAGATCAAGAACTGAGGCCTGCCTCTTGTTGCCCCTCCAACAGAGGTTCAGTATGGGCTGAGACCTGCCTGGTACCACCTTTAATATATTTTTTGACTTGAGGTTAAGACTTGTACCACAGGGCATTTAATAAATAAATTTTGTTGAGCAGTTGCAGGAACTAGGCTGATAATTTTAGGAGACTATCGTACCAAACTAAATGTTAGAATTGCTTCTTAGGCTCCTGTCAAATGCAAACATGCTAGTGGTGTTCCTCAGAGTAGCTGGTAATACTGTATGTTTCTTGTTGCTGCAGCAGGTCCGTACACTGGAAGAGAAGATGCCAGTTATTGTCCACACATCATCCCCAAGGAAACCACAGCTTTGTCCTGCCCCAGTGCCCAGGCACAGGTTAAGCTGCTGCACAAGGATGCACACCCTTTTCAGCCCAGAAGTGGGGAAAAAAAATCCATGCACTTGTCGAGCATGTCATGTTCTACCATTGGAGGAAAACAGCTTGAAGCTACAGATGTCTCTACGCTTAAGAAAACTTGGTTAACAGATGGCCCTTTCCCTGGAGGTGATAAAGCTCAAACTCCATTAGCACTTAACATTGGTGAGAAATGGTCGCCTGATATTATCTATGTGGTGGTGGGGACAGACTGCAATATTCACGTGAAAGAAAGCCCTCAAGAAAGCTCAGAAAGGACCAGAAATACTCATTTCTGTATTAGGACAGGCAAATGGAGCTCTGTTATTTGAGATCTGCTGTCCTGCTTCTTCCAGAAATGAGCATTTCTACTACTTTCTGGTTCTTCCTGGAAACCCTAAATCTTTGTTGTACAAGTGGTTGCACAAAGATTTTCTTGCTAGAAACAGAATCAAGGGGGTGCCACAGAATTGGCAAATGCCCAACACCTCCACTAAATATTGTCCTAAGCTTTTTCTCAGGAGCATTTGATCACATTCAAATTTAATCCTCCGCACACCTGAGAAGAGACATAGGCATACTTTTAATCATCACTGTGCATAAGAACTTATATCTGAGCCAAATGACAGCAAGGTTCTTGTCAGCCTTTTTTCTCCAGTGCCTGAGGAATCTCAGTCATGGTCAGGAGATTTCTTTTGGTTCATGATGTGCAGAAGGTGCCATTTCTGAATGTTGCAACAACTCACATGATTTTTAGTTCTATGCAAACTGAGCAGGTTGAGTTCATGGTGAAGGAGTAATAGCTGACCTATGCCTAACAGTGAATTCTCCATTCCATCCCCTTATTTTCCATCTCTTGTTTGAGTATAAAAGCATGAAGACTTAGTGTTGAGTCAGAGCAAGGCTCTGGGCCAGCAGTTTGCTCTTACAGTGGCCAGCCAGATGCCCAGAAACAGCACTTGAGTGGAGAAGCACTTCCTGCTCATGGCTTTCAGTAATGGGTGTGCATAGGCATACTGCCTTTGGTACCGGAAGTAGTATCAAGAATAATGTCATGATTAACAGCCATTACTGGTTTAAAAACCATACAAATTGGCAGTCATCACTGCATCTTTCAGTACCAAATTGTACAATTTAAAGACATGCTGTGAGAAAAAGCACTTCTAGCTCCCACTAGTCAGCTTCATGGGATGACCTCAGGATCTGGTTTTATGACAGGAGAAAAATACCTCTTTATCTAGCACACACATCCCATTACTTGCCATTTTCCTAAGCAAAAGCCTCAAACTTTGTAACCGCTCTCCTGAAATACAGCCTTCCAAAGTTGTTGCCTCAGATTCTGAATCTGAACTAGAAAAAGAGGTGGGATGGAATTCTTAGCTGAAACATCAAGGCCAGCAGGCCCAGAGATAAACCAAGAAGCTAATAAGAACCATATCACATCTGGTTCTGTGGGTCACTCATAACTTTAGAGCCTAAGAACATGGGAACAGCCAGGCTGGATCAGAGCAAGGGCCCATCTTGTTGTCACTTCTGTTTCAAATATGTGTGAATATGAGATGTCCACATGTCTAAATAAGCATCCATATTAAATCAACTACAGTCAGCTGTACATTCGACTACAGCAAGAACAGTAAGATCTTCATTGCACTGAAGCAACACAACAAACCTATAAACCCATAAAAATAACACTTTTATATTGTTTATTGTGCTGGTTCCTAAGATGGTTTGGCTTAGAAAAAAGATGAATAAAGACAGAGTAAGACAGGGTGGGAGTCCTCAAAATTATGCAATGGGTAGAGAAAGTGGAAAAGGAGACATTTTTCTCCCTAATTCTAAAGCCAGTGGGGTCACCCCATGAAGCTGCTTGGTAGGAGATTCCGGACAGATAAATGGAAGGACTTGACACAGCTCTTAGTTGATCTATGGAATTCACTGCCACAGGAAGTACTGATGACCACCAATTTGGATGGCTTGAAAAGAGTTTGGACAATTTGGAGCATGTTTCTTTGCAACTATTGCGGCTTTCAGAGCCAACTTTTTCTTGTCCATTTGTTAATTCTCACATCATAGAAATATAATTTAAAAATACATGAGTATCTGCAATTATCACACATTTTTCAAGAACAAATGTATGTGGGCAGTAGTTTCTTGACGTGCCTTTTTTTTTTTTAAGTAACCCAGTGTACTTTGTTGTAGCTCCCTATAAGGCAGGAAGACTGCTCAGTTCAAAAGACATGCCAAGTCATTCATCAACATGGCCAGAAGAATTAAATTCCTCAAGCCCTACCAGTGTGTCAAACAAGGAGGAAGTCCAGGCACAGACCACATTTTTGAATGACCACAAAAACCTCAAAGGAAGTTCCTCCTCCCCAGGGATTTCTGAAATGAAGGCCTATCATCTTTTATGCGGTGCCCAGGATTCAAGCACAGACAAAACGCAGCTCGAATTCCAAGAAATGCCTAGGAAGAAGAAAGTCTGGTTTTCAGATGCTCCAGCCGCAGACAAGTTGAGGAAGTTTCATACATTCCACTTAAATGGTAATACTGAGATGTTGCTAGTGATTGGTGCTGAAAATGTTATAAGATGGAAAAAAACCCTCTATGATAAATGTAAATGTTCTCTACTCAGATAAGGGGGTCCTTTGGATCTCTGTGGTATGAAGGAGAATCTGAATGCACTCTGTCCGGTCCTGTATGTGCCTAAAAACATTGGTTTGTAAGAACATAAGTACGGTCCAACCAGATGAGGCATAGCAAATCTTGTGGGGGATTTTGTTTTGCTTTTGTTTGGCTAATCAGAGGCCCAAGGAACTGTTCTGAAGTGATGCTCTGTGCCTTCTAAATACACTAAAAGCAGGGGTGGGGAAGCTCATTCTCAGGTTAAAGCCCCAGTTCTTTAAGATGGTTCTTTAAAGACCACCTTCTCCCATATGTACTTACTTGTGTTCTTCATGCAACCCCTGAGGTCCTATTCCACTAGTTGTAGCCTTAGATATTACAGTCTGAGATAGATTTGCCTGAGGAAGAAGTGGAAAGGCGGAGGAGGCAGGTGACTTGGAAAGTTTCAAGGCTGCCTAGTACAGATCCTCTGAGAACCAGCTTTCCTTGGAAAAGGTGGGAGACATTTCAAAATTGGGTGGGGGAGACTGAGGGGGAGTTCTTAGATCCTGTAAAGAGATGGCAGGTGAAGTGAGCAGTTTGTCAGGATTCGAGCAGCTCCAGGGATTCATTTGGTGGCCAATACCAAAATGGCCACTGTTGTAATTGCAGGATTGAGCCCAGGCTCTGCTGGAGCTCTCAGCTTCTTGATGAATGCCAGCTGGGAAATCTGGGGAAAAGCTATATAAGAAGAAGCTCTTAAGAAGCTCTTCTCTCCAGAGGCTGCCTCAGCAATGCAAATTTTCCTGTTAGCTGTGGTGTAGTTCAGCTCCTGCATCTTGCCTGTAGCATTGTGCCTTGCTCTTTTGCCTCAGCAGCACTGGTCTGCTGTGGTGTATTTCTGTTGCTGCATCTTGCCAGTTTTGGTTCCTGTTCTGTCTTTCTTACTGCATCCTGCCTGGTAGTCTTGCCTTACCTATGCAGGTTGTCCTGCTAGCTGTGGGGTGGTTCAGCTCCTGCATCTTTCCTGACCTTGCTGTATCACTGTGCCTTGCTATCTCACCTCAGCAGTGCAGGTCTTCCTGCTGGCTGCAGTGCATTCCAGCTTCTGTATATTGCCTGATCTAGTTCCTGCCATACCTTGCTCCATTATGCCTTGATGCCTTGTCTTGCCTTGCCGCCTTCCTACCTTGCCTTGGTTTCCCCACCTTCGCTGAATCCTGTCCAGTTATCCTTCCTCAGGTGCCTGCTCCTTGCTCTTATCTTCCTGGTTCTCAGCCACTGACTTGTTCATGGCCATGCCCTTGCTTTGTCCCCTTGGTCCTTGATCAGGCCCGTTTCTTGATGATGACCCTGCTTTGACCACTACTGGCCTTATGTGTTTTGACCCTGTCTTGTCTTGAGCCCTGTTGCCCTGGTCCTAGTGTCTCAGGCTAGGCCAGGGGTCGGCAACCTTTAACACTCAAAGAGCCATTTGGACCCGTTTCCCACACAGAAGAAAACACCGGGAGCCACAAAACCCTTTTGACATCTAAAATGAAGATAACACTGCATATATCGTTTTTTACCTTAATGCTATGTATATCTTCATTATGATTTAGCTGCAGCTCTTGTTCAGTCACTAAAAACTGTTATTTTTAATCTTACGTTATAAACTAGTAGGACTCCTTTCATATATTTTCATTTATTGTTGTAAGCTGCCCCAAGGCTTCGGCGAATGGGACGGCATAAAAATGTCTTAATAAATAAATTAATAAATATTTTGAATAGGAGAACAGCTTCCTGCACAGTCAAAGTCAGTGCTAAAGGGCTGCAGCAAACCCCATAAACAGCAAACCCCATAAGTTCATTAGCAGTAAAAGCAAATGAATCTACCCACTTATCATTAAATGTTTGGTTTTCTTCAGAAACTTTCTTCCATTTATCCATGGTTGGCCTACGGGGTGGGGTGGGGAAGTCGCAGATATAGGTGTGTTTAGTGACTGATTAGCAGACAAACAGTCAAGTGATGTGAATTGTGACAGGTCCCAAGTGCAGCTTTTATTATTCAGAGGAAGGCGATTACATTAGGACAAAGAAAATATTTTCAGCAGCCTTTCATGTAACATGAGAACCTGCAGGAAGCTTGTTCCACTCTTTCCCTCCAATGTCGCAATTTACTTAACCCGCTAGCTAGCGCAGCGCTCCTGAGTGGATGCCTCATCATCACCAATTGGTATTTTGTAACTTGGAGCCTCGGCCGCAGATTGGTGGCTGTGCCAGCGCGTGTTTTGAGCAACGGAGCCACAGCAGAGGAATTCAAGAGCCACGTGTGGCTCCGGAGCTGCAGGTTGCTGGTCCCTGGTCTAGGCCCTTGCTGCCCATGTCTCAGACACTGACATGGACAATTGCAGAGTATCTGGCATTCCTGACATCTAGCCCTCAAGCAGCCAGAGCTTTAGAAGGTTTTCTAAAAAGGAGGGAAGAAGGGGAGGTCTCAGTTTGCATTCAACTCTTTTCATGGGCAGAAACTTCTCCCATATCTCAAGAAGTATGCTACTTTGATTTATACTATTCTTTAACCTGCTGAATTTTAATGAAAGAACTGTGCTTCATTGAATCATCTGGGTCTGCTGGGGAGGAAAATAGGAAGAGACCTGCTCACAACACTGTCTACCCCTGGCTGACATTTGATTGGTAGCTACTAAGAGCAGGGCCTTCTCATTAATAAAAATAGTTCTGAGGAACACCCTTTAGCCAGGTGCTTTCCATCCTGCAGGGTCATATGCTCATGCATGTGCCTGAAACCCGTGAAGTGAAAAATAGCTGCAGGGAGCATTTGGTGTTGCAGAAAAAAATAGCCAGGAGGAAACAGCTCAGCATCCATTTTTGGACAAGTGGTCATTATAATGGAAAGACTCACTATGGAGCATTTGGACTGGCTTCAAGTCTCTGTTCATTTATCCAGATGACAAAGTGACCTTTGGCAGAACACTCTCTCACTCCTTTGCATACAGTTGTGAGGATTTAAAACAAAACTGGTCTAGACAAATAAATTAATCTTGCATACTGCTGTTCAACACCCCAGTCAGTGTTATTATTTATAGGGAATGTGATGCCTTCTACAGCAAGTTCCTTGATCCTTTGTCCTGCTTGTCTTTGATTTATGAGTCCCCGCCCCACCCCACGTATTAGTAGTTCTGTCCCTCAGGCAGATCAAAGGAAATCAAATGATAATAAAAGAGGCCATAAGAAATAAGGGTCAAACAATGCCCTTTTGTGTAATCCTTCTCATGTGTAGTTTCCTCCACACACACATTTGGAGTATGGGGGCACCAATCCAGTTTGGAATCCTAGAGTGAGGAGTCCCCATCGGAGTTGGAAAACCACGTGTGCATTTTGCAACGCGAACAAGGTCCATTGAAACCTGCCCCGACCTTCCTTGTAATTCAAAAAGCAGGCACGGTTCCCTTCGTCTGGACTAGGGTCCGTAGTATGAAAAATGCTCGAAAAATGAGGAACAGAAGCTGCATTTTGCAGGCCTGATCCAACCGTCTGGACTCCACAATTCGGCCCATGGAGCCTGTGGAGTTTCTTCAGGGAGGGAATTCACTCTGCTACAGGGAATGCTCTGTATTGTGTGCTGCCACTGAGAGGGGGTGTGGCTCGCGTGGGAATCCCACTGCCCCTTCTGATCTGACTGCACACGGGACCGTGGGGAGGTGGGTTGCAGAAGACGCGGCCAGCTTTTCTCCTCAGACTGGCAGTTGCGGAGGAGCGCTGGCACCCACACGTTCCTCTGGACCTGGCAGCACGAGGGAAAGCAGCTTCTCTTCTCAGCACTGAAAAAGCCACTGAGCACAGCTCCTCCGTGGGGATACCGTGTCTGTCAGCACAGAGAAAAGCTGACATGGGGCAGAGACAGGTGACCCCAGTGGGCTCAGCCAACCCCACTTGGTCATCTGGCCCACGGAGAGTTGTAGTCCTGAGTCCCACCCCCACCCCCACCGCACCCCATGGAGGTCCCTATCTCGTTTGGGTCTGTCATTCTGGTAAGGGCACAACTACACTCAAAGGAAGATCTGTGCAGTTTAGGACATCAGTTTGGCCCTAAGAATGGCTTTGTAGGCATATAATCTATTAAAATAAAGGTGGGGGAAGACTATACCACACCATAAAGACCAGCCCCAAAGGCTATCCAAAGGATAGTGCTTGTCAAAGGCAGTCTCCTAAATGCCTGTTGGTTAAAGAGGTGCAGCAAAGTTCATTGGGCTGGCTGGATGGGACATGGATGGATCATGCACCTGGAATGGTCTTAGAGTCTGGGGTTTTAGGAATACAAATGGGACCAGCACCCAACTGTCGTGGTACGGAGTGCTCCTGTGTTATGTTCCACCCAGCATGTCAGCCATGCTCTCCTTTGCATTATATTCCTAGTCCCACCCAGTCCTCTATTTTTCGCCTGTCGGCAGTCAGTCCGTTTTTCCTGTCCACTGAGCATCCATTGTCTTTACTGGGCCATTTTGTGTCCATTCCCTGTTTGGGAAAGAATTTTAGGAGCTTCCACAGATCCTGCTGGAGTAATAACTCCCTCTTGTGTGGGTATTGTGCCCTTTTGGCTAAAACTAGGGTTGGGGTGGAACTCAGTGGAATCCATCCCTCTAGCATTTGCAGACTTACCGCTCCTGCCTGGCCCAGTCTTACAAAGAGAGCCTGCAAATATTCATTGAAAAAGGGTTGTGCAACTGGCAACAGGTGCATCAACACAAACAAAGTCTCTTCTCCTGGAAAGTGCTGTGCAGTCACAGGGCACACCCACCAGGAGCTTGGACGCAGGGCTGTGACAAAGCAGATCAGAGTCCAGGGAATTTTCTGGATACCCACCTCAAAGATTCCTCACACATCCCTACCGACCCTTCAAGAAATGAGTTCAGTATTATTTATTCATTTCATTATACTTTTAGGCTGCCCCATAACCCGGGGATTCTCTCTATAAGTAGCCCAAGGGGTGTGTATGTGTGTGTGCGCGTAATGATGCATGGAAATGATTAGCATCTAAACCACCATATATCAGAAGCAACCTCTTTTAATAGAAGTATTCTTAATCTTTCCTAGCTGATATAAAGTATTACATGTTTCTATTTTTCCTTACACTATAGATATAGAGATTGCTCAAAACAGCAAGAGAAATGGGCGCATAGTGGGAGAGATCGCCTTCCAGTTAGACAGGCGTATCCTTGCACATGTGTTTCCTGGAATCACGCGGCTCTATGGATTTACAGTCTCCAACATTCCTGAGAAAATCAAACAGGCAAGTGACTGGCAAGTGTTCTAGCATTTCGAGATAAATTTTATATTCTTATTAAGGTATTAGTCACTTAGGGCAAAAGCATCTGGCTGTTAGATGTCCAAATGGCTTTGGGAAAATTGGGAACCACAGCTCCAGTCTCAGAGAACAGCTCTGAAGCTGGAGCTGGGACCCCAAATCCAGAGTGCCCTCCCTCTAACCTCACAGCAGGAGTGTTCTTTCCGTGCTGGCGCTGGCTTTGCCTTTGAAGTGGCATGTGCGACTCTGGAGCAGGGAGATGAGGAGCAAGACTCTGCCAGACAATGAGGAATCTCAGAGGTGCCTGAGCCCCCTGTGAGATTAGTGGAATGCACTTTCTTAAGTGTTTTGGAGGCCAGGAGGAATGCTGATGTGGCCCTCACATCAGCATTCCTCCCACCTTCCATTAGATGCCCATAATCCTCTGAGCTCAGAAGGTTATGGGCAGCCATGCTGGATAGCACTGTTAGCAGAGCTCTGAAATTCAGGTACAATGCCAGCATTTTACAATGTAAATTCATGCTAAACCAGACAGAGGAAAGCACAAATAAGAGTTTTAACTAAATAATATAAAGATATAAGAAAAGCAGTGGTGGATCAAACCAGGGGCCTCATTCATTCAGCATCCTATGCCAATCATGATTATATAGATGCCTATGAGAAATCTACAAACAGGACATGAATACATCAATACCCTTCCGCCCAAGTTCTTCTCTATGCATAGGCATAGAGCAATCATGACATCACAGATAACTGTCTTTTCCACGAATTTATCTACTCTACCTTTAAAGCCATCCTTATTAGTGGCCATTAGTACATCTTGTCGTAGCAAATTGTATAGTTTGGCACTTTTGTGAAGAAGTAAATGCTTCCTTTTATTGGTCCTGAATCTTCCATTGCTGAGTTTCATGGGATGATCCTGGGTTGTAGTATTAGGATAGAGGGAGAAAAACTTCCTTCATGCCATGTATAATTTTGTACGTATCTATCGTATTTCCCTTTACTTGCCTTTTTAAATTGAAAAATCCCAGATGTTGTAACCTTTATTTCAAGGGCTGTTTGTTCCAGATGCTTGGTCATTTTAGTATCCTTCTGTGTATTTTTCCCAGCTCTACATTTTCCCTTTTTAGGAGTGGTGACTAGAATTGCAACTGTGGTTCCACTATAAATTTGTGTACAGACATTATGATATTTTATTTTAAATTCCTTTCCTAATATTCCTTGACATGGAATTTGCCTTTTTTCATAGCAGCTGCACACTAGACCAACATTATAATTTACCTGTTCATAACAACCATAAGATCCCTTTCTTAGCCAGTTAGAACATCTGCAGTTTGCGAGTTGAACCTGGTGATCTGTTGGTTTTCAGTAAAATTGGAACTTCATCTCTTTCCACAACTGTTGATAATGTCTCACAATCGTGAACTCTGTTGCTCACAAGATAAGATTCTGCTTGTTTGGTTTTAAATTTCAGCCTTGTCCCCCAAAATATGATACTAATAGGCGGATCCAAGAGAGTTACATCATTCATTAATGTGTGTGCACTCATGTGTCTGAACTGGAGTCCAACACACAGTTAATAGCTTGGCCTGTGATATGTGTAATGTGAGATAAGTCTCATTGGGTTTAATGGTGCTTACTCCCGTGAAGGTCAGTATAGATCACTACCTCAGTAGGCTTCTTAAGGACATTGGTTTTGGTCATTTTTCCTTTGAAAACAAACTTCCTTTGAATCAAAGTTAGCCTGATGAAGAAATCTTTTTAACTGGAAAGCCCCAGGGCTTTCTCTTTATTGATAAATCAAGTTTCTGTATATCAACTAGTAAGTTACTTTTTTTACAACACTGAAACTCTATGGTAAACTGAACTTTGCTAAACATTGCTATGCACACCACAATTGACTGAGTGCTGAGATATTTTAGGGGTGTAAATTCACCAGGTTTGTTTTATTTTGGACTGAGGTTGCTTATTAGCATCTTGCTAAGATTTCTAAGTACAAATGTGCTGGCTGAGGTGCAGCTATAACATAAACAATATTGCCCGGTGCTCCCACATTAGTTGTTTGGGGGCAGCCCAAGGAGCTTTCAGAGCCAGCTCAGCTCTGTCTGTTCTCAGTCCGCCTTTCTTCAAACTGTTTTGTCCAAAGACACACACCTCCTGCTGACAAGGGTGTGGGGAGGTAAAGCCGCCTTCTGGAACAGTTCCTAGCTTTGAGGGATGCTTCAGCACTTGGTTTTCTGCTTTGGCAGGGGGTTGGACTAGATGATCTTTGAACTTAGTTCCCCACTCTATGATTCTTTTTCCTCCCAAGCAAAACGCCAGCTCTTGCAAGTTATTGGCAAGTTATTGGTAAGAAAGGGAAGGTGGTGGGCCACCTGGATGGAACTGCCAACAAGTACAAGATTTTGAACAGGATGTTTCAGGCGAGGGACACTGGTAGGATCAAGAGTTTATGTCAAGAATCTGTGAACTGGAACGGATCGCAGGAGATCATACAGCCCTATGCCCAATCCCATAACAATGGAAAGTATGCATGTCACACTAAGTACCCAGTGAATAAGCCACATGGATTGACAGTTCTCTCGACACTCCAGGTACTCTTGGCAGACTATCAGACTTGCTGTGGCTTATTCTCCTCCTTTGTCCTGTTGCTTGTCCCATCAAATATCCCAGCTGCCTTTGCAGAAAACTGCCTGTGCTGGTGTGCACCATTTCCGCAGCTGGTCTGCTGGGGTTGCCGCTTCCTGAAGGAAACTCCACCTGCTCCCTGTACATCAGTTCACCGTACTGAATTAACATTATGAGCCATTACAAACACAGAATCTATGTGCCACTTTGCCCTGCTCTGGGGACTTCACTGTTGTGCAGGTCTGCCTCTCTGATATTTAGCCAAGCATCCCCATACTTACACTGATAGCTAGAAAGCACCCTAAAAAAGCTGCTATATCATGGACTCACTGTCTTCTCTCCGGTAATTCTTGGTTCCCCTCTCCCACGTTCTGCTTGTTGCTTCTCTCCATTGCCAGCCGTGTTACAGAGCAGTGGGCAGGACTGGGAAATACACGCAAAGATTATGGCAAAGCAACAGGTAGCTCAGAAGGGATGAGGAAAGATGCTGCCTCCGTGAACGAGACTGGGAGGACTGACATGGACTTTGGTTGTTCTAGCAATTCCTGGCAACCAAATGCTGAAATCACCCTGCTTGGTTCACAACCATTCGTCCTGGGTATCAATAATCCTAAAACAAGCCTGGGGATTTCAGGGTGGCTTGTTCATGAGAAATAAGCCACAATGCAGAAACTGTCCCGGGACTGCAGGACTGGACAACCCACCATGCCTGATCATTCATCGTGGGCTGTCATGTCATATGGACCAGATCAGTACATAAAATAAATTTCCTCACAAAACGGAAAACACACGCCACGTTTTCAACTAATGCTTTTCTCCTGCTGATGCCAAATGAAAGTCAGGCATATCGACCCTTTCATGATGTACTGACAGTGAATTTATATGTGAAAATACCTAGGTCTCCATGAAATCTCTAGCTGGCTCTGTGGATGAGAAAAAGTACCAAGCCATGACTCAGCGCTACCTTGACTTGACCGTCCGCCTGGAAAAAATGGGCTATCAGACAGAGATCCACCCACTGTTTAGTGAATATCTCATCAATACATATGGCATCCTGAAACAAAGGCCAGATCTTACTTCTAACCCCGTTCACAACAGCCCTGCTGACCTCAGGAAAATAGTGATTGACATTGTCCCGTCCAAGTTCCTCGGAGATACGTTGCTGTTGTTGAACTGTTTGTGCGAACTTTCTAAAGAAGACAACAAGGCCCTGTTTGCCTGGTAGTGCATACTACACCTCTTGCCCTCAAATCTCTAATAGAAAGAACACACCAACACATCTTATATGTAATAAAAGGGTATCTGCTGAAAATGGCCACAGAGTAATGTGTATGTTTTCTGTATTAAGCTACTGCTTACTAATTTGCTGTTTGTTGTGCTAAACTTGTTTTGCTTTTGGCTGTCTATTTTTTTAGCAGTTCCTGTATTTTTGTATTTGAATTGCAGCTGGTAGCAGGTACACACTCTGTATTTTGGTGATAGATTTTAGTATAAATAAAATAATAGAAGTTTAACACTCAGGTCACAAGTGCCAGATGTAGTGTTGCATCTCATTCATAAAGAGATGCCAGCCGGCCCAAGCTCTCATTTCCTCCCTCATTCCACTTATTTTGAAGCTTAAATCCATATTTGAAATGAATCCATTCCCTATACACTGGGAGATGTAGCTTTTGAAGAGCCATATCATATCTATCTATCTATCTATCTATCTATCTATCTATCTATCTATCTGACCTGGAGGACAGAATATGGACCTGTCATTACAGGGCATCCTTGTTTTGTTTTTTTTTCCTTCCTTCCTTCCTTCCTTCCTTCCTTCCTTCCTTCCTTCCTTCCTGAGCAACTGGGCATCTGCTCCAAGGTCAGTGAATGATTATGGCAAAAATGGTAGAGATCTGTGAAATATTTCCTAGCAGGATAATAATCAGAATAGTTTACATATTTGTTGCAAATCTTTGGATTGTCGTGTCCTTTTTGTACCAGAATGCATCTACAGAAACTGCCCTTGAATTAGGCTATAGCTGTCTCCACTTTTATTTCAGCACATATGTGCCACTGAGCAGGTTTTAAGAAGTCAGAATAAGCATGCTGTGGAGCATTCTTGGGCATTGCTCTGGTGGGAGTTTCTGTTCTTTGGTTCCATTTCAAAACTCACGTGGGACTGATGCTTTTTAAATAGAAGAGGACTTTACTTGACTTTGTATGACTGCTTTGGAATTTGTATACTTTAATGCCCGGCTCCTTTAATACCCAGTGTCAATTGTTACAGCTGCTGAAGCAGATCAACACCAGGGATCAGCACTATTGCCGCATTTCAACTAACCTCCAGAGGGCTCTGGCCCTGCTTCGCCTCTTCAGTGTTGCCGCTTACATGCTTCACCCACTCAATGAGCAGCAACAGGAGCAAGACGCAACCAGTTAGCTTTGCTTTGATCTCTTCTTCTGGGCAGTGATGTGGATTCGGCCCAGAGGGAGAGGGAAAGCGAATACCAGGGGATGACAAAAGTGGCAAAGAGGTGTGGCCCACTTAAGGGCCTCCTACACACTGGAGCCAGGGTTGCAACTTACATGCCTGCCCATGCAGGCATAAGTAATCATTAAGCATTTCGTAGTCTACTGCTGGTCTGCGGACAGTGGCCACTTTGGTTGTTCATCGGTACAAGGATGAACAGTCAGGCTTTACAAACTGCCGGTGATTCTATTTGTTCCTTTGTGCCATCTCCCATAAGGAAAAAAATCTGGTGATAAAGCTCCTAAGATAAACAAGTGTAGGAACAACCTGCTTTCTTGCTGAAACTCTGGCTGTCAGAAAAGGCTTGTTCTCTTATGGTGTCCAGATTCCCTCCATGTGAAAGAGCAAACGGGCAAATAAATATAAGACTGAGTCTTGAACTTCATCCTGGATAAGAGAAAGATGAAATAAATACTAGTCCATTCTTCCCACCATATATATCACAAGTATTCATAAGATCACATATGAGCTTACACATTCATAGGTGATAATAAAATGTGCAACAGCTTTCTTTTGATCATAAAATTTGTAACATCAGACGTTCCTGGGGCAACATTTCAACAATTTGTACAGACCTGTTTCTTCAGAATCTAAATTTCTAGATTGTGAGTTCTTAGCAAACTGCACACAATGTTAAATGTGTATTCACAGATCTGCAGGGATGCATGTCCTGAAAGCTGCCATGCAGCTCCTCTGTCTGAATCCGAGTGTGGTTGGAGCTTAAGACTGGCTGCGGTTCCAAAGAAAATCACCCCTTCCAAAGAAGCTATATAAAAAACCCAGGAGGGAAATGCTAAACTCTTTTATAATTAATTTAAGCTGCAATTTTATATGCTTCTGTGAAATGATTTGAGTGATGGTTAGTAAAACTCACTTTTGGTTGTAATGAATGACTTAGTTTTGCCGTAGAACTTGGTTCCATTCTTGGGCAAAACACATGCAGCCAACTATATTCCCTTTCATTCAAACAGCCTACAGTATCGTTGCTGCATACATACTGTATATTCTCTCATTTCAGTCAAACAGTCATTCTGGCATGGTTTTGATGGTTTTAGAATATTTTTGCAGTGCCATTTTACCTTTAAATGCTGCTGTTGCATCACACTGTCATGACAATGATGCACACAGCCAGATCCAGTTTCAGCCTTGAAAAACAGAGGGAAAGTACAGTCCAAAGTACCAAGCTGTTAAGGCAAGCTTGTAGTTGATGTAGTTTGGGGTAGTTAATTAAAAACCCAGAATATTAAGCAAGGCTACTGGCTGTAAGCCACAAAGTCTCCTGATCCTATAGTTACATTTTTCAGCCAGAAGGGTAGAAGGGTTGTAACAGACAGGACTCCAACACATCTAGAAAACCCACAACTGAGCAATGGCAAAATTAGTGGAGTGTGTCCCCAATTTCTCTGAAGGTAACAACAAAGAGGTAAGTTCTGAAGTATTTTCTGTACAAAATAAGTAACTGCCTTAGAGCAGTTACTTATCTCTAGTGGTTCCACTGGAGCAGAGTGCTGGATTTTTCTTCTCCAAACTGTTACTCTTCTCCCAGAGTTTCCTCTTCATAGCGTTTCCTCAAGTCAGCATCCTTCATATGTGCTTCAACCTGCTATTGCTCTTCCATCTCTGGTGTCTCTTGTTGTTCCTGCAGTACCAGTGTTTTCTCCAATAATTTGTCACTTGTTCTTATTTCACCTTTTCTTCTAATAATGCAAATACCTTGCATTTATTGCAGGTACACACCTCTTAGTCTCAGGCAGGAATGCAAGCATTGCCGAACACTTTGTGGGTTACTTCCACTGGAGACTTCTTTCCACTCATTGTGTGCTATAGAGGGATACACAGAGGGAGCTGGGAAAACACAGATTTATCAATTTTCACATGCTGCTAGGTGTGCAGGCTGCTGTCTTGAGTGGGTCAGCTGAAGTCTCTGCTGTTTGCAGTGACTGTATGCAGTGACCTCCCCTCATTTCTCCCTAGACATGCACATGGCAGGCATGTCATGAGCAGAACCGGCTGGAGCCGGGGGTCAGACTAGGTGGCCCAGGAGGTCGCTTCTGACTCACTCTATTTCTGTGGTTCTCTGTTTCCCAAAATTCCTCAGGCTTATGCAGATTATCCCTGCCACTCCCAACGAAGTGGGGTAAAGCAGTGATTTCAGAAACCAGGGAAAAACATTTTTCTCCTGCACTCTAGCTGATGGAGGACAATGTGGGTGCAGTCCTGCTGGCTTTGGGGGGCACACAGGGGCTGGCCATGGGCCACCATTTGTTCTCCCCTGATTTAAACATTGATTTACTCTAAAAAGCAGACAAAAACTCATTTTAACAGAGCTCAAGCCATTTCAAGGAGAGACAGTTCAGGTCTCTGATGTCACAAGCACCTCCAGAACAGCACTGTGAACAAGAGTCCGATTCCCCTGATCTTGGCCTTGGACAAGGAACCGCACTTCTTCTTCATGGTCTCATGGAAGGGCTGGTGTACTTGCACAGGGCACCTCTCTCAACGGTGCTCGAACCCACCTGTGGGATGGCACTTTTTATCAAGTGGCTCTCCAAGTAGTTTGAAGCCGTGCAGGGAAAGGTACATGTCTAAATTTGTCGAGGTAAAATGAATGGTGCCTGAATTTATGTAATTAAAAATTACATTCAGAGTGCCTTTTAAGTAGGAAATATTACAGATGTAGCCGATCACAGGGCCATGTTTTGCACAGAAAAGATGTATTGAGTCTTCTAGTGCAGTGCAGGAGGTGCTGCTGATCCAAGGTCTCTAACAGGGAACACTCTGGCACAGGTGATAGAGGCGATCGGCCAGGCCATCTCTCAGACAAAGGGCTGCGTGCTCCTGGACACAGATGCAGGCCCTTCCACCAATCGGACGGTTTACACTTTTGTGGGGAGTCCCGAAGCTGTTGTAGAGGGCGCCTTGAACGCAGCCAGAACAGCCTTTCAGCTCATTGACATGGCAAAACATAAAGGTAAGGACACGGGAAGTGGAGATCAAGGGAGCTAAACAGAGCTCTTGAGGGTGTCTTGGTGGTAAATAGTGCTGACTTTTTGCTTCCAAAACTATTTGTCTTGTCTTGGATATGGTAAAATGTATTTTTAAGAGCCAATACACACTTGTAAAGGCATAGGATTTGGACTTGTTGCCTCACATTTCAGGTCCTTGTAGTACTGAATTACAAGAGTTCCAAGTACCTTAGCTATAGCACGGTGGCAATAGCCACGGTAAATTGATTTGCTTTCTCTATTTTCTATAAAGCTTTGTGTTAAAAGAAGCTTGCATCACCAAATACAATCGCTACATTTCTAATTCACTATAGTGCAACAGTAACTCGTTGTTGTTAAGTGCTGTCAAGTTGTCTCTGACTTATGGTGACCTTATGAATGAATGCGTCTCTTGTCATCCACCTTCCCACCTCATCGATGCAGGTGCTGGGAATATTGCTGTTGATAGCCCTCCTGTAACTCTAATGCCCACTCTGCTCATAAGAGGTTTTTTTGTTGTCATGTGCTATCAAATACTCTCCAAATTATGGCAACCCTATACATGGATGCTCTCCAAAGTGTCCTGCCTTTCGTAGCCTTGTTCAGCTCTTTTAAATACAAGGTTATGAAACTAACTTGATGGCATGTAACAACAGCTCCTAGACAAGGTTTTTACAAAGCCATTATACCTTCTTGTTAAGAGATACTCCAGAGGGTCCAGATGTTGCCTTCTACACATGAGTTTTGCATATTTTTATACCACTTCTTCCATCTTTTTCCTTAATGCAGAAAATCTATTAAGCAGAGCAATGTGAAAAACTATACAATGCTAGCAGCACTATGTCTGAAAACATTGTAAGCTTGGTTCATTTCTGATACCAGACCTGGGATGCCTGAGGTGAATTAGTCTGGGGAAGTAATAATGTAGGGAAAGATTTAGCTCTCCCAAACCACATTTCACCCTTGTTATAAAAATAGTCCTTATTATCCTAATGTATACATGAATGTGGCAGACATGCAAAAAAATAAAAGAAACTGTTCCCATCAGATTTAACTTGGTGCTGGCTGAATTCGTGTCTTCTGTGCCATTGCTTAATTCCTAACTCATGTTTTCAGGTGTAGTCCTGAACCTGTGGTGTGTTAAGGTTTGTCTGGAGCCAGTGACCCTGAGAACAAATATGTTCATTTTAATCAGATATTTCTTCCAGAGTTTTCAGTGACTCCAGACATCAGGTTAGTCCTCAAAAACAGACTTCTGAAATTTCTGCATTTTCTATATTTTAACTTTATTTTGGCTGCCACATCTCCTTTCTAATTTTACTGCACATTTCTGAAGCCATGCTCTCCTGTTCCAGGTGAACATCCTCGGATGGGAGCCCTGGATGTTTGCCCATTCATCCCAGTGAGGAACGTTGCTATGGAAGAATGTATTCACTCTGCCAATCTCTTTGGAAAGCGGTTAGCAGATGAACTGCATGTGCCTGGTGAGCTGGTCGCAACAACAGAAGGATCCTGAATCAGAAAGTTCACAGCTGTCTGACAAGTGGCACCAAGTGAATTTTCAGCACGCGGATCTCTCTTGATCACCACTTGCCTAACTGCAATCTCACTTCTTCTAGTGGTCTGATTCACACATCACTGTGTTTTGTTATTAGTGCTCTCTCTCCCTCTCCCTCTAGATACAGACATGTACACTTTTATAAATACTCACGGGGATCGTGTCCATAGGTGCTGATCACCAAGGTGTGATCAGCAAGGGCATGCCTGCTCTGTGCCCCAGCATGTCATCTGTACAGACTGCTTGTTCAGACCTCTGTCTGTTGATATGTGTATGCTTAGGCCCCCTTAGAAATAGAGAAACATAGAAAAAAGTGAGTCAGAAGGGGCCTCCTGGGCCATCTGGCTCCAGCCGGCTTCACTCATGTAATTCCCAACATGTGGCTGCCCAGTCTTTCCTTGAACACCCTCACTGATGGGGCCTCAACTGCCTCCCTGGAAGCCTGTTCCATATCCACAGGTGCCTCCTCCAGTGCACAGAGACCATATGTTATACAGGGGGTTGTTACGTTATACTATGAGAATGGTCTGGAAGTCTCAGCTAGTACAGAATTCAGCTGCTAGATGTTGGCTTACCAGGGCTGAGGTTTGGAAACATGTGGCACTCCAGATGTGAATCAACTGCAACTTCTACCACCCTTCGCTGTTGGCTATTCTAGTTAGAGTTAATAGGAGTTCCACTCCAACAATACCTGGAAGGCTACACATTCTTGCGTCCAGTGGAGGGCAACAAAAATGATGCAGGGTTTGGAAACACTGCCCCCTGTGAGGAAAGACTGAGAGAACTGGGCATGTTCAGCCTTGAGAAGAGAAGACTGGGGGCAAGGAGGGGGACACACATGATATCCCTCTGTAAGTACTTCAAAGGCTGTCGTATAGAAGAAGGTCAAGATCTCTTCTTGCTGATGCCAGAGTGTTGGACACGGAATAAACAATTCAAGTTGCAGCAACCCAGATACAGGCTGGACATCAGAAAACGCTTCTTTATGGTCAGAGCAATACAACAGTAGAACCAACTGCCTAGAGAGGTGGTGGGCTCTCCCACACTGGAGACATACAAAAAAAACTTGGCAGCCATCTGAGTGGGATGGTCTAACTTGTGTCCTGCGACAGCAGAGGGTTGAACCCGATGGCCTTCATGGCCCCTTCCAACTCTACTATTCTATGATTCTATGATTTCTAGATTGGGACAGGTCTGCAGAATTTTTGGTTCAGTTACCAGATAGGCAAGAAATTGATGAAAGTGATGCTTTCTTTATAGCTTGGTTATTTTACACTGTGTCTTGATTGCTCTGCAACTTTTCCATTAGGATGGCTCTGCGGAGAAGGGGTAGGCAATGGGACATCATATGCGCCAGTGTGTTTCAGTGTGTTTCTTAGGGCCCACCAAGGTGTTCTATGCCTTCTATTTAAAAGAAATCACACAGTAACTGGGATTGCAGCAAAATTGGTTTCTTCTGAGGTTGAACTCTGGGTTTCAAAGGAATTGTTTAAGTGTGTTGGGGCAGGGACTTCACCTGCGCCTTGTACTTCATCTCTAAAGTACAAGTCTCTCTCTTTTGCTGTGCTTTCCATGGCAGATGCTTTGTGGTGGAGGCCAGGAGAGTTTATCAAATTGCCATAAGTGTCGAAAAAGGTTTCCCACTCTGCTATAGAATTTAAAGGAGTAGAAGCACAAATATTTATGTAAGTTAGGCATGTCATAGATTGCTTTTCAGACGTTCATGCAAAAATAAAATTTATTCATGCACTGAGGAAAGAAACCACAGATGGAATTGTCTGAGTCTTATTATAATTCAATTAATTTTAGTAATGCAGTATGTTTAAATGATGAATGAAGATATTTAAATATACTTCTTCAAATCTTTCTTTGCAGTGTATCTGTATGGCGAAGCAGCACTGAAGGAAAGCAGACGCTCTTTACCAGCCATCCGAGCAGGAGAGTATGAAGGCCTCCCCAAGAAAGTGAGATGTTGTGTTGTTTATAACAGCAGCTGCACTGCAGTGAGAACAAGGATCAGTATCACAGTCTGGGAAATAAGAAGGAACACTCAGCTTTGACTGGAGCTGGTTCCCAGTTACTATCATGGTTCTATCATGGCTGCACCTTCAAGGCCTTGCTGATGGATCTATTAGTTACTTGCGCCAAATTTCACTCAAGGGACTGGCATGGGAGGAGGGTCCCTCTCACTCCTGCCATGAAACTCCCCCAAATGACTCTTTTTATATACATTTCTTCATGAACGTTCTTCCATGAAGAAAAAGAGTCGTGTCAGAATTAACTCACAGTGTCTTTATAAAAGAAATAAAGATAACATCCAAAGCCCACAAAGCCTATCTCTAAAAATGACTTGAACAATTCGGCTTAAAAGCTCAGCTTTTATATAGCTACTAAATTTATCTCCAAAGCAATGCTGCATAAAGCAGCCCCAGGTGCTGATGTCAACAGCTGAACTTGTCCCAAACAATTTCGACTTAGATGATAAGTTTTGAGGACCACGGTGGTCTCCGCTTCATGGTCCCCACCATGGAAGCACACTGTGCAAGGTGCCATCCCTGTTTTTGCCACTGCATTTCCAGTTTTCAGACAGAAATGCGATAGCAGGGTCTTGCTGCACACACTCTCTGGCATACCAAGAAACCAGGCTCCTGACAGAAAGTACAATACTATTTGTTATTAATTGTCAACACAGAGAAGAGAAATTAATCATTTCAGGTGTTTGGCTGATTCAGCATACCAACTACCTGGCTCTGCCTCCCTCTCTTGAACACAGTGAGTATATATTTACGACTGGAATAAAGCCACCCACTTTTTTCTTTGTTTTCCCCCCACAAGCTCAGAGAGGAAGAATGGATTCCTGATTTTGGTCCTGCAACCTTTGTTCCAAGATGGGGAGTGACAGTAACAGGTGCACGGAAATTCCTCATAGCGTATAATGTCAATTTGCTGTGCACAAAGGAGCTGGCACACCGGATAGCACTTAATATTCGGGAGCAGGGCCGTGACAAGGACCAGGTATCCCACTGTTCAGGACAGAAATCACTGGTAGATCTCTCCTGCCCCTCATTCCTTTTGCTATTTGGCCCACTTCCAGGTCAAATAGATTCCTCCTCTAAGGGTTCAAGCATAACCTGGCTTTACGTAGGGATGATGTAGGGATGAGAAAACTAGCAATTTCTGAGCACACCTAAATTCTCTGAAAATCAACTCAAAGCTCATTTTTGCATGCTCCCATTTTTCTTTTCAACTAGCTTTTTGGCCCATTCAAGTGGAAAAGTATGCGTTTCTATGTCTGTGTATTTTGAAAGTACACACTTATCCTCAATTGAGAGCAGCATGAACATTTTTTTAAATGTTGCATTTCAAATTGTGCAAAGCTTGAAAAAATGTACATGTTTCAATCAGGATTACAAATTTTGGGAATATGAAATAATTTCTCCAAAAACAACACAATTTCCAAATTGAGGGTTGTGGATGGGATGTTTTACAAATAGAAATGAAATTCTCAACAACCCCAGTTTTTCTGTATGATCTGCTAGGTGGCATCCCCTGGATCCAATAGGCTTAATCATATAGGTGTGTTCCGTACTTTCTTGCCTATCTCCTTCCCACTTCACAGATGCAGGGCTTGGGAGAATCACTTTTAGTAGATGGCAAAAGAAGAAGGGGATGGCAGAGGATGAGGTGGCTGGATGGAGTCACTGAAGCAGTTGGTGTGAGCTTGAGTGGACTCTGGGGGATGGTGGAGGACAGGAAGGCCTGGAGGAATGTTGTCCATGGGGTCGCGATGGGTCGGAGATGACTTCGTGACTAACAACAACAACAACCTGTAGCTCTATAGCTCATTTTGCTGTTGTTATCTGCTGCCAAATCATCTCTACCTTATGGCAACCCTAGGAATGAATATCCTTCAGGATGCCCTGTCCTTGATAGCCCTGCTCAGCGCTTATAAACTCAAGGCTGTGGGCTCATTTATGGAATTGATCTCTTTCACAGTTGGTCTTCCTTTTTTCCTTCTGTCTTCAACATTCCCTAGCCTTCTCCAGGGAGTCTTGTCTTTCCAACTTGTCTGAAATACAGCAGCTTCAGTTTCATTATTTTTGTTTCCAGGGCAAGGTCTGCTTGTTTGTTTTTCTGCTGGTCCAGGGTATTTGTGAAGCTCTTCACTAGCACCATGTTTTCCACAGATTCGTGTTCTTGTAAACCTTCTTCACTGTCCAACTTTCACACCCATATACGGTGATGGGAATACAATGATGTGGATAATCTTGGCCTTGGTCTTTAGCGAAATGCCCTTACTCTTGATTATCTTTCTTAGTTCATTCATTGCAGCCCTTCCAATTATAATTCTTGGCTGCAGTTTCCTTTGAATTGATGAGTCAATGTATGCCAACTCTTTCCCAATTTCCATTTCTTCATTGTTGACTGTAAAGTTGGGTAATTGTCTGTATTCATGGCTTTTATTTTCTTAATGTTTAGCTGGAGTCCTCCATGAGTGTGAGTGACCACTCTATCCTATGCTTTGAGACCAGGAGAACAGGGATGAGTCAAGTACTAGGAGGTGGGACTTCACAAGAGCCAACTTTGGTCAATTGAAGGCCAGGCTGGGAGGTGTCCTTGGACAGGGCACTGGAAGGCAAGGGAGTTCAAGAGGGGTCAATGGCACTAAAAAGGGAGGACTTGGAGATGCAAGCGTTAATGATACTACTGATTAGCTAGGCAGGGAGGCATAGAGGGCACCACAGTGGATGTGAAGAGAGGGGGTAAGAGGAATAAAAGCAAAAAGGACCTCCACAGGAAATGGACACTGGGGCAAGTGGAAGGTGGCTTGATGCAGAAGGATTCTTCGCAAGGCTAAAGTTGATTATGTGGCGAGACTTGCAGAGAAAGTCAAGAGCAACAGAAGGGGCCTCCATTTTTATGCAACTAGTAAGCAGACAGGGAGACAGGCTGTGGGACTGCTTAAAAGTGAGGGAGGGGATCTATAAAGGAAAAGGCACAAGTGTTAAATGATTAGTTTCCTTCTGTGCTCTCCCCAACACAAGTTGGGGGAGGTCTACCTGGGGGGCCAGATGAGGCTGGGGTTATGGGGGCACAAATTGGAGTCACTGCCCTAGAAGTTGAGGAGCTCCTCAGGGCCTGGATGTTACAAAGGTGCCTGGTCCTGATGGGTTGCACCTGAGGTTGCTTCAGGAATTGGCAGAGGTACTCTTGCATTCCTTGGCTTTCATTTTTGAGGCCTTGTGGAAATCAGGGGGAGTACTAGAGGCTTGGACAATAGTGACAGCAGGCCCAATCTTCAGAAAGGGTAGCAGAGGAGACAAGGGGCTTTACAGGCCAGTTAGCCTAACGTCCATTCTGGGAAAGATGATGGAAAGGCTCATGATTAGGAAGACTCTGGAAACTCTAGACAGGGAAGGGGGTTCAGCAGCCATGCAAGATGGCTTCTCCAAAAATGGGTACTGCCAGATGAACCATATGCAATTCTATGATAAGGTTCCAGTGTGGCTAGAAGGAGGGGACATGGTAGAGGTGGTTTACCGGATTTCAGCAGGAACTTTGACAAGGTGCTCCATGGTAGCCTGGTTGAGAAACTGATGAGCCCCGGAATAGCTCATGCGCTGTCTGATGGATGAGGGCATGGCTGACAGTCCACAAGCAGAGAGTAACTATCAGTGGGGAATCATCAGGACAGCAGCTGAACCCCTGGGGCTCAGTGCTGGGACCAATTCTGTTCATCCTCTTTCTTCATTTATGACCTGGAGAAGGAGGTAACCAGTCTGCTGATCAAGTTCGCAGACAATACCAAAGTGGGGGCAGTGGACAGCAGAGAAGCAGGCACCCCAGATCCAAAAGGATCTGGACAGACTGTGGAAGTGAAGCGGGGAGAACAGGATGGTGTTCGATGTGGGTAAGTGCCCTTGGGACTAAGAAATAGGTGCCATGGGTACAGGATGGGGAACAAGTGTCTGGAGAGAGGTACTTCTGAAAGGGATCTCAGGGTACTTGTTGATAGCAAGCTAAACATGAGCCAGCAGTGTGACGTGGCAGTTAAGAACGTGAACTCCACCTTTAGATGTATAACCAGAAACATGGCTTCCAGATCCAGAGAGGTGCTGGTGCCGCTCTATAACACTCTGGTGCACTCACAACTGGAGAACTGTGCCCAGTTCTGGGCTCCAACTTATAGAAGAGACATAGCTGGGCCAGGATCAGTTCAGTTCAGGCTCACAAGGATGGTAGCTGGATTGGGAGGCATGACATATGTCCTGAGGGAGCTGAGTCTGGAGAAGAGGAGACTCTGAAGGGAGTTGATAATGACATATTGGGTGGGGGGGGGGTGAGGCGGCTTCTGACCTGCCATGTTTCTGTTTTGCATTTTCTTATTTCACTTTCTGAGTTTCTGCCAGCAATATGGCATCAATGGCATATTTAAATTACTGATGTATCTTTTGCCCATTTTTACTCCATCCTGTGAGCCTAATCCAGCTTTCCCTGTGATGTCTTCTGCATATAGAATGAATGGATAGGGAGATGAAATAACCCTATGCCTATGGGAAACCATCGTGTTACTCCATATTCTGTCCCAACTGCAATTTCTTATCCGCAATACAGGACAATCAAGTGCTGAGGCACACCAGGCTCCTTCGGGACCATCTGTACCTTCTCTTTCTATTGTTTTGCACTGGCCGTTCTTTTTATCTCTATGGGATAGTTGTTGAAAGTCACATTGAGAATTCTGACCCTGTGTGTCTCACCTTTTGGTTTTGTTTCTCACCTGTGCTTAGCGACTGTAAGTGCATTTTCCATTATCCAAGTTGTATTTTGGCACTATGCTTTTGTTACTTATCTTTTTCAGCTTTGCTCTGACTTTTGATATTAAGAGCTCAGAGTCACTACTACAAACTGTTCCTTGTCTTCTTTTGGTAGTAAGAATACAGCTTCTCTGTCTCTGACTTGCAGTTACACAGACTACCTGATTTCTGTACTGGCCACCTGGTGATGTCCCTGTGTATGGAGCATGGATTTGCAATAACAGATGGTTGACTTGGCACAATTCTATCATCCTACTTTTGCATCCAGTCAGCTATCTTGTTGGTGTTACCCATTTCCTCTGGGACACTTGCATAAAAGATTTCTTCTTCAGCATCTGTTGGTGGAACATAGAGTTGAATGATGGTTGTGTCGATAGGTTTTCTAAGAATTCTGACTGATATGATTCCGTTTGATTTTGCACGATAGCCCTTTAACTTCCTGTGCTACGTATTGCCTCTGTGTTGTCATTTCCAGAGTAAATTGCATTGCATCTGTCTGACTGTAAATGTCCCATTTTGGTTCACTTTAGTTTGTTCACAGACCTGACCCCTCGTTTCATAGTCTTGTAGGCTCATTCTTTCCAATACCTTTGTCTGCATACTGAGGATAATCAATTAGTGCCTATGTTGCAACAATAGGTGGGTAAGGTATCACAAAATTAATTGTTGCTGTATTGCTATGGTAAACCAACACAGCTATCCTTTTGGTATGTGTTGAAGAAATTGTATGAATTGTCTTAAAAATGAAAGTTCTTGGGAGCATTATAAAACCTTTAAAATCTTGCTTGGCTTTTGCTGGATTGGATTAAGAGAGAAAGGGACAGTGATGTTGGCATTTTAGCTGAGTGCATGTACAATTGAAATAGTTGGTTTCTGTTTATCCTTTTCAGCCTGGGCGATTGAAGCAGGTGCAAGGCATAGGCTGGTATTTGGAGGAGGAAAATATTGCTCAAGTTTCTACAAATGTGTTGGATTTTGAAACTACTCCCCTTTACATGGTTTATGAGGAGGTCTGTAGTGATGCCAAGGTGAGTTGTACAGGAATGCTGAGCAACCTGGTGCTGACATGATGTATTTGGAGTGAAATGCATTGAATACAGGGAGTTACAATCTAAAATGCTCCCTGAAGACTTCCCAAGCTATAACTTTGCTTCACTTTTAGAAACCTGACCTCAGACTTTACAACTGGTGAAGAAATGGGTGCAGTGTGGTGTGGGAAAAGAAGGAGAGTTGTCTGTTGGTCTAGGCAGCTGTGCTAGGAGCAGATTGCCTGGGACATATGTTAATGGACTTTATCTTCCCTGTGCTTCAGAGATTGCAGAACAATGTGGGAAGAAAAGGAAGTATTACCTAAGACAACCTGTAGCCTCCATGCAACATATTCTCTGGGTTCAGACAACACAAGATACCCAAGGGCTGAGTGTGGGTTGCTGTTGAACCATGGGGAGTTGTTGAATTGTGGGTTATCAAGTTATCTGAAGCCAAGCATTCTGGCTCAACGGTATGCTTGGCTTTATTAACCATTAATAAACTATGGTTATTAATCATGAACAACCCTGAGTGCATGCCATGAGCATGCCTCTCCCCCTTTCCCTTCCCAACTTGGAAGCTAATGACTTCTAAAATACAATCCTTCATTAAGTTAGGCTGGCTTGCAATAGAGAATAAACTGTTAACTAGTAGAGCTATCAAAGTAGTGATCCCTCTGGTTGGTGGAGTTAGCATTTGCCCAAGTCAGGAGTTGATTAAAAAATGAATCCCCCGCCCCTTTCTCCTCCAAAATGGGGCTGGCTCCACCATCAAGTTTTGTTTGTGGTTCACCCAGTGACTGTATTCACACATAATGACCAGCTGTGAGAGGAATTATGCGTGAATACCAGAAGCATGGTGTAACATGGCATGTTTGGTTTCCACGAATCACCACAGAGAACTTGTTGCAACCCATTTCAGCTTGTTAGACAGATCATTCTTGCGGATGGCACTGGTAATTGGGGATCCAACTGAATCGTGTTCAAAATTCCTGACAACAGGATTTATTTTCAGAAGGTGCAGTATTGATGTCAAATTATTGCCTCTGAGCTACTTTTCCAACATCAGCATGAGGCACAACCATGTCCCAATTTTGCCAGGGACTCATTGTCCCTAAACAGTTGCTTTAATCCCCAGTAACTCATGTGGGTTTGCTGGTCTCCAGATGAATAGCAATACTTTGACTGTTGTAAAATCCCACTTCTTGTTTCTAGAAATTAAATCTGCCAGTGGTGGGATCTCAGCTTGTGGGTCTAGTTCCCAAGAAGGCCATGTTGGATGCAGCAGAATTTTATATTAAGAAAGAAAATCTATTCATCTTTGAGGAAGATCATAAAGTCAGACTGGTAACTTTTCAGTATTCATATCTGGTATTTTAGAAATTTATTTATTTATTTATTTATTAAAACATTTTTATGCTGCCCCATTCGCCGAAGCCTCGGGGCAGCTTACAACAATAAATTAGAAACCACCTAAATAAAAATTAAAATATATACATTAGAATAATAATAATTTAAAAAATATACATACATATGTGTGTGTGTGTATATATATATACACACACACACACACACACACAATATAAAATAAGCTGCCCTGGCCAGATAAGATTCAATAGTATTAACATTTAAAATGCTGCTTAAATAAAAAGGTCTTCGCCTGGCACCGAAAAACAAATAATGACAGCACCAGGCAGACCTCTCTAGGGAGCGCATTCCATAACTTAGGCGCCACCGCTGAGAAAGCCCTCCTCCGAGTACCCACCCTCCTAATTTCTTTCACGGAGGGCTCCCGGAGAAGGGCCTCTCCCGCCGATCTCAGGGGGCGGCTGGGCATATATGGATGTAAGCGCTCCTTCAGGTAACCAGGACCCAAGCCGTTTAGGGCTTTATAGGTCATCACCAACACCTTGAATTGAAATTAAGAAGGATTGAAATATTTGAATGCCCTATGAATTGTATTCAGAGGATTAATTAATGTAGAATCTAAAAAATTGACTCAGAGGCTGTTTCTTAATTTCTCTCGATAACACAGATACTTCAAAGACCCATTTAAGGACAACCCACATTCCTTTGCAGTCACTTTGATTTTCCCATTGTCTCTGGACATCAATTTTTCTGATAACGTAGAAACATAGAAACATAGAGTGAGTCAGAAGGGGTCTCCTGAGCCATCTAGTCTGACCCCTGGCTCCAGCTGGCTCTGCTCACGACATGCCCACCATGTGCATGTCTAGCCTATCCTTGAACACCCTCACCAGTGGGACCTCAGCCACCTCCCGTGAAAGCCCATTCCATACCCTTGGGGTCCTAACTGTCAGGAAGCACTTCCTGGGATCTAAATTGAACCTTGGTTCCCTGAGCTTCACTCCATTGGAGCGCATCCTGCCCTCCTCTGCAGGGGAGAACAGGTCTCCACCCATCTCCATGTGACACCCCCTCACATACTTGTATGTTGCTAACAGATCCCCCCTGAGTCTCCTCTTCTCCAGGCTGAAAAACCTTTGTTCCCTCAGTCTTGCCTCATATGGCTTTCCCTGCAATCTGGCCATGATCCCTGTGGTCCTATACTGCACTGACTCTAACCTGGCTATATCCTTCTTGTAATGAGGGGCCCAGAGCAGAACACAATACTCCAGTTGTGGGCACACTAGAGTTGTATAGAGTGGTAGTAATACCTCTCTCCATCTAGAAGCCAGGCTTCTGGCTGTGCAACCAAGGGTGGCGTTTTCCCTCTTGACCACCCCATCTCACTGCCGACTCATGTTTAGCCTGTAGTCAACCAGCACCCCGAGGTCCCTTTCACAATGCTGCTCTCCAGCCTTGTCCCCTAACCTGTCCCCTAACCTGTACTTATGACACCCATTCCTATGCCCCAAGTGCAAGACCATGCACTTATCCACATTGAACACCATCCTGTTGTCTCCTGCCCACTTCCATAGTCTGTCCAGATCCTTTTGGATCTGGAGTACCTACTCCTCAGTTGTGATCACTGCCCCCATTTTAGTATCCTCTGCAAATTTAATCAGCAGACTGTTCACCCCTTCTTCCATGTTGTTGATGAAAAGATAAAACAGGATCAGTCCCAGGACTGAGCTCTGGGGGACCCCGCTTGTCACTGACCACCATCCTGATGATTCCCCACTGATGGTTAACTTTTGGTCAGTCAACCATGCTCTAATCCATGGGACAGGGCATATCCTCAGTTTTTCAACCAGGATATCATGGGGCACTTTGTCAAAGGCCTTGCTGAAATCCAGGTAAACTACATCCACTGCATCCCCTCCATCTGGCCATCTCGAAATCTTGTCATAGAATTCCACAAGGTTTGTCTGGCAGGACCTGTTTTTGCGGAAGCTATGCTATGTGGCTGCTGACTTCTCTTCCCTATCTAGCATCACTAGATCTCTTGCTATTATGAGCCTTTCCATTGTTTTTCCTACAATGGATGTAAGGCTAACAGGTCTGTAATTCCCCATGTCCCTTCTACTACCCTTTTTGAAAAATGGTACCACTGACACCACCCTCCAGTCCTCTGGAACTTCACCCATTCTCTATGAGGCCTCAAAAATGGAGGCCAGTGTGTGTGTGAGAGAACTCTTGCCAACTCTTGAAGTATTCTTGGGTGTAACCCGTCATGGCCCGGTGCCTTTGTAACATGCAGTGCCCTGAGGAGCCCCTCGACTTCTGGGGGGGACTCTAATCTGTGCCCTTAAGTCCCCGGCCTCATCTATTCTCCCATGAGGATCTCCCCCGTCCTGCTTTGGGAAGAACACAGAGGCAAAATAGTCATTTAGCCTCTGTGCCTGTTCCCTCTCATCAGTCACTGGATCCCCTTCCTCCTTATTTAGCAGTCCCACTACTTCTCTCCCCTTCCTCTTGTTATTTACATGCTGCTAGAAGCCCTTTTTGTTCCTCTTGATATTCTTTGCAAGTCTCAGCTCGTAATCAGCCTTAGCCTTGCGAAGAATCCTTCTGCAATGGACCTTCTCCCCTCGGTATACCCTTTTGTCTATTTGCCCCAGTGCCCATTTCCCACAGAGGACCCTCTTGTGACTTATCCCTTTTACCACCTCCTTTTGCATCCATGTCGGCACTCTCCTTCACTTCCCCACCTTACTAACTACAGGCATCGTCAAGACTTGCTCCTCTAAAACCTCCCTTTGGAGTGCCATCCACACCTCCTTGCCTTCTGGTAACCTATCCCAGGAGACTTTCCCCAGTCTGGCCTTCAGTTGGCCAAAGTTGGCCCTCGTGAAGCCCCAGCTTCTAGTGCTCGACCTGCTGCACGTCCCCATTCCCCTGATCTCAAGCAAAGAATGGACTGATCACCTGCATCCAGTGCTCCCCTAATCTGTACCTCATCTAGCAGCTCCTCCCTGTTGGTCAAGACCAAGTCAAGGATGTCCCCACCCCCCACATTGCCTCTCAGATCCTCTGCGTGAAAAAACCTCCCTCTGTAGCATCTAGGAAGCAACATGACCTGACTGTCACCACTGAGTGAGTCTCCCAACTAATATCCGGGAGGGTGGGGGATGTTATAGTTGAACTTCAATTCCCATCAGTTTCAGCCAACATAAGCAATGCTGAGGGTTGATTTGGTCCTCATCCCTCTCTTGTGGCTATACTTGGGGAAAGGAAGAGCTATGTTTCTAAATAAATAAATTAAAGCTGTGGGAAGTGGGAGGGCTTGAAAACTCTGTCTAGGTTAACTGTGCAAAGGCTTGCTATGTTTAATGAGGTGCAAGCTTTTGTACAATAAATCAGACATGCGCACACATCCCAACTTGGAAATGAAGCAACAGATAGGGAGATGATCTGCTATGAGCTGTTCCTCCACAAATCATTTTCTTGAGGAAACCTCAAGGTTTGATCACTTAAGTGTTAGGCAGACCTGCTGATCCGCACAACTAGAGGTTGGCCACAGGCCGGGTACCATTCCACAGAGCTGGTCCTGTCATGGCTTGCTGGCCAGTTCAATTTGAATTGAAATTGATCCAGTAAAGGAAAGTCGCCTGTTCCATATTTCAGCTTCTGTTTAATCAAGTTAGCATCTATAACCTTATATTTTTAATCTCAGGTTATCAACCGCTTGGGCCTAGATTCTTTGTCTCCATTCAATCCCAAGGAGCGCATAATTGAGTATGGACATTTTCATTTCCTTTTTGTTCTTTTTTTCCTCTTACTACTGCACATCTGGAGAGTGAGGTTGGGTTACTTACGGGTGGATCTGTAGAGGGCCACTTGTCATAGGATGTGATCCTGAAGTGCTACATGTTTTCCTCACATCTATCTGCACTGCAAGTGCAGTGGGAAGGGCTGCCACACAGTGGCTAAGAGAATAACTATTAGACTGAACTATCTCACTTTTCCTCCACCATTTTGTGAAGTGAGAGAGACCTTCACTAGCCTTCCTGAACCTGGTCCCATCAGTCAGTGGTTAGGAATGCTGGGAGTCACAATCCAAAATTGTGGCACTAGGGTGGGGAGGAATGATGTAAGGCACTCAGTCTATAGACTAATTAGGAGAGATTGGTTTTCTTTGACTTGCAGGGTATTCTCAAATTAATAGCATTTCTTCTTGGCAGAGCATTTCTTTTCGCAGTTGATGGAGCAGGCCGATAGTCTGGGGGACGGTCAGGATGATCTGGCATTAGCTGGATGTGCTCTGTCCAGCAACTGAATGGGGGAGGGGTTTCTTGATGCTGCTGCATTTGCCACTAGGCAAGGCTGGCCGAGAAAGGGATATGATGCACGGGGCCCTCTTGCTACTCAGTTTCAGTCAGAAATGTTTCTGCCACCCGTGCTAATCCTCATCTGGCACCAAAAATGCAGTCTCCCAACTCAGTTTAATTCGAGTGAAAGTGACTGGGCTGCAGGGGAGTAGCTTTGCTCTGTGACTAGAGTTCTTCATTGTGCTATATTCCTCATTGTGCTATAAAGCAGAAGTGAAGAACCTTTTTTAGTCAATGACCAGATTCCTTCCTGGCTAATTTCTCATTTTCAATGAGCAGTGAACAAGGCTGGAGCCAAGGCTGGCTACCACGGAAGCTTCTTTTCCTGTCTCTTTCCACCACCCCACTGCCTCCCCAGACCCTTTCTTCCCAGGCAGAGGGCTGTCAGGGAAGAGGTTAAAGTCTGAATTCACTGCAAGCAGAGAGCTTTTGAAATTAGGTGGTGAGACACTTGAAATTTAGAGTTAAATGCAGCTCTAGGCCTGCAGAGGAGAGACTGAGAGAACTGGGCATGTTCAGCCACGAGAAGAGAAGACTGAAGGCAGACATGATATCCCTCTATACGTACCTCAAAGGCTGTCACAAAGAGGAAGGTCAAGATTTCTTCTTGCTGAGACCAGAGTGCAGGACATGGAATAATCAAGTCAAGTTGCAGCAAGCCAGGTTCAGGTTAGATATCAGGAAAAGTTTCCTCACTGTCAGAGCAATATGATAGTGGAACCAGCTGCCTAGAGAGATTGTGGGCTGTCCCACACTAAAGACATTCAAGAAGAAACTGGGCCACCATTTGAGTGGGATGGTGTAACTTAGTGTCCTGCAACAGCAGAGGGTTGGACCTGAAGGCCTTTTTGGCCCCTTCCAACTCTACTATCTACAGTTCTATGATACTATGACTGTCCAGATGCTTTCTGAATGTCCCCAGTGAGAGAGAGCCCACCACTTCCCCAGGTAATAGTTTCCGTTGTCATACGGAATCTAGTCTAAATGTGGTTTCTTTTAACTTAAGTCCATTATTCTGTCTCCTGTACTCCAGAATGAATGAGAAGAGATCGTGTCCTTCCACTTTGGGACAGTCTTTCAGGTTCCTGTAGAGTGCTCTGTCTTCTGGAGGCTGAACATGCCTGGTTCTCTTAATCTTTCCTCATAGAACCTTGCCTCCAGTCTCCTTGTTGCTCTTCTCTGGAACCTTTCTAGATTTTCTGTACCTTTTTAAAATGGAGTTGCTCAGAACTGGACAAAGTACTCCAGGTGAGGTCTGACTAGTGCTGAGTATAGTGGAACTTCACTATAAACTTCACATGTTTAGGATGTGATGCATCTGTTAAAGCAGCCCAAAATAGCATTTGCCCTCTTTGCAGCTGCATCATGTTGTTGGCTCATATTTAGTTTGTGATCTACAGCAACCCCAAGATCCTTCTCATTTGCAGTATGGTTGAGCCAAGTGTTTCTTGTTCCTAAGTGCAGGACTTGTCATTTGTCTCTAATGATTTGCATAACGTTCTTCTCTTCCCGTGGTTCTAACCCATTGAGCTCACCCTGTATCTTATCTCTGTCCTGCAGGGTATTTGCTATTCCACTCAGTTTTGTGTCATCTGTAAATTTAATTATCTTTCCTTGTACTTCCCCATCTAAATCATTAATAAAAATGTTGAAGAGTGTTGGTCCTAGGACAGGACCCTGTGACACCCCACTTGTCACCCCAGTCTGAGAGGATACAATTGATGAGGACTCCCTGAGTTCAATTTTGCAGCCAATTGTGGATCCACCTAATGGTTGCACTATCAAGCCCACTTTTCCCTAGTTTGGTAATCAGGGTATCTTGGGGAACTTTGTCAAAAGCTTTGCTAAAGTCAAGATGGAGTATGTCCACAGCATTTCCACAGTCCATTGGGGAGGTTACCCAGGCAAAAAATGAAATTAGATTAGTTTGGAAATTAGATTAGATTCTCTCTGTTTAAAGAAGGTATTGTCCCACTCACAACAGAGCGGCAGCTGTGCATTCATCCTCCATTACCTGAAGTTTAACTACATTGACACTGACAACTGAATGTGGAGAGGCAGTGCGGTGTAGTGGTTAAGAGCGTGGGACTGGGACTCAGACAATCTGGGTTCTAGTCCCCGCTCAGCCATGGAGCCGACTGGGTGACTTTGGGGCAGTCACAGACTCTCAGCCCAACCTACCTCACAAGGTTGTTGTTGTGGGGATAAGATGGAGGAGGAAATGTAAGCTGCCTTGAGCCCTTTGTAGGAAAAAGGCAGGATATAAATCGAAAAATAAATAAAATAAAAATAAAAAACTGGACAGGTGGAAGTGATTTGATGTGTCTCCTTTTGTCTTCTGAAGGAACATGATACAGGAGAGCAAAGAGAGTGGAAACCTGTTATTGTTGCCCCTTCACACATTCGTGCAGAAAGTTGGTGCAAGATCAGCTGCTCCTGGAGGAGGATCAGTATCAGCCACAATATCATCTTTGGTATAGTCACTTGGTTTGTTCAGATAAAACAAAGTGCCCTCAACATGACACCCTAAAAACCATATTTCTTTTTGTTATGTCTTGTTTGCTGTTTTCACATGTGAGTCGTTTGCAGTCCTCAAACCCAGTAAGTCATTTAGAATTCAAATGTAAGTTGCATTGATGGTATATTGATACGATACATAGCTGGTACTGGAAATATAATCTGATGGCGAACCTTTTAGAGACCAAGTGCCCAAACTACAACCCAAAACCCACTTATTTATTGCAAAGTGCCAACGCTATACAACCTGGATACTGAGGTTTTAGTTTAGAAAAAACTCCTCACAGCCAGTCCAAGCAAATATATATACACAGTACTTTTTTGTAAAAAAAAAAAAAAAAAGGTGCCGGAACTCACCTCTTGGGGTCAGTCACTCAACACACACATAAACATAATGGTTGCCGCTGGCAGTAAGCACTCAGTGCGCGGCCACACAACTGATCCCAAGCTGAGCAGCGCCCTCACAAGCAGCGCGGACACACACGCAGCCCGCAAGCACTATTTTAATGCTTTTTGCTGCCGACCTGCTACACCCGACAGTGATTCACAATCACAGGGAAAAATCCATTAGAAAAAGGTGCCAGAACGCCGTTCCGGTGCGTTCTATGACAAAAAAGCCCTGTGTGTGTGTGTGTGTGTGTGTGTGTGTGTGTGTGTGTGTATCTCCTTGGCAGCGCAATGACCGGCCATGTGAAAGCTCAGATGAGTCGCTGCTCGTGACATCATCGCCTGGCACCACTACTCCTTTCCGAGCATGCGCATGGCCCCCGTGTGCACTGTTATCCGATGCTCGGCTGCTGGGGCGATGCTGGGGCGACTTGGCTCGAGTGCCGACACAGAGGGCTCTGGGTGCCCACTGCGGCACACGTGCCATCGGTTCGCCACCACTGCACTAGGGTATGGCCGTTCTTGCCTCCATGTCCCTAATCAAAACTTTGCTTTTCCTGGGGCTTCTCTACACAAGGCATTTGTTCGATACTTGTGATCCGTTACGAAGGGACGATTGCAGGGACTCATCATCCTTCAGGGCCTCTCCTGTGTTTCTTGCTTTTTTTTTTTTTTTAAAGAGCAAGGAAAATCAGGTATTAAATTTCAAGCCTTGTAAAGAGTCACAGCCTTGCTATATTACAGCACCACATTGTGGTTGATTGATAGAAAGGCAAAGAAATACAAACCCAGTGGGAAAAAGAACCTGTTTTTCTCCCCACAAGGAAAATGGAAGAAGATGCCTCATTAAAGCAGTGAATTAAATCCATTACATAAAGAAAGCCTCGTTTCTTGCTCAGGTGGAAAGGAAAGATCCCCAGGCTTTGGATTACCTCGAAATGGTCCTTCCCTGTGACTCCACTTGCAGGAGATTTATAGTGATGACACATGAAGCCCTTGTCCCTGTGAAGATGGGGGAGCATAAGCTGGTGGCAAGAAAAAGCAGCTGCTGTCTCTAGTGACTGCTGGGGTGTTTGTTCTTCTGCAGACTTCTAGAACAAGAATTCCAAATTCTGCTTTCACAAACAGTATTCCTCCTTAACAATGCAAGAACCCTGAGCTCCACTGGCAGGGTCTTAATATATGTTTACTCAGGAGTAAGTTGCACTCAGAGAAGGTTAAATGCAGGCTTGTCTCAGCTACTGAAAGCCCTTTAATATGATTATTTGTGGTAAAATGGACTCCTGTCAGTCATTGATGTTTATTAACTAGTTCTTCCCTTGTTTTGTATTGATTATGAATTTTTATTCTTAACTTAGCTTTGTATGTAGCTTTGGACATTTATTAGATCTGGAAAATGAAACTCAGAAATTCTGTACAGAAATGACTTTTCATTAGCTTACTATCTCAAAAGAGATCTCTGTTTAGGCTAGATTTAGGCTTGCGTGTCTGGCTGGAAGCTATGTTGTCTCATCTTAAATATGTGTGAGTAGGCAGTTGTTAATCATGGAGGCTGCTGCTGGGATGGAGAAGAAATTCTGTTTCCACATATTTCTTCCTATGTTCCACAAATGGATCCTGCCATTCTGGGACTCAGCCCAGTGCATATTCTGTACAATTTACTCTTATAATTTGATGATCTTCCAGGGGGCAGCTCTGGGCTGCATGGTGGGGTTGATGACCTATGGAAAGCGTCAGTTTGAGGAACTAGACTCAGTTATGAGGCACCTAATCCCTCCATTCCATCAGGCCATGAATGAACTAGCAGTCATGGTGGACACAGATGCCTTAGCTTTCAGCACTTACATGGTGAGTGAGATTTACAAGTGCTGTGGAATGCCTGCTTCTTTCCTTTTCTCCCTTACTTAACTTTCCTGTTCTGCTTTTCTCTGGTTTGGACGGAAAGGCAGTGGTCATGTTCACACATCACGCTAAGCCACCCAGAGAATAACCAATGGTGGGTCGTTTGATCACAAAACCACCCGGGGTGCAGCTGAAAAAGGACTGGGCTTGCTGTGGGTTGCACCCACCTTCCCCCCCTCCCCAGTCCTCCAGCTGGTATCCCAGGAGACATAATGATTAAAGCTGCCTTGCCTCCTCTGTCTGTTGTGATCACAAGCCCCTTTTGCTCGCTGTGGCCCTTTCTAAATCTTTGGGTTTTTTGCAAGCAGGGTCAATTTTTCTATGCTTGAGCACATGGGAGGGGCTGTCATGGGCTGTCAATAGGAGGTGGAGGTAGGTGGGCTGAAGCAAAGAAGAAAAAAAGGGGGGGAAGGGCTCCCAATCTTAGCAGGGACACTGAGCCAGGGACAATCGCATTGAGGTACCACCCTGACATCAGTTGAGCTAGCTGCTTCTGGAGGGAGCCAACATGAACTTGTGTCGAGATGCAACTGTAGCCAGTTGGCTTGCCCACTATTTCCTTGTACCCCTAAAACACACCATGGGTTGGCAGGGTGGCTTGTCGTTGCAAACGGGCATCCTGCAAGAAGCAGTCTGGGTTCGCACAACATAGCAATCCATGATGGGTTGTTGTGCCATGTGAAACCAGTGACTATGTTAACATTTAATTACGGAGACTTGCAGACTTGGAAAAATACAGTAATGTTATTCTATATCACTCCCCTAAAATAATAATAGGATGGGGCACTGCTCTCCTAGCCTGAGTCAGTCACTGAGCATAACTGACTAAATGTTCTCTTTCTTCTCAACAGGATGCTATGAAGCTTCCTAGGAACACACCTGAGGAAAAAGAGAGGTATGTATGAAGATGTTGCTTGACATTGCAGCCTAAAGCAACATGTGCACAAGGAACGGATCATTTTTATACAATCATCACTGCTGTGGTTTCTCCTGGAGAATCTGAGACATTATTCAATGAAATGAATGGAATTCATTTTCTAGGAATTTTCTGTTATAGCTCTCCCATAAATTCCTTTCCTTGGAAGAGATACTTTATTTTAAGCCTGTCTCAGTGTACATTATTATTATGCCCAAGTGTTCAAGTTGCCCTTGATTAATGAGGTTTGGCTATTGGGTGGTGCAGAAATAAAATTATGAATAAATAATAACAATAAATATCCACAAAAATTGTTGGATTGTATGTCTGTAGGAAAGGAGAATGAGAAATGGGTGCAGACTCATGTCCAACTATTTCAATGAAACATTTAAGTCAGTTTTCTTTCTTTATTTTTTTATTTTTTTAAAATTGAACTTACATAAGCAATTCAATTTAATATAGTAATGAACATAATTAAACACTACTGATTAACATAACTAAACAATACAATAAGAACAGTGCTACCTCCACCAGGACCAACAAATCATACTACTTAATGTAAGGGCATTTATTTATTCAGGTTGCCCCACTCCCACTTCTCTTCCAAAATTGCATTGACTCTTGTGATGGTTCACATTAAGACATGTTCAATAAATGGTCTCAAAATATTTTCAACATTATTTTACTTATCAAACCTTATTTTCCATTTAATATTGCAGGTAAATTTATCATTAATAGCTATATTCCAGACTTGTTTATACCAGTCATCTATTTGATAATCACCTTTTATTTTCCAATTCCTTGCTATAATTAATCTTACTGCTGTTAATAAATTTGTCATCAATTCTTTAGTATTTTGTCCCACTTGTAATAATGCTAATCCAGGGTCTGCTTCAATGTTTAAATTCAATATTTTACTAATTCCTTGAAAACCACTTCCCAATACTCATTTATATATTTGCACTCACACCACATATGGAAATATGTACCCACTTTCCAGTTGCATATTCAACATACTTTGGAATATTCATTATTCATAGAATTCAATTTAACCAGAGTTAAGTTCCATTTCCAAACTAATTTATAAAAATTATCTTTAATTCTTATTGACATACATTTTTAAAATGCTCTTATCCCACATATTATTCCATTTTTCAGTACTAATATTTCTTTTTAAATCTATTTCCCAAGACTCTTTAAGGGGATTATATTGGTCCTTCCCTTCTAGTAACATGTTGTAAATTTTACCTGTCATTTGTCCCATCCACATATTATCTTGTTTTAGTTTCTGTAAAATTACGTCTTCAAATTTAGTATTTTCTCTACATTTACCATCTTTCTTCAATCAATCTCTAGTCCAATGAGCTAACTGAAGTATATTATAGCAAGTTATTTTACCGTGTCCCAGTATTGCTTGTAGCATTTCTTTACGCTTCATTTTCTCTATCTAGTCTTTCAACTTAATATCATGTTTACTCTTCAGTACATCCCTCAAACTCTCTGGGAATCTTTCTAACTTCATAATTGGATATAATGGCAAAACTGATGGGATAAATATGTCCCTGTTCCAAGTTTTGACCATATTCTTAAAAAAGGGATTTCGTATCTTTTTAATAATATTTTTATTATCTTGTTGAAAAAAGATATTGAATAAGGATCCCTCTACATCCTGATATTCTAATTTACACCATAGTATCTTATCTGGCTTCAGTATAATGTCTGGTATGTGCCTCATTTGATTTGCTATATAATAAAATATATTATATAGCTAAACCTTCTCTTCTCTGGTACATATACCATCCTTTTTAATTAATTGCAAAATTTATTAATCATGCTTTGCCATTCTTTCAAATATTTCTCTGTTAAAGTAATCTTCGGTAAAATCTTCATTTTAAATGCAGCTATTCTAACAAACCATGATAAATCAAACTTTCTAAATTCATTCATTTTCTCCTTCATATCAAAATTATCCTCTTTTAAACATTGCTTTTTTGTAATATAAACAACTAAATACTTAATAATTTTACAGTTTACTTGTAAACCTATTATTTCTCCAAATTCTGTTAAATGTATTTTAATCTGATCCAAAACCTTAATAGATCCTTTATTGTTGATAATGTATCATCTGCAAATAAGCTAATTTTAATTTTCAAATCCTATACCATTTATTGAATTATCATTTCTAATACTATTTGCTAGCAGTTCTATAAATAAAGCAAACAATACCAAAGAAATAAGGCAACCTTGTCTAGTACCTTGGCCTAAGAATATTTGGTATGTTATACTATCATTCACTATGACTACTGCTAAGTTTTCTGAGTATAATTGATTTATCATAGTTCAAAATCATGGAACAATCCCAATGACTCTATTAGTATCTTTATTGTTGGCCATTCCACACAGTCAAAAGCTTTGCAAATATTTAATGCTTTTACATTTCTAGTATCTAATGCTTTTAAATACTAACTTTTAAATTTTCGTATATATATGTATATATTCTCAATTATATTTAATATTCTTTAGTCAAATCTGCCATGTGCCTGCCTATTATAAAACCATTTTGATCCACATTGACATAATTACCAATAAAATTATTCATTCACTTTGCAAATATCGCTGTAATTTTTTTTGCATCTTGGTTAATCAAGGATATAGGCTTACAGGCTCTGGGATCAGCCCAATCTTTGTTGGGTTTTAGAATTAAAACTATTGAGAGGTATTTCCAAGATACTGGCATCTTTCCTCCTTCCTATATATTATTAAATACAGATTTTAATTTTGGAAACAACATCTTCTTAAAAGTTTTATAATACTCTGGACCTCAATCATCTATCCCAGGACTTTTAACTTGTTAATATCTTCTATCTCCTCCTCTCCAGAAAGTGCCAGTCTGCATGACTCCAAGTATCTTCTTCCCATTGCCTCTATACCCCTTATCTTAACCAATCCTTTTAAAGATTTTTAATTCTTTAACTCTTTAAATGCTCAATACTATCTTTCCTATTTATACTTCAAATATTCAAAATTCATCTAATAATCATATTTAGCTTATTCAGAGTTAGTACTCTATCTTATTTATAGATTCTTCTATCTTACTTATAAACTAATACTTATAATTTAATCTTATATACTAAACCTTATATAATAATTTCCCCAGACATGAAGTAGAGTGTAAATTGACTTCTACCTCCTAACTATAAAATAAAACACCTTTTCTTCAACTCATGAAATGGTCTAAATTGGAGAAAGACCCCACCCCTTCCCCTTGCCTCTCCTTTTTTTCCTTTTCATCCTGGAGAAGCTTTCAAACTGCCTCAAGATCCACTTCTCCATAGTCAGTAGCCAAGATTGAAGAAACTCCCTAACTGCTCCATTTCCTTCTTTTGAAGGACTTTCTTGATCTTGTCTTCTAGTTTGCTTATCTTTTCAGTTTCTTTCTTGCACTGCTCTTCATCTATAAGGCTCCATTCACGCGCCAATTTTAAACCTTGTTCCAGCGACTGCATTCTATACATTTTCCTTTATGCCAGACTCTCATATACTCTGGGTATACCCAGGTACATTTAATATTGTTCTTCAACAAAATAATCTTAAATCTTTTCAACAAACATGTCAATGAAATAGTCTGGAAACATAAATCTTGAAACACTTGAACAGGTGCATCCTTAAACTTTAGTTCACCCTAATTTTTTCTCAACTTTTTCATCAGATTTTCCTTCTTATAGAAGAATCTTAACAATACATCTCTCAGAATTAGTCTAACCTGGAGTTGAAGGCCATCATGATGTATTCTCTCTATATCGTCCTCTTCCCATTTTTCATTTGGCATCAGTTCTTTAAACCATACAAACACATCACTTCTAACTTGCTTTTCTTCCACGGATGGTCATTTTGGTATGATTCTTAATTGTAAATTCCTTTTACAATATATGTCCTACAAATCAATCACCTTTTTCTCCAACTCTTGTTATTTTTTCAGAATGGCAAATTCTATCCAATATATTAGCTTTAGCTAGCACCTCTGTTTCTTTGAATTTCTTCTCCATCACCATTTTTGTAAAAGCTTTCTGATCTTCAATTTTTATCTGATTAATATCATCTTTCAACTGCTCTCTCATCCAATTCAATTCCTGAGAATTATCTTATTTCCATTCTTTCATACTTAAGTCCAGAATCTTCTTAAAAGCTTTCAAGGTCTTTTCTTCAGCCATATTGCTTCCTGGGGGTAACCTCCAATTACTGTGGGCTTCTTTACAAGAGGTATTTATTGTACTCTCTTGATTCCTCCTAGAAGTTTTCTTATTATCCTCTAGGGCCTCTCCTGGATTTTCCAAGCATTTTTGATTATCTAGTTTAGATTGAAAAAGGTCAGGAATTTTTCTTGGTGGCATCATAATTCGCTACAGAGGCCTAGGGTAGCTTTGCAATTATGCTCTGTATCATTCAGAAAGACAAAGAGGAAAATGCTGGGGAAAAAGATAAAGAAGTGGCTTCTTTAGATGTCTCATGTACATTTTATGATGTAATTTTAAGTCTAGTATATATTATATATATATAATTTTAGATATAATTTTCTGGTTTGTGTCATGTGCTCAGATTTGATATCTTTCTCTCACTTCAGGAGAACAGTAGCCATGCAGCTACAGCTGAAAAATGCAGTTGGCATCCCCTTTTCTGTGGCAGAAAAAGTTGACTCCTTGTGGCCTTTTCTAAAAGGAATGGCTCAGCATGGAAACTTAGCCTGCAAGTCAGATATTCAGGTACGAATATGTATACTGTGTATTTTAGAGATGCACAGGTTAAGAGTATTTTCAGATGGAGCGTTGTGCATCTTTTTCTTCATAATGGATTTCCAGTGGTATGGAAACAGATGTAAGGAGCGATGGGAAAACATGAGAGTTCTATAGGTGGAAGACAATCCCCTCATCAAAATGGACCCCCCCGCCAGCAAATTCTATGAATGAAGCAGCGGGATGGGACAAGAAAGCCCTCATGTGGAAGCATCTTAGCAAGGAATGTCAGCTTTAGATGTTTTGAAGCGTTGTGTAATTCAACTAGTGAGCAGAAAATCAGAACTTGCAGTAATAGTTGTGGTGTTACATGCAAAACAAGGAGATTAAGCACTAAGAGAGAGGGCAGTGTGACTGCACAGGACACAATAGTGTAAGAGTGTACACCTTAAATGTGAAAAATGGGATCAAAAGGCCTGTTCAGTCATGATGTTAGCCGGTGGCCTTGGGCATGACATTGTTATCTCCTAGTCCAATAGATAAGACAGCTGAGAAAGTAGGTGATAAAAGAATTGCAAAACATTTTGCATGCAAAAAGTGCCTTAGAAATGTGAGATAGTTACTTTTTAAAATTGATGCATGTGTTCACTTATCAACATTTTTTAGTAAACACGAAGCCATTGGGCTTTAAATTAGAGCTATCTTTTGCAATTAAAGAGTGCCTGTTGTAGATCAAGATCACTATAATTCCTTGGCTTTCTCAAATCATTTTTTCATTTTAGTTTGCTAAAAAAGATAGCATTCCCAAACTACTGGCCAGGAAAAAAAAAAAAGGCCATGTCTTCACAGATAACCCTAAACCATAAAATAGGTAATTGCAAAACTAAATAAACTTGGATACGATAAAGCCTGCATTATTTTCAATGTAACTTTCAAGAGCTACTGTGATGAGACTAGAATGCTCTCCACTTTTGCTGATTGTGGTGGTTTACAATAGCTTGAAATGAAAGCTTTTCTGATAAAGGAGTTTTAAGTTGTAGTCTAACATTTCCACCTTATACTATGTATGCAGGTGGCAGCTAAAGCTTTAGAAGCTGGTGTGTTTGGTGCTTATTTCAATGTTGTCACCAACCTGAAAGATATAACAGATGAAGGTTTTAAGCAAGAGGTAAGAAATGTTGCTTATATTTAAGTGAACCTCAAGGTGAAGGGCCTCAGGGCTAATATAATGGCATGGTGCACCCCTTCCATCTTTTCTTCCTTAATAGTCTTTCTCGTATAAGCAAAAAGACAGAATAGTGGCTGTGAGTGGAAGATGCAACCTGGATTTCCCTTGGAATTCTGTGACTGAGCCAGGTTGATGGTGCCATAAAGGCTGAGCAGGGTGGTGCAATGTGATGTTCCGCAACAGCAGGGGTTGGACTCAATGGCCTTCATGGCCCCTTCCAACTCTACTCTTCTAAGATTCTTTACTGTTTCACCAGCTATTTTAATCTGCTGCTAAGCGCTGTGCCTATCCTTCTTATTCATAATTACCCCAAGATCTCCTTCCCAAAAAGGCAACTGAGTTGCTTGAGCCACCTGTGTCAACTTGTTCTCTGAAACACCTTAAAGTCTGTGCTATCTATCATGGTTGCTTCTCAAGGATGTGAACCTTTTGGCTGGCTTTGGTCTCCCAGGCTATCTAGTCTGACCCCCCGGCTCCAGCTGGCTGCAAATGAATATACATTTTTAGTGCATATTCAGCTATTGGACTGATAGAGATTTCAGGAGAAGAAAAATGCTTCCAGGTGCCGCTTGCCTGAGGCCAAGTCACACAGCCTGCCCCTCCTGTCTGCACAGACACGAGCCGTCCAAGGCTGAGCACAGGTGCTGCAGTCTGTGTGGAGAAAGGAGCAACTGCCCAGCACCCTGGCCTGACTTTCTGCTTGAGCCGTCTTGGTTCCGGCTCAGGACTAAAGCGTGCAATTTTAATTTTTCTTTTGTGTGCAGGTGCATGGGAAAATCTCCCATTTCTTGGAAGAAGCCAAGAAAAGTACAGCATTTGTGCTGGAGCAGCTGGAGAAGCGGACAATTTGAAACTATTGCTCATCTGACAACAGATCATTATATAAAAGGCATCTGTGCGCTGATGTACTATCAGTATTATGTCGCAGTGATCCTATATATGGTCATCCTATTTTTGCATTGTAATTATAATACTGGTCCTTTGGTGGAATGTAGTCACAACAGTCTTCTTTTGTGGGAGTTGTATTAGCAAGTATCAAATAAAGCTGTAAAGAACTGCTGTTCTGATGCTGTTCCATACCATGGGCTTTTTGTATTTATTTATTATACTTCTAAACCATCCGAAAGCTCATGGGCTGACTGGGCTATTCACAAATTTAAAAACATATAAAAATATATAATCACATTTAAATAAACTATGGAAAATAAAAACAATATAGCAAAAAATGAACAACCCACAGACTCTGTAATAAAATTAATATATGGTATAGCAGCAATAAAAACACAATCCAAACAAATCTTAGCTATTAAACTAAGCTGGAACTAAACTGGAAAATAAAAAGGTTTTCACCTGGTGCAAAAAATAGAACAATGATGGCACCAGGTGCTCCTCCTCAAGAAATACATTCCAAAGATAGCTGCTACTGAAAAGACCCTTCTCTTGGTTTCCACCTCTCTTACATCTTTGGGGGGGTGGGTCCCTTAGAAGCATCTCAAAAGATGATCTTAACGGTCAGGTAGGAACATATGGGGCCATGTGTTACTTTAGATAACTTGCCCCCAAGTTTTATGGCTTCAAATGTTAACACCGGCCCTTTGAATTGGGCCTGGACTTCATCTGGTGGCCAATGCAGTTGAGAGTACTGGCGTTATATGATCATGTGAGCCAGTCCCCGCTAGTAGCTGTGCTGCCCTGTTCTGACTCAATTGGAATTTCTGAACTGTTTTCAAAGACAGTCCCACACAGAGCACATTACAGTAATCCAGGCAAGAGCTTACCAGAACAAGGACAACTGTGGCCAGACTCTGCCTGTTTAGATAGGGTTGTAGTTTGTAAATCAGCCTAGGCTGATAAAAGGGGCTCCTAGTCACTGACTCCACTTGTGACGCAAGTGACAAATCTGCGACCAGGAGCACCCCCAATCTACAAAACTTGTCTTTTAGGGAGAGTGCGACCCTGTGCAGAACAGGCTGAACATTTCCCAAATGGGCAGACAATCAACCCACCAAGAGCACCTCCATCTTGTCTGGACTGAGTCTCAGCTGATTGGCCTTCATCCAGTCCATCACCGAATCCAGTCACTGGATCCACTTAAATGAAGAGTGCTTCTTTCATTACTAGTTTATGAGCAGTGATCTCATAAACTTCACTATGAATAGAATAAATTGTAAGTTAAATTAATCGATTTGGCACCCATGTTGCTTGTAGGAACAGCTAAACAGTGGCCCACATCTCACTTGCTTCTCCCACCTGGCATTTCATTGGGCCACTGCTTTCCCACAGTACACGGGACTGGCAAGGTGCCCCTTCTATCTGGGTAAGAGTGCTGCTGTCAAACGGGAAATGAAAGGCTAGGAAAGACAATGGAAAGGCTCATACTAGCAAGAGATCTAGTAACCCCAGATTGGGAAGGGAGGTTGGTGGACATGCAACATGACTTCCTCAAAAACAGGGCCTTCCAGATGAAGCTTGTGGAATTCTATGACAAGGTTTTGAGGTGGCTACATGGAGGGGACACGGTGGATGTGGTTTGCCTGGATTTCAGCAAGGCCTTTGACAAAGTGCCCCATGATATCCTGGTTGAGAAACTGAGGAGTTTTGGGATGGACTGATGAGTGCATCAGTCCAATGGGCATGATTGACAGAGCATTTGAGAGCTCTCTTTTCTGGCTGGAGAGCAGCATTAGTCAAAAGGATCTTGGGGTGCTGGTTGACTGCAGGCTAAACATGAGTCAGCGGTGTGACGGGGTGGTCAAGAGGGCGAATGCCACCCTTGGATGCCTAGCCAGAACAGCGGCTTCTAGATTTAAAGAGGAGCTGCTGCTACTCTATATGACTCTGGTGTAACCACATCTGGAGTATGGTGCTCCATTCCCTCTTCATAAGAGGGATACAGCCAGGTTGGAATTGGTGCAGCCACAAGGATGGTGGCTGGTTTGCAGGGGAAGCTATATGAGGAGAAACTGGGGGAATTGGGTCTTTTCAGCCTTGAGAAGAGGCGCCTCAGAGGGGATCTGTTAGCAACATATAGGTCTGTGAGGGGGTGTCATGCTGAGGTGGGTTGTGACCTTTTTTCCCCTGTGGATGAGGGCAGGATGTATTCCAATGGAGCAAAGCTCAGGGAACCAAGATTCAAGGTGAATGCCAGGAAGCATTTCCTGATGGTTAGGACCCCCTAGAACCCACCTTGGGGAGAACACAGAAGCCATAAAACTAGTGGTCTGAGGGTCCCAGCTGATGTTTTAGTTCTGGTGCATGCAAGCCAGCATATGGCTGAAATGTTTTTGGCATTAGTTCTTTATATTTGTTTAGCATGCTTGTAATTTAATCTATTTATATTTGCAAATCTCTGCTTATATAAATAAAACTGATCGTTTAGAGTTATGTAACTCTCACCAGTTTGTTTATACAAGTTCTTTTATTTTAAAAATTTTCTCAGTTGGAATTACTGTCCTGTTGATGCAACCTTAGGAGCATAAGCAGAATTCCCCAAGCACTCGATTTTTTATTTTTTAAATCCCTCGATTCCATCCTTGCACAAGACTATAGAGCTCATCTCTCATTTAAACTTTCTGTATGCTATCTCTTTTAAACTGATGAACAGGAACAACCCTTCCCAAAATGGTGCCCTCCAGATGTTTTGAATTACAATTTCGGACCATTGGCCATTCTGGTTAGGGCAGATGGGAGCTGAAAAACAAACATCTGGAGAGCTACAATTATGCCGATTTTCTTTGCATTTGGAAAATGTGATTAACTAAGCTGTTTCAGATATCCCATGCATTTAAAGAAACATTTTTCTGTCTGTTGAGTGCCACCAGGGTGACTTCCAAAGTCCTGCAACAATTATTCTTCTCTTGGTGCTTCTAGATGAAGGGGCCCTAGAATTAACAATCCAAAGGCTTTTTGCATCAATTTCATTTTATCTTCTTTAGTGCATAATCTTAGAGCCTCTCAACATCATCTGCAAGCACATTATGGGGCCCTGTGACTTGCTGGAATTCTGAAGATCAAGTTCACTCTGCCCCTGATTTGACATGGAAAAAATCACAGCAGTTTCTTCTTTGAGGTCATAAATTGAGAATGAAAAGATGCATGCCATTTAATGTGGATGGAATGCTGGTGCAAGATATGGCTGTGTCAGAGTTCTTCACCGCCACACCCTGCTCCATACACTGCATGCATGTAGGACTCCATGCTTGGAGGCTCACCTGTGTTGAGGGTGGGGGACATTGGATTACATCCTTAACAGATATTGAGTTTAAAAATGATGGAAGAAATGGTGGGAAAACACAGGAAGGTGAAAACAGAAGATGTCATCTGGTCATCACGACATTCTGGCAATATGATAACACAATGAAGACATGTCTGAAGCACCCTGTATTGTGCTGACTCCTTCTGCAGAAAGACCATTGAAGCTGACCTGAAAACATTATCCAGTAAAGCATTGGTCCCCAACCATTTTGGCAACAGGGGCCAGTTTTGTGGAACACAATTTTTCCATGGACCGGGGTGCAGGGATGGTTTTGGGATGATTCAAGCACATTACAGTGGTGCCTCATACTTCGAACTTAATTTGTCACAGGAGGCCAGTTGAACTCTGAATCGTTTGAAGTCCAAAGCTATGTTCTCCATTAGAAATAATGGAAAGTGAATTAATTCATTCCCAGATCCTGAACAATACCCATCTCAATAAACTTAAACCATAAATACTCATAATTACAGATAAAAATAACACAATTAAATGGCAAATTTATTAAAACTTGAAAACAATATGTAAATATGTACAGTACTGTATAATAAAATGAAAATTGCATTTACTGTCCAATTTTTTTTTTTTTTTTTTTTAGTGAGGAGTGGTAAAGCGGAAAAGGATTGAGAAGGCAGTGAGAATGAGTGGAAAGGTGGGCAGTTAAAAGGCACTGAAAAGGATCGAGGAGGCAGTGAGAAGAATTGGGAAGACAGGCAACTAAAAGGCACTCAGAACTATCGAAAAGGGCACTCACCTAAAAGGCACTGAGAACAATCAAGAAGGCACTCAAAAGAATTGAAAAGGCATGCAGTGAAATGGCACAGATGCAACAAGAGACGAGAGACTACTTGGGCGCACAACTGATAACATTTATGCAGCAACCACATTTTTTTCTCTGTGCATGTGGTTTGAACTTAGAAGCATTGTTTGAACTTTGAAGACATTTTAAATTTAACGTTTGAACTCTGAATCTTGCCTGCTGCTCACCTCCTGCTGTGCAGCCCAGTTCCTAACAGGCCATGGACTGGTACCAGTCCACAGCCTGGACTTGGGGACCCCCGTGGTAAAGGATGCATGGTTGTATATCCTTTGTAGCTCTATATTAGGTAAGTATAATGAACTAGATCAGAGGAATTTTCTTTTGATGCAGATGATCACAAACTTCGTAGTTACACAGGGATGGAATTTATTAGGGTCAATGAATGATTTAACCTTGCAGGTCTGCTAAGAGGAAGAAGGCAAGTCTATGTGCCTGTATAAACTCTACCTTCATTTTGCTCTCTATCAGGAATGCCTGGTAAGATCCTGCTTCAGCAGCCTTACCCAACTGCTCCTCGGTCATACCCTAAACCAAGCATATAGCCATCCCCAACACCAGGTTACGCTGGTCAGACACATGCACCCTGTGATTTCCTGGGCCACATGGGCCTCCTTTTCATACAGCACCTCACTATGGACATCATATAACACCTGAAATATTCCCTGGGAAATCTGGATGCAACCACTACCACCTGGTTGCTATCCTTCTGGAAGCCATTATGAGCATCACAAAAAGCACAGGCATCATAAACACAAGTCATCATGGTAATAAGGTATGGAATAATTTCACTATTGTTCCAGCAAGTCAAGTTGTAAAAGAAGCTGCATCTTCTGCATCTTTGTAATTCTACTGATATGGGTAGGGCTGGGTTCTTAAAAAAAGGATAGGTCATTTTTCTTGTGATCTTTAAAGTGTTAAGTCAGTGCAAACAGAAATGGATTCTTCAGTTTCCTTTTCTGCATAGTGCCTCATTCATTACTTAAAATATTGACTGCAGAAACAGTAACAACCAGCAGGTAGAGACAAAACTGGAGAGGTGAAATCAAAAAGTGGGTTGAAAGCCATATGTGTATCAGAAACCACACACCAGCTGTCTTATTATACTTAAACTTATTTCTTTTTCAGCATATCCAGCAGCAGCTCAGATTCAGATGGAAGATGAGCATGAATACAGCTCTCCAACACATGAAGTTTCACTTAGAACTCTTCTGAAAGTCCTCTATATGTCTGTTGAGCAGTTGTCTACTTCTTATTCACATGTGCCATTAATTATGCAATATTTTTGTTCAATTCCTTCCAGCAAGTTTTTCTTAGATTTGCCAGGTTTGTATTGCCATGTTGACATTTTCAAATGCTTTGCCATTTTCTGTTAGGCATTCTTTTTATTCTTTAAATCAAGGATGGGCTCTTGAAATATTTTGGTCTATTAACTCCCATTATACTTCACCATTATAACTGGCTATGCTGTCTAGGACTGGTGGCAAAAACTTCTGGAGGGCCTCACATTGCCCATCTTCATTTTAAATAGCATTGATAATTTAGAAGTCCGCTCTTACAAAGCCCAAAGAGATTAGAGAACTTTGAATTTCATGGGGGTAAAATTAATTTGCACTTCTAAAACTTGCACCTCATAAATATTCCAATACACTTTTGCCTTTGATTTAATTGCTGTACCTAGGAGCTAACATATATACTGAAAACCTTCCTTAACCTGCTGGGTTTTAACTTGAAATTATACTGCAAATAATAAAAGACACTATATTTAACAGAGTGTGGAAGAATTTATTTACCAAGAGTGCAATTTTGGCTCAACTAAGGATGTTATTCCAGAAATATCAATCCCAAGAATACATTAAAATTACAAGTTCAGTACTCTTTAGTCAACATGACTTTGCATCCTGCTGACTTCAGGGGAAAGGTGCAAGAGAAATGCAGGAGAAAGGAAAACCACAGTTAAAAGCAGGAAAGGTAACATACTTTCCACAGGAAGGTTGGATACATAAGAATGGCACTGTCTTGTAGGCTGGGAACATCCCAGAAGGGAAATGGCTACCTATAGAACTGTTCAAACCCTAGTCAAGATCAACAGTGTTGCTTCTTGTTACTGAGCAAAGGGAAATAAGAGCCTGAGGTGGCACTGGGGTGCCAACTTACTCTTCTTCTCTTAACCGGATCGTTGGCAAACAACAGGGAAATAAGATGGCGCTGTGGCACAGAGCTTCATGCTCTGGCAGAAGATGCCAGAAGGCAACCCAATATGATAATCACGATACAGGCATCATGGACGAGTGGTTGAAATGGATTGTGTGGCAGCTGGAGATGATCGTTGTTTGTGCTGAATATGAATGCTTTGTTGTTGCTCATTTTAGTACCTACAATATCACAGTACAAACATATTTTGAGGCACACCAAGTTATACTTCGTAGCTCTGGATCCTTCCTCCATCTTGATTTCAGTTAACTAGTTGATTTTAGCACCATAAACATGAGTTTAATCATGAAATATAAAATAAGGCTGCAATTTTTGGCTATAAAATAAATCCCCTGCAGAGTTGTGCTAGCTGCCCTTGGGCAGCTCGCATTTGTTAAAAACCATATAACAATTCAAGAACACTAATATCTTTGGTGTCTTCCCTGCAACTACCTTTGGTACAAATTATCTTTGGTACTTCCCTGTCACTAACAAATCCACTTAATGAATTTATCAAAGAAACCAGGCTGGGAGAGGCTGGTATAGTCTTTCGCCTGGAAAATGGCTGACTGATCTCCTAGGGCAATCTTGTGCAAGACATCCATGTCTAGATCACTGCCTAAGGCTACCACTGTGGACATCACATTCTGCTTTTTCATGGCGTCAATAGCCTCAGCCAGGTTTCTGCTGCCTGTAATACCATCTGTGATGAACACAAAGGAAAGCTCAGCATTGCGCCGGGCTGCCCTCTGCCCGTCACTTTGTTTGGTTACAAGATTGTTCACGGCATAGATGATGGCAGATCCAATGTTAGAAGAGGAGTCCAAGTACTTGATCTGAGCTAAAGAATCTGAGATGTAGGTTAGATTGTGTGTCAGTGGGAAAACGACCACATGCTCATTTTCACTTCCGTACTGCAGGAGGGCGATACGTGCATTCATGTTATCGCCATCACTTCTGGCTAGCGAGAGCGACCGGGCCACGTCTTCCACAAAATGGTGGGCCTTCTGGAAGTTTTGCTCACCAATTCTTTCAGAACCATCCAGGAGGAAGACAATGTCAACTGGGCGCTGTATACACTGGGCAACAGCAAGCTCTACAAGTAAAAACAAAAATAGACAAGTCAGGACGGTAGGACACAACTCTAGATGAGGGATTTTTTGTGTGGGAAGGAGACTGTAAGGTTTTGACAGGCTGCATTCATTTTGCGACCCAGGAAATATATTTCCTGGCACTTTCAATAGCATCTGTGAAGGGCACCCATTTTTCAAACATCGTTTTTAAAATGTACATACTTGGATTTGTATGACATGCACACAGCTTTCTAGCAACTATATTTAGGGTTCAAAAAAGCAGATTGCATATCCAAGTAAGTATCCATTTGAAGTTGGCATCTATTTGCTACCTGTCCATATATCAAAGGTGTAAGGTCCTGAAGCCATTGCATTATAGGAGGTAAGTGTATATTGTGCAATATCAGTCTTTTAGCTGGCACAGAGAACCCATTTCCCCTTTGATCTGTTAAATTCCATGAAACAGGAAATAACTTTTAAAGGGCATGTATATCAGTGAATATTAATGAGTATTTCAGTACGACATCTATCTGTGTAATAATCCCTTCCCAAAAGTAGCAACTATTGGACATTGCTAAAACATATTTTAAGCAGTATTGCACCACAAGTAGTTAAATGAATCAGGCAACCCCTTACATGAAAGAGACATTGTGGTGTCCAACAGACATGAACAAAAAATCTTGCAGAAAAGGACACAGCCCAAGATCCATATAGTGCAACAGCTGGATGCCAAACAGGTAGACAGGCATGTTGTGGGGGTGCCCAAAGCAGTTTCTCAAATTCCAGATTTGAAGATTTGCAGTCCCAAGCTTAAGGATTATGTAACTAGCTAGTTATAGGAATCTAAAAGGTAATCCAACATTTGACAATACTGTAATTAGCAATTACAACGTATGTTTTAAAATGAAATAGGGAAGGTATGATTAAGAAGAGATCTTAGCTAAATTTGCATATTTTCTCTCTAATTAACTTTAGAAAAAATAATGCCTCTTGGTGTCAGCAGGACTTTTTCTTTAATGGAAATTTCCCTGTTTGTGTGTATTTACTTTTCAAAATCACATACGTCTATCTCAAAACTCCTCAATTTCTCAACCGGAATCTCATGGGACACTTTGTTAAAGGCCTTGCTGAAATCCAGGTAAACCACATCCACCACAGGACTTCCGGTATGGCGTCGGAGCACTACAGACTTGATTAACGAATCTCCGTTATCACGCTGGTAACTGCCTGGTGGTGGGCCGTGGGGGCTCAATCTAAGCCCTGTCAGGGCTAAGATAGATTGCTTGGCAAATCTCCTAGATGATGTGGAATGGCAATTCCATATTCACTGGGAGGAAATCAAGCTTTTCTCAGCCGGGTAGCACAGGTGGGAGGAAGTCCTCTACAAGCTCTCGACACATCGGGTTTTTTTAGTTTAGTTTTAGCTATTATAAGCGCATCAGATTTATTGGGAATTATTTTTGTTTCTTTCTTTTTCTTTTTTGTGATGATACCCATGGAATAAACTGCATTCCTTGTTAATTGGTACAAAGGAAAAAGAAAAACCCTTCGGATGGAGAAGGAAAGGAATCTCCCCCCCCCCCCCCCCCCCGGAGTTGAAAAGTGGCGAATTACATAAGAGAGAGACAGAGCTCTTTGTAAGTAAGGAAAAGATTTATCTTCCTTAATCTCTCCAACGGCAAAAAATTAAAATAAATATTTTACTGTGGAATTGAATGATAGAAGGATTCTTCTTGTATGTGTCTACATTGGACTACTGCCAAGAACTAACGGCCATCTTTCTCTTTGTTCCTGGGACCTCTGGACACCTGCCAAACCTTGGTAATTACTGCTACTATGGAAGAAATACAGAAGACACTCTTGGAAAGACAGACTTCTTTAATAGCTGTGCAACTATCTCAGCAGGCGATAATAATAAAACAGAAGATTGTTTTAGAGCGACTTGATGGTATTTTCATTGAACAAAAAAGTGGCTTTGATAAATTAGACACTTCTGTTAATCAGGCTTTGGGCAAGCGATTTGTACCTGAACAGAATATGCAAAATATCCAGCAAGCAGAAGGAAAATCTGAAACTGGAAAGACAACAAGCGTAATGGGAAAATTAACAGAACTAGTGAACTCGATAACTAAATCTTCATGGGATCTGCATGTTATGCTGGAGAAGGAGAAGATAGCTTGGTTACAACTCAAGACACATGATTTATTGCAGACACCACGACATCTTAATGTAATACAATCAGTGAATTTAATAAGCAAGCTTTCATGGGATCTGCATGTTATGTTAGAGAAGGAGAAATTAGCTAATCACTTAAGAGGGGTATTGTTTATGTGGCTGCAATTGAAGACTCCATTACAGATATTACGATGTTTTAATGAAAAAACCCCAGAAAGGTCTGGTAGAGGGGTAAAGAAAAAGAAAAAATAAATATGGCAGAGGTACAAAGGGAAGATAAGGGAACTTTCTTTCTTTTTATTCCAAAAAGGGGTGATTCATATAGGTTGGTATGCTCACATGTGACACAGGAAGGCTAAGCTATTATTGCTAGTGAAACATTAGTAACTTAGCTTAATGAAATTCTGTCTAAAAGGTATTATTGTTAAATGGATATTTCTGACTGTATCTGTAACTGAAAATAAGAGAACTTATTATTTAAAAAATAATTTAAAATGATTTAAATGGGTTGGCAAGTTTTTACGTGATGTGGGAAGGTTAAGCTATTGCTGTTGGTGATATATGTTAAAGACTGTAAACAGCTGGGTTTTTATATGGAGTTAACCATATTTGATTAAATGGTGTTTAAGTTAGATGAAACATTACCAATTTAGCTTAAAGAAAATTGTTTTAAAAGATATTATAAGTATTAGTTACCACCAAGTAGAGTAGTTAAGATAATTGTAGAGATGTTAAATGGATATTTTTGATGTTACTTGTAATTGTGGTAGTGAGGAACTTATTTATTATTAGAAAATTGAACAGATCTTGAATTGTCCAGAAATGTTTAGATCAAACTTTTCACTGAAGAAGAAAGAAGATATTGCAATCTTATTTAACTTGGAGATGCTTCCCTTTGACATTGGTCAAGAGAAACAGGATTTTGCAAGAAATGATGAGACTGATTTCACTGATGAAGAAGAGGAAGATAGTGACTTCTATCAAATCTGGAATTACATTTTTTTTTGGCTGGACAAACGGGACTTGGTTCTGATCTAAAGATGTTTTCAAGTTACTATAAATAGATTTTAGTATGATCATAGAATGTTAAATGATATGTAGTAGGGGGTTGACCCAGTAAATCTGGTGTGTGCGATGATTGAAGTTTGTAGTATTAGTTTTAAAATCTTAATAAAATTTCTTAAAAAAAACACACACACACACATCCACCACATTCCCTCCATCTAGCCACCTCGAAAGCTTGTCATAGAATTCCACAAGTTTTGCCTGGCAGGACCTGTAATTGCGGAAGCCATGATGTGTGGCCACCAGCCTCCCTTCCCTATCCAGCATCACTAGATCTCTCACTATTATGAGCCTTTCCATTGTTTTTCCTACAATGGACGTAAGGCTAACTGGTCTGTAATTCCCCATGGCATTTCTACTGCCCTTTTAGAAAATTGGGACCACTGATGCCACCCTCCATTCCTCTGGAACTTCACCTGTTCTCTACGAGGCCTCAAAAATGGAGGCCAGAAGGCATGAGAGAACCCCTGCCAACTCTTGAAGTACTCGTGTGTAACTCATCAGGGCCCAGTGCCTTTGTAACATTCAGTGCCCTGAGGAGCCCTTGACTTCTAGGGGGATGACTCTAATCTGTGCCCCTAAGTTCCCGGCCTCATCTAAGCTCCCATGCGGATCTCCCCCATCCTGCTTTGGAGAGAACACAGAAGCAAAATAGTCATTTAGCATCTGTGTCTGTTCCCTTGTATGTCACTGGATCCCCTTCCTTCTTATTTAGTGGTCCCGCTACCTGTCTCCCCTTACTCTTGCGTTTCACATGCTGATAGAAGCCCTTTTTGTTGCTCTTGATATTCTCTGCAAGTCTCAGCTCATAATCAGCTTTAGCCTTGCGAAGAATCCTTCTGCAATGGGCCTCTCCCCCGCCCCAGGTATATAATTTTTGTCTATTTGCCCCAGTACCCATTTCCCACTGAGGTTCCCCTTGTGTCTAAATCTCTCTAACCACCTCCTTTCACATCCATGCTGGCACTTTCCTCTGCCTCCCCGCCTTACTAAGTAGAGGTATTGTCAAGGCTTGCACCTCCAAAACCTCCCTTTTGAGTGCCATCCACCCCTCCTCAACTCCCTTGCCTTCCAGTAACCTATCCCAGAAGACTTTCCCCAGTCTGGCCTTCAGTTGGACAAAGTTGGCCCTTGTGAAGTCCCAGCTTCTAGTGCTCAACCTGCTGCACGTCCCCATCCCTCTGATCTCAAGCAAAGGATGGAGTGATCACTCGTATCCAGAGCTCCCCTAATCTGTACTTCATATATCAGCTCCTCCCTGTTGGTCAAGACCAAGTCAAGGTTGTTTCCCCCCTCGTTGCCTCTCAGACCCTCTGCATGAAAAACCATCCCTCTATAATGTCTAGGGAGCAATGTGACCTGGCTGTCACCGCTGAATGAGTCTCCCAACTAATATCCAGGAGACTGAAATCTCCCATAATTACTGTGTCCCTCCCCTGAGATATCCTTAGAATCTAATCTTTCAGGACATCATCCAGGGCCTCCAGGGGCTCAAGATGACCTGGAGGGTGATAACATACCTCCACTGCCAGTCCCTCCCCCTGTCAAAACCCCTTAGTTTCACCCAGACTGCCTCCACCAGATCCCCATCTGTGCTGCATTCTCTCTCACTGCAGCCTGTCCCTTCCTTGTCATATAAAGCTACGCCCCCACCCCTCTTTCCCTTGCTGTCCTTTCTAAACAGGTGATACCCCTCTGTTGCATTGCAGTCTTGCCTTTCATCCCACCAAGTTTCTGTGATCCCCACCAGGTCATACCGTCCTATACCCAGGAGAAATTCAAGCTCTTCCTGCTTATTACCCATGCTCCTACCATTGGTGTACATGCACCTCGACTCCTTGCCACAGCTTCCTTTTTTTGGGATCCCCAGCCTCCTCCTTCCTCCCATCTGCCCTGATACCGGTCCCCTCGTCGTAGGAGTCCTGTCCGCCCCTGAAGTACCTCTAAAACTCTGGTCCCAGAGCCCTGACCCTCTCCCCTCACTTGTCCAATCAAACTTGTCCAATCAGGACAAGTTTCTGGGGGGCCTGAAACACCCCCCCCCCAGCTCAGTTTAAAGTCTTCCAGACAAAGCTTGCTAGAGCATTTCCAAAGGACCTTTTCCCTATCCTTGTGAGGTGCAACCTGTCCCTTGCCAGAAGTCCATTGGCAAGAAACCAGGTGTTGTGGTTGAGGAACCTGAAGCATTCCTTCTGGTACCACACCCCAAGCCAGTCGTTCACCTTGGCAACCCTCCTTTCCCTGGCTGGCCCAAATCCCTGAACCAGTAAGATAGATGAGAAGGCCACTTGGGCCTTTAGGTCCCTGAGTTTCTTCCCTAAAGCGTCAAAGTCCCTGGTCATCCTGACCACACCCTAACTGGCTATGTCATTTGTCCCCACATGGATCATCAGAAGTGGCTGGTGACCCCTAGAGCGAACAAGATGCTCCACTCTATCTATTCCCTGGCCCTCGCCTCTCTTGCAGCAGCCTCCTGGCCGCATGTGGTCCCAGGCTGGGGGTCCTGCTGGTCCCCCAAGGCCTCATCAGCCCCAGCCTCCCCAAGCAGAGAGAACCTGTTTCTCAGCTCCAGATTGGCGCCAGGAGAAGGAGGAGGCCATGCCGTGGGTGACATGCCTCCCTGTCTCCCTGGCTGTTCCTCACGGGTCCCCTCCCTCGACCCTCTGTCTGGAGGGGGGCTGCTCCCGGGGGGCCTGGAGAGCTCTCTCAGCCCTCAGACCCCCTCACCTCCTCCTCTGGGAGGGTCACCAGCTTGCACTGAGGGCAAGTGTATCCCTGCCTCTCGTGAGGGAGAAGGGCGAACATGTCGCAGCTGTCACAGTGGATAGTAACACCTGTGATTCCCGCCAAGGCCATCTCCTAGCCTGACACTGGGAACCCCTCAGAGACCCTACCTTGTTCCCCCACCTTGTCTGTCCTGCACTACTCCTCACTCGCCTAGTTCTCCCAGACAAAACCCACACACAAACAAGGACAAAACAAAAATTTAATTAAAAAAAGAATTTAAAAAAGAATAAAGAGATAGATAAAGATAAAGCCTTGCCCCCAGGGAAGGGAGTCCCCAGGCTGCCCAGGCCACAGCTAAGGAATGCAGACAAGGGACGATGCCTTATAAGCCTCTCAGGCTGGTGTCCCCGCCCCTCTGCTTCCTCCTGGCCTCTCTGGCCTCACCTCCCTTGCTCTCCACTGCTCCTGCCCCCCACTCCTCTGCCCAGCTCCTACCTTGTCCTCACCAGTCCCCTGGCCACCCTCAGCACTCCCCCAGCCTCTGCCTCTGCTGCTCTACCAAGAGGCAAGAGCCAAAAGGGCTTGCAGTGGCTGAGCACAGCCTTATAAGCTTCTCCAATCTTAATCTTACTGTTAAGATTGCATGGAGTTAGGCCTTAGACCAGAGGTGGACAAACTGGAGAGACTATCCCTTGGGGAAGAGTTTCAAAGAAAGTTAACTCAGGGGAAAAGTGATAAGGGAATTTACATATGAATTGAGAGTTTACTTACCTATAGATAAATTAATGTCTGAAAAGGTCCACACCTTCAGAATATTCAACAACTTTCTTGCCCCTGAGTGATATTTTGATGATGGCCAATATCTGCTTAACAGTAGAATGCCAACAGGGCATTTAAGCAGGGTTCCCAACAGCCAGGCTCTGGTTCCCCACCTAGCGTACCTCCAGGGCCACCCTCCTGACCCAACTCTATCACGCTGACTAAGGACGCCATCTAGGCTGCAGTTGTCTCCAGTCCAACTCAGAGCCTGCTTTTGGGTCCTGGAGGCAAACACTGCAGCAGAGTGGGGAGAGGAGTCAAAAAAGAGACTTTGGGCAAGAGACTCAAGGAACTGCCAAATTCAGGTGGGCTTTTCTTTGCTCTGGCTGGTCGGCAGACGTGGGTCAACCAGGGAGAAGAGGGTTGTGGAAACAAATGACTGGCTGTGAGTAATGCTTTAGATTTGTCAAGCACAACAACTGGTTCCTTGCCAAGGGAGTTCTGGTGAAAGACGAGGTGCACCTCACTGGGATGGGGGAAAGGACCATCAGGAATGCCCTAAAACAACGATACATAGTTGCTGGGAAAATTCATTCCCTACCTAATCAATCCAGCAAATTCATTAACTATAAGGACTGCAGTTCACCCAAGAGAGAACAGAATTCTGACTGCTGTGGCAGAGGGTCTTGGTGTTGCCAGCAAGAGAGACGTGTGGCTGCTGCATCGCCACCAGGTGCTGTATTTTTAGGGAGTGTCTTGCTTTTCTGCTTCCTTAACACAGGTACCAGGTAGTTTCTCATGTATGCTTTCTTATAGGAAGCACATCCAGACACAGATGCTGTTCATGATTTTCAAAGGCATACACATTCAGATGCGTGTTTGTCATGTCTCCTCACTCTAGACAGCCTAATAGGCTATGGGGTGCTATATAAATGCAATAAATAAAATAACAAGCCATCCTGTAAGCGTTTGTAAGCTGTCCTGGATGTTTTTTTTCATACAGGACGGGATAGAAGTATTTTAAATGAATGAATGAATGAATGAATGAATGAATAAATAAATAAATAAATAAATAAAATATTTTAAGCCCTTTCCTTCCTTGTGTAAGAATTTGTGTATCCAGATGCTGATAATTTCTTACTTTTCAAAGTAAACCAGATAGAATAAGACAGAAGATGATTTGGGAATAACTGATATCTGTGGACTAGAATATCCAAGAAACTGAATATGCCACATTATGTCAACCTCTTTAATGGATATGCTGGACTGATCATAGGGAACATTATCATTAAAGTTCTACACATGTGGTCTTTTGACACTGTTTTTGACACCAGAGCCATGTGGGAAAATTCCAGCGAAGGGCAGGCACATTTGTCTCTTTACATCAAAGCTTTAATCGGAATACTATTTCATTCATGTATATTATACAATTCAGGGTATGGGATACACTGCCAGCTCTGTCTTTTATATGACTACAGCATTCTGTCCAATATAAATGATATACAACATATGTGCTCAAAGCTTAGAGTGGAGTCACACAAGCAGGTCCATTTTTTGCTAGTGTGGGAAGAAGCCTTTTTAAAAGTCTTCCCTAAGATTCCAGTCTTATGGGTGCGTCCATGTATATTCAGAGCTCAAGGCTACATAGTCCTGCAAACCTCAGAAATCATAAATACAGAATCTGTATTGGCATGTACTCTGAGTTGGTCTAGGCACAAGACCTGCGCCAGTGATATGGACAGACACCTTAAAGCTTAAAGGAAAGGAAGGTCTTTTTGTAGGGTAAAATTGGTGTGACTTCTGTCTTACTGTACTCCTCTGTTTATCTCCATGTAGCTGAAACTGAAGAAGGGAAACCTGCACAAGGCTGGACCTCGGTTTGCTGTGCTAGAATCAGACAGCCAATATGGAATCTTGCAGTTACAAATGGCAAGGACCAGGTGAAACCCAGTTGCCTGAGTGGATCCTTTGCCGACCATCTAGTTCTTACTGCTTCTTATCATTTGTTTACTAAAAATAATAAAACAAATCAATGCTTGGAGAAAATGTCAATATTTTTAGAAGCACCCTGACTCTTTTTCACTGGTCCAGGCCTAACAATGATGAAACAAGATGAAAATCCTAATACTGGATTGGTTAAGTGTCTAAGGCCAAGATTTTTAAAAATGTAGGCTGATGGGTGTGCAACTGCCCCAGCCTCCACAGCAGAAGTATTACAAATCTGATATTTCTTTGTAGAGAATGGTTTAACATCCCCATACCTCCTCTGTTACATCACATACATCTGCAAATATAATATTACACAGAAGCATAGCTTAATTCTCTTGCTAGCATTGTACAGCATATCTAGATCTGATTGTAAACTCTCGATGGATTTTATATAGATCTCAGCTCACAAAAAGTTGGCCGAACATGGAAATAATGATCACAAGGAGAAAAATGTTCCTTTTGCATTAAATATTTTACTCTTTCTCTATAACTGTCCACTTGCTGGGTTATTGGCTTCCATCAACAATTTCCCCCTGGTTCTATGGATATTACTATCTAGGTTAGAAAACAAAAATGTACAAAATTTGAAAATCCCCATGTATGAAACAAACAAAACAGAAGAACAAGACCAAACACAGAGAGTACAAGTCTTAGCGAAGCGAGGCCCTTGCACTAGAGGTGGGCAATTGATTTGGGAAGCTAGAGTCAAAGGCTTATTTTTAAGGGAAGCAAAAGCAGGGGGACTTATGGTGAAGACACACAGAAAATAAATTATTTGGGCAGGGCTTCCCTGAAAAAAAAAAAGAAAAGCCTTTGGAATGTATGGATTATGTGTTTAAAACACTTCCATTTGGGTCCTTTACCTTTAGAATTGAAGAAAGTAAACATTTCTTGGGGATTGTTGTTTCCATGCATTAGCTAGAAAAGCTATTGCAATTAAAAAGACAGACAAAGAGATCAATTTATAGCTAGTCCATAGCTAAATGAACACACATAGCTAACAATATATTAATAAAAGCTAATTTCTGCCAAACACATATGCTGGCAATGCTCTCAATTCAGGACAGAAACAGACTACAGCAGAGCACCCAGACATGTTTCCTGTGGCAACGGTAACTGCGGAGAAACAGTCACCTCTAAGTATGTGCCAAGGAGTTTCTTAGCTTATGGGATGATGAAAGACTAGAACTGCCATGCAGTTAGAGCCAGCATGTGATAGGCTTTTACATGCTATCATATGGCTGTCGTCTACACTTTTCCAGAAAAAACAAGGATAGTGTATTCTCCCTTAGATTTCTTTCGACAACCTTGGGACCACTGACAAGACATATTAGGGTTTGGGCTCTTAAACAGTTGGAGTGCACTAGGTTGGGGAAGATGTGCAATTTCATCAGCTCAGCCTGATGTCTAGGGAAGGGACTTGGGCAGCTCTAGTATTAACATTCAGTGCCTGTGTTCTCTGGAAGCATACTGGCTAGGATTCTCCTCTGCCAAGGGCCACTGCATCGGCTTGGAAGCAAAGCTGAGTATAAGCCTCAGGAGCCCTTGAGGCAGACATTTCAGGATTTTCCTAATCTAGAAGCTTCTTTGAGAGCAGCCTCCTAGCACTGATGAGCGTTCCAGTAAGATTTCTACAACTAAAGTGACTGTTCTGACAAGCTATATGCTTTGCAGGCAGGAGCAAGTCTTATTTTCAGCAGCAGTAGCACGGTTTCAGCAAAGGGCTATTACAGTCTCTGGATCACCCACAATCTCACTGTGCACCATTTTAAAGGTATCAATGAACAAGTCCATCCACTCCTGCCGCTCCTGTCCAGTGGCAAACTTGGCTTTTTCGGCAGTATAGGCCAAGGTGGCCACCAGCTGGGTGTACATGTTGGAGTCCTGGATCTCCCTCGTGGAGTTCAGGAACTGGGCGATCATAGGTTTGGTGCTGGGAAAAGTTATCTTGACTCCCTCTTCCATAGGGCGGAAAATAACTGGGTTTTCGATCCCAGGGTTCCTCCCATCTGCAAGTGAGTGCCAAAAGAATATTTTCAGGGCTTTCTGGTATGGATCTCTTATTTTGATTCAGTTTGGTTTTGTATGAAGCAGGTGTTGGATTGGCAGCATTTGATTTTAGAAATGGTGGTTCCCTGGATGAAGGTAGGGCAAGCCCTGCTAGCATATAGATTTATCCTGGCAGAAGCCACATTTGCTGTCTTTCCAGGCATCAATCCTTATTGCCAAAAGGAAAACAAAAACCAAAAAGTTCACTGATGTGGCAACCTTGTGTCTGAGCTATAGCAATTCAAACTATAGATGGGGGCTCACATGATGGAAGGCTGCTCTGTACAAGGTAAATTTCCTTTATATACAAAATTAGTATGCCAGAGAAAGAGTGAGCCCCTGGCATGCTAGTTCTCAATGAAGAAAGCCTTTCTACATACATAGATAGGCTTTGATCATGTGAAGCTTAGGATTCTTAGATCACTTTATTTCCTGCTGTTATCAGTTTTGCACATATTCATTCACATGTTCATGCTATCCAGTTTCTGTACTAAGGCTGCAAATCTTTTTAAAATAAAAACACATTTCATTTCATATACACTTTCCTTAACAGATACATTTTTACATTCAACTTCTAATATATTTTTGTACATTACCTTGCCTAATATTTGCCATTTTTGCCTACTATTTTTCATAATCCAAAGGATAACTATGTTCCAATCCCCGTATTACTCTGGAAAAGGCAAAATGTGGACCAGATGAAATTCTTCCTTATGTCTACATGAGCCTGGATCTACAGTCTGAATGGCTATAGCTCAGGCCCAGGTTGCCACAACTGTGAGAACTAGGATCTGGTCAGACTGGTAAAATTCTGCACTACATCCTGGACTGCAATGAAAAACACTAACATGGAACCCAGCAGTTTGCATCTGGAGAGGGGCAGCATCTCCCATGGCTATGTAATCCTATGGCTTCTAGACAGCATCTACATGGCTATGTGATTTTTCGAGACCTATCTATAAGGTAGGAAAACTGCTCCAGACTTGTAGCTGGTGCTCCATATTTGAGCGCCTCCCCTTCCTGGACTGGCTATGTCTGAGAGGCTGCAAAGGCAACTTCAGAAATATAGTTTGGGGGTGGGGAGGGAAGGAGACAAGTACCACCAAGATAGAAGGTATTCTGGCAATGCTTCAGTTTCCTTCCCTTCCACTTTGAAGCACCTCAACTAGATGGCCAAAATCAGAAATCTAGCTGACTTGCAGAGCAGAAGGAGTGCAGGGATGACATCCATCTCCACAGTCCTCCTGCCCTCCATTGGATGCCTCTAATCTTCTGAGTTTGCAGAGTTATGGGCAGCCCAACTGGATTAAACCTTTAAGGTCTGGGTTAGAGATATTAAAATCAGCGGAGCTATTCCATTATGCTTACTTAGGCTTAAAAATGCCTCAGTATGGATATATTTGGTCTCTGACAGGATGGCATAATTATGCTGTGCAGCTCTTGCAAAGATGATGATGATGATGATGATGATGATGATGATGATGATTTTTCATTGGTGAAATGTGTGCATAATTAAATTTGATACTGACATTACCTGCTTAAAGTAAAGGGAATTTGTAAAATAAGCATCCTAAGGCCTTCTTTTGAGAAACTAAATCAAACAAGAATTAGCCAGTGAAAATGTGTGAGAATTCTGTTTAAAGTATCGTCTACTCCTTTAGTGTCCATAAAGTGACACTAGTATTGCTGGGTCATTAACACTACATACAGGTACCCAGCCAGGAATGTTTGCAATGTGCATTTAGTAATTAGCCTGCTGTTTTCTAAAATTGCTCTTTCTACCATGGGAAGAGGAGGAGAAACAAACAGGAAAGTTAGCATTCATGAAGCCCTCCTAAAGCGGCTGATGCCAAAAAAGAAAATCTACAGGGAATTCCTAGTATCTTGTCTTCCCTTAAAGTCTCCTCCTTGACCATGTGAATGGACTAATATGTACATCAACAGAAGGGCCACACTAAGCCCATTAGCATCACTTTGTGAAAACTAACCATCCTATCAGCACAATCAGTTTGGTTTTCTTCTACACCTATTCTAATACTACACACAGCGTATAAATGAATAGTTAGTGAATGAAAACCAAAGCAGGCAATGTAGTGTAATGCATTGATGGGCAACTGGCCTCCAGCAAACCAAAGAAGAGCCCCTAGGGCTCAAACCAAGCACAGCCACATAGCTTGGCAATATTGGATAATATTCTTGATAAATTCAAAAACTTGTCAGCTCCAGCACATTCAAGTTGCACCCTTTCAGCAGCTAAGTCCACGCCTTCAGTGATGTCTGGATGACAGGACCCCCCAGGGACCAACTAGCAGAAGTCCAACTCCTGGATGATAGCTCCTGTTGGTCCCAGAGAAAGAGGGTCTCGGGGAAGGAGAACATCATTGAGGAGGAGGAAAATGATCCCTTAGGAAGGACCTATTCCTGGGAAGGCGAGTGTATATTCTCTCACATGGATACCTCAGTTGGAGGCCTCTATCCATGAGATGAATACCTCTGTCTTTGAGAGCGTCACTAAGCAGGTAGACAGGGGCAATCCAGTAGACTTTGTTTACCTGGACTTCCAAAGGGCTTTTGAAAAGTCCATCACCAAAGGCTTCTGAGCAAACTAAGCAGTCATGGAATTAAAGCAGAGAGGGCTCTTATGGATTACTCATTGGTTAAAGAAGAGAGTGGGAATAAATGGCAATTTCTTCCAATGGAAAGATGTTACTAGTGGCATCCCACAAGGTTCTTTTTTAGGATCAGTTGTTTTCAAATCTATTTATAGTGATCAGGAAGTTGGAGTAAGAGGTGAGATGGCCAACTGGCCTAAATTTTTTAGGGTGGTTAAAATCAAAAAGGATTGTGATGAGCTCCAAAGTGGGGAGAATAGGCATCAAAATGGCAAACATGGTTCAATATAAGCAAGTGTAGGGTAATAAAAATTGGGGCAAACAATCCCAACTTCAAATGTACACTGATAGGACAAGACCTAGCAGTGACTGAGCGAGAAAGGGATCTTGGGGTAGTGATGGCAGTACAATGAAAATGTTGGCCCATTGCGCAGCTACTATGAAGAAGGCAAAGTCCTTGCTAGGCATAATTAGGAAGGGAATAGAAAGGTGGGGATTGGGACTGTTGAGCCTAGAAAAAAGGCAAGCAAGGGGGACATGATAGAGGTGTTTAAAATAGTGCATCTTGTGGAAAATGTGGAGAGGGAGATAGCACTAGTTGCTGGGGTCATTCCATGAACCTGATTGGTGGAAGGTTTAGGACAGATAAAAAGAAGTATTTCTTCACACACAAATGGAATTTGCTGCTGTGGGAAGTGGTGATGGCCACCAATCTGAATGGCTTTATTATAAGGGGACTGGAAAGGTTCATGAGGGAGGAGCTACTAGCTTTGCTGGCTATGTGCTTCCTCTTTTACCAGAGATGGTATGCCGGCATACACCAAGGTTTTCAACTGATCAGGCTTATCTAATTCTTCTACCAATTATTTTTTCTGCTGTTCATTAATTGGGAATGAGCCAAGAACAACTTTGAATAAGCTAGTACTTTTGGCTGCGGAGTGCTATGCATGTTCCTTTGACGCAGATACAGGGTTTGTGCTAGCTAGACTTCAGAACCAAAGCACGAACAGTATGCTTTTTTGGTGCTCCAACAAGTTGACTTATAAAACAAGTATGGAAGACATAACTAGGGGAAGAAATGAGGTATCAAGATAGTTCAGTTTACCAAGAACTAGCAGAATTCTGTATCACTGAAACAGAAATGTTCCTAGAGTATAAGACAATTTGTCCAAAACCTGAAAAACCAACAGGACCCTAGCATGAGCATCCACCACTCTGTCTGGATTTACTTTGAGTCCAGGTTCCACAGTATAACTTTGCTGACTAAAACTGGCAGCTCCAGTACCTTCCAGCTGACCAGTTTCAAACAGATATTTTTCAGGATTACTACCACTGCTGCTACTACTATTATATTCAGAACCTCCCAGCACCATGCCAGAGATGATCTGTCTTACCTCTGTATAGGCACGATGTATTCCAAAAGAGTTTCTAGGGGTTCTTGCTTACAGTTTCTGGCCCTGCTTGTTAATCCCAGAAACGAACTGGGCTGACAGCTGTTTCTGTACTACGATAGACTGTTTCAATGCTGAATGACAGCAACATTTGCATACAACCTACAGTGTGAATGGGTAAAGTTACTTGACGCAGAACAACTGTAACACAAAAAGTATGTACCTGTGGAACAAAGAGAGGTGGTGGATGCTTGTTAGAACAAAAGTAGTGATATGAAGATTATGGTCAAAAATTATTTCTCCCTCTCTCCATTCTATTGTGTGGGCTAGAACTTTGCTTTGCTTGTCTAGAATCAGGATTCTTGTATATTATATAACAAATGGTGTATATGAAAGAATTGTACATAATTCCTGTTTTTACCTGTTTGGCAGGGCAGATCAGGGCAGACAATCTGAGGATCTGCAATGAAACATATACAAAAACAGTATGTTGAAACCATTTGAAGCAGTTGCCAAAGAATAGAACCATACCAAGCTAGACATGATGCAAAAGAAATCAGACGTCTCAACTTTTTGTTATTGTTTTACTTTTCTACAGCCACATGGATGGCGCTCTATTTTTCTGGTAGTGGAGAAAAAGGGCCCATTCAATCTTTTCCCAGCAGTCCATTGACCAATAAATATCAATGCAGAGCCTGTGTGGCAAGGTGGTTAGAGTGGTGGACTGGGACTTGCTGCCAGGATGTGGGCAGCTCCAGGGCTCCGTCTCATGTCCAGAACCAGAACTACCATCACAGTACTTGCAGGATGGGTCCCAGGCCAGCTGGAGCTCTCTGCCTCTTGAGGAGTGCCTGTTGGCAGCCCTGGGGGAAGAACTACGTAACATCAAGTACTTCCCTCCAAAAGCTGCCTCAGCAATGCAGCAATTCTGTTCAGTTTCTGTTTCTTGCATGACCTTTTCTATATAGTTGTGCCTTGGTGTTTCACCTCAACAGCATAATTCTCCTACTTGCTGTTGTGTGTTCCAGGGTTTGCATCCTGTCTGCCCTCTGTCTGTTCTACTTCCTGCCTCCCCTTGCTCTACCTTGTTACCTTGCTCTATTTGCCACACCGTCACTGCTCCAGAACCCTGTCCAGTTATCCTGTCTCAGGTACCTGCTCCCTGCTTTTGTTGGCTTCCTGGTTTGTTTGCAATCTCATCTCTGTCTTGACATTGGCCTGTTCCTTGATTATGACCAAGCCTCTGACTTTATTTTTGAACTCTGGACTATGTTTGGAGTCCATCTTGCCTCAAGCTCTGTCGTCTTGGAGTCGGCACCTTAGGCTTGACTCCTGCCCACATCCCAGACCTTAATACATCCCAGACCCTGAAAAGAGGAGGGATAGAAATAAGCAAATATAAGATAGTCGCAGTATTCTCCCTACCACTGGGAATAAAGTTTCTTACATACAGGAGACCACTGGGCTACAAGCAGAATGAGCCCTGCTAAAATTGCTTTATAGAAGGTATCATACTGACTGAACTTTTGACTACATAGATGCGCCCTTGAAACCTAGAAATCTAGCTGGTGCAAAATTTGGTTATTGTGCTCCTAATAGTTGTGGGCTACAAGTTGTAATAGGATAACAATGTTTCCTGCCACATCATATTCCAATGTTCTTGTCTCAGCAGAAGCAAAATTGACAGACCTGGGCAGAGTTCAAGCTCCATTTTATCAATGAACTCTTCTGCAACCAACTCTGTAAACAACTTCATTTTCTGGACGTTCTCCTTCTTATCACAGGCTATTGAGCGCAGGGTCTCATCTTCTTCTGGCATGTTGAACATGTCTCCAATCCCAATGGCATTGACAGTCACGCCACCAACGCAGAGCGTCTGCAAGTGGGAGTCATTATCTCGAGGATCATGCCGCCCATCAGTCACCACCACAGCAAACACTCGAGCTTTTTCTCTCTGGCTTTGTTTGATGAGTGTATTGTAGGCAAACTGAAGTGCAGAGAGGGTCCAGGTGCCTCCTGCAATCCACTCCAACTTCTTCACTGCCTCTTTGAAACTGGAGAGGGAGTCAATGCGCTTGTCATTCAGCTGGATGGCTTCAAAAGTCCCTTCATGGCTATACTGCACCACCCCAACACGGGCACCTGCCAAGGAAAGAGTATTTATCACACTTGCCTGGATTATTTCCTTTCCCCTAGAAGAAATTGGTGTTTGAGCATCACCACAGAATCATATTGTTCTGCAGCCAGCTGGCTGAAATAGAGAAACCCTTGTGTGTATTGAGCCATGGTTTCTATTTATCCTAATTAGAATTCTTCTAATTCTAAGTCCTCCTGCCAGTGCTAATGTCCTCTGGGAAGAAATTGACCAAACAGGGCAGCTACACTGAGCTCTCACTTGCACTGGAATTTGGAGAAGTTAAGAAACAACAGGTGTCTGCTGTGTCTTTTTCCGAACATCAACGCAAATGAGATGGAACCCACCTTCTCTCTTGAACCTGCTTATACACAAAGAGCAGTTGAGGAAGAATCAGAGATTTTTCTTCAGGAGGGCAAGAGAGACGGCTGCATTTTCTTATCAACTTCATACCTCAGTACAGATTACAGAAAATCCTGTTTATATCCTAACCCTGTTGCATCTGCTGGATGTCCCCATGTGGGGACAAGAGAGGCAACCATAAACTGAGGTTGCCTGAAAAGCGAAGGGATGGTCAAAGCCATCACTTTCATTTTCTCACTTTTCCTTTCCTCAGTTCATTCAGGTTTTGTTTCCACATCTTTGCTTGAAAATTTATATGAATTTTTATACACATTTTCAATTCTTATCAAAATGTGAAATGAGCAAAACTCTCTTTCAATCCATAGATGATATTTTATGACAGCTTTGAGAAGAGAAGAGTGAGGGGGGACATGATATCCCTCTATAAGTACCTCAAAGGCTGTCACAAAGAGAAGGTCAAGATCTCTTCTTGCTGATGCCAGAGTGTAGGACACGGAATAATTGCAACAACCCAGATTCAGACTGGACATCAGAAAAAGCTTCCTCACTGTCAGAGCTATACAACAGTGGAACCAGCTGCCCAGAAAGGCGGCAGGCTCCCCCCACACCCAATAAAGACATTCAAGGTGAAACTGAACAGCCATCTGAGATGGTGTAACTTGGTGTCCTGCAACAGCAGGGGGTCGAACTCAGTGGCCTTCATGGCCCCTTCCAGCTCTAGTATTTTATGATTCTATGACAATTAGTTTGTAATTCTACATGGGCAAATCACACATACAAGACTTCTGTTTTTTGCTTGGGCCCACATTTCCAAAGGAGAATACTTCCTTATTCTCCATCTGACTTTCAGGACTCTCTCAAAGTGAGTTTTGAATTATGTGTTTTGGGAATTATCAGGTCAATGTTAAATGTCCTTGGAAAATAGATGAGTGTCTTAGCATCAATATATGCTTGTCATGGAAACCAATAGATTTTCCTTCACTGAAAATTTTTAAGTCCCCAAATCAAATGGCTTATAATAAGCCTCAAGTAGTAGCTGAAAAACATATCAGTTTGTAGCATTAAATATATATCAAATAGTCACATTTGTCAAATAGATAATGTCCAGCTGTAAAATCAGATACTCATTCATGCCACTAACCTGTCTCGGATTTTGGATCCTTGGCAATAGAACCAAGCCTGCTCACCACATTGATGACAAAGTTCTTCTCCAAGGAGAAATTGGTGTAGCCAATACTCTCTGAACTGTCGATAATGAAGACTATGTCCAAGGGGCCACATCGCTTTTCACAGTCTATGGAAAGCAAAGACAAAGCAAACACAAGTCTTACACTCAAAACACCTTAAAGCTATTCCAGGAAAGGGCCAACCTGGAGACCCCCGGAGTCAACTGCATTACAAAGTATCGTTTAGAACTTTAAACTCTGGAGTTGATTTTGATTTTAGCAACATGCTCTTGGGCTAATGAACGCAGACTCCTCTGTTGCCTTTTCTCTCCAGCAAATACTCAAGCTTTTGTACAACAACAACCACTACTACAACAATGGTGTGTGTGTATTCTAAAAATTGGGCCAGGGGAACTTTTATTTATTTATTTATTTATTTATTTATTTATTTATTTATTTATTTAAAACATTTCTATGCCACCCCCATTGCAACAAAGCCTCGGGGCGGCTCACAACAAGAGCAAAATTATACAATAAAATATTAAAACCCGGTGCATCTCGGCTTAAAAGATTGAAAATCCTATAAATAGCCAATAAATTAACAATTAAAATAAGTTTTAAATAAAAAAGTCTTAGCCTGGCGCCGAAAAACAAATAACGATGGCACCAGGTGGACCTCTCTGGGGAGCGCATTCCATAGATGGGTGTGCAGAGTCCCTCTATCTACAGAAGGCAATTCATGGATTCACCTCAACTTCACTGCAAGTTGAGCATGGCTATCCTGGGGCACTTATGCACAGCCTAAAGCATGATGTAACATTATGCATGCACTCGCACATCAAGATAAACCAGTTTAACTTGAAGTGAATGGGTAGGAATGAGCCACAGGGGGCATCAGGCTTGGGTAGTCCCATTTTCCCCTCTGTTGCTTTCACTTTTACTTAACCAGTTCATCAAATTTGTCCTGTCCTACCTGGAGGAGGATTCTTCAGATGAAGCGAGGCAGCACAGTGGCCCCCAACCACAGTCAGATGCAGGGGCTGAGGCTATAGCCAATTGCCTTCCAGTAGAGAAGGTGGATTAGGCAGTGGAGTCTGCAGCTGGCTTAACTGAGACAGCAGGTTAGTTACGACAACCACCAGCTGAGCCACCTGGTCTCTGAGGACTTCATTTTCCTGAAAAGCAGCCTCCATTCTGTCAGGAATGGTACAGATAATGGGGGTGGCAAACAAGCCATCCTGCTCTGTGCGGACAAATGTCAATTCCCTGTGCTACCTTTCAAAAGACTAGTCAGTTCAGTCCAAAAGCCAACTCTGTGCACTCAGAGTTTAAATCAGGCGGGGGCATCCAAAAGAATGTCCAGGGAGCAAGCCAAAAGTCTAGGTATCCACAATTGGTCTTAAACGAAGCCAGAGAAGCTGATAACAATTCTTGTTGTTTGTCATGAAGAGCAGGCTCTGGCTGATCTAATTTATAGCCAGCTGTAAATCAGTGCAGCATGCCGTGTTCTGAGGGGCTCCATGCTCAGCCTGCTGCTCGAACGTATGCTGGATCCATGAACTCCTCCCCCTCTCTAAAGGGTGAATCCCTTCTGACTCTCACTCCTGTCCTTGAGGATTTCCATGTACTGCCCAAGAGGATCCTGGCTGCTCATCTACTGGAAGGTAGTCAGCTGTAGGCTCATCTCCGAGATATGACTGTGGCCGGGGCCTGCTGTGCTGGCTCTCCTCATCTGAAGAATCCTCCTCCAGGTAGGACAGGACAATACTGCCTACACAGCCATGTGTGCACAACATGGCATGAAGCCACAGTGGGTTTGCATGTTGTCTGAACTCAGTGCAATGTCCCAAGAAGCTTTGCACATGGCATGTGGTCAAGCAGCTACCAGTTGGTTAAAACTATACGTACAGTGCTATCCAGTATGCCTGCCCATAGCCCCCTGAACCCAGGGGATTACAGAAATCTAATGGAACTGAGGAATCATGGCAGTACAGATTGCTTCTGCATTCATCTTGTCCTCCAGAAGGCATGATTTCAGCTGCCTGGGTGAGACACTGCCAGGGTGCATCATAGCCTTCACAGCCTCCCAGATCTCCAAAGCCCCACTGGCTCTCAAGTCGATTTTGTGACTTCAGACCTGCAGCTCGCACTGAACGAAGTGTGTTGGCTGTGAGGGTAGAGAAAGGGCACTTCTCAGCTGGAACCTCGGCTATAACTTCAAAACACATCTGACCATCTGGCCTAGGATTAGTTCTTTACTCTCTGACCAACCACACCTAACCACAAAACGAGTGATAAAAACTGAGCAGAATTTTGCAATCTTAAGACAGCTGTCAAGGGAAGATTAAGCAAAATCATCATCATCACCATCAAGTCACAAGAAAAAGACTCAACTAACCACAACAGCCACAAGTCTCTCTGATGTAGGTCATCACATCACAGTCCTATTAATAAGAACAAGAAGTGTCACAACTGGCATAATGATTACAAAATTCAGTTTGCATCCTCTCATTGAAAGCACAATTGAGACATTGCTTTCTGCATAAAAGAAATCACATGTTTTCTGATTTCTTTCTGTATTGAAAAGGATGTGGCTAAACTCTGATTTTGATAATAGTTTTGTATTTGCCACAGATTTCAACAAAAATCTTATCCAGATAGCAGGAAGCAATATTTCCATGCCTTGTTGCATTGCAGAGGAAACTAGAACTGTCACTGCTTATACAAAAATCTTCCTAGTTAGATATATACTAACAGAAAGCTTTCTTTACTTACAGTTAGTCCAGGATCTCCACCAGGGCCCGGGTCACCCTATAAAATGATGGAAACATTTAAGGATATTTCACCTGCAACAGGAACACTGCTTCTAGATTCTTTCTGGTATTTGCATAATTTAAGAGCATACAGACTTGTAACACACATTGAGCCTTTAGTTAATTGAGAATGTGACTGCAGGGTAACCTGCTGTGGAAGAACTACAAGTCACCCTGGGCAACACTGAACAACAGGCTGAAACACATGTATGTCAGGAAGTCCTGTGGCCTCACCAGGTATGCTGTCTCAGTGATATAACAAGGGTTGCCAGTGCTCATACAGCCCCCAGACACTTATCCCTTCCTTCTTATACCTGTGGGAACAATTGACACCAGAAGAGGAGCTTTGAAGAAATCATGTCAGACTTTGAAGCTTTAGGGAGGAAAATCAAGATCTTTGGGCCCAGATAGTTTTCTCTTCGGTTCTTCCAGTTCTTGGAAGAGGAATAGACAGGGGAAAGATCCTCCATGTTAATGCCTAGCTATGAAGGTGCTGCTGACATGGAAGATTTGGATTCTGTGACCACACGCTACACTTCCTGGAAGATGGACTGCTAGATAGGGATGGGCTTTAACTCACAAGGCCTGGAAAGAATATGCTTGGCCACAACATGAAGTTTTATCAAGAGGGCTTTCAAGCGAATCCTATCAGGAAGGGAGAAACATAGTAACAGAGTGAGTCAGAAAGGGTCTCCCAGGCCATCCAGTTTGACCTCCGGCTCCAGCCTGGCTCCACTTGTGACATGCCTACCTGGGGGTACACCTGGAGGTAACAACAGACAAGGCTTATGCACCACTACAGAGAGAGGAGCTCCAGTAATAGTCTTCAAAAATGTAGGAAGAAAGCATGAGAGTATAAACCATAAGGGCAAGCAGGAGTTTGGCAGCAGAGTTGCAGTGGAAGAGGAGACAAAGGCAGGCAGAGGCAGAACAGTGAGGGCCTGGCCTAGCCCATCAAACAGTCTCTTTCAAGACATTCTAATGAGGGGGGGGCGGGGGGGGGGAATCCAGTGCGAATTAAAAAAAAGGAAATTCTAAAGGCACAATCACAAACAGTTCCACCAAAGAAAAAAGGTAGAAGACAACAGAAGAAGCCTATGTGGCTTCACAAAATGCTTACAGATTATTTGAAAACAAAAAGAACATGTATAGGAAGTAGAAGGCAGGCAGGTTATAAAGAAAGAATAGGGGCTGGTAGCACAGAATTGCAGGGATGGTGTCAGGAAGACTAAAGCTAGGAATGAACTGAAACTAGCGAGGGGTGCTAAAAGCCTTCTTCAGCTATGTCCAAAGAAAAAGACAGAGGAAAGAAATGGGGGTTCAGAGGCTCAGTGTGGATGTCAAAATGATTATACAAGCTGTTGGGGCTTTCTAATTTTTCCAAACTTCTGTCCCAGTTGAGTATTTCTTTCAAGTAAACTGCATATGAAAACTCACATGCATTTTTGTGCACAGATCTCCTAGTACATTTAAATACTAGAATGGTGGTCCTGAATGGTGCAACACTCCCTCTTAGGGACAAGGTCCGCAGCTTAGGAGTGCTCCTCGACCCGGAGCTTTCTTTGGAAGCTCAGGTGACAGCGGTGGCGAGGAGCGCCTTCCTTCAGCTTCGGCTGATTAATCAGCTGCGCCCCTACCTGAAGTACGACTGCCTGGTGATGGTGACACACGCGCTGGTGACTTCCCGCCTAGACTTCTGTAACGCGCTTTACGTGGGGCTTCCCCTGAAGACAGTCCGAACACTTCAATTGGTGCAAAATAGAGCTGCCAGGTTGCTGACGGGGACGGGGCGTTATGCTCACATGACTCCAGTCCTCCGTCAGCTTCACTGGCTTCCCATTGAAGCCTGGGCCCAATTCAAGGTGTTGATTATGACCTATAAAGCCCTAAACGGCTTGGGTCCTGGCTACCTGAATGAGCGCTTACGTCCGTATATGCCCGACTGCCCTTTGAGATCTGCGGGAGAGTCCCTTCTCCGGGAACCCTCCATGAAAGAAATTAGGAGAGTAAGTACTCGGAGGAGGGCTTTCTCTGTGGTGGCGCCCAACCTATGGAATTCACTCCCCAAAGAGGTCCGCCTGGCACCGTCGTTACTGGTTTTTCGGCGCCAGGTAAAGACCTTTTTATTTAAACATCATTTTAATTGTTAAAACATATGATCTGGCCAGGGCAACTTCTTCGTCCTTCTCTTTTCTCCTCCTATATTTTTATTTACTTATTTTATACTGATAATTTTAATTTTATATTTGTAACTCAGTGTATTTTTTGTATTTTTGTATTTAATGGTAATTTATTATGTTCTATTGTATTTCAATGTATTTTATTGTGTTGTAAGCCGCCCCGAGGTTTCGGCAAGGGGCGGCATAGAAGTGTTATAATAATAATAATAATAATAATAATAATAATAATAATAATAATAATAATATCCAATTTTGCAAGCAAATTTCCTATTGTGTTGTATTTTAACTTTGTTTTCACGAATGTATGCATTTTCTCCTAATATACACAATGCAGTACACATTTTTTTGACTGGAGAACTCAATTTCAAAATTTGGCAGTATGAAAATTGGAAAAATGAATTTTGGTGCCCAGATTGATCGGAAAATAGGAAAATCAGTATGTCCATATGTAAGAATTAATCACATGAATTTCTCCACCATACCTAGATAGTAATGGCAAGAAGCTCACCTGCCCAGTATGTACCTGCACATGTAAAAACTGTCATTTATACATAGAAGTACAGACATCATCAGGCCATGCTCTCTTGCTAAGGTTTTTAAAATATCAAAGTCCAAAGTTCATGTCAGACTAGTTTTTTTCCTTCACAACAGAGATTGTGCATACCAAACTCATATGATTAAATTATTATTTTTGCCTCCGTTTGCCAATTTTGTTTCATCCCCAAGTAGATGCTCATTTGTGTAATGTGGTGATGTTACACAGCCAGTTAAGTTGTTGAGTGCTAAAGAAAACGAGTGGTGGCAAACATGATATGACATCCAACTTAACACACAGCTACAGTACCTCAGGGCCTGCTGGGCCTGGTGGTCCTCTGCGTCCAGGTTCACCTGGTGGGCCAGGATCAGCCTAAAAAGAAAGAGAAACGTATTTATCTGCTTCTGTGCAAGTGAATGAGACAGGAATTACAAGTCAGATCCTGTAGGCACGATAGGCAAATCTCTAGTTGCTTAGCAAGTCCATCTAGGTTTACTACATCTCTGATATCATCAGTAATGTTGCTGTTTGACAGAATACGAAGTTCTTTCTGTTCCTCATCTCAGTCAAGGAGAAGATGAGGATGACATGTTTGCCAAGCAAATTGCCAGTATTTCAAGGAAGTGCAATGTGGTAATGTTGAGGAACTTATCCAGATACCTTTTGGGAGACAAATTCTGCCAAAAGTGGCCCCTCCAAGAAATTTTTGACATGCATGACAGATAATTTTGTTCTAAAGAAAATGGAGGAAGTAACTAGAGGATCAGCTTTCCTTGCCTTAATACTGACTAATAGCAATGATTTAGTGGATAAGGTGGAAGTGATGGCAATTCTGGGGGAACATGAGCACATCATACTTGAGTTCTTGATTTTAAGGGAAGCAAATTGGAACATTGCCACACACGTACTCTGGATTTTGAGGAAGCCAATTTTAATAAACTCAGGACAATGATAAATAAGGTCCCATGACAAGTGAACCTAAAGAAAAAGGGAATCCAAGAAGAGTAGGAGTTTTGAAAAGGAAATTTAAAGGCTCAGTTACAAACAAGGAATGCTAAAAACAAAAAAGTATTTTTCAGGTGTGTTCACCACAAACAACATGCACACAAAAAATGATGGTTCAATAAGGATGACAAATTGGTAACAAACTATGAAGAAAAAGCTCAAGTGTTCAATTTCAAATTTGGTTCACTCATTCCCCAAAAGCAGGTCTATGAGGTCTCTGGGAGAAATGAAGTACAAACCGAGGGTCAGGACTGAAGCTTGACTGAAACAAGAACACCTATTTTTTTTATTCAAATCTGCCTGATGAACTGCATCTTAAAACAATAAAGGAACTGGCTAAAGAAATCTCAGAACCAATGTCCATTACCTTTGCAAAATCATGGAGGACAGGTAAAATGGAGGAGGACTAATGCTGTCCCCATTTTCAAAAAGGCCAAAAAGGAGGATTCTGGGAGCTACCGACAAAGTTAATCTGACATCAATTCCTTGGAAAATTCTGGAGCAGATAATAAGAGAAGCCAGTCCATAAATACCTTGAAGACATTGGAGTAATTATTAGAAATCAGCATGGATATATCAAGAACAAGTCTTGGCAGACCAATCTGATCTCTTTTCTTATCAGGTAACCTCCCTTGTTGATTGTGGGGATATTGTGGCCATAATAAATCTTGAGTTCAGCAAAGCTTTCAACATAGAGTGCCATAATGTTCTGATCAGACAACTAGCTAAAAGTGAGCTAGATGGAACCACTATCCACAGTTGGCTAAAGAATTGGACTCAGAGAATGCTTCTCAATGGCACCTTCTCACACTGGGAAGAGGAAATGAGTGGGGTACCACAGGGCTCAGTCTTCAACATTTTTATTAAGGATTTGAATGAAGAGGTGCAGGTAATACTGATCAGATTTGCAGATGACACAAAATTGGGCAGGAAGGCAGAAATGAAAGTGATATGGATAAGCTGGAGTGCTAGGCTGAAAGCAACAGAATGAAATGCAATGAAGACAAATGCCAAGTTCACACCTTAGGAAAAGGGAACCAAATGCACAGTTAAAAGATGGGAGATACTTGGTTCAACAATATCACCAACAAGAAGGATCCTAGCATTGTTATAGATCATAAGCTGAATATGAGTCAGCAATGCGATGTGCCTGCAAAAGAAGCTAATGCTATATAGAAGTATCACTTCCAAATCACATGAAGTACTAGCTACCCTTTATTCACTCATCTGGAGTACTATGTCCAGTTCTGGGCACCACAGTTTAAGAAAGATGCAGACAAGCTGGAAAGGGTTCAGTGGAGAGCAACAATGATCTGGGACTGGAGGCAAAGCCCTGTGAGGAGAGATCGAAAGAGCCGGGCATGTATAGCCTCAAGAAGACTGAGGGGGAATATGATAGCACTCTTCAACAACCTGAAAGGTTGTCACAAAGAGGAAAGACAGGATATCTTCTCAATCATCTCAGACTTTAGGATGTGCAATAATGGACTCAAGTTACAGGAAGCCAGATTCCAGCTAGTGATCAGGAAAAATTTATTGACCTTTAAATTAGTACAAAAATGGAACCAGTGACCCAGGGAGGTTGTGATTTCTCCCACACTAGAGGCATTCAAGATGCAACTGGACAGCCATCTGAGTGGGATGGGGTAACTTGGTATCCTGCAACAGCAGGGGGGTGAACCCAATGGCCTCCATGACCCCTTCCCACTCTACTATTCTATGAGTCCTAGAGTGAGCAGGGGGTAGGACTATGAGGCATCTTCCAACTCTAATATTGCATGATTTTATGACAACTGTGGTATTGACTGTTGTGATATGAACGTGAGGTCCAGACAGGAACATCTGAGATATGACAATGGCCTTCTTAATCACAAGCACATGAAGCCGGGCCATAGCACTAGCACAGCCATCACTGCCATGAAGCTAAGGAGCCATTATGTCTGGCAATCCAACACAACGTGTTGCCTGCTTGGCAGCCATCTTGATAATAGCCATAGCTCATGTCTTTGGGAAATACTGCTGAGATGGACTGCAGGCATGACCCAGTGTAGAGTGTTGACTGGGAAGAAGATACAAAAAAAAAAAAAAAAAATCCAGAGTTTAGTCCCAGATTCTCTAACAAAGTGCAGGTGGCGTAGATGGAGTTTAGCGGAACAGTCTTGGTAGGTGCCACAATATGGGTAGGAGTAGACCGGGACTCTTTGGAAGTGTAGGTGGGCACACACCTACCACCATGCATTTAGTGGACATTCTAGGTGCTATAGATAATCTGAAAGACAAAACACAAAATTGGAAGGTCTCTCTTTCAACTGGAAGTGGAGGAAGTGCCTGTTGAAATATTCTATTGATACATTGAAGTAGGCATTTTCAGGCAATCTCCTTCTTGCAGAGGGGTTGTATAGTTTGCAAGGTGACCATCTGAAACTTCTTCGGTAGAATGAAGGAGCTGAGGTCTCTTCAGTCCAGGATTAGTCACAGTCCTCCATCCCACTTTGGTCCCATGAAGTAGCTGAAGAAGAATTCAGGATGAGCATGGGAGGAGGTGGCCTGCTTTATGTCTTTCTTTGACAGCAGTGATTTTCTCTCTTCAAGCAAGGCTGGAGATGGACCTCTACTCCTTATGATACTGAGGAACGGGAGGGCATTGAATTTCATATTGTAACCTCTCTACAACAGACAGAATCCAGGTACCTGAAGTTATTGCTTCCCAAGTGGGAACAGAGAGAGACAAACATTAATAAAAATAAAGGGGAGAAGAATAAGGATCAGCCCAGGGAACTAGTCAGTGCTGCCCCAGATCCTGCTTATAGCACTTCTGCCTATGTTGGTACCTATGAGTGCCATCCTTTTGCCTCAGCTGGGATGGAAAGCCAGGATGAGATGGTCCATCTGCTGAGGCTAAGGGTGTGCTCGGTCTAAACCACTTACATGTTCTTGATGGGGGAGGTTGGTACAGCCTCATCTTCCTTGCCATAGTCTGTAACTTATTGAGTCCATACACTTTTTTGTGTATTGAAGAGCCCATCCTTTCAAATGGGAGTAGGCCTCCTGTGAGAGACCAGACAAACATAGTCTTTGCATCACAGTCTACTTGGTGCCAGGTGGTATTAATCTGCATATGGAAGAAGCACATCACTGCAGACTGGGAGTGCCCCCTGTTGCTTTGGCAGGTGGTCCACAGAGCTCCAGTCTTCTCTCATAGCAAAAGTTGGTGCTTTATCAGCTTTTGGTGCCATGTTGAATCCCAGTGCTGAGGAGGAGTAGATGGACCTCCTCATAACACCGTTAAAAAACAACAACCATTCTTGTAAAACATTCAGCGAGCTTTGGCTATGAAACTGCAAAGAAATGAAATAAATCATGATAATACGATTAGCATACAGGCAGCATCCCTCCTTGTCAATCAGGGTGGGGTGCTCCTGATGCAACAACTGAGTTCAGTTTCAGATGTTGAAAAAGGAAGTTCACATCCTTCTCCTTTTCCTGCACCCTATACATGCTCTTCAGCCTTTTCCATACCAGTTCCATCATAGATAGGGCTTTCCATGTTTGCTGGATATTTTGCAGGATCCTGAGGGTCTGTCTAAGTTTCAGGGAGTAACCTCATTGAACTGTCTCCAGGATCCAATGACCTGAGAAGAGCTGCTTCCAGACCACTTGAATGGCTATCGACCAGACCCACAACCGGAAGGCATCAAGAGTAGCATCTGCCAAGAACACTGCTGCAAAGGCTGTTTGTCTGGTGAAGCCAGGGGCTTCTTTGCTGTGAGAGAAGGTGTCGACCTTCATGAAGCTTGCCTGAGCCACTATGGTGGCTGCTGTAGCCATCCTCATTGCAGAGACTCTGGCCTTGAAGGATTTGCAAAAGACTGTATCTGCTCATCTGCCATGCTGCTCAAAGGAAGCTCATCCTGCTCAGAAGTCTGGAGGGTTCTAGACATGAGGGCTGCTCACAGGTCCCTACAGTCGACCGTAGGGACTGCCAGCTCCTTCATTACTTCTTTCTGCAGGTGATGGGATTTTATGAAGTGGTGACTGGCTGGCTGTCTCAACTCCTTGTGCAGAGTTTCCATCAGGGTAAAGCCAGGGAAGTGGAGGATGAGAAGGAGGTGTTGCTGAGAAGACCACTGCTGCTCCTGTTCACTTTGTACTGCCTTGCAAGGTCGAGGGGAGGTCCTCCTGGTCCTGAAGTTCCAGAATGTTCAGACAGCTGGCAATCAGGTTCTTGAAGGCCTCTAGAGAGAAAAGGTGCCTTTGGGCTGCCCCCACTTTTGAGTTCCTCCCCTTCAGATAGTTCTCCTTCCTTGGATCTGAGGGGGAGGCATTTCCAGGGTCCTATCAGACCAGGCATCAAAGTAATAGGAAGGGAATGGTGAGATTTTCCCCTTCTTTCTCTTCTTCCCTCTCCTAGGCCCCTTTGAACCACATTTCTGAGGGAAGTCTGAACTGGACCTTCCTCTGAGGGATCAGTGAGAGAACCCCCTCCCCCCCCCTTTTCCATCTATGTCTGCTTCCCTTCCCTGGTGGCCAGGTATCCTGGCAGGAGGGGAGCACCCTGAGGAAGATTGAAAGCAATTCCATCTTCCTCTGCTGGAGGATGAGGAGGAATTAGGGTGCCTGTCCCTGGCACTCCCTCTCCCTGGAGCAGTTTCTGCCAGAGCATGCAGGGAGGGATTCTCCCCCAGGGAAGCTTGCAGATGCCCTCCTTACCTGGTCAATGGATTATCTAGAGGTCTCAAGTAAGGCTCCTCTTTTTGATTCTGAAGCCCTATAGTAGTTTGGAAACAGTAAGGGGATAGGACCTCTGGGTGGCACCTACTAAAGACCTGAAATTGAAACCACGCCAGGTGTTAGTTGTAATGAGGGGTGGTGGGGCTTTGCCTCAAGGGAGAAGCAATTTAGGGGCCTTGGATAGGGTCTCCTGAGTGAATCCCTTGCTTCTGGCCTAGCCCTGTTGTCATATGAGTTCACCTGGTTTTGTAGGCCAGGAGTCGTCTTCCTGGAGTGCTGACCAAGGATGCCCTGCTCATTGTGGCCTGTGACAATCAATGCCTGGTCTGCAAGGCAATGGTGCCTCCCAAGCGCTAGGCCACCTGTGTGACAGTGGGCAAAGCACCTGGACAGGACCTCAACATGGGGCATGTGGTCTCATTTTCTCCCTGGGATAATGCTCAGAGGCCTCCAGAGTGCATATCCATGTTCTGCTGGGGAGGCAACATATGGGTTTGTGTTTCTCACGCCTGTGAGTGGCAGTTGCAGCTGCTCATGTGGTGGATCTTCTTTGGCCCAGCTGCCAAAGACTTTCCTGTTGTCACCATAACTTTGCTCTGGCTCCTTGTTGGGATGGGGCCTTCACCAGGTGATGCCATGCTCTTGACTTTACTTCTATCTTCTCTCTCTCATCCTCTCTCCCTGCTCTTTTTTCTTTTCTTGTTGCTTTCATAGTCTTGCATTGATGACTCTGTAGTGGTCAGTACCAGTTCATGCTCTTTTGGGTGCCATTTCTTCATTGCCAAAGAGTCTGCTAACTTCTGCTAATTGGTCCTCTTGTCCAAGTGCTTCAACTTTTTAAGTGTCAGGGTTTGCCCTGTGGTTGACTATGGCAACCAGCCCATGGTTAGGACATTCATCTCTGGAGGCATGGCTTGAGGCAAGAAAGGATCCTCAGGAATTGAAGGGTGGGCTAGCTCTGGCAATTTGGTGGTCTATTCCACTTGCATTGCACTGAAGGTGGTTAGACGCGATGTTTTCTAGCTTGCTTCATAAAGGCTTGGCAGTGTGGGCATTGGTTGACCACATGTCCAGGGAGAACAAGCAGAGGAAGCACATTTGCGGAGGGAAACCTTCGATGTCATTGGTCAATGACAGAGATTGAAGTAAAAAGAAAAGAGGCAAGAGGGTATTGGAAACCGTAAGGGAAAATGACATTTCCTTTTTATGAAAGAATGGAAGTACAAGAAAGGGTAATGGTTGAGTAAATTGTTGGAAGGAGAAGGTCAAAATGGGTTGAGGCAAAAAGCAAAGAAAGAAGCACAAAGGAGGAGGGAAAAAACACTCCCCCCCCACCAAAAAAAACCTCACTGAAAGGAAGTTGAAGAAGATCTTGGGGAACAGTCAGAAACTCCTCCCATATACTACAAGCACCAGAATGGGGAAGGGGTTCAGAGTCCATATGTGTGATGCACAGAGACCATGAAGAAAAGAAGTATGGTCAGAAGGGTCTTACTTGTGATATGAAAATGGAAACAAAAACACTAAAAGATCCACTTAGAGGGACCTTTGGCCAAGTTTGTGGAAAATAAATCTAACAAATATATAAATAGAACATTGAGAACCCTGAGGCAGTTCTAAATACCATGTTTGCTGTGGAAAACACCAACATTACACTAAAGTTGTTCTCAGCAAACATATGAAATATGGGTATCATACACATGGACACTCATCTTAAGAACAATAGTGAACAGATCTAGGAAACTGGGCTACCACATGTTATCCGGTGCTTAGAGATGTGGATACACATTTCTGGGATGCCTACACATTATCTGTTCATCCAGTCCTGCTATTTCCAACAGTAATTATAATATTTTGAGCTATCCTAAGATTAGATAGGATAATATATCTGGCCTAAAGTAAATTGAATAACCTGTGGAAGGTAGGGGTTCTCCCACTGTCTCCCTGAAACATCAGCCAAAAAACATGAAGAATGGAAGTGAAATAGATTGGGAAATAGCTTTATTGTCTTCTGGGCTCACAAAATGAGCTTTTTATATAATAGGATGGCATATAAAAGCTTTTAATAAATAAATAAAAATAGATCCAGCAAGTTTAGATTGTGAATTATTTTTTTTATTAATTTTTAAGTTAGTTAAATAAGAAAAAAAGAGAAAGAAAAAGGATTGTGGAATAGTACAAAGAGTTTACTTACAGGTTCACCTTTTACTCCTTTCGATCCCGGAGGGCCTTTTGGTCCAAAGTCACCTCGTGTACCCTATTTTCAAAAAGGGTTGAAGGAGTAAGGAATTTTTTTTTCATTTTTCATTACAGCATGGCTATTTCTTTCTACCACCCTATGTCTCTGCATTATTTCCTTAAGGTTTTAATTGGATAAAACTATACTAGTGATGCTGCGGGTGAAAACTAAGCTGAAACCATGTTGCAAACCACCCAGAGAGCTTTGACTATGAGGTGGTATAGAAATAAATTAATATTTAATTTATATAAACTATATTTATATAATATGAATATTATGTTATAAATAAAATAGATTAAATATATACATAAAATATTCTAATTGTAACAGTGTGGAAAGTAAAAGGGACAGTACTTAAGCAAACTAGAAAGTGAAAAGTCATTGTGCAGACAGAATAGTCTATGTTAATACTGGATTAGCACACATCATAGCAGCACAAGGAATCCTCGCATTAAGCTACGTGCATGATTTAATCAGCATATGATAACTGAACAACGTGCCATGGCTTTAAAGTTGTTCACATGAGAGCAACAGTGTGAATATCTAAGAAATTCTCTTCCTAACAGAGGTTTATCAACAGAACATTAAAATTCAGGACATAACTGGTTATGAGATTTGTTAGCAAAAGCAGACCCATTGATGATCATACTCTACCTCTGGTCCTTGGACCCCCTTCTCCCCTTTCTCACCCTGAAAATAGAGAGAAGCTCATCAGTCTTTATTATGCTCCTGTCAAGAGTTTGCCCACACACAACATGGAAGAGGATGTTCTAAGGCAAGGAGGGTGTGTGGTTAACAAGGTATCCAGAAAAGCTCAGCACAGGTAATTTCCATAGGATCGAGAGACCAGGTGATATTGGTGATCATTGCTTCCTTGGCTTCTAGACTGGGCCAGAATGGATGTCTTGTTCACATCCATATAGCCCTTTGCTTGTAATAACATGCAAGGTGGAATTAAGGCATTTCCTCACTGAGAGTAAGGCATATTCTCTCAGGGACTCTCCAAGACTGAGGTTTTCATAAGTTATAATTGTAACCATCTTTTACAGTGATGTGGCTTTCAATATTCCATATATTAGCAAAATTAACAAGTACTCATTCATTTTTAATACAGCTATTAGCATATTCTTCCATATCAGGCACCTTAGCTTACCCAGTCCTCAAAGCTTAAGAACACATAAAAGTAGCAAAATCACCAGCATTATTATATTATTGTAAGCCATCCAGAGACGACAGTGATGGACGGCCTATAAATGTCCTAAATAAATAAATAAGATCAAAATTTGAAATCCTTTGAAAAAGTCTTTAATAAGGTCAACCAAATAGATTGAAAAACAACATGAAAGTCCCAGCACACTGCTGCTGTAGCTCCAGCCCTAAGCAACATGTTAGCGAAACAAAGAGATCTATGTTGAAAGATGCTCCAAGGAAAGAGTACACACAGCAATCTGTGATGCTACCACCAAAGACTTCTCCATGCACCCCAGATGCGTGAGCGTTGCACCAAGATGATATTGCTACAACCGAGTTTTAGTTGGGCCAGATAAGATGTGCAGAGTGTTGAGGAAGAGGTGTGCCCCCGAGGAAGAGGGCACGCCTCTTCCCCAACACCTCCACTGCTGCTCGCTTGCTTACTCAGTCTCCACTTCAGTGCTTGGGATTGCATACAAAATGTCTATTTGGCACTCGAGACCACACCCCTGTCCATGGTTTACACAGAAAACATTCATGGCTCCGCTTGCCAGTTCACCATCCTGCTTCATTTGCTATGGAGCCTTTACATGTGAGGCTTCTTAGCATAAATACGTTACATGAACAAAACATACCAGCAGTCCTCTGGGACCAGGGTAGTTAAAGCCAGGTCTTCCTCGATCACCCTATGATTATGAAAAGAAAAAAGAAATGAAAAAAAGAAAAGAAAATCAAAGCAGGATTACCGAAAGAAAGAGCAGCTTTCAAGAAGCTCGTTTTGTACCCTTCTATAGTCCTGCAAAGCACAGCTGTATGCTATACCTTTTAGGGTTAATAAACACTCACGAGCCAGTGGTACACTGAACAGTTACAGGATTCCTAATTTCACTGACAGGAAAGGGGAGATGATGGAGCTCATTTACAAGTCTGTTGCTTCTGCAGCAAATGCTCATAAGCCTCTGAACTCCATTGCCACTGTATCCGGTGCCCTACATTTGATCTAGACAGCAGGTTCGATTGCGTAGATTTAGCACCGGGGCAGAAGAGGGAAGAAAACTGGGTGATTACTGCAAACCCCGTAATGTTGTAGCCCCAGCACCTTTCTTTCCTTTCCCCTCTCTGAGGACCACTAGCCATGGACAGTGGAGAAACTGCACTGACTATGAAGGTGGGAGGAGCTCTGTCTTCAGAATATGAAGGCTGAATCTTCAGGCTTGGTCTCAGGAAAGTCCTATGGTTTTTCCAGATGTGATTGGGAAAGCCACAGAATTGTGTCCTAAGTGATTAACTGTACCTTTTTACAAATACTAAGAATCTTAAAAATAAGACTGTGTTGGCCCTGCTGGATCAGGACAACATCAGGGTGTAAAATACAACAGTAACCCTGTCTTAACTTTATTCTTTTCCTTACCTTGGTTATATGACTTACCTTTGGTCCTGAAGGTCCTGGGTCACCCCTTACACCTGTATCACCAGGATCTCCCCGTGAGCCCTGTAGGAGTGTTACAGAAAACAACAACAAAAAGGAGTTGAGGATACATGGTTCTGCACAAACATTAGGACTAGCACTGTCATGGTGCTTTCATATGGTTTCTGTATTACATTTTTCCCCATAAAGACTCATGAAAAGGAAGAAGTACTGTCTCATTGCACCCCCCCCCCCACAGCTTTCATTTACAGCCCATTTATGGTGCCCAACATCTTCACATACAATTGGACACGTTCATACAGCTGAATTGGTCTCTGTAGCAAAGGGAAAGAACCCGAAGTTAAACATTGACTGACAGTGAATTATTTGGGGTGATGAAAGTTATCGTCTCCTGCCACCCGCCTGGGAAAGCAGCAACACAGAGAGCAAGTTGATGTCCATATGCTGAAGATGAGCTTGGATAAACTTACAGTTTTTCCTGGTTCTCCCACACCACCTTGGGAACCCCTTGGGCCAGGCAATCCTCGCTCTCCCTGTGAAACACATACAAGGGGGAGAAATCAGTTATTTTTCTCATCAGAAATCTAAGACTTATCAAGATCCCATGCGTAAATGCTACCAGGTCATTACAGGTGTAAAATAAAGCATATTACTCCAATTAATTTAGCACTATGTTGGGGAAATAGTGTGAAATGACCTATCTCTTAACATTAGAATTGGTTACTTTGTTCTTACACTATCAACTTCGTGAAAGATGGAGCTGAATTCACGGGTTAATGTGTATTGAGTGTGCAGTCACCTTTTTCCTCAGATGCATGTGGACATGGCAGATGATGCTAAACCCAGACAAGGGAGAATGAATAATTTTTTTTGGACCATTATTGATTAATATGGAGGGAAAGAAGCACCTGTCACTGATGGGATTCAATATCTCATTATCTATTAGTTTTGCAGTCTTGAACTGCTCTTGAGTCCATTGCTGTGCCTATAGAATCCTAGGCTTTAGCAGTGACCAGATCTGGCTCCTGTCAACAATAGTGTATCACCATGGAGCAACCAGTTTGATTTTTTTTGCCTTTGTAACTTTTAAGCTATGCTTCCATAGAACACTCTATATGACTATCAAAGACTCTCTGCTAGCCTCCAGATTTTCCGACTCTATGATCACGAATCACTGCTTCTTTGCTACTGCTGGAAAGACAGCCTCGCATATCCATGGACCTGGCTCCAGAGAAGCCTTTGGTACAAGGTTGCTACAACCTTTCGAAAGAAGCTCCAAAGTGGTACAGAAGCATCTGCAGAGGATAACACAACACAGAGGAAAATCTACAGATCTTCCCTGTTCTGTTTCAGTTATCTAGATTGCTAAGAGTTGGCAGCAGGGGTTGGGCTTCTTCCTATCTCTGTCTTACCCTCATGCTTGACTTCTGTGTTCAGGAAAAAATTGAGCTCCAGTTTGCAAGCTCTGAACTGTGGAGATGGTTTAATAGTTTCACATAATTTAACATTCACTAACAACAAAGTCATGGGCAAGTAACAATCTTGCCATCTGCTTTAAATGGAATTCAAAGCTTTTAGCAGGGCAGAGCGAACCCTCTGCTGCAAGTTTCAGACTGGGAAGGTCAGCTGATCAAAACCAGGAGGACTGTGCTGTAGCCCTTCTGACCTATCTGCCACAGCTGCCTTCGGGCTTGCAAAGAACCTGCAGTTCTGTACTTGGTTTTCAGCACTTATTTAGGGCTGCACACTGTACCAGGTGTGGCCACCAGGTTGCCTCACTAGGAATTAGGGGAAAGTCCACCAGTTTATTTCATGTCTATACTGCCCAATAGGCAAGACTCTCTGGGTGGTTGGTTTGACACACCTGCAATTTAGACTTGGAAATGAGACAGTGGCAGGATTGTTTGAGAGTGATGTTATAGGATAGATTCCCTAGGCAGCTCTTGCAGGAGAAGAGAATGTAGCATCTACAGAGGTCAAACCAAGAGCATTTGCTGTGTTTCCATCATTCTTTCCTACCTGTCCTCCTTTGTTTCCAACTTCTCCTGGTAGTCCTCTTTGTCCTTCAGAGCCAGGATCTCCCTATGAATAAAGAAATTGTTATTAGATATTAACTGCCTTCCATCGAATATTAGGAAGTTCCTTCTTTCTTGTGCAGTAGCAAGGTATGTGAGAGAAAGGGGAATACTAGCTATAGTGGAATCTGTCCCTCTAGAATTCATGGACTTTCTCTCGTGCTTGGCCTGTTCTTGGAAAGCAAGCTCAAAGGAAGTCCAGAAACGCTCATGGATCTTAAGCTTGTACAACAGGCCACCTCCTTCTGTGTCAGGTGCATTCTTGGCAAGCCCCATGCAACCAACCTTCTTCTGCCTGAGACAGAAGAGGGATGCAGCTAGAGGTTGCATGGGGCTCAATTTCTGGTGAATCCCCCATGAAACACTGGATGCATTCACCAGGAATTTGGACTCAGAGGCATTCCAAAACAGATCAGAGAGTGGGGAGCCAAACCCAGTGAATCCAATGTATTCGCCCCCCTACCTAATCCTTCCCGATTCCTCACACATCCCTAAAGATATGTTTTGACTATTTTAGCTGATTTGATCTGTTTTAGATGATTACATATTAACAAAAGGTTAAACAATTCCATATGCTTCTTTAGGAGCTTTTCTGAGAACTGGAATAAAAGACAAATAACGAGGATTAAATAAAGAGTAGTAAAGAGGGGTTTTAATTGTCTAGATATACAATTAGACAATTGTATATCTAGGCAATTCCATGAGTGCTGGATCAACCCCAGGGTCTATTTTATCCAGCATTCTGTTCTCACAGAGCCCACCAGCTGCCCATAGGAATCCCTCAGCAGCACCTTTCCACCTGCATTCCTTAGCGCCTGGTATACATAGGCACACTTACTCTTGATACTGGAGGTAGCATAGTTCTCAGGATGAGAACGTATGACATGGCATAGCCACATCCATAAATTTGTCCAAACAGGTGGCCATTGCTCTATCTTGCACCAGTGAACTGCATTTAACAGTGCTCTTTGTGAAACTCTTCTGTAAATCTGTCCTGAATCTCCTGCTGTTCACCTTCATTTGATGACCCTTTTCTTTTCTTTTCTTTTCTTTTCTTTTCTTTTCTTTTCTTTTCTTTTCTTTTCTTTTCTTAACTTCTTTTATAACTTCTTTTATATCATTTATATATATATATATATATATATAATTTATTTTATATTATTAATTTTAATTTTATATTGTTATTTTTGTATTGTATTGTATTTTATTGTGTTGTAAGCTGCCCCGAGGCTTTGGCAAGGGGCGGCATAGAAATGTTCTAGTAATAATAATAATAATAATAATAATAATAATAATAATAAATGTTCTAGTATTATATCCACTTTCTTCACATCATGCATATATATACCTCTATCATGTCTCCCCTTACTCACCTTCTAAGCTAAACAATTTCAGCATTTGGACTCTGTCATTTCCTGCAGTTTGCACTGCACTAGTAGCCTGTCTACTCCAGGTTCAGTATTCTTTGCAAAGGAATAGGATTCCACTTGGAAGAAGCTTGTCATCAGTATAGTTCTTCTGTGTGTTCTTTCCAGATTCTCTTTGTATTCTCCTGGTCAGATGGTATGTTCCTTTCTTTGTCTGTTAGCATTCCTTCTCCAGGTTTGAATTTCTCTTGTTTTTCCTGTTTTGTTGCTCTCTTCTATTTCTTTGCACCAATCATTGTAATAGTATATTTTGTCTCCAAGTGATAGTTGCCAAAAAATTCATTCAAGAATTTTTATTTCTGTCACCTTTTCCTTCTCACCTGTTTCTTCTGTCATCCACCTAGGCTTTCCTTTTTTTGTTGCTATAGGAATTGTCTTTTGCAATTCTTCTCTAATAAAGTCTCTGGCTTCAGTCCACAGTTCTTTTGGCTCCCAGTCAATTAAGTTGAACAATACATATGTAAACTTTATGTAGACTTTAAAGTCTCCAGGGATGTTACTTAAGTTATATTTAGGTTTTTATTTTTTTTAGCTTGACTCTGATTTTTGAAATTAATAATTGATGATCACTAGCTCAGTCTGCTCTTGGTCTTCTTTTGGCAGCTAGAATACAGCATCTCCACCTTCTGATTCCAATGACATAGTATATTTGATTTCTGTATAGTAGTGGCTCTGAAATACTAATTACAACTATAATTCCCCCAATTTCCTTACTTTTTCTTAAATTTGTTTCAAAGACAGTTTTTAGTGGCACATTTGCCAATGATTATACGAAAGCAATAACTAAGATAACAGGGAAAGTACCTGGTCTGGATGAATTGCTAGTTGAATACTATAAAATATTGTTGAATTTTCTAGTTCCCAAACTTTATTGCTTATATGACCACAGTTTTTAATCTGGCCCTGTTTCATCAATTGTGTTTACATTACAGAAATTCCTAACCTGGATAGAGAGCATACCCTCTGTGCTGATTATCATCCTATTTTATTGAATAATGTTGATATTAAGATACTAACTGCAATTTTGGCTGACAGACCAACATTACAACAAGTGATCACAACATTAGTCCAACTGGAACAGGTTGGATTCATTAAAAATAGGCAAGGGGATGATAAACTTAGATTGATGGTTATCTGATTGTATTAAATAAGGCCAGACCAGACACAGCTGCCATTATCTCTCCAGATGTGCAGAAGGCTTTTGATAAAATTGATCAGAAATTTAGCTTTGCCACATTGAGAAAGGTTGATTTTCCTCCAGAATTTCAGAAATGAGTTAAATTTTTATATGAAATTCCTTGGGCCAATAGAATTTTGTCAGGGATTTTTCCTTGTGAGAGGTACTAGACAGGGATGTTCTTTTTACCCCTTGATATTAAATTTATATTTGTAACCACTGGCTGAATGTAAACTTATTCTTTGATTATCCTCTATTGTTTATTTCCAAACTCCAGTTTTCAGTCTTCTAGCCTTGATGCAGATGATTAATGCTTTTGAACACTTATCTTGTTATTCTATTAATTGGTTAAAGTCAGAACTCATGTTTATAGGAGGTAATATGGACCCCATAGAGTTATCTAAATGCACTTTAGACTCTGTGCTGAATTAATTGCTTATCTGGGAGTCCTTGTCCGAAGAGACATATTACAAATGATTAAGTTAAATCTGATTAAATTGATTAATGGGTCTCAAGGGTCATCAATAGATTGGCATCTATAAACTTAAGTTTATTGGGTAGTATAAATACACTAAAAATGTATTTGGCATGTAGAGGCAATGTGCATCCATTCACTTCTTCATTTTTAAACATTTTTTATAACTGAAATCTAACTGTAGAGAAATATGTTTCTCCAGCCCAGTATATAAAAAGTTGGGAGAAATCTTCAATTGTTTAAAAAGCTCATGAACTTACTTTTTCCCCCTTGGATCCAGGAGTACCAGCGCCCCCCTGTGTTCCAGGATCACCACGACGACCCTTAGTAATACAAACAAACAAAGGAAGAAACCTGACATTAGTTCATTGATCAGAGAACTAAACATGTACCTTTCACTTAGATGTGGCTGCCAGATTGATTCAACAAAGTGGAAGACATGCAGCAGGCAGAGATGATATATGTAACTGAATCAACTACTTGGCTATAAAACTTACTGAATCCACATATTCTCATACAAACAAACCTGGCATATAAAAGCGTGTTGTTCCTACATGTGGAACCAATTGCATAAAAATGGTTTCATAATTTTTTGTTCTGTTAACTTCTGCAAAATGACTGGGAAAGGAAGGACAGAAGAATGATGGCTATCCTGACTAAGAATTTTTCGAGAGTACACAAGAACACAGCTTATATTTTCATAAAACATGTAAGGAATTCCTTCTCATCTAGAAAGGAGCACCAGCCATCATGAGAAAGAAAAAGAAACCTGTTATGAAAATTAGTCCCTACTTCTGACTATGGCCAGACTGAGCACACTCATTTCTGCACAACAGAGCTTTTTTGTGTACCTGAGATTCCTTAAACATGGTTGTTAACAGGCTTTTTCACTACATTGTGATCCTCTAGTTTATGTCTATTATTTCACAGCACTATTAAAAGGTTTTTATTACCCATTAAATTAGCAGGATTGGCTCTCTTTTTAATTTTTTTCCTAAAAATTTTACCTTGGAGAAAACTGGATATTAAAATAGGGAAGTGCTGTTTCTATTTTTGCATTTGTGTATAGCACAGCTCCATCTAAAGGCCTCATAACAGAAAAGCAGGAAACAAAAATGGTCTTCATTAAGATCTTGGATTTTCAGTGTAGCAATTAAACAAGAAGCAGATGTAGCTGTTAACAGCTGCATGGAGAAAAACCCAGAAGGGAGCCTTATGGCTAATGGGACAGGATAAAAATCTAATAAAGATAATGTTCGCAGCAGATCTTTCTTTCCCAAGGATACAAACCAGTCCTTGAGACTGGTAAGACTCCGAACTCAGAGGCTTATATTCATCCATGCCGACTGCAAGGGTGGGGGCTCTGCATTCAGAGCCCCAGCACCCAGGTCGTAGCACTCAGGGCTGGGATTTCGAATAACTGACCCCGCACCCGAGATGCTGCCCCAAGTTAGTGGCTTTCAACCTTTCTGCAGCTGAGGACCAACAAACAGGAAAACTACCTCAGGGACTGCTGAGGCAGAAACAAAAGCACCATAATACAGTATTCTGTGTATTACCCTTTAAGCACAATAGCCCCCCTCCCCCCAAAAGAAGGAAAGGAAAGGAAAGATCTCCAAAACAACCAGAAACTAAGCAACAAAAATGTCAACAAAAGAACAAAATTCCAAAATCGGTGCCCCCCTGGAGGCACTGGCACACCCCCTGCGAATGCGATGCAAAATGAGGAAGAAGTGGTGGAGCACGGCCAGCTCCCCTGCTCTCCCCCCCACCCCCTTAGACTTGCGCCAGTCCACGGACCAGTGCTTGAAAACCACTGCCCTAAGTAACTATTACGCCTGAGGATCAGGATCACAACAGTGCTACATCACATGATGCCCTTCTTCAAAAATTTTACAGGGCATTTAAATATTTAAAGTAACATTTCACTCAGGATTTAGATGTTCTCTATACAGCTGCAATCTGCAGTCCCACAATTTTTCTTGCTTTTTCACACTTTCATCCAGGTCTTCCTAGAAATTCAGAGAAGTGTCTTATCCTCACAAGGATCTTCTTATACACAAAGAAAAGTCTGACGGGGGACTACCCAAAGCTACCTGGTGTGCTTCATAACTGAGTGCAGGTTTGAGCCACGCAGCCATACATCTGTGCTGTGCCACACTGAGCCAGTATACTATAGTGGGCTTGCGGCCATCTTATTGATGGTTGTGACAATTAATGTTCTACTGGCTCCCCCCTTCCATAGCTGACAATGGGGATGCATTAATTCATTTGAGAACTGAGGTGTACAGTTTTGTATATGAGGAGACCATCCTTCCACAGGGCATAAAATAGTAAACAGGGTGTTCAGCATGGCAAGTAATTGGGGCACTGTATTCACTTCTCTCCTCTTTCTGCCAGATAATGAAAACATTAGGCTCACATTGAAGAAATCCAGTTGAAATATTGCTTGGTCAGCAAGAAATGCCATATGCAGCACTGTCATGCAAGCATCCACAAGGCAAGATTCATGATCAAAACCTACACATGTGTTGACAGGCAACATGATCAAGGTTTCAGCAAAGAATATGCTATGCACTTTTAGGCCCAATATTTAAATGTAAATTAATTTTTTTATTGCCTCATTGCAATCAGTGAGATTTAAGAGAACTCTGGCTGGATCAGATTCCAACTACTGTAGGAATATTATCTTCTTCCCTAGTGTACTGACCAGAACCCAATCAGTTGCAGAGGAAATGCTGTTTCTCAATGATAATTTCACCCATGGTTTAACTATCAGTCTACACATTTCACAGAGTTTCATAATTCTTTCCTCCAAGTTTTGTTCTGCTTTTTAACCAAGGTACTGAGGGTAGTCTGTTCTAAACTAAAGGAGGCCATGTGGAGAGAGGCTACTCAATCCTTTTCTATCAGGTCCTCTTGCAGTTCAAACTGTTTTTTCAACAGTGAAAAGGAAGCTATTGAGTTCCCAGTGGCTTTCCTATGTGGGTGAAAAAGCATCTTAGGAGTGGTGGTTTTGAACTGGGAAAAGACCAGAACAAAGGATTAGATAGTCCTTTCCCATCTGCTTAGATTCAGATGAGATGAGCCCTCTGCTTTTGATTTGGAATTAGGCTTGGTGAAATAAAGGGTTTCATAAACTAATCCAGAAATAGTTCACTTTTCTGAGATCAGGTCAGAAATCCTTCCTCATTCCTGATGACTTAAGAGTACAATAGATTGTCCAAACCCTCCCCTCGAGCTCTCGAACACCATCTCTCATTTGCAAGAACATTACAGTGACCGTAAACAATGAAATAGCATTTTCTGGCAATGCAAGAAGCATGAATTATAGAGGCTGGAGAATTCCTTGAGACCCCTTTCAATTCAGATATGAAATACAGTGGTATCTCAGCTCACGAATGCCTCGGTTCACGACAAAATCAGGTCACAAAAAGAAATTTCCTCAGGTCGCAAACTCCTCATCGGGTGACAGTCGTGATTGTGCCTGTCTTCCCTGCAGTTGTGCTCGGGGGGTGGGGGAGGAGGGAGGGCCTCTATCTTTGCTGTTCTTTGTCACTTTGTTTCAAATTTTTGTGATTTAAAAAATGGTTACAGAACGTATTAACCTTATTAATATTGAACCTTATGGGGAAAATTTGACTTGGGTCACAAGCAATTTGGGTCGCGACCAGAGTCGTGGAAGGGATTAAGTTCGTGAGCCAAGGTACCACTGTTAATAGACATGCATGGCATAACTCATAGCTTCATTGTGCTACACAAGCCCCTTCGCCACAGCAAGGGAGTGATCCATGAAGGGGTTAACTTTTATATAAATTGATATTTCTGTTTATCCCTTGCCTATGGCTTGCAATGCCACTACAGACTGTGTACTAAATGGATGAAGATTTATGAATGGTGGCAGGAAAAGGGATGAAAAATGAATGTACATTGTTTAGGTAGTGATATTTGGATAGGGATTCTATCCAAACTGTGGGCACAGGATTCTATCCATATGGGCACAGTTTGGTGGGCACTGCAGTGAGGTTTCCCCCATGCTATTATGCAGAAGTGAGTTCACTAATTTCATTGGAACTATATCTAGATAATGTACTTAGGGAAAAAGTGCTAATAAGTTATTTTTGCCAAGCCCTGTACTGAAGTAATGCTATTGGGATGATTAGATGAAACCTGCAGGGTACAGAAACCATCTTACAGGCTCTCCTTTGGGTCCAGGAGATCCAGGGCTTCCTTTGCCTCCCTTGATTCCAGGAGTGCCAAGAGTTCCATTAACACCTTTTGGTCCCTTTGAAAAACAAAATGAAGAATACATTAGAGTAAAATAGAGGTTTTAAGAATAATGCAAGATAGTGCCAAGGAATTGCCTGTATTGGGGCTCAGCAGGAGCCAAGAAACCATATCCTTTAGGTCTTGCCATTGTGCAGAGTTCTTCCCTGTCTCTGGCCTCAACCAGCAACCACTAATCCCCAGTGCAGAGAACTAGTTCTTATGGACCCCATCTTACTCCTGGCCTGTAGCAGCCCCACAACTGTTCAGGTGAGGCAGATAACTGCTCATGGAGATCTTGCACTTTTGCTAACACATCAGTCACATCTCTCTCCCCCCCCGCCCCGCCCCACACACACATAAAGCTACTTCATGACTTAAGTTACAAATCGCACAGATAAAGTGCCCCAGACAGGTAAAATGCAAACAAAACCAATCCCCCCTTCCCACTGATGCCTCCCGCAGACGTGTTCCAAAGGGCTGGGAGAACCTCCAGAGCAGATCCGCTCTGTAGCGCATAAGGAGCTACAGAGAAGAGGCAGGGAAGAAGTCTGCTCGTTCAATACTGGCTGCAGCTGTAGGTGTGGCCCAGCCCTCACTAGGGGGCTCATCACATTCATGGCATGCCTGAAAGTATCGGGGTGCCTACCCTGGCTCCGTTATCTCCAGGCAGCCCAGGTTGTCCACTGCGGCCAGGTCGGCCAGGATCACCCTGAAATAGAAGTTAGCAAGCAATGGTTATTACTCACATCAGATCATAGATGTAATACAAGTTGCTTTTTAGACTGAGAAACGTAGACTGCACCGAAAGTGAAGTATCGTCCAAACCACCATTTGATGACTGACAATTTTGTTTTCATGTTTAATAGTTGATATTTTGTGCAGCATTATAGTGGATGTCTGTATGGGGGGGACAAGTAATGGCTTGGAAGCATAGCTCTGCTTTTTAAACCCTTTTCCCATGCACCATTTCCCTATTTTAACTAATAAAAAGCCTGCTTCCCCCCACTTTCACTGGGAAAGGACAGCAAAGAAAATGGGTCTCGTGGTCATGTTGAGAGTTTCCAGGCAGAGGGCTCCTATGGCGAACAATCCAAAGATACCATGCAGCTTTTCTGCCTTCTTTTTAAACCATTTTTATTTCCAGTAAGAACAAGGACAGGGAGCATATTGTCTTAAGAAGGAAGTGGAAAGAAGATCTATAACAGCAGTGAAGAAGGCTAATGGCATAACATATGTGGAAAAGGGAATTCATGAGTAATATATTAATTTCTTCTCAAAGCTCTCTCTCTCTCTCTCTCTCTCTCTCTCTCTCTATATATATATATATATATAGCTGGATATATATAAATCAACTCCAGAAGATGGGATGGAGAAATATATTGAAGAAACAAGGCTTGAGAAATTTACACCAGAGCAGAGGAAAATATTGAATGATACTATCACTATTCAAGAGCTATCATAAGCTATCATATACAATTACATATAATGTAATTGTATATGTTGGGAAAATAAAAATAAAAAAGAACACGGATAGGAAGCAGGCTACAGATGGAAGATGTGTGGAGTCTCTGCAAAATAGGCAATAAGGGCCTCATCTGGAATTATCCTTACGGACTTGGCTTAGTGATTGCAAGTTTGCTGTTAGGCTGCAGAGAACAGCATTTGCCATTCAAATCAGAATGACCTGGCACCTTCACATATTTAAAATGATTATAAGACATAGACAAGGAAAATCTAAGATGGGTTGAGCCTGCGTAGTCTGTAGAGAAATGCCATAGCCATGAAGCTATCTAAAAACATTATTGCTGCAAACAGGAATGTGCAGGACATCCCCCAGGAGAGCACTCAGGGCCTGCAGGACAGGGCTGTGTGAGGAATCTCTTTTCAGGGTAGGAATCCATCAGATGCCCTGGGCTCACCATCCCAGCCTCGGGTCCACTTTAACATAGCTGTGAGTCTGGCTTCTGGGTGGGCGCGCCCAGCGTTTCTGCTCACCACTGTGCAAGGCGTGTGCCCTCTGTGGCAGCCACTGTTTGTGCTGCACATTGGAAATGAAGAAGATGGCTGGTTGCACAGTCTTTGTCCCATAAGCACTTGTAGACGTCATCTCCGCTTGGCTCACTTTTTAAAACAGGGCCACACACAAGAGAAAGTGTGTGAATGCTAGAAGAGCACGAAGTTGCACGTTTGTGCAAACTTGTGCTGGTTGCACGAAGTTTTAACACATCTGTACCATAGGATACATCAGATTCCCGAAACGGAGGCTTTAGGCACTAGTGGTGTGCAAGGAATCTCTCTTCTGCAGAAAATCTGCCCGATTTCCTGCTTTTAGCTTCCTGGACTCCAGTCGACTTCGCAATGGCCCAGGAGTCTGAGTTCTCGGCAAACGTGTCCAGGGCATTTGCTAGGAATTGAGCCCCATGCATTGCTCAAGCAGCATCATTCACCTGCAACCCTTTTCCATGTGTTGCTGGCAGCAGCAGCAGCAAGTGGGAAGAAGGTTTGGCCACCAGGAAAGCTGGCCGGGGAACATTGCTGGCTGCACAACTGGGGGTTGGTGAGCATTCGTGGAGTGGTTCTGCTCACTTTACCGGACTAGGCGAAGCTTGAGAGGCATTCTGTGGATCCAGGAGGGATGGATTCTGACCAAGGGTCTACCCAACCTTAATAGGCACTCCTGTAACCTCAGGAGGGAAAATGGGCTATCTTGGCTTCCTTCTCCTGCCAGCTCCACCCCTGTGCAGCTGCAGAGGAAAGCATAACAGAAGTTGTTCCCCTGATGTTGCAGTAATGCTTTTGGAAATGCTCAGAGGAAATGAAAAGGGTTGTTGTTGTTAGGATAACATGCAGTGGAGGAGGACTATGCAAGCCACCTTGGGTTCCTCACCAGAGATAAAAAGGCAGGATATAAAAGCACTATAATAATGGTAAGTCCCAGTTCACCATGGATAGCTTTCTCCTCCACGAATTTCCATTTTCATTGAAAACTGTCCAAATTGCAGTTCCAAATTTCCTAATTTAGGTGCTGTGTGAAGGATCTTCTTCTGCCTCTCCTGAAGCTGCTGCTAATAAATTTCAGTTGGTGACCCAGAGTTAATGTTGCAAGGGAGATAACGGACTCATCACCCACTATCTGCATACCATGCATACTTGTGTAAATTTCTACCATGACTCTCTCCCTAGCCCCTGATAGATGTTGCCATTTTCCTAAGTAGGAATCGCCAAATACATTAAAGGCATTTTGATCCAGGCTGTTCAGACATTTTTCATGTTCATACAACACAAAGCAGTAGGAAAAATGAACGTGTGGCCTCTCTCCCACTTGTGATTATCTGGCGCTGTCTTTGGGCATTGTAGGTACAGACCTTTATCCCTTCATCCCCTGGTAGTCCTTGATCTCCAGGAGCTCCAGGATAGCCATCAGAACCCTAGGAAGGAATTCAAGAAAGAGATGTTTGTAGACCTTGTAACATGAAGGTGCTGTGCTGGCTTCAGCAGTCAGGGGAAGAGTTTGCTGGGAACACCAAGGGCCAGTCTTATGGGACCTGGGAGAAGGCCTTGGGGAGGTTCTTGTCCCCCTCTCAGGTTAGGGTGGCAAGAACTCTCAGTTGGTCTCAAGGTCACAGGAGATAACCAGTGACAAAACTGATGGCCAGCACCGGGAGTTAGTGGGTGAACCCCAACAACTGAGCATTAGGCAATCACCCCATGGCCACCTGACCGAGGCTGGGGGCAATGAAGCTCCAAGGGCTGAGGAGGGTTTGTTCCTCTCTTGGAGTGGTTCTGTCCTGCTGCCAACTCTCCGTCCTGATGACTGCTCTGGTATCCTGCTTCACTGTGCTGTCAGAACGTAGAGTTCTGCCTAGGCTGGGAGTGAAAATGTTTCTCGTTTCCTTGTCCAAGTGGGCCCTGGCAGTGGGGTTCTTGGTTGGCTGTAACTTTCTTTGTTGCTGCTGACCAAATCACTTTCCCCCCTCCCTTCTCCTTTTTCCCTAATTTTATCCTGTTAGACTTGTATGCTTTAGTACCCCCATCCCTGTTTTTAAACTTTTAATAAAGTTGTTTGTTTCCCCAAGCTTGGGTTTGTCATGTGCTGGATCCAGTGGTTGGTCCAGGGTTTCTGGATGGGATCCAGTTGGCCAGGGGAGTGGTGGATCCCAACTGACAGACCTGACCACAAGCTATTGATTTTCAGAAGTGTAATGAAAAGGAATGAGTTCTGGTTCACAAAACAGAAGAATGATGAAGACAGTATACTTTTAAACAAAGAGACCACTGTCCCTTCCTTCCTTCTGTCTCCGTAGGAGCTACTTTTCTGTATCATGAATTGACAGGAATCAACTCAAGGAGAGCATTAGATGTGATCTAAAGGGCTCCTTTTCTGTTCATGCACTTGATGCTATTTTACTTGCGTCAGCATTTTCAGGGAAATACTGAGTGCATTTGCATGTCACAATAAGCCAGGGTGGCTTATTTGCTGTGCAAAATAATCTATAATGGGCTCAGTAGATAATTGTAGCAGCTATCAACCCTAGCCATTGTCCAGAAGAGACTCCAAATTGTTTTCCCCTCTTCTTTGGTTTCTCTAACAGCTGTTTCTTGATGGCATGGATCTTCACACTGTATTTACAGCAACTCCTCATTTCTACCCCCTCCCCACAGCTAGCCCCCAGGGGTACAAAACCCACAGGCAGGCCAGCTTGAGCAAAACTATACAGGTTTGCATGGTATTTGCAACCCATTACGTGCAGCAACCCATGATGAATTGCCCTGTCAAGAAAACCTAGGCATTACGTTACATACCAGTGCTGCTGAAATTTATAGAGCCACAGTTGGAAATCATTCCTACCCTGTCGCCTGGATCACCTTTGCAGCCAGGAGGTCCAATACGTCCCAGTTTACCCTGGAAAAAACACATATAAAAGCAATGACTGGAGAGAGGCTAAACTGTAGTAAAGGGGAAAATATATTTTTCATTCTCCTCCTAAAAGGTCCAGTCCTTGACAACTGATTACTCATTTCTCTTTATATTGGACATTCTGGGAAGAGAAGATGTTCTAAGATGGCTTTCTGCCCTGATGGGAACACAACTGAGGAGTAAGCTGAGCACACAAGGAAGAAGGTAACAAACAAAGACATAGAAAGTTGTGGGATACAGCAGCACTTCAACAAGCATGCACTGGGGACCATGTGCACTGACTTCACTTCTGTTTGTCATTTGGGCTAGTAGGAATTACCACAGGGCAGGACAGAGCTTCCATGCTGAGGGCGTGAGGCTCTCCTGAATAATTCCAGGATACCTTGGACTAGCTCAGGTTTTCAAACTCTGTCCCACACCTAATGCATTGCAGTAACACAACTGGGAGTAACCAGAGCACTGGTACTTGTAACTGAACTATCCTTGTCCAGACAAGAAAGTAGTTGGCATATTAGTCCAAGCTGTTAAAAATGCCCTGTGCCACTGAGTCCACCTGTGCCTCTAGTAACAGGACTGGATCCAAGAGTGCCTTCAGACCATGAGCCTGATCCTCCAGTGGGAGTGCAAACCCCTTCAGAACAGGTTGACTCGCTCTCCTCCAGCCAAACAAGCCATGCACAATTGGTCCTCTTCCAGTCTGTTACAGGCACAGCCACTGACTCCCCTGGATTTCTTAATCAGGAGAGATAGAGCTATATATTAATGATACCTCAGCCCACACAGCTGTTTTCTATAGATTTTGCTCAGCATGTGGAATAAGACTGAGCCCAGTGAAACCCATTGCATAACTGCCAAGGCCCGGAGCAATGACCCCGCAGCACCACCGTCTTGAATCATCAAGGAGAAGTGGAACTACTGCAAAACAGAACCTCCAGCTCTCAACCTGGGCAGTCTATCCAGAAGGATGTTATGGCCGCTGGTACCACCACCCTCTCTATCTCCAGTGAGGGTCACGCAAAAGGGTAATCAAGGTAGTTTCTGTTCCCAAGCAAGCCCTGGAGCTTGAGTGAAATGGATCTAGATAATCCTTTTAATTCAAGGATGCCAGGAGTTGACTGGCAACCACCTGTTCAAACACAGAAAAGAAATACTGGTTATTGGCCTATAGTTATCCTCTGGGTCCAGCTTAGGGTTTTCAGAAGTGGCCAAAGTGCTGCTTCCTTTAAAGAGGCTGGTACCACTCCTCTTGTCAAGGAGAAGTTTATTACCTCCTGGACCCATCCTGATATTTCTCTTTATTAGAAGTAGAGCTTCAGCGGTGGAACAGTATCAAAATGAAATGAATCAATAAATACCCTGAAGGAGAAGGTCAAGGACACAGGTGATTAAATGGACTAGGCCAAGCACTTTGTCCACATCCTCAGGCCTCAACCTGGGCAGTCAGCAATTGAAATCAGCAATTGAAACCTCAGCAATTGAAATTCACCCAATAAAGCTGGGCCAAGCAGTGCTCTGGGCAATTGTATTAATGGAACTGCATTGATTGTGGTGTCTAATTAGTGACAGATCAGAGTGACTTTATCTTCAAAATGCCATGTACAGTTGACACAGTGTGCTACTGAGGGTTTCAACATTTTTCTCCCTGGTCCAGATTACTATAGGCCATGAACCACTGAGAAAAGGCCCCACTGACAACACTCAGCTCCTCTGTGAAGATGTGATGGTTGCAGAAAAGAGGGAGAAGGCATCTGAGTGCCATCATTTCTGATGTCTGTGTAATCTCTGCATTGTACAAATTGACCAGGGGTTCAGTAGAAGCACCAGCCATAGCAGTGGGAAAATCCCCCGGGATCTTTTGGAATCCACTGCCCTCCATTCGCTTCTGTGGGCAGAGGAGAAAGGCTGTTGGGCATCTAAACCTCAATAGAAAGCAGTCTAGCCATGGCAAGGATAAATGTTGGTTCCCTTGTTTTCAGATGGTGATCCTCCTGCCCAACTAAGGTGACCAAGGCTATGGGGAAGGGTTAGTCTCTTCCAGTTGTGCCTTCCCCATACTCTCTTCTCCAGTCTTAGCAATGCATATGAGGTCAGTCTTCTCATCCACAATTAAATCATAGCTGAGGGCGATTTGTTTCAGAGTGAGCTGACATTCAGCAGTAGTACCACCAGACCCACGGATAAGCTGGCAAGGCTGCCAAGAGCCATCTAACTGGAGGAGTAATCAGGAGGAGGAAGATGTCAATCCCCCTCTTCCTCAACTGGCTTGTTAATCCCCCAGGCCTATAGCTAGAAGCAAAAATGACAAAGCTGTGGCTATAATACGTCAGACACATCATGAGAGGGCAGGACTCCCAGCAGGAGACAGTTGTGTTAGGGAAAGTTTAAGACAGAAGCCAAAGGGAAGACCAAATATGAGTCGGATCAAATCCATAAAAGAAGCCACAGCCTTGGGCTTGGGGGAGCTGAATGGAGCTGTCATGGAGAGGACGTTTCAGGGGACTTTCATTCACAGGGTCATCAGGGGTTGAATATGAGTTGATGGCACATAGCAACGCATACCTTTCTACCCACCATCTCATTAATAGTGAGTGCCCAATTCCCCACTGGGTTATTCAAGCTTCCCACACTCATGTTCATTTTAAAACGTTAATATAAAGGAGAAAGGCTCAGCTGTCAGTACAGCAGCTAACATGGAGCAGGTGAAGTTTACAGTTGCATCTCTTGAGTAACATTACCTTCTGTCCATCAGTACCATTCCTTCCAGCCAAGCCAGAAGATCCCTGAAATAAAACAACCAGAGCTTTAGAAACAGCTTTCTTTGAAAAAAATAAAAAAAATAAAAATAAAATAGAGCCGGGATAATGGGTAAGGTTCAAAGAGTTGGCTTTACCTTCCTTCCATCTCCTCCAAACTCTCCCTGAGAAAGACAAAGGGGGAAAAAGACAAAGATGAATTAGGCTTATTTAATTAAAAACAATCACAATGGTTTGGCAGATTAAGAGATTATTTAGGAAACAACAGAATGAACTGTAAAATTCTGTGTTACTGAGTATTATAAAACAAACTCTTTGTGTTTATGCCTCCTACATCCACTGAAAATAGGTCATGCAGTCCATCAAGCACTGACCACACAGTATATAGGTAGTTCAGTAGGATATGTGCATATGGGAGGCCTCAGTCTTGGATATCCCCACAAAGAATTGTTTCCATTTCTAGACCACTCAGTGGAATGATCATTATTTTGAATTCTTATTACTCTGATAAATAAGCACAAGCAAACTGCACTTCCAAGTTTATACAAACTTCCTTGATTTCCATATAGTAAAATCCTTGGTATACTTGCAACATTTTCTTGAACACTGAATATGAGATGCACAAGTATACTAACTGTCTGAAAACCCAATATACTTCCCAAATTTTTCTAAGTAGTGTATGAATACTTTACCTTTTCTCCTTTTAGACCACGAATACCCTACAAAAGGAACCAAAAAACATATTAGAATTTGTTGACAGATATGTTACCAATTTTATTTATTTATTATTTATTGCATACATTTATACCCCATCCTATTGCTTCAAGCACTTAGGATGGCTTACAAGATATAAAAATACAATAAATATAAAACTACTACACTAAACATTAATTATTAAAACAATATAAAACACATCACTATAGAAAATGCAACTGGGAAAAAGTGGGGGGGGGATCCTAAAACGTCTAAAAGCATTAATTGTTAAAATAATAATCGAATAACAAGGTCTTAACCTGGTGCCGGAAAGAATATAACATCGGTGCCAGGAGGACCTCTCTGGGGAGCAGATTCCATAGTCTGGGCGCCACTGCAGAGAAGGCCCTCCTCCAGGTAGACACCCTCCGTACTTCCTTCAGAGAGGGTTCCCGGAGCAAGGCCTCCCCCATCAATCTTAAGGGGCGTGAGGGCTTACAGGGGTGGAGATGTTCCTTCAGGTAGTCCAGACCTAAGCCATTTAGGGCTTTATAGGTTAATGCCAGCACCTTGAATTGGGCCCAGACTTCAACTGGGAGCCAGCGTAGCTGATAAAGGACTGGCGTTATGTGAGAATAACGACTGGTCCCCGTCACCAACCTGGCAGCTCTATTTTGTATCAATTGAAGTATCTGGACTGTTTTCCAGGGCAGCCCCACGTAGAGCACATTACAGTAAGCCAACTAGGAAGTTACCAGGGCATGGATCACCATTTCTAGGCAGTGCTTGTCCAGGTAAGGACACAGCTGATGAACCAGCCGAAGCTGGAGGAAAGCACCCCTCACCACTGCTATCACCTGGGTTTCCAGGGACAGCTCTGGGTCAAGGAACACTCCCAAGCTGTTGATCCTGCCCTTTAGAGGAAGTGCTACCCTGTCCAGGCAGGACCAAAGTCACTTACCTGAAAATCTGAACCGCCCACCAACAGGACCCCCGTCTGATCTGGATTAAGCTTTAGAGTTCTGTTTGACATGGTACTATGACCACACTGAACCTTCCTCAATACTGAAGGCACCTTGTCATTAGTTCTTGCTCATTTTGATCTAACCACCAAACACACCTGGGCCAAATTCTAAGGCCTTCCACAGTGCCACTGATCTGATAAAGTCTTAAACTGGATTATTGATAACCTGCTATGGCAAATTTGCAAAATGGTATCCTTTCTCTTATTTGAGACATACACACATGCTTAAACATGAGACACAAAATCATTTACCTTGGGACCAGGATATCCAATTGGACCTTCAATTCCTGGATCTCCCTATATTTAGAGCAACAAATAATATTGTTAGTTATAATTCAGCAGGGCTTAATTCTGAGTAGACATGTTTAGGATTACATTACTAGTTATTTACATACATTGTTCCTGATAGCAGCAGTCACATTTATAAATAGTGAACTGAAATTGCTAAGCTACTGAAAGTTGGAAACAAACAGCAGCTTATAAGAGATGAAAACAGCTTGAAATGAGCTTTGTATCCACCTGTGCAGATATAGATCTTTTATCCCACTATCACCTCAGCCAAAAATCTTCATGATCAGAAGCAGATGGGGGGCAAATGCACACTGCATGTACAGTAATGTTTCTCAAACTGCCTTCAATGTAATCCTCAGGTATGGGGAGCCCCAGTTTGGACTGGGTCACTGAGGAGGGAGGGATTTCTTAACTCATCACTCCCCAATGAAGTCATGATTTGGATTGAGGGCCCTGCGGCCACTGCCCGCACTTAAAAAACCCTTTGCACAATTGGTATTTGTGTGGATGGTGTCATGCTTAGACTGGCCTTGAATGCTCAGAGTGGGGGGATGAAGGTGCAGGCCAAGGGCCTTTGCGAAGGACGTGCAGCGAGGCTGAGGCCAGCACCGGGGCAAATAAATGGGGAGGGAACGTTAAGTGGACCTCTGCTTCTTTCTGTTGAAAGTGTGCTTATTAAAAATGATTTTGTATTAAACGTGTACTGACAAGACTTTCTCTCAAGTGGAATTTGAGAGCATCAGATTCCTCAGGTAAGGATAACCGTCTATCTGCCTAACTTGAGGGTTAAATACTAACCCCCAAACTGGTATTCAAATGTGAATATGACTGAAAATGATACTGAGTATTCGAATACCCCTTTTCCCCTGCAGTGGAGGGCAGGACACATTCCAATGGAGCAAAGCTCAGGGAACTCTGGATTCAAGGTGGATGCCAGGAATTACTAGGGCATGGAATGGGCTTCCGTGGGAGGTGGTTGAAGCCCCATTGGTGAGGGTGTTTAAGGATAGGCTGGACATGCACATGGCAGGCATGTCATGAGCAGAGCTGGCTAGAGCTGGGGGTCAGACTTGATGATCTAGGAGGCCCCTTCTGACTTGCTCTGTTTCTCTGAATATCTTTTGCCCAAAGTGGTCTGTGCATCCCAGTTGTCAGCAGATACATGAATTCAGTTCTCACTTTTTTCAGTTACTCACCTGCCGTCCTTTCAGCCCAGGAGTTCCTGGGGCTCCCATGTTACCCTTTGCACCCTTGAAGCAAATAAAGAAATAAAAAAGATTAGAATGGCACTTCTTGAATTGCCCCCACAGCAATAAAATGACAATTTATGCAGTTTGCAGTATCTGTGCTAAGCAATATATTAGAGACATAGAACAAAGATCTTGTTCTATCTAAGTTCAATCATATCAGATTTGACATGACACAAGAAGCTAAATAATTACACAGAGGGTCCCAACACAGAAGGGACCGACCCTGAAAGTAGAAAAAGGAAATCAGCGGTCATATGCCCTTTCATTTTTAAAAGGACCATTAATGACTAGATTGGGTATATACTTATAGAATAGTAGAGTTGGAAGGGGCCAGAAGGGCATCAGGTCCAGTCCCCTGCTCAGTGCAAGCCTCCAAGTTAAACCTTCACTCTCAGATGGTTGTCATGTATGCACACATGTATCTATTAGGCTAAGCAAAGGAGCTTCTGGGTTTCAATGCTTTTGGACATACTTGTACTTATAGCATTTCTAACCTCTCTCAAAAATGCAGCAGACAAAACCCCACTTATAGCACAATCAGATTACTAGAAAGTAAGCTGAATTCAACCAAGCTTATTTTCAGGAAAGTGGGTACAGGAGCAGTTGGTGTGACTTTGATATTACTCTTACCGAACTACCTTGGCTGCTTCAAACACTGTTATCTGCAGAGCACGTTATAACTTCAGTGTTACTGACAGCTGGTGACGTCCTTCCAGCTAGAGCAGAGCTAGAGTGTGGGCAACTTGTGATCTCTGAGAGGTTCGGGCTTACAGCTCCCATTCTCCCTCTCCACTGGCTAGTGCTGATACGAGTTGCAGGCCCAAACACCCTGAGGACCACAAGTTGCCCATGCCTGGGCTACAGAGCTCTCAAAGGCAGAACATCTGGTCTGGGCCAGCCTTCAGTCTCTTTTACTCAACACACAATGATTATATCTTGTTGAAATGAATCACTGAAATATATTTTCCCATCCTACAAAGCGAGAAATGTTTCCTTTTCAGTTCATGAAAATTTTCTCCTGTGGTACAGTATATGTGGGTAGATATACCCACAATGATCTCCTGAATCCATTATGTTTTAGGTAATTCAAAGATATTTTTCCATTTAGTTCCTTGACAGGCAGATGTCATCCGTTGTTTGTTTCTTACCTTTTGTCCTCGAAAGCCCTTTGGACCAGATGGGCCTTCAATTTCTAGGCAGCTCATTTTATAGCACTGAAAACAATTACAAAGAAGGTTAGATGAAGCTTTCATAGCGAAGAGCTATCCTTATACTCTTAAAAAAGGGCCTTCTAGCTAAGAAGCAAGCTGTCATTTAAGTGGCAGGCCTCCGGAATCAATCCCATCATTCTATTCAATTAGCCTTAGGTTTCCACCCTTGCCCTATCAAAGCGTTTAGAGGTGACATATATTCTTTTTCGGTTTGAGAACTGTGCATCCTTATCCTATAATTTTGCAATATTAATTGACTACGTACTGAACTTGGTTTTGTGAATTGTCTCTCCCATTTCATTCATAGTTAAGAAGTCTATAACAAGCTGATCTATAAAATGGTTAAGAAAGACACAGTCAAATTTGCAACTCAGTTCTAAACATATTTTATCAGAAATAGGCCTCACTGAGCTTAAATAGAATTTTCTCCTAGGCAACGAAAATCAAATCCGTAGTGCTATTGTAAATCCCAATAGCTGTGTATCCCCCAGTTGTTGCAGTGCTGTTGGTCATGTACTTACCTCGGCAAAGGCTTCATGTTTCTGTTTGGGAAAGAATAAAAAGAAATCTAGTTCAGTAGTTAGAATTATTAGTTCTTGTAGAAAGTAAGAATCTATTGCATATTCCTCTGCATATAAGTTTTCTCCTCTGTCTACATGCCTGACAGCCTATTATCCCAGTGTCCTCCATATAAATTTTATTTTATTTTATTTATTTAAATGTGGGATTTAGCCCTGAACTTGGCACCCTGGGCATCACAGGTCTCTCAGGCCTTTTAACGCAAGTCTCTAGGCCTTATGAGCTGTGTGGAAATGCCATGTGGACTTTATCTGGCAAAGGATCAGCAACCAGTGAAGGAATAGAGACATTTCAGTGATAATGGGAGACTTAGCTCCTTGTTTCTTGCCCCCAGATATCCTAGGTGCTTCTGGCCTTCCTTGTTATCAAGTATCCACCTTCATGTCCTTTCTTTACTTTGCACTTTGACACTGCACATGCTGTTAGGAAAATCCCAGTGCTTCCAGAAATGTGAATTTTGGCAGCAGAATAAAGTCTACAAAGTGAAAGGAAATAGGGCAGAGCTGAGTGGTAGGCGGCACATTTATCTATAAAAGGCCCCAGCTTCAATCCCGATCATGCCTTTTAAGAGAACTCAGGTAGCAGAGTTGGGAAAGCATCATGTGCTTAATATAGGGTAAGCATAGGTCTGGATCGACTAAATTTGCACACTATAAATTTCAGAACGTGAAGATTATGTGAGCATTATAAGTGATTCAGGCATGCCATAGGAACATCTTTGAGGACCATGCGATTCAGTATTTGGTTTCTTAAAGTGGGACAAAGTTTCTGTATTTTATATCACCTCATGACAAGGCTGATGAGTGTCATGATCCTACACAGTCTACATAATAAAAGGTGCTAATGAAGGAGGACTTCCTAGAAATGAGAGGCAAGACGTATACATTTCTCCTCCCTTTCAAAGAAAGGAAAGCTGCTCACTGAACACACATAGCAAGCTGAATCTCCCTTTTACCCCTCCCAAACTTTCAAGCTCAGGGGAAGGGCAAGGATTTTGCACAATTCCTAGCTGATGAGCAGAGTTTGGGCATGCACGGGAGGACTGCTATACCACGGAGACACCCTTGCCCGTTTGGGTCTCGGACATGGGCAGCAGAAGATCAGGCATAGGCATCAGGACCAGGGTGTCTGGAGCAGAAGCCAGCACTAGTTGAGGAAACCTCAAAACTCCTCGTGCTCTCCTGGGAAGTGAGGGGGTTGCCAGGGCACAGAGCAGCATAGGAGGCAGGACTGTATTGCAAGCGCTACCAGCAACTCCTGCAGGGTGCACACCTGGGCCTGCAGGGCTTGAGTGGCGCCGCTCATCCCTGCACTCATGACTCATGGTCAGGGTGCAAGGCAGCCTCAGCAAACTGGCAGAGTCCAGGACATGGACAGTGGGGAAAAAAGACACAGGCACACAGATCTGGGCAACCAAATCAGTGTCCAAATGTTAAGCTTAGTCCAGTTCAACAATTCAAAGTCATAGCCAGGAAGAGTAGAGATGTGAGGTCCACACAGTCCAGTGCACAATAACATAATCAGGACAGGCTAGAAGTCAGAAACTGAAGCAAGGCAGCAGGAGGTGAAGGAACTGGGGGACCAAAGCAGGAGCAGGTACTCAGATAACAGAAAACAAGTCAGAAAACCTCCACTGCCAAGGCAGCTTTTGGAGGGAAGAGCCAGATCTTATATAGCTCTTCCTGCAGGATTCCCAGGCGCTGCTCATGAGGACCCTGGCAGCTGCACGAGATTGAGGGAGTAATCGTGCAACTACCAGGGCTGCTATGCCTGTCCCTGGCCAGCAGAGGGAGCCCTGAAGCTGCTTCAGATCCTGACACTGCCAGGCATTTCAGCAACACCACTGTTCCATCGAGATGGGAACTAGAGCTAGGTTGTTTCCCCAGCCACTGTCACCAACCGGAAGAACAGCAAGGTATGGATAGATGTTCCCATATGTGTGTATATTTAGGACAATTCCCATTCAGAATTGAAGATGACATCCTGCAATACTGGCATAATGTGTGGCTACCAAAATCATGTAGTCACTTTTGTTCCAACTGTGGTTGACATTGCTCAGTTATGAATTGTGCTGAATAATACTGTCAGATTAGGGGCTTTAATTGTGGTACACTATGCTGTGTAATTACATTAATTTTATTCTTATGGAATTGTGCACAACTTTATTTCACAATTTTTCTTTATATTTTATAGAATGGCCTTTTGTACATGTTTGTAAAAAGAAAACGTGTACAGATACGCCCCTATGGGTAATTCTGCAGTACTCATCATCCTGCTAGTTGCTGGTGCTATACAGACTGGGATGGGGTGTGGGAAAGTAATCGTTTCTTCCCCAGAATCTGAAGACGATCTTGCTTGCGTATGCTAGCAAGGGGAGTCATAATGTAAAAATAAAGTGGAACACTTTACCACAAGAAAACGGAGGTGAATATTTGGGAATCCATAGGCAATGATGCTTCTGCTTCTGCATCCTTTACTATATTTATAGGTGTTCATCCACAACTGTTCACCTGATGGGTAGTTCTGAGTTGGTCAGCTTAAGTCTGCCCTGAACCAACACGGATTGGAGGTGAGAGCTTACCTGGTGGAGTGCTTCCCCACACAAAGAGCACAGTGCAGAAAATGAGTATGTAGAGGAAAAAGTTGGGCTCCAACAAGCTCTCTTCATGGGCCGATTTTATGTCTTTTTTTATGAGTGAGGATTCAAACACATGAATTCTATCTGTAGTCTGAAGTGGTAGAGTCCAGACATAGGATTTACACTGACGGTGAGAATTTATTTATTTATTTGTTTGTTTGTTCTGTTTCTGTCTTGCCTTTTTTCCTTCAATGAATTCAAAGAGGTTGATATAATTGTCTTCCTCTTAAACTTATCCTGTTTGGCATGTTAAAACCTTAAATTTAACCATAATTGGATCTCAGCTAAAGATTATACAGCGCCCAAAAAGGATATTTACATTACATTTGAGAAGCACAAAAGTCTCGTGGTTGAGTTCCTAAATATGTAGATCACAGCCAGAATCAGGAAAAAGAAAAGTAATTCTATGGAAATTGTATAAATGGGGAGCATTTGCATGAGAGATCTAAGGTTCCAGTACACAGATGACCAGTTTCAGTCATGAACAAGAAACAGCTCAGCCCTTGTCACTTGAAAGCTTAGGGGGAGGGGGAGCCATTAATTTTGTTTTCTAAAGGAACAGATCAGTTCTTACCATAACTTGGATGATCCTCTTAGCAGTGCTGGTATCTACATCAATACCATCTTTCTGTGTGGTGGTATAGTTGTTACGGTAAAGTTCAAGTGGGGAGCTGGCAATCTCTCGGAGCCCTTGTTCATAGATGTTTCTGCTGGGGGCCACCGCAAAGAGCTTGATTCCTGCATCTCGTGCTCTTTCAGCTTGCAGCTTCATCCCTCCACAGGGGCTTCCTGTCACGTGGCCATCAGTGATCACAACCGCATAATTCACCCCTGGGGCTGTGTTGGAAAGTATCTGTGCGGTCATGTTAGAGAGGGCACAGTCTGTGAATGTGCCTCGGCCGATGTACTGAATATCATCCAACTTCTTGAGGTATGCATTCTTGTCATTGGTGAAAGTACTGTAGATTTTCACCACATCGGAAAAGTGGAGTCCCCCGTATTGCCAAGTCATGGACACTTGACCCTGATAGAACTCATTCTCCAGCATTCGGATGAATTCATGAACAAAATTCTTGGCAAGTTTCACCAAACTCTCAATGGGGATCGTCTGCAGGGCAACGCTCTCAGATGTGTCAATCACAAAATACACCCTGATGGGGCAGTCAGTCTTATCTGAGTAAAAAGAAAGTGAGGAAAATGGTACTTCAGTAGATCTTGATGCAACTATATCAGTAGTCGTTGGGCCTGGACACTTTAGGCCTGTGCCCGCTTTGTGCCATTATTAGAGCAGCTAAGGATACGCGTAGCATTTCTTGCGACCGCTGCCACTGAATGCCAAATAAGTGAAGCAGTAAGGGTGGGTGAATCTGCCAACTTCACCTCTATTTAGTTCCTCATTTGTCCAACCCTGCCCTCATTTAGGCCCAGTAGCCTAAATGAAAATCTGCACAAAAATATGCAGTCATTTTGGTGTGTACTTCCCCAAAAGGGATGTGCACTTTTTGCTAATACACCTATTTTTGCAAGCTATTTTTCTAATGTAGGGTATTTCTTTGTACAATGTTAGTATTGTACACATTTTTGTGTTTACTCTTCTTTGATACACGTATTTTTCTACACTTACTTCTTTTGAGAGGGGAGGTATATTGAAAAATTGGAAATGGGAGGATTTCAGTGTACAGTTGTGTTCCAGTTTGCCTATTTTTTTGAGAGGTGCAAATTGGATAAATTCTCATAAAACATCAGACTGAACAAATTTCTCACCTTTCTCTAAATGGCAGACAATACCAAGCTATGATTGCGCCAGTGGGCAGTTTGGTCTGCACTGTGTCTGCTGCTCAATCAGCAGCTATGCACCAGCACGGTGCTACTAACCAGGCTGTCCCCTGTCCACCACTGCCCCCTTCCGTTAATCTGACCAATGGTGAGGCACACGCCCTGCCCTTCTTCTCACTTCTTCTGTTATCCACGTTCCTTTATGGAGACAGTTTGAACACAGAATTGTGTCACTGTGACAGACAACTAAGTGTGATCATCAGCATTTTGTGCTATATGCCCTAAAAGTGGAATAATATTATACATGCCAGCAGTCACTAGATTTTGGACACTCTGTGACATTTTTATGATTTTTCCTAAAGTGATTTAATAACTATTTACACATAACTTTTATCGGTTGTATACCTCATTTATGCTAGGTGAATATCATAAATCCAGAAAAGCTGTGGAAATCTGAACCTTCCAATTGTGTAAATACAGTGTTAATATATCGCACAACGTGCAAGAACATCTACGCAAGCAGTGCCAAGTAACATAATTTCTGAAACAGCAATTTCCATCAGATAATTTGCTTCACAGCTTTTTCAGCATTTACTTACGGTGCAATGCTATACATATCTGCTTGGAATTTCAATGGTACTTACTGCCAAGCAATGTATATAGGGGTACAACCTCAGTCATGCTGGCTGACATATAGTAGGTGTTGCGTGGCTTTTTCTCTGTCTCAGCAGACACAGGATTGTACCTTTAGGATGCTGACATCTTCCATGGCAGATTTCCTGAAGCCTCCTCACTTGACCTGTGTCTCGCTGAAGCACCAGGGAGGGAAGGAGGCTAGAACACTGAAAGGAAACTCTCCTCCCAGACCCCAGAGCATAACCCTCTTCCGCCTCTTGGAAGCCCTGTTGCATCCTTGGAGAGGCCGATAATGCAGTTCTTTCTGTACCAGCGGCGAGGGGGTTGGGCAGGGGTTCTGGCTCTAGAATTTCAGATCCAAGGCTGCAACACCTTGGTGCCAGGGCTTCAAGTAATCCCAGGTGCCTCCAAAGATTAGAGATCCTCCAATCTTAGGAAGCCATGGGATTGCTTCTTTAGTTGAATTTCCTGACATTAAATTTGGATCTTGGAAACTTGAAAGAAAAAAAAAAAGCTCAATTAAGTTTTCTTCCTCTTTTAGGGAAACACATGACATTTGACTTTTTAGAATGTAAAAGAAGGTTGGGATAAGGATCACCCTTATGTGTGAGGCATAACCTCATGATGTATAAATACAAACAGCAAAGAATTTTCCATAGATGTGAAAGAAAAAGGGTGGAAGGGTGGAAGGAAAGGACAACAAAGCAAGTTCTGAAATAGTCCTTTTTTAGATTTGTGATTTTACCTGCACAGGAAGAAGCTCCAGGAATTAGGTCTTCATCATTTTGAGCATGGAGGGGAATCAGAGCTGTGCAGAGCAGAATAGCTAAAAACACTTCCGAGGACATCTTGTTTTCTCTCTAGGTAGACTGGAAGTAAATAGTCACAGTAAATGAGAGGCAGATTGACTAAGACATGGCGTTCATGGTGCTACATTTCAACAGGATCTACTTTATTTCATGGCCAATCTTACTGAAGAGCCTGGAGGAGCAGCCTCAACATCTAGACATTAGGAACGTCTAGCCTAGATAAAGAGAGTGTCCACTTTCGTACAGTGTAAACCTGGGGGCATAATTTCCCCAAACAGGCTGCTCTTGGCTGGACTGTTCTGCTGAACCCACCAGAGCCCTTCCTAGAGGAAGGGTCACTCAGTTTGAAGCGCTCTGACAGGTGGTGGAATATAGTAGGGGTGGGGAATGGAACTGCCTATCTATTAGTAATGAAAGCAAAACAAATGTTGCATGTAGGAGACAAGCAGCCATCTGAACATGCATGCTGGCGTAGATGAATCCCCTCTGCCTTGTCTGGCTGAGAAACTATTTGGCTAATTCTATGCAAGATGTGTTGATTACTTCTAGCTATCAAACAAATTAGTTCAGGAAGTTATTTATTTATTATATGTATATCCTACCTTTCTCCCACTGTAGAACTTAAGGTGGTTACAAGCTCAGGCCAGCCCCAAACCTGCTTAGCTTCCACATGGTGGAGGCCTTATATGCCTTCAGACCATTCTCTGGGCCTACTAAATGATGCTTGGTTTAATCCTACACTTTAGCCTCAAGGTTGGGTGTATTCCTGCACATGCCTGGGATTTCCTGTTGGGGAATTCTGCTAGTCAATCTGGGAAAGGTCCAAGACAGCAGAAGTGGACAAAAACCTCCTATCAGGAATGACAGCATCATTTATATATAACTCATTTGTCACTAGTCAGAATGGATAGGAAAGTTAAACTTTCCTAGATAGGAAGTGATGGACAAATGAGGAAAATAATCCAGTCTTCTAGATATCTAGTTGCTTTTTGCCTTGCCCAGCTTTCCAAAGATATATCAGAGTGAAAACAAAAAGTTTAAAAAATGAAAATGTAAAACTAAGGGAAATTAACACTTGTGGTCTTCCCATAAGTACCTTTTCAGCCCACAGATAATATTGTCATCCCTGAAAGGACTACGCTTCATATTCCCCTCTCTCTGTTCTTTTCCTTGCCTATAACCAAAGGCTTTTTGCCTCAAGCTTGGGCTTGAGGATCTTGACTTTTATTAACCCTGGAACTGAGGTGGATCTCAGAGAAGATTATGAGCAACATGCTGGCATATAAATTTCAGTCTTCTGGCATAAATGGTATCCATGTCCCTCAGTTATGTTTGGTTGACCTGTGCTCACATTTCCTTAACATTAAACAAACACTGTTTTCACGTCTGCACATTAAGGGTCCAGAAACCTCTTCTTTAGACCTCTAAATTCATACCTCCTTATCACACTAGTTTCCTTAAACTATATTAGATTGTATTCAGATTTATGTTGAAACAACTTCCTGACAGGAGTGGCTTTCTTCCACATCCCCACACCATCCCGTCCAGTCCCATGGAGATGCTACAGAAAACCTGCTGAATGGGGTGAGCTGTGGTATATGGGGGAGGGGAAAGCTCCTCAAAATGGGATGGAGGGACTTTGCATGAACATAGACCTTCTTCCTCTCACAGATGCCATATCCTGTAGCTAACCCATCGTTTCTACACCATGGAAACAGTTTCCACCAGAGTTTGCTCTGCTTCACTAATGCTGGCTTAACAGTAAGGCTGACAATATTTCAGACAAATGTGTACATTAAAACACATACACACACCCCTTGTAGACAATCCTAAAGCTGTTATAGAATAACATGGCTTTTTCTGCAGAGGAAATATACTGTAAATATAAAATATGGGTTGTAGTGGGTGCCTCAAATGGAGATCCTCTACCTGTGTTTTCCTGCCAAGATCTGTCCTTGAAGCTTTTTCTTGACTGCAAAACTGGAGTCTGGAATGCTTTCTCTAACACTGTACATTAAGATTTAAGTTCTGTTTCAACTTTCCATTGCATTTTCCCCCAGTGGCTCTTTGTGGGAATGCTCCCTAGGAGAACAAGACATTTTCTTTAATGAAAAGTTCCAGTGTAATCTCCACTATTACCAAGATCACTCAGCTGTGTTCTCATCATAGGCAAAGCATTTTCTGCTGCAGATCTAGAAACGCCCCTAAGTCACAGCCAACCATAAGGAAATAAATAAAAGGTCGGGGAACTTTTGGAAAACACCTATCAGACAGTGCTCCCCCTTCTCCCCAAATTCACTGTATGGCTTCTCAGAGGAAGAAGCTACAGATTAATTGTTTCTTCATACCATCATCTGTGAGCCATGGTGAGGTTCCTAGAATGTAAACTGCTCTCCCCTAAACCTCCGGACCCCCCTCCCCATTTTGGAATGCGGCTTGTAAGCATCACAGAAAGTATCTCCTCCCGTGAAGGACAACCATGCCCCAAACAGCTGGCTTGGCTAGAGAGATGTCAACTCTGTTTTGCAGAAACACAAAGGAACAAAACCAGATGTGGCATATGCAATAGATGAACGATTGCTGTTAGTCTTCTGCCTAACATGTCTTCAGATGTAACATCAGTGCACAAACAGAAAATACATGCGCACACACCCAAGTTCACCTCTGAAAATCACAACATGCTATTCAAAGGTACGGAGCAGTAGTTTAGTAAGGAAGAATCAACAGAGCAGTTTATGTCAATCTGTGAACTCTGTGCTGTCTTAATAAACCATGAAAATTGATAGAATTTCAGCGGTGATATCAAACTTCCCACTCTTTAAGAGCTAAACTTAAGCATATAATAATATTCATAATTACAAAATGGAAATTCAGTGATGGGCCAAAAGTGGTGGAAAGTGTTGTTCCTATAGCTCCTCATCATTTAGCAAATTTAAACCAGAGGTTTTTTTTTTTTTTACTGCTGAGACTAATCCAGTGATTACTTGAGCTAATATAATCCCATAAGTAGCAGAATCAATGTTATTATACTCTCCACCGGTAATATCACAAATGGCATTCCTGGCCTTGTTGTCCAAATAAAAGGCCCCCCAGCTGAGATGCTCAGTTTTCCAGAAGACACAATAAAAAACAAAAAATGAAGGCTTCATGTGAAAGGCATTTACATTGTAACACAATTTTAAGAACCAGCTCTACTCCCGTATAAGCAGTGCATGTATTAAAAGCACAGCACAATTCACATTTAAAATTATCACAATACTGTCCTGTCCTATATGTAATAAACAACTATTACATATTCCTTAAACTTGCTCTACTCTGGAATATTTACAACTTACTTGTAAAATAATCAGATCATCAGAGTTCCTTTGGGAAAAATGCAAAATGAAGAAATGTCTTGCTTTCCTCTGATTTCAACAGGGGTTTTGCATCTTCTTGGAGAAAGAAATATTTGTCTTTTCTTAATTTTTGAGTGAAGCGAAGGACCCAATCAAGTGTGGCAGAGGTTTCTCTGACTGAAAGCCTCTGTTACTTCTCTGGAAAAAAGTAACTGCCTACCGCAGAATTCTCCTCCTTCAAGTCTTTCTTTGAGACAGATCCAAGCAGTTACTACCTCAAACAACCACAGGGTGGTGCTATGGATCTACCAATCCTGCGTTAGGAAAGGGTGTGCTGAAGGATTCCAGAAGGTGGTGGTTGGACGAGAATGTAGGCAAGAGGGGTGGAGGAAAGTTATAATTAAAAAAAGAAAAAGAAAAAGAAAAAACCAAGATGGCAACAGGGATCTTTTTCATGAAGTTTGTTTTCCTGCTTATTTATATTTATTTATAAATGTCTACTTATTTCCACCCCATGGAACAAAACACTGTGTAAAATTGTTCTTCATATTTCAGCTTGACTCCATATTTGCAAACTGAGTTCTTAGTTTCTATGCATAGTTCTACCTTTAATATTCTATATTTTATAGAAGCCTGCCACAAAGGAGGCGAACAAGGAGTCTAGTAGAAGGTGTGGGTTTCTTTATACCAGGGATGAGCAATTTGTGGTCCTTCAGATGTTCTGGCGTATAACTCCCATCATGCTAGCCAACAGGGCGGATTAGGCTAGAAAAGGTGATCCACTGAAGAAGGAAATGGCAACCCAATCCAGTACCCTTGCCATGAAAACATCATGGACAGTACCAAAAGGCAAATAGATATGACGCTGGGCTATGAGCCCCTCAGGTCAGAAGGTGACCAATGTGCTACTGGGGAAGAGCAGGAGCTAGTACTAGTAGTGCCAGAAAGAACGAAGCAACTGGGCCAAAGCCAAAAGGACACTCAGTTGCGGATGTATCTGGTGGTGAAAGGAAAGTCCGATGCTGTAAAGATCTATACTCCATAGGAACCTGGAATGTAAGATCCATGAATCAAGGCAAGCTGGATATGGTCAAACATGAGATGACAAGACTGAACATCGACATCTTAGGAATCAGTGAACTAAAATGGACAGGAATGGGTGACTTTAATTCAGAGGACCATCAGGTATATACTGTGGGCAAGAATCCCTCAGAAGAAATGGAGTAGCCTTCATAGTCAATAAAAGAGTAGGAAAAGCAGTACTGGGATACAATCTCCAAAATGACAGAATGATCTCAGTTCGAATCCAAGGCAAACCATTCAACATCACAGTAGTCCAAGTTTATGCCCCAACCACTGGTGCTGAAGAGGCTGAAGTTGACTGGTTCTATGAAGGCCTACAACACTTTCTAGAATTAACACCAAAAAATGATGTCCTTATCATCATGGGGGATTGGAATGCTAAAGTAGGAAGCCAAAAGATAACCGGAATAACAGGCAAGTTTGGCCTTGGGAGTACAAAATGAAGCAGGGCAAAGGCTAGCAGAATTCTGTCAAGAGAATACGATGGTCATAGCAAACACTCTTTTCCAACAACCCAAGAGACTACTCTACACATGGACACCACCAGATGGTCAACACAGAAATCAGATTGACTATGTGCTCTGCAACCAAAGATGGAGAAGCTCTATACAGTCAGTAAAAACTAGACCAGGAGCTGACTGTGGCTCAGATCATGAGCTTCTTGTTGCAAAATTTAGGCTTAAATTGAAGAAAGTAGGGAAAAGCACTAGGCCACTCAGGTATGACCTAAGTCATATCCCTGATGAATATACAGTAGAGGTGACAAATAGATTTAAGGAATTAGATCTGATAGACAGAGTGCCTGAAGAACTATGGACGGAGGTTCGCAACATTGTACAAGAGGTAGCAACTAAAACCATCCCAAAGAAAAAGAAATGCAAGAAAGCAAAATGGCTGTCTGAGGAAGCTTTACAAATAGCTGAGGAAAGAAGGGAAGTGAAAGGCAAGGGAGAAAGAGAAAGATACACCCAATTGCATGCAGAATTCCAGAGAATAGGTAGAAGAGATAAGAATGCCTTCTTAAATGAACAGTGTAAAGAAATAGAAGAAAGCAATAGAATAGGGAGGACCAGAGATCCCTTCAAGAAAATTGGAGATATGAAGGGAACATTTCATGCAAAGATGGGCATGATAAAGGACCAAAATGGCAGGGACCTAACAGAGTCAGACGAGATTAAGAAGAGATGGCAAGATTACACAGAGGAACTATACAAGAAAAAGTTTAACATCCCTGATAAGCACGATGGGGTGGTCACTGACCTCGAGCCAGACATCTAGGAATATGAAGTCAAATGGGACTTAGGAAGTCTGAGCAGCAACAAAGCTAGTGGAGGTGACAGTATTCCAGCTGAGCTATTCAAAATCTTAAAAGACAATGCAGTAAAAGTGCTACACTCAATATGCTAGCAAATTTGGAAAACTCAGCAGTGGCCACAGCATTGGAAAAGGTCAGTTTACATTCCCATCCCAAAGAAGGGCAATGGCAAAGAATGTTCAAACTTCCGCACCATTGTACTCATTTCACATGCTAGCAAAATTATGCTCAAAGTCCTACAAGCTAGGCTCCAGCAGTATGTGAACCGAGAACTATCAGAAGTACAGGCAGGATTTTGAGGAGGGAGAGGAACTAGAGATTAAATTGCCAACATACGCTGGATCTTGGAGAAAGCTAGGGAGTTCCAGAAAAACATCTACTTCTGCTTCATTGACTATGCTGAAGCCTTTGATTGTGTGGATCACAACAAATTGTGGTAAGTTCTTAAAGAGATGGGAGTACCATTTCATCTGATTTGTCTCTTGAGAAACCTATATGTGCGTCAAGAAGCAACAGTGGGAACTGGACATGGAACCACTGATTGGTTCCAAAATGAGAGTTTGGCAAGGCTGTATACTATCACCCTGCCTATTTAACTTATATGCAGAGCACATCATGAGCAAGGTGGGACTAGAGGAATCACAAGTTGGAATTAAGATTGCCGGGAGAAATATCAACAACCCCAGATTTGCAGATGATACCACTCTAGTGGCAGAAAGTGAAGAGGAACTAAAGAGCCTCTTGATGTGGGTGAAAGAGGAGAGCACAAAAGTTGGCTTGAAACTCAACATTAAAAAAAGTAAGATCATGGCATCTGACACTATCACTTCCTGGCTAATAGATGGGGAAGAAATGGAGGTAGTAACGGATTTTATTTTCCTGGGCTCCAAGATCACTGCAGATGGGGACTTCAGTAAAGAAATTAAAAGACACTTGCTCCTGGGGAGGAAAGCTATGGCAAATCTAGACAGCATGCTAAAAAGCAGAGACAGCACCCTGCCCACAAAAGTGCGTATAGTCAAGGCTATGGTTTTCCCAGTTGCAATGTATGGCTGTGAAAGCTGGTCCATAAGGAAGGCTGAGCTCCGAAGAATTGAGGCCTTTGAATTGTGGTGCTGGAGGAGACTCCTGCAAGTTCCTTGGACCGCAAGGAGATCAAACCAGTCATTCCTAGAGGAGATCAACCCTGAGTGTTCTTTACAAGGCCAGATACTGAAGATGAAACTCAAATACTTTGCCCACCTAATGAGAAGGAAGGACTCACTGGAGAAGACCCTAATGCTGGGAACAATTGACGGCAAAAGAAGGGGACAGCAGAGGATGAGGGGGCTGGATGGAATCACTGAAGCAGTTGATCTGAGCTTATGTGGACTCTGGGAGATGGTGGAGGACAGGAAGGCCTGGAGGAATGTTGTCCATAGAATTGCGATGGGTCGGACACAACTTTGCAACTAACAACATGACATAATCCTGAGAATATCCATACTGAGCCCTGTCCTATATATCTTCCTTGGAAGGCTCATAAAAGTTGGAGCAAACACTGAATAGCTTATTTCTGGATACATCCATCCCTCTTCGAAGTCATGATCTGATGCTTTTCCATTGCTGAGCTGAGCAGGGTTGTCAAGGGTAGGATATTTTGGAGGGCCTTCATTCATAGGGTCGCCATAAATCAGAGATGCCTTGATGGCATTTAACAACAATTTTTAGCTTGTTGTATTTTGTTCTAGTCCAGGTTCTCACATTTACCAAGGAGGGTGTTTTCTAGGTCCAGGGTATGACTTGAATATGCTGAGGTGAACCTGGTTAGGTAGGGTGGTTGTGGGCTCTCCCACACTGCAGGCTCAAGATCTGTAAGGGATGCTTTAACTTGGGGTCCTGCACCGAGCAGCAGGTTGGACCTGGTAGCCTCATGGGCCCCTTCCAACTCCACTATGAAAAAGAACTATGGAAAAAAATCTATGAAGTCAGAATATTTGTCATAGGCTGTTTCCATTTCCGCTGCTTGCTTTGCCAGATAAGGACCCTTGGTCAGTGTGGCATGAATTGATCTGGTTCTTAATTTCCTTCCCCTTCCTTCATGTTCATTTATTCAGAGAAATGGGCTTGCATCCCTCTCTTTTGCTCTCTCTTTCAGCCAAGCTTATTCTACAGAATTATTGTGATGCAACAGTGAAAGTCTGAATTCATTGGAAGTATGATGAAAGATGCTTAAGACAGATAAACAAACGAATGCCTATTTGCTTTTCCGTAGCATCCTGGGAGTATCCTACTCTTTTATAAATCCTCAGATATGTTAATTGTTTCTCAGTAGAATCATTGGCGGCTTTCCTTGCTATGAAGTGCTGCAGCATTGCCAGATAGGGCTTCAAAGGAAAGAATGGAAAATAAATCATTTTCTCATAACTGAAACATCAGTTATCCTATTGCCAAGGCACTCAGTGTGTGTGTGCTATTGGTTCGGAAACATCTGAGCTAAAAACATAGGAAATTGCCTCAGTGTTATGCCAGGACAGGCCACTGGTCCATCGAATTTGGCAGCATCTACACAGACTGCCAGTCACTCTTCAGGATATCAAACAGGAACTGAACCATGGACCTTGTGCTCTGCAGCTGAGCTGCAGGTTCCCCCAAACCAAATAGGAGCAGCTATTTTAAAATTCAGCATCTTTGACCGCATTATAATGTACTTCCCTTGCATGAGTAGAAACATCCTTTGAGGGAGCAACCCTATATTCAGACTGCACTCATGGGAGATGCTGAGACTTAGCAGAAGCCCTGCTGTGCCAGCCATTCCCAAGGCAGGTGTTCCTCAGGTGCTCTTCCCTGGCTCCCACTTGGGTCACTTTAAAAGTCTCTTGTGACCCATTCATTCATTCTGGAGCCCAATTTTGTATCCTACTCTTCTGATGGCTTCGGGAGCCTTTGATACTGCAAGTGCGTATTTTTAGAAATAACAATCAACTTGTGCTTAGGTGAGGATGCCGGACATGTAAAATGGAAAAGGTGACATGTGAGCTAATGCAAACTGCTTTGACCAGTTAGTCAAGGTGTGGCGTGTTAATTTAAAGAGATCCTTAGTGGAAGTCAAAGATTCAACAGGGGCCTGTATTTAAAGCAAATGTACTGGTTTGCTGCCTGCTATCCTGGACCAGTCTGGGTCATAGAAAGATCAGCTGCACAGCTTGGTTGGTCTGGTCTTTAGCTTTGTCAGAGTGGACAAACTGATCATGCACAGTTATGCTTTTGTGAAGGAGAAGGAGCAAGACGATCATCTTACTGAGGGGTGGGTACACTGTTGAGATACTGATCCGAAAGGAAGACAGAGTTGAGGATTGGTGCAATTCAGCTGTCCCTAAAGCAAAAGAGTCTTTCGCCCAAAGCATGAGGGCTTCAAATTTCTCCTCAGAAAATAACTGGCAAACAAAGCCAGAGATGCAAAGTTACGGCTCTTTTCATCTGACCCAAATCTTTCTCACTGGTGCTGCTTTTTCCATGTGCATCAACTGGGTCCAAAGCCTGCCACAATTGATACCTCCTTGTGCATGACCTACCTTTCTTTTTGGCTGGGTGGGGGGCACAGGATGAAGAAGAGAAGGAAGTGTTCCCTTGTACAGAGTCTGTTGACAGAGTACCTAAAAGAGTGAGTTCCCCAGGTTCACATGAGTCCCTGCCCAAACTTCAGCCTTGCTTTTCTGACCACAAAACAATCCATTTCCTTTTGGGGTGGAATGAAAATATCCTTACGAAACTGATGGCAATATATTTCCACACCCACAGTGCAGACAGAACTGAGGGTCTTCCCACTAATCACTCCCACTGCAGGCCTTTTACCGTTACTGTCATTCTATTGTTGCTTGCTTTTGAGTTTTGGCCTACTTTCTCCTCTGCAAAGGTGGGGGACCCATTAGGATGGCTTGCCCCCAGAGGCTAGTGGATCCGGCTGCCTTCCAGAGGGCTCTGACGTGCCCACTTGTGCCATGGAGACCTGTAGGGCTCTATTATATCCCATGCTTCCCCCCCTTTTTCTTTTTTTTTAACATCATAACATAACATAACATAACATAACATAACATAACAATACAAACAGTTGAGATACATATATATCAAAATATATCAATAATATTAACATCTACAGCACAACTGTTAACTAAAAAAACCCCAACACAAAAAAACATCATGAGCCCACTCCCCAGGAGACCAGTTTATATCTCCATTTTACTTCATAATATAACAATTAACAATATATAGTATACTTTAGTTATACCCATATCCCCTCCAAAAGTTCCTATATTCTTGATTAGGCTTACAGCCTTTCCCTTCCATCAATACTGCTTTTACAAAATCTTCCCATATTTCATTATATTTATTTATTTTTATTACCCCCTTTTTAATTTTTATTTCTGTTGTCAATTTAGCATTAACAATCCTATTCCATATTTCATTATACCATTCATGCCTTTGCATAACCCAATTCTGTTTCCAATATTTAACTATCACTAACCTAGCTGTCATTTTCAGATTCAGGATCAGTTCTTTCTTAACTTCATTTATATCTTATTTTTCAATCAGCAGCAATAATGCAAATCTCCCATGCTTTTTAACATCTACATGAAATTGTAATGATTTACAGTTTATTGTAAGCCGCCCAGAGACATACAGTAGAAATACCCCTAATAAATCAAAAATTAATAAATAAACTACTGGGATAAGCCATCCAGAAGTTTGGGCTGAAGTGTCACCAATGTGCGGACGAGACTGAGCAATACCTCTCATTTTCAAGGGGCAGTGGCTGTCCTTGACTGATGCCTGGGCTTGGTAATGGACTGGATGAGGGACAATAAGCTGAAGCTCAATCCAGACAAGATGGAGGTGCCGTTGGTGGGCAAACCATCCATTCAGCTGGGAACTTTTCAACCAGTCTTGAAGCAATTGGTTTTAACATTGTTTACTTTCTGTTACTGTCTGCCTTGTTGTAATTTTGCCAGTTGCTAGTTTTTGCATTGCTTTAATTAGATTTTATAATTTTAACTGTTATATTACTGTTTCTTCTCAAGGAAGCCACCCAGAAAGTCCATTGGGCCATGGGGTGGCATATAAATACAGTAAATAAATAAATAACTACTGCACCTCAAACCCTTGACAGAAATACTTTCACCCAGAGCCCAAGGGTTTCAACATGCATTGATATGCATGGCCCTTTGAATACCCCTTCAAAGGATGACCTGGTGGATAAAGTAGCAGCCATGGGACCACTGGGGGAAAGTGACCATGTGATACTTGAATTCTCAATGATAAAGGAGTCAAAGGGTAACTGGAGCAAAGCATGCACCCTGGACTTCAAGAAAGCCAACTTTTATGAACTCCGAAAAATGATAAGCAAAGTGCCGTGGCAATGCACCCTTAAGGGGAAAGGTGTCCAAGAGGGGTGGGGAATCTTGAAAAAGAAGATTCTCCAAGCACAACTACAAACAATTTCACCAAGAAAAAAGTGTAGAGGACAACAAGGGAATCCCACGTGATTCCACAAAAAGTTAAGCGACAACCGGAAAGAAAAAAAGAACATGTTCGGGAAGTGGAAGCAGGGCCAGGCCACAAAGGAAGAAAATAAACAAATAGCAAGGAATTGCAGGGACAGCTTCAGGAAGGGTATGGCAGGAAATGAACTGAGAATAGCAAGGGATGCTAAGAACAACAAGAAAACCTTCTTCAGATACATCCAGAAGAAAAGACATGAGAAAGAGAAGGGTGTCCAGCTATTTAAATGGATGGTAGAGTGATAACAGAGGACAAAGAAAAGGCAGAGGCACTGAATTCCTACTTTGCCGCAGTCCTCACCCACAAGGAAATCTGCAATCAAGAGGAAGTTCAAGCTGAAAGTGAGAGATGGCAGCCCAAGATTGACAGACAAATGGTCAAGGAATACCTAGGTGGAATTAACACATTAAAACCCCTAGGGCCTGATGAACTGCATCCCAGAGTCATAAAAGAGCCAGCGGAGGAACTCTCAGAACCACTGGCTATTATCTTCAATAAATCTTGGAAAACAGGAGACGTGCCAGACGACTGGAGAAGGGCTAACATTGTCCCTGTCTTCAAAAAGGCTTAAAAAGATAAACCTGGGAACTACAGATGAATAAGTCCATCATCAATCCCTGGAAAAATTCTGCAGCAAATTATTAAAAACTCTGTCTTCAAGCATATTGAAGAAAATGTGGCGCTTAATGGAAGCCAACACAGATTTATCAAAAACAAATCCTGTCAGACTAATTTAATCTCATTTTTTGACTGGGTAACTTCCCAAATGGACAAAGGGAGCATTGTGGACATAATCTACCTAGACTTCAGCAAAGCCTTCGACATAGTGCCCCATGAATAGTGATCACCCTAGAAGATAGAATGAAGATCCACATGATCTTGATAACCTTGAACATTGGGCTAAAAGCAATGGAGTTAGATTCAACAGGGACAAGTGCCAAGTCCTCCACCTAGGAGAAAGAAAAATACATCAATACAAGATGGGGAGTATGTGGCTTAATAGATTTGTACTAGAAAAAGACCTTGGACTAATTGAGGACAATTGGCTAAATATGACACAACAATGTGATGCAGTCCCCAAAAGGGCAAATGCTATTTTGGGATGCATGAACAGAAGTATGACTTCCAAATCACAAGCAGTGGGAGTTCCCCTATACTCCTCACTAGTCAGATCTCACCTGGAATATTGTGTCCAGTTGTAGGCACCAAAAATGAAGAAAATGCAGAAAAATTAAAAAGGATCAAAAAGGGGGCAACAAAAATCATCCAGGGTTTGGAAACACTGCCCTGTGAGGAAAGACTGAGAGAACTGGGCATGCTCTCTCCTTGAGAAGAGAGGACTGAGGGGGGTGGCATGATATCACTCTATGATCCTCAAAAGCTGTCACAAAGAGGAAGGTCAAGGTCTATTCTTGCTGACACCTGAGTGTAAGACATGGAATAATCAGGTCAAGTTGTGACAACCCAGATTTAGGCTAGATATCAAGAATATTTTCCTCATTGTCAATGCAATTATTATTATTATTATTACTACTACTACTACTACAAGCATTTGTTTCCTGTCCTTCTGCACAAGCGCTCAGGATGGCTTACATAGTATAAAATTCCGAAAGTACAATAATAAAACCACACTTATTAAAACATCTAAAATTGAACATTATAAACTAAAAAATAAGAAAGGAAAAATAAAATAGGAAGTGCAACTGTGAAAACAAAAAGAAAACAAAAAATCTTAAAACATCTAAAATCCTTAATTGTTAAAATGATGGTTAAATAAAAAGGTCTTTACCTGGTGCTGGAAGGAGTATAACATCAGCGCCAGGCAGACCTCTCTGGGGAGCGCATTCCATAGTCTGGGCCCCACTGCGGAAAAGGCGCTCCTCCAGGTAGACACCCTCCGTAAAAGAGGGTCCCGGAGCAGGGCCTCCCCTGCCGATCTTAAGGGGGGTGAGGGCATGTAGGGAAGGAAGTGATCCTTCAGGTACTTCAGTTGGGAGCCAGTGTAGCTGGTAGAGGACTGGCGTTATATGAGAATAATGACCGGCCCTCGACATTATTTTGTACCAGTTGAAGTATCCGGACCATTTTCAAGAGTAGCCCCATGTCGAGCATGTTACAATAATCCAAGTGGGAAGTTACTAGGGCATGACGTATCACAGTTGCCAGGCAGTGCTTGTCCAGGTAAGGATGAGCCAATACGGCAATGGAACCAGCTGCCCAGAGAGCTGGTGGACTCTCCCACACTAGAGGCATTAAAAAAGAAACTGAATAGCCATCTGAGTGGGATGGTGTAATGTGGTGTCCTGCAACAGCAGGGGTTGGACCCAATGGGCTTCATACCCCATTCCAAATCTTCTATGATGAAAAAGTGCTGCAGATAAAGAAAGCAGTTCAATCCAGGTCAGAATCACCTGGACACCCTGCCCCCCCCCAACACACACACCCCATAAGACCCTCTGGATTGAAGCAGGTAGATTGCCCAAAGAACTCCCAAAAAGACAAGCCTCAGAGCACATCTGCTCCTCTAATTGGCCAGAATTGGAATGAGCTGACAAATGAGCATGCTCAAAAGTGGGCCTCTCCATCACATGAATCTTGGCTTGGGATTGGCCAGAATGCTGAATAGGCAGGGATTTTAAACCTATCAGAGTAAGGAAGGTGCCAACAGAGACTTTCTTTAAAAAAAACTGTGGGAAAGTCACAGAAAAGACTGAAAACACTAATTTTAGCTTTTTTTTTTTTTAACTAAACTCAACACTGGGTCCCGACTTCAGGTTTGAAGCTCCTTGTCCTCAGGTACATCACCAATGTAGAAGGTAGATCTGTGGAGCTGTTCCACCAGGACAATATGCTAGCAGAATTGCCAGATGTGACCCAGTCCTGGATGGGACTGGAGCAGCGGAAGGGAGATGTGCACTTAACACAATATGCTGTACACGTGGAAGGCCGTGACCACTCCTCAGTGACACAGCAGTCATGGACGCGGCACGAAGAATTGCCTCAGACTGACTTCCACAGTAGGTGTAGTTTTGTTTTAATCTGCTCTACTCGTATCACCACAACAGAATATACAATATGGTATAACATAGCATGCTACTACAGGAATAGGAATACCACTACAGAAATATCATGCCTGCCCCGAGAAAACACAAATCAGATGTCAGGGTATACAGCATGGGACCTTATCTTTCTGATCTGTGGTCAGAGCACAAAGTTCTGAAGGTGAAATCAGGGTGATGGGAAATTATTTGGAAATTTGAGGGTTCATGTTGGCACAGAAAGGTTTGATTCTGCTTCCAGAAGACTGAAGAGACTCTTTCAAACTACTGATAGCTGATCTGTTCTGTAATGGTTGGATTGAAAGCTTTGGAAGACCTACCAGAAGAACCTTTGCAACAATATGAATGAATGGATGGATTCAGCCTGCGTGGGCCCCACTTCCAGGGAGGAACCAGGAAGTAGTGAAGGGCAACACTCAGCGTTCTGGCTTGAGGGGAGAGGCCATTGCCTGAGCAAGACCAAGGGTTGAAAAATCCTGAATGTGGGACCTATTAAAACAATTCAAGCTTTGTTTGAATAAAATGTGTTGCTGTTTGGGGCAGGGTGGGTGGGTAGAGTCTGTGGGGTGAGGTTCCTGAACGTTGAAACATGGTGGCAGTGCTGACTGAATCCAGGGCAGAAGCAGAATAACAAACTGTGAACCGAGGGAGGGAGGGAGCAAATGGAGAGCCTGGAGCCATCAGGCGAACTAAAACTGCAAGCTGCAATGGCAGATGAAGTGGAGTCTGGGAAAATGAAACCGTTTTGATATTCAACTGGAGAAAAGCAGGGATGGGGGAATAAGAGAAATAGGGGAAGAGATTGTGGAATTTTGTGCCTGTTTAATGATGCTAGCTTCCAATTGCAGTTTTGCATATATCAAAATTTCCTTAATAAGAGAACTGGTAGTTTGTGGAGTACAGGACACTCGAGCATTAGTGAGATTGCTGAGGCTTAGAGAAAAGTGTAAATATTTACGGTACATCTGAGTCAACCAAATACAGGATTAGGGCCTTGGAAAAGACAGATAGTGGAACCTATCTATATAGAAGAGAGAAAAAAGGAGACATTAGATGTAAGGTCAACAGTGAAAACCATAGGCCAGTGCAAGGGGAATGCATCCCTATTCAGGACAGGTTGAGCATCATCCATCCAGTTAGAGGAACCATGTCTGAACAGTATCACAGTCTTGTCTGGACTGAGCTTCAGTTTGTTATCCCTTCAGTCCATTGCAGACAGACAGCACTTAAACCTCATCTGCTGATGATGAAAAGGAGAAATAATACATACTGATGGCAATGTACTCCAAAATTCTGGATATCCCCACTCAGTGGTTTCATGTAGATCTGAAGTAGCATAGGGGACAAGACTTACTCCAGGAGACCCTGTACCAGATAATCCACAGGGCCAAGCAATATCTCCAAGCACCTCCTTCTGGAGATGACTTTCAAAGGAGGAGCAGAACCATTGTAATGCAGTACCTCCTGTTCCCACCTCAGACAGTTGCACACAGAGGATACCAGACTCAGTGGTATCAAAACTGGATGAACAGGGTTGCACTCCCTGTCTCTCACTTGGTTTAGGTCATCCTGCAGGGTGACCAAAGCCATTTCTGTGCCAAAACATGGCCTGAGGTTGATGCAAATAACCAGTCTCATCCAAGAGTGCCTAGAGCTGTTGATGACCGCCCATCTAGGCCCTTGCCAGGAAGGGAGCATTTGCCACTGCTCTAAGATTATTTGCATCTTCTGTGTCCAGAGAGGGTTTCTTCAGGAGTCGCCTCAACACCTCCTCTTGTAGTCTGCATGGGACCACTTCCTTTCATTGAGGGACATTGAAGGCAGATTAAAAGTCCTGAATGTGGGACCTATTAAAGTGTTTGGTACCCCTAAGTAGCAAATGGGGGAAGGAGCTATCCAGAATAAGTAGACTGACTTCAACCTGGGGGTGCCAATGCATGTGCTGACCACAGCTCCTTGCTGACCCTGTGATTGGTATTAGTCTGAAGGAGGGGTGAACATGTAGGGTTAGGGTTCATAAGTTTCAGTTGGGTCAGCTCAAGAACGCTGCCAGAGTGCTTGGAAATTTTCATGCAGCCACATCTGTCCTGGACCCTTGCCCTATCGGCTTATTCAAATTAGCAGGAAAAGAACACCCAGCTGTGCCAGGAATGTGAACAAAGTAAACTTCTGCTTTATACTAACCCTTGTTAGCAACTCAAAGACAGTTTGAGCTAGCAGATATGCAACAGACAAAGCATAATTTTGAATCGCTCGTGTTTCTCAGTTGATCAAGGCTCAGTTACATATATTCAAAAATTCACACCATCTCCTTGAAGCTTCACCAGCTTCTTTTTAATTTTTTTTTATTTTGAAAGCAAAAAAAAAAAAGCTTTAATACAGACAGCAAACTGAAATAGACAAAATTGCCAAGGGAATTCGATACAGAACCAACTAGTACAATCAGCCCTCAGAATCTATCCATCAACACTCCATAAAAATGTAACACAAAAAAAAAAAAATCCTCAGTCTGTACGACAACAGAGTCTCCAATCACTTCAGATCCTCCACAGCTTTCCCTGTATTTTTTAAACACCTCGGATCCACTTATCCCGCTGCACATTCCTCTCACAATCTCCTCAGCAGCACCTCCACCAGTCCATTCTCCATCCTTCAGTCGTTGAGGGCTCCCAGAACCAGCTGCAATCCTAACTCTGACATTTATTCCCTGACATGCTCTCTGACACTGTATTTGTAAGACTCATGAAAAACTGCTTTGAGTCTCTTAAAAGAAAAATTCAATGCATTGATGTTAATTGATAATATCTCCATTCTCTCTCTAAAACTCAATCTAAGGAGCTCAGACGACTATCTCTTTTCAGATCTGCCATCAGTTTTCCAGCGTCCAGTTCAGATTTCTTTCTTGCATTATATCTTCTCTTCTCTTCTTCTCTGCTCCTCTGCACTTCCACCTCTCACATTTCTTCATACCTATAAGTAAACTACAATTTGACAGTACAGCATAAAGCAGAAGAGTTAGGGGAGGAGACTCAACAAAGAAGGAAGGAAGGAAAAAGACAAAGAAAAGATAAGAGGGGGAAAAAGAGAAAGAAAAAGGACAAAAGACGAAAGTGGATAATGCTAGTTAGTCAGCCTTCTAAATATTAGAATTATTAATCCATTTCAATCTCTATTAAAATATTAGTTTGAATTTGTTTGTTAAGAAGAGACATTGTTCCAACTTTCATAGCAATGAAGTGGAACGGTATCCACCATAATTCATAGATCATGAAACTCACAGGCTCTGGGAGAAGAGTAAAAATTAGATATCTCTAAGAGTCCCCAATTCTGCAAATCTCACCAGAACAAGTTAGTTTCATAATGAGATGTGCATCACTTTCCACTTGCTTTTCAGACCAACCAATATAAAGGGTGAAATGGGCTGGAGAGCATTCTTAGGAGGATCTGGCTTTTCGTATGAAGTGTTCTGTGTATAGGTGGAACAAACAAGCAGATAAAGTACATGATTGTGTGACACCTTTGCCTATAGGAAACCATTATGTTTAGAAACATAGAAACAGAGCAAGTCAGAAGGGGTCTCCCGGGCCATCTAGTCTGACCCCCAGTTCCAGCTGGCTCATGACATGCCTACCATGTGCATGTCTGACCTATCCTTGAACACCCTCACATCAGGCCGAAGTTCTTCCTGCTTATTACCCATGCTCCTAGCACTGGTGTACATGCACCTCAACTCCTTCCCACAGATCCCTTTCTTTGGGTCCCCTGGCCTCCTCCCTCCTCTCATCTTCCCTGATACCGGCCCCCTCTTCATAGGAGTCCTGCCAGCCCCTGCAGTATCTCTAACACCCTGGTCCCAGAGCCCTGATCTTCTCCCCACACTTGCCCCATCAGGACAAGTTTCTGGGGGCCTGATCCCCCCCACAAGAGCATTTCCAAAGGACCTTTTCCCCGTCCTCGTGAGGTGCACCCTGTCCCTTACCAGAAGTCCACTGGCAAGAAACCGGGTGCTGTGGTCGAGGAACCCAAAGCGTTCCTTCTGGCACCACACCCTGAGCCTGACGTGCGCGCTGGATCAGAAGGGTCTTTAGCGCACGTAGGGGAGAGGGAGACTTCCTGTTGGAACTAGACTTTGTTGCAGGAAGACATTCCAGAACTCCTTTGTCTTCACTGTCTGAACTCCCATTCCCATCAAAGCTACAAGCAGGTGACACACTTTCTGGCAGCTTTTCCCTGTGTGCATGCACACCATGGTTTTGGATGAAGGAGTTGTCCCAGCTTGGGGAGACCTGGATGGGGGAGATGGGAGAAGCTGCGCTCTCCCAATTGTGCCCACCCAGGTACTCAGTACAGTGCCAAAATCACCTGGGGGTTGGGGAGGGGGAGTGGAGATAATACTCTTCCCATTTTGTTGGAAAAGTTTCAATTACTGAGGCCTGAGGATGTGGACAAAGTGCCTTGACAGGTTCAGCTGACCACTGGCATGTTCAACCCTTGCCCTTCATAGATGATCTTCCAAGCCAATGAGGAAATGTGTTCATGGTTCCAGAAGATTATAAATGCCTCTCTGAAGGAGGGGCTTGTCCAGCTCCTTTAAAGGAAGCTGTGGTCAGGCCCCTCCTGAGGAAGGAGAACCTGGATCCAGTGGATTCTAACTATAGGCTGGGGGCCAACATTCCCTTATTGGGTAAGGTGCTTGAGAGGGTGGTGGGTGGTCAGCTCCAGGCACTCTTAGATGAAATGTATTATCTGGACCCATTTAGATCTGGATTTGGAACAAGAACTGCCTTGGTGGCCCTGTGGATTGACTTTTGCCAGGAGAAAGACAAGGGGAGTGCATTCCTGCTAGTTCTCCTGGGCCTTTCAGTGCCTTCGATATTATCAACAATGGTATCTTTCTGGATAGGCTGGCTGAGTTGGGAGGTGGAGATCCTGCCTTGCAGTGGTTCCATTCCTGCTTGGCCAGCTGATTCCAGAAGGTGATGCTGGGGGATTGTAGCTCTGGGCCACAGCAACTGTGCCATGGAGTACCGCAGGGTTCTATACTATTCCTCATGCTACTTAACATCTACATGAAGCTGCAGGGAGGGGTTATCCAGAGGTTTGGCTTGCAATGCCATCAGCAAACTCAGCTCTACCTCTCTTTCTCATCTAATCCAGGTGAGGCAGTGATGGTACTGAACCAGCATCCGACTGGATGATAGGCTGGATGAGGGCTAGTAAATTGAAGCTTAATCCTGACAAGTTACAGGTGCAGTTGAGAGAAGGGTCCTCTGCTCAGATAGTTGATGTCACACATGCTATAAACTGCAGGAATTTCCTTTGTGCCTTTTCCAGAGATGCCTTGAAATGTGAACTTCCTCTTAACACTCTTTTGCTTCAGTCAAGCTCATCAATGTACATCTTCTCTCAAGTAATATTTGTGCATTTTCTTTACTTCTCTATGTATGACTCACCTGCCACCTTGAGAAACCGTTTTTGGCATTGGCTTTAAAAAAATACAGTATTTCTGCTGTTAGACTTTTGTTGGTTGAATGAGTAATGCTACCTAGGAACATAACACTTAGTTGATACATCTCAAAAACTGCTATTTTTCAGTGAATCATAGGGAGGAAATTTAGGAGTAGGAATTAGCCAGAAGGAGAAACTGAATTAGTTTGGGACAGGAAAAAGGTAATTCTATAAAAATAGACAGTTCAAAAATAGACAGCACTGAAAACATAGATAAGGATTTCTGAATTCCATGCCTGGAAGGAAGCAAAATTTCACTAGAAACACTAGAACCCATATTCTTTTCTGTAGCCCATCCGTCATCCCCCCACCGCCCCCCCGGGAGAGGGTGTCAATATGGTTGCAATGAGGAGTTTCAACTGAAGAACAACTGTGTATCTCTTTTGTTTCCTATTTTTTATATTCTCAACATGGGACTAATTTGTACACTATGGGGTGATTTTTAGGGAATTACCTTACAATTTGTAACTGAAACTTTTTAAAAATGATGTAGCAGGCATTGCTCCTCAGAAATTATGCTTTTCAGTTACTTCGGTAATAGGAGAATAAGGCCAGACCCTGTGCATTACTTTTACTGGAGTGGAACAAAGATGGAGCACAATATTGTCAGTCTACTCTGAAGCCCATCCAGCATTCCAGAGACTCCCCCAGCCTGCTGGAGCAGATTTTCTGGGGTACCAGAAATGGTTTTGTGCTGTTGGAAGATGCCATGAGCAACATTTGGCATGAAGAGAAAAGTGGTATGAGAGTATTATCATGATAATAAAGGCTGTTTCAGGGTGAACAAAATCTCAGTTCTGAGAACCCTATTTGGCAAAAAATGGTTCCATAATAACGTCTAATAAAAAATAAGCAGCTCCTCCCATGTGGCTTTCCTAATTCCCATGGGCAGAATGTTTCAACTTGGAAAAAATGCTTCTGGAAAATTGCATTTCAGCATTTCAGAACACAGTTCATCTCTTATACTTTGTATTATTTTAATGAGTCAATATAATCCCTACATTTGGAAAAGGGTATATAAAAAGGCCCGTTGGGCTGTCGGTCTCCTTTCCAAAAGGTTGACATTCATCAAGAAATCTACACAATTCACATCCAAGTTGAGAGTGATTGTACCAGAGAAAAAGAGGTTATTAAAAAAAAAAAGCCCCAAACATCTTGGCTGTTAGCAACTTGGCTGTTAGCCAAGTCAGATACTACAGAGGAATGAAAGGAAGGGACATATTTTTTGCAGATTACTCTTAATTATATTCACTTGAAAGTTAAGTGCCCAAAAATGACATGTGAGGAATCTGATACCAAACCGCCATTTTGGTTTGGTGCTTGGGGACAAAAGGCAAACCAAGAAAGGATAAGGATAGCAAAGTTTGCAACAAAAGTGGAAGAGTGCTAGTTGTAGGAGATTCCTTCTTGTGTAGGATGGAAAAATATGTACGTCGTGAAGAGCAAGAGAATCATCAAGTTTGCTGTCTCCCTGGTGACAAAGTTAAAGATATAACCAGCAAGTTCTCACAACTCATAGAACCCCCTGACAAATACCCCTTCCTTCTCTTCCATGTGGGTTAACTAACGACACTGCCATGAGAAGTTTTGCTGAAATGACATCAGACGCTAAAGCTCTAGGGAGGAAAATAAAAAACACTGGGGCCCAGATAGTCTTCTCCTCAATCCTACCAGTACATGGAAGAGTAACTGTTAAGGAAAGTAAAATCCTTCAAGTGAATGACTGGCTATGATGGTGGTGCCATAAAGAGAGATTTGGATTCTGGGACCACAGCTAAGCTTCCCAGAAGATGGACTACTGGCAAATGATGGGCTGCAACTCACAAAGAACGGGAAGCAAATGTTTGGCCACTACATGAAAAACTCCATTAGGAGAGCTTTAAACTAAAACCTATAGGTGAGGGAGATGTGCAGCATGGCATACCATCACTTGGCAAAGACTTCTACATTTCAACAGAGAAAAAATCTCAAGCAGGGCCCAACACCAGTCTCCCAAAAAACGTAGAAAGAAAAGCGGGGCACAGCAAGAATGACCTTTGACTTCCCTACACCATTGCCCAGAGTATGGGAAACAAGCAACACGAACTTGTGCTCATACTACACAAGGGCAATTATGATCTTAGAGCAATAACAGAAGCTTGGTGGGATGACTCAAATGACTGGAACTCTACAATTGATGGATACAGCCTGTTCAAGAAAAATAGAAAGGGCAAAAATGGAGGTGGAGTTGCACTATATGTGAGAGACACATATTTCTGCACAGAAATACAAGAAGAGGAACTTAGTAGCCCCATTGAAAGCATCTGGCTAAATTTAAAGGGAGCAAAAAAATAAATAAATAAGAACAACATAGTTATTGGCGTCTATTACCATCCACCCAGTAAAAAGAGGACAAGGATTTAACCTTTGAAAAGCAACTTGCTGGCATTTCCAAGAACAACATATTTATTTATTTATTTATTTATATTTGGGATTTTTGTATGCCGTCCCATTTGCATAAGCCTCGGGAAGGCTTCCAACATCATAAATAAATACACATACAAATACATACATATAAAACCTGGATACATCCTGGCTCAATATTTAAAACCAATAAATAAAATCAACAATTATTAAAATATCATTTAAATAAAAAGTCTTGGCCTGGCGCCGAAAAACAAATAATGATGGTGCCAGGCGGGCCTCTCGGGGGAGCGCATTCCATAAGTGGGGCGCCACCGCAGAGAAAGCATGTCCAACATGGGAGACTTCAATTTCCCTATATATGCTGGGAGACAAATTCTGCCAAGCATGGCACTTCTGCCAGTGCATGGCATGGCACTTCCAAGAGATTCCTGACATGTGTTGCCAACAATTTTCTTCAGCACAAAATAGAGGAAGGTACAAGAGGATCAGCTGTCTTTGATTTAATACTGGTGGACAAAAGAACAACCGTGGGACCTCTGGGGGAAAGTGACCATGTGATACTTGAATTCTCAATGATAAAGGAGTCAAAGGGTAACTGGAGCCAAACAAGCACCCTGGACTTCAAGAAAGTGAACTTTAACGAACTCAGACAGATGATAAGTGAGTGCCATGCCTATGCACCCTTGGGGGAAAAGGAGTCCAAGAAGGATGGGAAATCTTGAAAAAGAACATTCTCCAAGAACAACTATGTACAATTCCATTAAGAAAAATGTGTAGAAGACAGAAGCCCACATGGCTCTATAAAAAGTTAATTGACACCCTGAAAGAAGAAAAAAAAAAAAGAACATATTCAGGAACTGGAGGCAGGGCCAGGCCACAAAGGAAGAATATAAACAAATAGCAAGGAATTGCAGGGATAGCTTCAGGAAGGCTATGGCAGGAAATGAACTGAGATTAACAAGGGATGCTAAGAACAACAAGAAAGCCTTCAGATACATCCAGAACAAAAGACATGAGAAAGAGAAGGGTGTTCAGCTACTTAAAGTAGAGGGCAGAGTGATAACAGACAACAAGAAAAGGCAGAGGCACTGAATTCCTACTTCGCCTCAGTCCTCACCCACAAGGAAATCTGCAATCAAGAGGAAGTTCAAGCTGGAAGTGAGAGATGGCAGCCCAAGATTGACAGACGCATGGTCAAGGAATACCTAGGTGGAATCAACACCTTCAAATCTCCAGGGCCTGATGAACTTGCAGTGGAAAAAGTGTGGCTGCTCTTGCAATGGCGGGGAAGTTGTTGGTTGGGCTGGTGGAGAAAATGGTGTGGCTGCTTGGGGCGGCAAAGCCTATAGAGCTGGGATCACTGGGGAGATGGGTGCTGCAGATTTCCAACGTGGCCTCGCTCTGAGACATGGGACTTCACGCAGTTCCATGAGCTGCAGCGGCACTTCGGGCCTGAGGGTCTTGCTGTGCTCATTTTCCCGTGCAACCAGTTCGGCCACCAGGAAAATTCAACCAATGATGAGATTCTGAGTTCACTCAAATATGTCCATCCAGGCAAGGGTCATGAGCCCAGATTTTTGTAACAGATGCTAAATGACTATTTTGCCTCTGTATTTCTTCCAAAGCAGGATGGGGGAGATCCACATGGGAGATTAGATGAGGCTGGGGACTTAGGGGCACAGATTAGAGTCACCCCCCTAGAAGTTGGGGAGCTCCTCAGGACACTGTATGTTACAATAGTGCCAGGCCCTGACAGGTTCCAACTGAGAGTACTTTGGGAGTTGGCAGGGGTTCTCTCACGCCCATTGGCCTCCATTTTTGAGGCCTCACAGAGAATAGGTGAAGTTCAGAGGATTGGAGGGTGGCATCAGTGGTCCCGATTTTCAAAAAAAGTTATTAGAAGGGATATGGGGAATTATAGACAAGTTAGCCTTACGTCCATTGTAGGAAAAACAATGGAAAGGCTCATAATAGTGAGAGATCTAGTGATGCTAGATAGGGAAGGGAGGCTGGCGGCCACACAGCATGGTTTCTGCAAAAACAGGTCCTGCCAGAAGAAACTTCTGTAATTCTATGACAAGGTTTCAAGGTGGCTAGACGGAGGGGATGCAGTGGATGTGGTTTACCTGGATTTCAGCAAGGCCTTTGACAAAATGCAAATGAGGAAGTACAAAGATAATCAAATTTGCAGATGATACAGAAGTGAGTGGAGTAGCAAACACCCTAGCATGTAGAATGAAGGTCCAGGGAGAATTTGAGAAACTTGAGCACTGGGCTGAAAGCAACAGAATGAGATTGAATAAGGACATGTGCCAAGTCCTCCACCTAGGAAAACAAACCAAAGGCATTGATACAAGATGGGGAACAGATGGCTTAACAGAAATGTAAAAGAAAAAGATCTTGGAGTCATTGTGGACAATATGCTAAACATGGGCCAACAATGCAAGGCAGTCACCAAAAGGGCAAATGCTATTTTGGGATGCATTAACAAAAGTATTACTTCCAAATCACAAGAAGCAGTCGTTCCCCTACACTCCTCACTAATCAGACCTCATCTGGGTTACTGTGTCCAGTTGTGGGCACCAAGATTCATGAAAGATGCAGGTAAATTAGGAAGGGTCCAGAGGAGGGCAACAAAAATGATGCAGGGTTTGGAAACAATTTCCAATGAGGAGAGACTGAGGGAACTGGGCATGTTCAGCCTTGAGAAGAGAAGACTGAGGGGGGCATGACATCCCTCAATAAGTACCTCAGGCTGTCACAAAGAGGAAGGTCAGGATCCCTTCTTGCTGATGCCAGAGTGTAGGACACGGAATAATCAATTCAAGTTGCAACAACAAAGATTCAGGCTGGACATCAGGAAAAGCTTTCTCACTGTCAGAGCAATACAACAGGGGAACCGGCTGCCTAGAGAGATGGTGGGCTCTCCCACACTAGAGACATTCAAAAAGGAACTGGACAGCCATCTGAGTGGGATGGTATAACATGGTGTCCTGCAACAGCAGGGGCTTGGACTTGATGGCCTTCATGGCCCCTTCCAAATCTTCTATTCTATGATTCTATGAATTGAAGAAGAGTTCAGTTTCTTCCAGAGATTAGATCTGGAAATGAGGTCAAAAGCACATCTAAGGTCAATTCTGTTCATCCAGATCTATTCTATGATTCTGTGACATAGTGGGGACTTATTTTTGTGGGGTGTCGATATGAAGGCTGTTGTGAACTTTTGCACAGCATTAGTCACTAGTATACTCCCACCAGTCTTGCTGATGTCCTAAAATATGCAGCAACTTTGCCAAGCAGTTTCCCCTTATCATCATATTATGGGTAATTGGGTCATGACATATTGAGGGAGATTGATTATAAACATTCAGTTATGTTTGAATAATAACATCATAACTAGCAGCCCATTGGGCAGATTTAGACTTCAGAAGTCTCATGGAGAAACTGCAGAGTGGTGAATCAGGAGGCTCTTCTCTTTAATCCAGCTTCCTCCAAATCTCCAGGGTGAAGGATATGCATGAAATGGGAAGGCAGGGCTGGAATACTTCCATTCCTCTTGCATTGCATTGTCATGGAGTCAGAATTTTTGTTTATTTAATTTATGTATTGCATTTCCATGCTTTCTAATAGCTGTAGAATGACTGAATGGGGCATCTCTCTCTTATCCACCGACATATACATTTCATTATGGTGCCATTAGGGTAGGATGATAATGATAAAGATGTTTTGGTATTGCCGCTGCTTTTTTAGAAACCAAAATTAGTATGTAGAAATAAAAATGAAAAGCAGCCCTTGCTTGCACAGCCGCCATAATTCTAAACTGAAGAGTGGGAGTCAGACTTCAGCCTGACACATCTGTTTACCTCACTTTTTCCCAGCCCTTTCCTGAAGGAGCAGTAAGTAAATCCAGATGTGGTTGCCTTGGAATGAGTCATCATCCACTGAGGCCAAAGCAAGGCATTAAACTTGCGGTCAGTTATTTCCTCCTAATCTAAAACTGAACAAGCTGGGGATTCTCTCTAGTATGACAGACATTAACCGAAGGAAATGGAGGCAAGAGATAACCCAGACTACCCTGCTGAACTCAAGGGATCCAAATCATGCAAGCGGGAGAGCAACATTCAATAGGTATAGCTATTCCCAGCACAGAGGTTTATTAGTCTGCCTTAAATTTGTTAAAGATGAGCTGCTTGGCAGAAAAAAGAGGTGGCGACCTTAATCCAGCGCTAGCATAGCTGAATACACAGGAATTCAAACTGAAATTTTTAAGAGGAAAACACTCAAAGCTCTGGGCCTCGGTGGCTCAATCTGCCAGTTTCCGTTTTTCTCAGAACTGTATGAATGCTGGTGAAGTCTTATCAAACTGAACTGAACTGGAATTCTCGCTCAGCTAAATTAGAATAGGAGAACACAAGGACTTGGCTTGGGTGGAACTGACCAAACATTATGGAAAGAGCTTACCATGAGAACTTCCAAGAACAGCCCTCTATTAGTCAGGATGGAACAGCCATGTATTGTTCAGTCAGCCGTGTGTTGTTCCATCCTGAAAATATACTTGACTGGGAGCCACTGCCACACCTTGCTTCCATAAAATGTGTGCGCATGAGTCACATGTCTGAGATGTAAGTCCCCACCACTGATTTGTTGTCGCAGTTTCAAGTGTACACTTAAAACATCTCAGATGTATATTTTAAAAAAAGAACATGATCTAGCCCAAGTCAAATCATTTAAAAATAAAATCTCCATTGATTTCATTAGAAGGATGAATGTATGTGTTTAATTCTCCCACAGAATAAAGGGGACTTAATATTGACTGGATTGTAGGCAGAATAATCAACCTCACCCTTATTTATGATCTTATTTATCCAGCTATTTTTGTTAGTGAAGTAGCTCAACGCTTTACTTTGTTCTGTTGCAGAGCTCATGGGCAGATGTCTGTTCACCTATTTTCTCTCTTGAATTTAATTACCACATTTAATGATGTACCTGCACTGAAGTCAACTGGACTGCACAAATGAAAGAAGTTGTGCCTGTCTTTGAACTGAACAGTTGTGCTATCAATTGGAGCATCTAGAATGGAACTGTTCTTGCCAGTACTGGAGACCTTCTGGGCTACCTGTTTGTTTTCAGGTACCATTCAAATGAAGATTCTCTTCCTAGACTTCTCTGTCTGGAAAATCTAACAATACTTTCAACTATTTGAATGGGTGGTGTATAGATGCTAAGGTTGAGAACCCTATCAGCGTCTGCCCCTCCAAGCATTCATAGCTTTCCTCTTGTGTTCAGCTTGGTCTTCCAAAGAGAACCAAGCTGAGAGGAAATCCATGAAGCCTTGCAGAGACCTGGTTGTGCCGCTGGCAACCTTCTTCCTTGTCAGCAGCAGCAACCCAAAAGGCAACTGTAGGCACAGAAGAGAGACTCTGCTTGTGCACAGAAGAGAGACCCTGCTTGTAACCAGTTGGAGGGGCTGCTTTCTTGGCAGGCACCCTGTGACCGAGTGCCCTGCATCCAGCCTTCTTCAGCATGAGGAGTGGCCACCGCTTGAGTGGCTGTTCTGACAGGCGAACTGGCCCCACCATCAGGCAGTGGGGCGCTTTCTTGGTGGATGCTCTGTAACCAGTCTTCTTTGGTGCAAGGATCGACCACCATTTGACCAGCTGCTCAAGCGCATGAATTGATGCTGCTTGTGTAGTGCTAGGGCTTGTTTCCTAGGGAGCACCCTGTGGATGATGGGTGTGCTCGCCAGGAACTCAGGCTCTGGGCCTCTGCAAAATGAACTGGAGTCTAGGCAGCCAAGGAATCTGATCCAAACCCTAGATAGATTCCTTGTACCTCGCTTAATACGGGCCACTCGCAGATGGCCTCTTTTTTGGATATTCGTTGATGCTTCTGTTGATGTTTATGTGTACTTGCTAGAAGCCTGTATTTTCATGAGCACACACACACACGCATACACCGTATGTAAGCATGGAAACTGATACATTCAAAGGTATGTAGCTGCCTTGCTTTCTTTAATTTTGTTGAACTTTTAAAATGAAAATAATTTAAAAGATGACGTGTAAGCTAACGACATTGCGAGCTTCTGAAAGTGGGAAAGAATCCTGCAGATTCATCTACATAAAGGGCCATGATGGGAGGAGACTCGTTGCAGAAGGATTCTTCACAAGGTTAAGGGCGATTATGAGCTGAGACTTGCAAAGAATGTCAGGAGCAACAAAAGGGACTTCCGCAAACATGCAAATAGCAAAAGGAAGAGAGACAGGGGGTGGAACCGCTTAATAAGAAGAAAGGGGATTCAGTGACCAATGTGAGGGAACAGGCACAGATGCTAAATGATTGTTTTGCCTCTGTGTATTCCCTAAAGCAGGATGGGGGAGATCTATATGGGGGACTGGATGAGGCTGAGAATTTAAGGGCACAGATTACAGTAATCCCCCTAGAAATCAAGGAGCTCCTCAGGGCCCTGGAAGTTACGAAGGTCACAGGCCATGAGAGATTACACTGAGGGTACTTTGGGAGTTGGTGGGGGTACTCTCATGACCATTGGCCTCAATTTTTGAGGCCTCATGGGGAATGGGTGAGGATCCAGAGGAATGGAGGGTGGTGTCAGTGGTCCAAATCTTCAAAAATGGTAGTAGAGGGGACATGAGGAATTACAGGCTGGTTAGCCATACATCCTTTCTAGGAAAGACGATGGAAAGGCTCATAATGCCAAGAGATCTAGTAACCCTAGATTGGGAAGGGAAGTTGGTGGTCTGCAACACAGTTTCTGCAAAAACTAGTCCTGGCAGATGAAGCTTATAGAATTCTATGACTAGGTTTTGTGCTCACTAAATGGAGGGTACACAGTGGATGTGGTTTACCTGGATTTCAGCAAGGCCTTTGACAAAGTGCTGCATGATAACTTGGTTGAGAAAATGAGGAGTTTTGGGATGGACTGATGCACTGTCCAATGGATTAGGGCATGGTTGACTGACCAAAAGCAGAGGGTTACTATTAGTGGGGAATCATTGGGATGGCAGCTGGTGATTAGTGGGGTCCCCCAGGGCTCTGTCTTGGGACTGATCCTGTTCGGTATTTTCATCAATGACCTGGAAGAGCGGGTGACAAATCTGTTGATCAAATTTGCAGACTATGGAAGTGGGCAGGGGACAACAGGATGGTGTTCAATGCAGATAAGAGCAAGGTCTTACACTTGGGGCATAGGAATGGCTGTCATAAGCACAGATTAGGGGACAAGTGGCTGGAGAGCAGCACTTGTGAAAGGGACCTTGGGTGCTGGTTGACCGCAGGCTGAACATGAGTCAGCAGTGTGATGTGGTGGTCAAGAGGGCAAAGCCGTGTTGCGTGGCCAGCAACCTCCCTTCCCTACTTAGGGACTCCAGAGCATTTCCTATTATGAGCCTTTCCATTGTCTTACCTTCTGAAAACAGAACTTCTACCCAAATGACAACAGAAACTTTTACAAAAGAATGCTAGGAAATAATAAGGAATGCAAAAAAGCATCTTGAGAAGTGTATCACTAAAAAAATACAACAGCAGCAAAATCTTTAAACATATTAGAAACACAACAGGGAACTTATTGGGCCATTGGATGACACACCGAGACATTTTCCATTGGTCATTTGACCTCATGGCCACCACCCCATTTTCTTCTTGGACTTTAGAAGCAGCCAGATGGCCTGTGCCCAGGCTCGTGCTTTCTTTGTAGCCAAGCAGAGTGCATTTTGAATCAATTGTATTTATTACGCAAATTATGAACTAGGAACGTGTGAGGAATCCATTTGGGCGAAGGAATACATTGAGTTTCCTGGGCTCGACTTCTCAGACTCTGGTCCACTTTGCAGCAGTCTGAGTCCAAGTACCTGGATGCATGCCCAGGAAATGAGCCCCATTTGGGGCAACCATGTCAGAACTTGAATGCTATCACCAGTGTCATTTTAAATTATCCAAAATCTGCTTTCCAATGTAATCCATATGCTGACACTCGCTTCTATTTTTCTTCAACCGAATATCTAAGCCAGAAGAATAGAAACTGTGTCCCTCCCAGATGTTGTTGGACTCCAGTTCTCATTGGCCCCAGTCAGCATGGACAATGGTCAGACAATAGGCATTGTAGTCCAACTTCTAGAGGTCCACAGGCTACCAAGAGCGATGTGTGAGCAATCCATCTGGGGAGTGGGAAGTCATCCGATCTCGTGGGTTTGGCTCTCTGGGCTCTGGTCTGCTTTGCCATGTAGTGGCAAGCCAGGCCCCTCTTCTGCACCATGTGCAGCACTTGTGCAGCTACAGGTGGCGAGGAGGAAAGCTCTTGGCTGCACCGCCTTTCTTCCGTGCATGTTTGGAGACTTTCTGCTCAGCTTGCTAAGACTGAGCTGAACTCAACAGAAAGTCCACAGGTGCCAGGGGGACAGATTCCATGGCACTTTCAGACGTCTCTAGTCACTACTTTTGACAGGAGGAGCCACTACCTAAATTATTGCTTGGTCCTAAGTTGAGTGCACACAAACGGAAATCATGAGCAGTGAGTCTAGAAAAAAACAGAAAGGAGAACACACACATTATTTTGATAAGATATATTTATTCATGATTGAGGATGGTGTTGTTTCCCTTTTGGATCCAGTAGGGGACACTGAATTGCTTTTCTCAAATTAATCCTACTCTTGGATCTGACCTGTTGGTAGGAGCACCCTTTTTCATCTCATGCAATGCATTGGTTTGGTTACCTTTTAGCTAGGTTGGACTTTGCTGGGCTAATCCATATTTTCGTAACATCAGGCTTGAGGACTCAGAAGCTTTAATTGGTTCTGAGTTCAGCTACCCATATTTTTTCCTGGAGTTGATAATTCAGCCTTATTTTGCACCAATTATACTAGCTTCTGCTTGATTCTGAATGTTATTCAGCTGCACAGCCCAGGACCCAGATGTACTTGGGGGCCACTTTTTCTGATGGTACACCCCTTTACTCATTACACTGACATACTAGCTGAAACTGGACCAAGCAGCTACAGTTTATTCTATTACTCCAACAGATGTAGATTGTGACATCTAGGAGCAGCTCGTTTCTTTTAATCTTTTGGATATTCTTTCAGTAAATATTGGGAACTCTGCAGTTTACAAGGATTTGGGAAAGGCTATAAAGTAAATTCTTTCAGGAGGCATTTGGATGATTTGATTTGTTTCCCCAGGAAACAAATTTCTGGTGGTTTATTATTTATACAGTATTTTACTGTTTATCATGAGATGCAAAGGTTCAGAACACCACACACGAATGATTATACACTACAGTAAGAGACAATTGGAGAAAACCAGGCAAGAAATTAACTGGAGGAACAGAGGTCTTTTTCATGTATGGCACAAAGGACATTATTTAATCTGGAATACATCACAAATAAATACCATAGAACACTCTCCTTGAAGTAAAGTCCAAAAAAGTCATTTAAAAATTAAAGATTCTAATCAATGTGTTTTTTAAATTTGATTTGCAGTATAGGGGATACAAACTTTTTAAAACAATCCTATCTTGTGTGTAGAGCTGGAGGCAAATGGATCAGTGTTTGGTAGTGGCAGATAAATTATGGTATCCAGTGTGTTATCTTTCCCTTGCAAGATCTGTTTGTGTGTTCTTCAAAGGACTATAATTAAATGCAGAGTCATGCCTACACTACTGCAAATCTGTATCAGTTTATACATTGCTTCCACCAATAAATTCTGGGAATACAAGGTGCTAAGAATTTTTTGTTGTGATTTGTAGCCCACTCAGAATTCCCTGAAAGTGTGTACAACTGCCTAAGTAGTATAATGTTGTAATTGTAGATGCACTAACATAGAAGAAAGACTAATTGAACATGATGGGTATATATGATTCTGAGTGACCATACATGGATCAATCTGCCCTTTTGTAGTGTACTGATGTCTTTAGCCTATTCAAGAATTCAAAGTTGCCTTAATAACAGTGGAAATGTCACACTTTCCAATGAGTAGTGATTCCCACTAGTTGTAAAACTCCTTTCCTTGTAAGTTAATAACCGACATAAAGCCAATTTCCTCCCACCAAGTCTGTGGAAAACAATTTATTTGAATAAATTTCAAAATGAACAGCTGTCAGTAAAACACAGGAATAAAATAAAATGAAGTGGTAAAATGAATACTGATTATAAAACAACAAAAGCGACAATCTTGAAAAGTTTCCTTTTTTAAGCATATGAAATTCATAGTTAGAGCACCATTGGAAATATTGAATTAAACTTGTCCAAACCTGTCCAACTTTTCAAGAATGACTTGAAAACTGGCTTCCCACAGCATGGTACCATAGAGGTATTTTGGGTTAAAATCCTCATGATCTCTAACCCCGCCTGTGTCTGATGGTCACCCAAAGCACCTGGAGGACACCAGATTTGGGAAGGGTGGGGGAAACAAAACAGTAATGTAAACCTCAAGCTATGGGTGTGAGTGGGGTAGCACCTACATTGACCATCACGTTGGAAAGGAGAGGGACCTCTGAAGTTGAGATGCCCAATCTCAAGACACATGTATTAATAACAACATAGCTGAATGATTCATCTGTAGCTTCCTTCATGCCTAGGCTCTAGTTTGGGTGAGATGCTGTTGGTTTAATTCCTGTTAAAATAATTCGCTCTGAACTGGACTGCATACCTGAAATAACAGTTTAATAACTTCTATATTCGTCTTGGAGAGCAACAGGTATCTCAATAAATGTCCCTTATTTTTGTGAGGCAATGTCATTTTTCCAGAAATGACTAGTCTAAACAAGAATCATTACTTTGTATCTTTCTTGTTACAAAACAAAAGAACAGACAGGTTAAAAAACATTTTAGCAGTGAAGTAAGGGGATATTTTATGAAAAAGATCTGAACATCCATGTGAAATCTCAGAGAAGAGAATAGTGCATTCCTTATCCACCCAGGTTATCTTTGTTAAATATGCTGTGAAAACAGACTTTTCGGAACACTACCAACAAATGCAGGAATAAATCAGCCTTCATTTTCCTCTGCAGGTTGAAAGAATTCATGGAGAATAAAGAAAACAGGTAGGGACAGTGCTGAAAGGGCACAAGTGGACTATGGCTTTGTCTAAAGACATGGGTTCCATCGGTAGCTAACATTTTATTTCTGAAAATATAGAATCTGTAACTCCTGTTCCTCAGTCTACAGCTATTCTTCTGGAGACAGTTTGATAGAATACCCCCCTCAGCAAAGACTGGTAATCAGGCACCCTGAAGAGATGGCGCTCTCCATAGGCCACATCATATTCAGCTGTCTTCCCAGTAACAAGCACACGTATGTTAGGCTCATTGATTTGCGTGCCAACTGCTAGTACATAAATTTCAATTTCTGCCTGTCGAGCCTGCTGAACTGCTCTCTCAATCGCACTTCTGGTTATGCCTTGAGAGTTGCCATCAGAGAAAATTAACACCTTCCTCTTGGTTCTAGGAGTGGAAGAACGCCTGTACAGGTCTGTGACATAGTTCAGGGCTGCGTTCACATCTGTGGCATCATTAATAAACTCCATTTTGTCAATAGTATCAGCAATCACGGTGTAGTTCTCTCCAAATGGCACTTCCAGTTTCTGCTGGTTTTTGCCACTGTACTGGACCACAGAGACGCGCACAGCATTACCCTCCGGTTTGGCTGCAGTCAGGAATCGTTCTGCAAGGCGTTTCACAAACGTCTTGGTGATATTGAAGTTACGGCTCCCAACACTGGTCGAACTATCAACAAGGAGTGTGAGATCAGCTGAATCAGCGAAAGAAACTGGAAAGAGAAGAAAAAGCTGAAAATCATTTTGCAGTGCACATTTTGCAGTTGTAAAGACAACATGGGTAATGGGTTGTTCCAATGGTTATGTAAGCAGATGCCAGCATCTAAGAATATAAGAAGAGCTAAGTTGGAACTGATGGGGATCTGTCTGCTCTAACACTGTGTTTGCACGTTGGGAAACCCAACAAGATGACCACGGGAAACCCACAAGCAGGACATGACTGCAACAGCATCCTGCCACCCGTGTTCCCCAGCAGCTACTGTACACAGGCATGCCTTCTTAAATAATTCCTTCCTTGTAGAGGTTGCTCTGGCACCTTAATTTCTGACATTGTCTGAGATGCAATAAGTTTCTTTTGGAGTCCCAGCAGAGAGCGCCTGTGATCTGGGTAGTGGGACTCTGATAGCCAAGCCTCCTCTGCCTTCCCCTGCAAATGGCGTGGAAAGGACCATGCTGGCTGCCCCTCTGGGAGCACAAATATTTATTTTATTTATTTATTAAAACATTTTTATGCCGCCCCATCTGCCGAAGCCTCGGGGCGGCTTACAACAATAAATTAAAATAACATTTTAAAATATATACATTAAAATACAAATATATAATAACAAATATATAATATAAAACATACAATATAAAACAAGCCGCCCTGGCCAAATAAAATTCAATAATATTAACATTTAAAATACTGCTTAAATAAAAAGGTCTTCGCCTGGCGCCGAAAAACAAATAACGACGGCGCCAGGCGGACCTCTCTGGGGAATATGCCTGAGAGAGAGGTAAAGGGGGAGGGTGGAAGCTTATTCCTGCTGATCCCCAGTTCCTACGGGTGCCGCAGCCTCCTTTCCTCCCACTTCCTGGCTTTGTACCTACACTGCTCAAAGTAGCAGCTATGTAAAATGCATGGCGTGGGGCACTAGGGCAGTGCAGACTGCCAACACCGTGCCTTGCGTACTCTGACCACTGGATGGATGTGGTGCTGTGAATTAGGAAGCTTATCAGCATTGAGATCAGGGGCCCTTTTTCTAACTCTACAATTTCGCTAACTCTTTCCCCTTCATGGATCACTGCCTTGCCGTGGTGAAGGGGCTTGTGTAGCACAATGAAGCTATGAGCTATGCCATGCAGGGGCACCCAAGACGGGCAGGTCATAGCAGAGAGCGCTGACAAAACGTGATCCACTGGAGAAGGAAATGGCAACCCACTCCAGTACCCTTGCCATGTAAACCCCATGGACAGTGCCAAAAGGCAAAAAGATATGACGCCGGAAGATGAGCCCCTCAGGTTGGAGGATGTCCAGTGTGCTACTGGGGAAGAGCAGAGGGCTAGTACTAGTAGCACCAGAAAGAACGAAGCGACTGGGTCAAAGCCGAAAGGACATTCAGTTGCAGGTGTATCTGGTGGTGAAAGGAAAGTTCAATGCTGTAAAGATCTATACTCCATAGGAACCTGGAATGTAAGATCCATGAATCAAGGCAAGCTGGATGTGGTCAAAGAGATGACAAGACTGAACATTGACATCTTAGGAATCAGTGAACTAAAATGGACGGGAATGGGTGAATTTAATGCAGATGACCATCAGGTATACTACTGTGGGCAAGAATCCCTCAGAAGAAATGGAGTAGCCTTCATAGTCAATAAAAGAGTAGGAAAAGCTGAAGTTGACCGGTTCTATGAAGGCCTACAACACTTTCTAGAATTAACACCAAAAAATGATGTCCTTATATTCATGGGGGATGGGAATGCTAAAGTAGGAAGCCAAAAGATAACTGGAATAACAGGCAAGTTTGGCCCTGGAGTACAAAATGAAGCAGGGCATAGGCTGGTAGAATTTTGTCAAGAGAATACAATGGTCATAGCAAACACTCTTTTCTTAACAACCCAAGAGAGGACTCTACACATAGGCATCACCAGATGGTCAACACAGAAATCAGATTGACTATGTGCTCTGCAGCCAAGGATGGAGAAGCTCTATAGAGCCAGTAAAAACAAGACCAGGAGCTGACTGTGGCTCAGATCATGAGCTTCTTGTTGCAAAATTTAGGCTTAGACTGAAGAAAGTAGGGAGAACTAGCACTAGGCCACTCAGGTATGACCTAAAACATATTACTGATGAATATATAGTAGAGGTGACAAATAGATTTAAGGAATTAGATCTGATAGAGTGCCTGAAGAACTATGGATGGAGGTTCGCAACATTGTACAAGAGGCAGCAACTAAAACCATCCCAAAGAAAAAGAAATGCAAGAAAGCAAAATGGCTGTCTGAGGAAGCTTTACAAATAGCTGAGGAAAGAAGGGAAGTGAAAGGAAAGGGAGAAAAAGAAAGATACACCCAATTGAATGCAGAATTCCAGAGAAGAGCTGGAAGAGATAAGAATGCCTTCTTAAATGAACAGTGCAAAGAAATAGAAGAAAACAATAGAATGAGAAGGATTAGAGATCTCTTCAAGAAAACTGGAGATATGAAGGGAACATTTTGTGCAAAGATGGGTATGATAAAGGACCAAAATGGCAGGGACCTAACAGAAAGCATATAGAATTGTCCAGGGCCTATTACATGGTGGCCCCAGGGGCATCTTAGAACCATTTGAGGCTCAGTGTAATTATTCAATAGGCACTTTCAGGACAACAACTCTTTTGCCCACCAGGACTTGAACTCCAATGCTAGAGCAGTGAGGTGAGATATCAGGGGCACAATCTGGTCTCATTGATTTGGATGAATTCCAGTTAGTACAGCTCAAGGGTGTTGACAAGTTGCTTGGACAGGTTCATGGGACCACTTCCCTACTGGATTCTTGCCGTTCTTGACTAGTAAAATCCAGTAGAGAGGGAACTGTTGGCTGGCCCAGGGAGGTGACTGATGCTTCCTTGTGAGAAGGAGTGGTCCCTGACCAGCTGAAAAAAGTGATTGTGAAACCACTCTTGTTCTATGTGGAAGGGGACAAATACAAAGTAGTAACTCAAGCAGTGCCTCAACATTCAGCCTCCTGTGAAAGTAGGTCCATTTTACTCTATAACTGAATTATCCAATCAGAACGGATGTGGAAATGCAGAATAATTCCTCCGTGTCTTTGCAACTCCCCTGCTCCCCCATGCTTAGCAGAAGCACCTCATCCGTGGATGCTGCTCATGCTTATGAGAACTTTTGATTAGTTTCACATAGCAAAGATCTTGGTTAGTGGGCAGAGTCCAAAGCAAAAAGAAGTACTAGACACCAGTAATTTAAAATTATGGTAACAGGGGAAATATTACTTGATAAACACAACTTTCTAGAATACTTACTTGGGCATGTGTAGTCTGGGCATTTCTTTTCTATAAAACAAAGACAAAATTGCATTAATGGATTCTCTTTACAGACAATGTTCAGCATCAGTACAAATGAGACAGGTTTCATATGGTTCTGTATATTGTTACATAGGAAGGCATACTTAAAGATTGCTGTTGTGAGTGTATAGCAGCTACAAATTAGGGATTGGGGAGGAATTAATTAATTTGATTCCCTTTATTCAAAATTAATTGATGCAAACTTACTGAACCAATATATGAATTAAAACACAGTTAAGTTATTCATATCTGCTTGCATGTGGTAGGCATGTCACCCCCCTGCTAGTGCAGGACTCCCAAGTGACACCATCCCACTCAGATGTCTGTCCAGTTTTGCCTTGCATATCTCTAGTGTGGGAGAACCCATGACTTCTCTTGGCAGCTGGTTCTGCTGTCACCTTGCTTTGACACTTAAGAAGCTTTTCTTGGTGTCTAGCCTGAATCTGCTGTGCTGCAGTTTAAGTTTGCTGTTCATGGCCTACACTCAGGGATGAATGAGAAGAGGTCTTTTCCTTCTTTCTTGAAGCTAAACATGCCCAGGTCTCTCAGCCTCTCATCATAGGGCTTAGGTTCCAGACTCTGGATCATCTTCACTGTCCTCCTCTGAACCCTTTCTAGTTTTTCTGCATCTTATTACACTTGAATGCCCAGAACGGAACACAGTATTCCAGGTGAGGTCTGACTTGTGCAGAGTAAGGGAGAGCTAGTACCTCTCTTGTTCTGTTTCTATTTATGCATCCCAAAATAGTATTTGCCCATTTTTGGCTGCGTCGCATTGATAACTCATATCTAGCCTATTGTTCACAATAACTCCAAGGTCTTTTCCAGTGCTGCTGAGTCCAGTATTCTCCAACTTGTATCAATGCATTGGCTCTTTTTCCCCTAGGTGGAGAACTTGGCATTTGCCCCTGCTAAATTTCCTTCTGTTTCTTTCTGCCCAGCATTCTAGCTTGCCAAGGTAACCCTGGATCTTCTTTTTGTTTTCCAGGGTGTTAGCTATTCCACCCAGTTTTCTGTCATCTCACATTTAATTATCATTCCCTGGACTTCCTCAACTAGATCATTAATAAAATGTTGAAGAGCACTGGGCCCAGGACTGAGCACGGTGGGCACCACACTCATTAACTCTCCAGCTTGAGAAGGTACCACTGAGGTGCACTCTCCGTGGCTGATTTTGTAGCCAGTTTTGGATGCACCTAATAGTAGTTCTGTCAAGCCCACTTTTTGCTAGTTTATCATGGGGCACCATGGGACACCATGTCAAAAGCTTTGTTAAAGTCTAGGTAAATTATGTCCACAGATTTCTGCTGTCCATTTGGGTGGTTACCCAGTCAAAAAATGAAACTAGGTAAGTTTGGCATGGCTTATTCTTAACAAATCTTTGTTGGCTTCTGTTTATCACTACATTTTCTTCAAGGTGCTTGCAGACTGATTTTTAAATAATTTGCTCCAGTATTTTTCCCAGAGTCCAGTTAAACTGACTGGTCTATAGTTCTCTGGTTCATTTTTTTCCCCTTTCTTGTAGATGGGGACAATATCAGCACTTCTTCAGTTGTCCAGCACTTCCCATTTCCCAAGATTTCTCAAAGATTATACATATTTATTTATTTATTAAAACATTTCTATGCCGCCCCATTCGCCGAAGCCTCGGGGCGGCTCACAACATAAAATTAAAATACAAAAAATAACAATATAAAATAAGTCGCCCTGGCCTGTGTGGGTTCCTAACCTTTAGAAGGAAAGGAGTTTATAGTCAAATAAACCTGCAGTCATTTCTTTCCTCAGTCACCAGCTTCTGCTGACTCCAAATGAGCAGCACTCAAAGATTGTTTCACACACCTTTGCATATATGAGCAGTTATGTTCTGTAGAAAAGTGTCATCAAGCAGCTCAGCGTAGTTGTCTCGATAAACAGAGTTTCTTCCACAGGAAATAGATGATAATTGCTCAGGGTTTGGAGGAGCACTGTAAATGTCACCAATGCCCAGGGGAACCACCTAGAGGATTACAGGTATTCAGACTGCTTACACTTGTGAAAATCAATATTGTACATATTTTCTGAAGCCCCAGCTGGATCCCAAAGGATACAGAGCAAAACCAATCCTTGCCCTGAAGAACTTGCAAATGCAGAATATCAAATGCATTGGGCATGGGGGAATTACTCTAGTACCTATGCATGCACCAGCATCAGATGTTCTGATTATACTGCTAAGAAGAAAATGTAGGTATTCCTTTCTAGAGAAGTTGTCAATGGTCAAGCATGTGGTTATGATACATGGAACTCAGAGAGGAACTGGGTTGTTGTAAAAATGATTAGGCCACTCAAATTCCTTTTGATTTGGCTTCCCTAATTCACCTGACTTGGTGAACATTAGAATATGTCTCATCAATAGAATTTTGGATTCTTATTTGGGATCATTCTAAGGTTGCCTTAGATGAACATCTGTGTCTGGTCTTCTAAAATGTAAGAAAGATGAATGAATGTCAACGTTTACTGAGCATCTGACATTTACACTACCACAGTTGCAGGAACTTTACAGTCAAACCCAAACTTACACTGAAATTACCTCCCAGCACACCTCATTTAGTTGCATATTACTAATTCTTTGTTTAATCAAATTCTACTACCCCTTTCCTTACTCAGAAGAAAGACACCCTGACCCCAAAACATGTGTTTCCTATCCTTCCCCTTAAACCCTTCCAAATATTAATTTCACCTGGGTGTTGGCTTTGCAGAGAGTATCAAGTGGTGTTTTGTCCCGAAGTATGTCCGACCGCCCATCTGTGATGACTATGGCCACTCTCTTGTCAGAGGTAAATCGCTGCGCCAAGTTATCTTTGGTGAACTCAAGGGCTTCCCCAGTAAAGGTGCCGCCAGCAATCCAGTGCAGATTCTTCACAGCCCTTGCAACCAAACATCAGTCAGTGTCAGCTGCTGAAAGCAAAACTCCTCTCTTGACAAAGGAATCTAGACACACCTCTCTTCTTTCCTTCTTGTCCTGCCTTCCCTGATAAGTGTAGCTTGTTTTTGCTTCCAGAAATCTGAAACTCTAATTTTGAATATACCAACATCTTTTTTGTGTTAATAATGTGTCAAAATAGGGACGGGCAGCTGCAGGTGGCATGTGCCTCCCAGCCATTTTTCTGCCATTTGCCCTCCTCACCAGTGACAAAGAAAGGCATGGCTTATTTTAAAGGGAACATCCCTTGCCCAGTTGCTGCTGAAATGAAGCTGGCGTCTCAGTAATAGCACTGATTTTGGCTCGTAGGGTGGGGAAAGGAAGCTTGTGGTGGTGTACAGGAGTAGAAACTGGCTTCTGGATCTCTGAAGTTGCCCACCCCTGTGTTAAAACGATGCAATCTAACTAATTTGGCTAGGAGGTACAAACAAAGAGCCAGTGTGGGGCAGAAGCTAGAATGCTGCACTGGGACTCAGTAGATTTGGGTTGTAATCCCTCTCTGCCATAAAGCTCCCTAGGTGAGTCAGAGTCTCAGCCTACCTCCCAGGGTTGTTGTGAAAATAATTATGGATAGGAAGGGGATCATGTAACTACTTTGGGTTTCTTGGGATAAGAAAAAAAAAGGTAGAGTATAAATGCAATATAATATAACAACAACAATAGCAATAGTAATAACAAAACTCCCACGCATGTGTTAGTCACACAGTATGTATAAAATAGAGTACCAGGACTCATCTGTAAAACACAAACATTTGATCTAAACTTACTCTTTGAGAGCCCCAACGCTATCAATGTTTCTGTCTCCCATGGCCACCAGTTCCTGAGTTTTGTCATGGCTGTATTGCACAACACCAACATGGGATTCCCCTTGGGAAAACTGTTAAAGAAAAATTAGACATCAAAACTATATTTTGGGGGACATGGGCAAACAGTGAAGGACACCAAGGAAGGTTTAACAAGTTTGGGAACTGTTATGGAACTGGAATTCTTGGGGCTGTTGCTTTTGTTTATACAAAACAAACATTTTTATACTCGTACTCCTTCCGGTGCCAGGTAAAGACCTTTTTATTTAACCATCATTTTAATAATTAAATTATTAATATTAATAATGATTATTAAGGTTTTAGATGTTTTAAGATTTTTTTTCTTTTTCCCACAGTTGCATTTTCTATTCTTTCCCTCCTCCTCTCTTTCTCTTAGTTTTATTACATACTTTTCATATTGTTTTAATAATCGTTGTTTTATTATTGTACTATTATAATATTTTACACTGTGTAAGCCGTCCTGAGAGCTTGTTGGAAGGTTGGGATATAAATGTTTGTAATAAATAAATAATAAATAAATATCTTGACAGAGACACTCTGTTTCAGCTCTTTCATGGTAATAATGCAGCTAAGTTGATGAGATTTATTGATGACTTACCGTCACATGTTCATCCTTGCTCAGTCTGTCAATGACCTTAACAATGAAATCCTTAGCGATCTCAAAGTTTTGTAAGCCAATGCTCTCTGAACTATCCAAAACGAACAGCACATCAACAGGGCCACACTTGCATTCTGTAACAAAGGGCAGGGGCACATCACAGGAGCATGCATATAAGTGTGAGGACTTTATTGCTTCCAGATGCCAAACATATCGGTAGTTACAGCACTATTACATGGTAAGAAGTGTTCTTGCTGGTATAAGGCTCAATTCAGACATGTCAAACCACAATTGTCCTAACTATAGTTTAAAACCCAAACTATGTTTGGTACATCTAAATGCAAAAGCAAGTTACCACTTACAGATGCTCAGCAATCCCATGTAGAGATAAAGATCAAGTGTTGTAACTATGGTTTGAGCACTGACCAGAAATTAGCACAAACCAGAAATTACAGATCCACTTCAGATCATAGTTTCTGTTCACATGCCTTTTACAGCAACAAAAATTAAAAACACAAAAATTAAAATAAGGGAAATGCCATCTAATGTGGCTCAATGTAACCCTCCAAACTTGGAGGATTACAGGCATCCTATTGAGGGTGGGAGAAATGCAAAGGTGAAGGTTGCTTCTGTGGTTCTTGTGCTGCAAAAGGCTTAGAATGATGGTTTTGGTCATCTAAATCTTGTGCCCCAGCTCATGAGGAGGACAGGCTGAGTCACCACAGCAGGTGAGCAAGGGGTTGACTAGATAGCCTTGTAGGCCACTTCCAACTCTGCTATTCTATGATACAGTGTATCCCAGCAGAGCCTCAGTCCTTTCCTCCCTCCCTCCTAGAATGCCCACCAAATGCCAGCTCCAAGTTCTAACTTCTGACTTCAGTGCCAGTCATCATGGAAAGGACCAGGGCAACTGCAAGGCAGAGGAAGACTGCTCTGAGGCTGTGCTTCTGAAGCTGGAGCTGGGATTCTGACTCACCCTGTGACTGTCTAGACAGGTTCTAGTGGTTGCAGGTTTCTGCCCTTAGCTATTCCATGATATAATACATACATAGCAAATGTTAGTCTGTTAAGCCTGAAATTAATTACAAACACAAGTAATAAACTTCCTTTATAATGCAATGTCTTAGGACTGGGTCTCCAGGTAAAGATATACACTGATAAAGAAACTGCTGCTAATTCATGCACAGATGAAATTTAATTTATCTTTTTTCAGATGCTTAGATTATGCAAAAATTGCAGCAATATCTTTAAGAAAACAGGCTGACATTTTAACAATGGAACTCAATACTAGACAGTTTTATTCCAGCCCTGTCACCTGCCTGTCAGCTTTTAGTGGAGTTTACATCCATGCTAGCATCCCTTTGCAGTTTATGCTGGTCTGTTTTCTTCTTTCACCTTTCTATTTTTGAACTAATTTATTTTGGTGAATCACATTTATTCATTTTTCAGCATTCCTTTTAGAAATGAGAACATGCAAAAAATGCAGCTTGCTTTTTGCCTTCCCTTGTTAAGTCTATTATATTGATTGGCATTGCAACTAGTACATTTCAGTAACTGTCATAATGAAGGTTATCTATGTTCATTTACCTTAGAATGGCTGATAAAGTTAGTTTTATATTAAGATATGTGCATATAATTGTTCTCAAATAATAGGTTGTATGTTTTAGGGGGTTTTTTTGCTATAAATGTATTTAATGGAATTTAGGTATTTGGGTAATTAGTAGTTTAGTAACTGAATATTTATATATCAAGATTTGTCTTTTGTAGCTTTGCTGCTGGGTTTGATTTCCTTTTGGTTTTCCTTTTTGTTTCCGATTTGCTAGTCAATCACAAACCATTGTTTGTTAATTTAGCTATAACATTAAACTGTAATTAAGCTTCTTTGATCATAATTAGGTATAATTTAGAATTTAAAGATGGATAAAAGTTTTACAAAGCATCCATGCAACAAGATGGGAAAGATAAATTCACTAAATCAGTGCCTAGATTTCATTCTCCAGGAACATAATATATACTTTTACATAAACATTCTTAGGAATGCAACTTAAATCTGATGAAACTGTCCCAGGGCAGAACTTTCATCATCAGGGGTAATTAAATTATGTCCCACTTATAAGTGGCAGAAAGAGAGGTAAAAGAGAGCAATCAAGTTCTGACAGACCTTTCAAGTGAAGAAAAAGGAAAACATTTAATTTTGAATGGCTGTTTGGGCCATCTGGAAAGATAATTCCACAAATGCATCACAGGAATATCATTGGCAAAGAACTTACTGACAAAGAAAGGACTTGTGTTTCCTGGTTCACCTAAGCCACACAGCCTTCCTGCATTTAATTTCTCCAGTTAATGAGGAGAGCTCTAGGATACCAGCTTGCTTGTTTTATTGCAGCTAGTTTTAGATGTGGTGGGCAATTTAACTGGCCATTTAATACCAATAGCAAGTGGCGACAGTGGTGAATGGTCTTCAAGCAAGAGTCAGCCTCCCTCAACTAAGTCTTAATTACATTCCAGTAATTGAATAGTACTCAATTTATTTAAAAGTTTGTATATTTTACTGATGGTTTTCCTTAGACTACTATACCTATTTAAAATAATTCAGGCAGTGGTAGTTGTCTAAATTGTATTAATTATGTATATTTGTATTTTAATCTGTTTTTTTAGTTCAAAATTGTTCACTGCCCAGAGAGTTCTGTGCAAGGCTATTGGTGCACATTATAAATTTAAAAAATAAATACATAAATAATGATGGAACAAGGGGATGTTTAATGGAAAACAAAACTATGTTATTAAAGGAATTGGAAAAATAACACTCACCACAGCAAGCTAAGAAAAGGATGGGGGGAAAGAACACATGATATTGTGAATATCAGCATTGAACAGAAGCATTGCAAATTGAGAAAATGCTGAAATTAAAACATATACAGCATGCTGACCTGGAGAAAAGCACAATATATAGATGCTGAAATGCTTTCCCTTCATATTAGCTAAGCTTTTAAATGCTTCCTATATCTGATATGTTAATATTCTTTCTGAATTCTAGAAACTACTATTTATAAACAGAGTAAATATAATCAAAATGATGGAAGCTTTTAAATATGCATGTATATTTTATGACTGCCTCACATCTATTGCAGCATTTTCCAGAAATACAGATATATGCTGTTAAATCAAATCACTAGTTAATTCCCAAACAAGGATGTTTGGGAACATAATGTATACAAAAATCCTAACAGAAAGTGCTTTACAAACCTAAGAAAGTTGTTCAGCTAGGAAAAGCTGGCATGCAAACAGCATGTTAGAGAAGACACCATTTCCAAGCATTGTAAACTTTTAATTTCTTTGTCATTTATGGAATGAAGGTAACAGTTTGCTTGCTTGACATTCAATAGCAGAAAGTCTACTATTATGTTCATACTATAACTAACAGTTCAAAGATCTAGGTTCCAGTGTATTTTCTCTGGTGTGCACACAGGAGATAAAGTATGGGTATAGTTACCATCTTGCTCAATAAGAAGTTGAGGCAATCACTTTTAAAAATTGGGTTAAAGCTTGATGCAAAGCAAAGGGTATTATGTGCAATAAAAAGCCACTCCAGTTTAGCTAATCATATAATTTTACTGGCTGTTCCAGCATATATGCTTTGCATTGATTTGGTTGATCATTCCAAGGCATTCTTTTCTGCTTGTCAGAGAAGAATTGGCTCCTCAGTTTTGCAGAAAGTTATGTGTGATAAAACAACTAGGACACTAACATGTAAAGTAGATGGAGGAAAATGAGTAACAAGTCCAATTTAAAACTAGAAAGAGCACATTGTAGAAGCCTGCTCAGTGGAAGAGATGGTATTGAAGAAATATTTTTCACTACCATCGTATTTTTCCAATGCTATCTGGAGCAATTTTCCAAGTATTTCTGGGACTTCTCCAGCTTTTCCCTTGGAAGCCCTGCCTGACTTCAATAGACATTCTGAACTGCTACCCCTGAAAAGGCTATTTATAGCCACCTCCCCCACCTTATTTGGTGGGAGCACCTGGAGGAATGCCTCAGGGCACACTGCTATTAATTATGGCCTTGATGATCACGAGCCCCAAACAGTTTACATCATCCTGTGCAGAGCAGGAGGAGGGGCAGAGCTGATCTTCACCTCACTGTCTCCCACCCTGCACCTTTTGCTGAGCAAGCCTATTTGCCCAACTAGCTGGGTTGCTTCAGAACGGGGGCGGGAGGAAACCAGGTAGGCCTCAGTCTCCTCTCCTCCCCACCAGTCAAAACACCCCCTTTCTTAATCTCTGAGGTCTTATTTCCAGATTCAGAGTGGATACATCCAACAATCTTATGGCGCCTTAGAATATGTCTTACACTAAAGGACTGCTCCTTTGGTGTAAGGAAATATGGGAGGAAAGGCTCCTTTGGTCCCAAGGCATTTAAGGCTTTAGAGTGAAAGCCAACACTTTGAAATGGCCTCACAGGAGTTGTCTTACAGTCAGTGAGATGAGAAATTACAGGCATAATATGATTAAATTGGCCAGTCCTGATTATCAATCTAGTTGCCTGTTCTGAACTGATGAAATTTTCCAGGCCATTTTCAGTATATTCTACATGCTAGCCCCATTTGGAACACATCACAATAATCCAGATGGGAGATGGATACCGTATGAATAACTGTCACAAAGCTGGTTTATGAATCTTTGAAGGGGAAGAAGTTGCTCTAGCTACCTTCCAGAAGCAACCAAAGGGCCCTGATGAAGAAGCGCTTCTTGGACCCTGATTTTTTCTATTGGCTACAGAAAATCTCCTTTTTGGGGAAAGTGCTTGAGCAGATTGTGACTGCAGCTGTAGGATTTGGGGACAGATTGCAATCTGATTTCTGTCTTTGTGTTAGTATTCGGATGACTTTCATTTCTCTAATGTATAAGCTATAGTTCATAATGGGTTGACTGTGTCTTAACTGGACAGTGGTACTGATGATAACGAGCTATTTGATCCTGGGGAGTGTCATTCAACCTGTTTTGAATGGGGCTACACTTTTCTTATGGGCCAGCACAGATACTTGGGGATCTGAAACTGCTGAAAAATGCCCAGGTGGCATTGTTAACTTGCACTGCTTTTGGCTGGTGCAACAGCTGCAGCCTAACTGGCAGAGAGGTACCCTGGCCACAGGAGTTTTGCTTTAATCTCCAAGCTGAATTACTGCAATAGGCTGCTCTTGAAAAGTTTTCAGAAACTAAGGCTTGGTCATAATATGGCAGTTATACTGCTCTCAGCGACTGAGAACCATGGATATATAATTTCAGTACTGGGAAAAAACCTTCACTGGTTGTCTCCAGGCGCAATTAAATTTGCTAGTGTTGGCCTTCAAAATACTAAGTGGCTTGGGACCAAGGAATTGGAAAGAACTTCATCAAAGAGCCTTCTCTGAGTACCTGAGCTTATATTTAGGCCACTGGCTGCTAGAGGGCAGGCCACCCCAGTGGTGTCATCCAAACGATGGAGCTCTCTTCCTTGGGATATTTGCCTGGTGCTGTCAGAATTATCAGTTGGCTACTGAGCAAAGTCTGCCCCTGTCTTCTTGGGCTTTTAAATCCTGCTGGAGAGATTTAATTTCCCTTTTACATTGCTTGTTCCCCTTTGAATGGATAACTGCATTAGCTCAGTGATTCTCAGCCTTGGGGCATTGAAAGTTGTTTGACTGCAACTCTCATATTGACCATTGGCTGTACTGTCTGGGGATGATAGGAGTTGTGGTCCAATTGGACCAGCAGCATGTGAGGACCCAAGGTTGGGAATGGCTCCTCATTCCTATTACATTCTCTGTGATTTTTGTTTAAGTTGCTGCTTTATTGTTTCCTTATGGGGGAGAGGAGAGAAGAGACCCTGTTCACATTTGAGGAATGTGTGAAGGGGCTGTGGTTTCTGTGGGCCTGCTTCGCTCATAGTGCATCTGGTGGCCATGACCTCACCTGGATGGGTGACACATGTGTAAAACTCTGCTATGCAAGGGGGAACCTCAAATGGAAAAGCCCTGTGTTAGTGGTGTGGAGCTGCATGCCTGTCTTTGTGTGTGGACAATGGGTATGTCAGTATTGGGGAGGACTTTGAACATGTGGGGGAAATCATATGAACCTCTCCTCTTCTTATGCTTTATTTTATTGTTCTAGTTTTAGTGTCTGCTTTAAGACATTTGTAAAAGTGCTGAATATAACTCCTAAAGTAACACTGACAGAAAGAAAGAACAGCAATGGGCAGCATGTGGCCCTCCAGATGACTACAACTCCCATGACCCCTCACCATTAGCTATGCAGACTGCAGCTCATGGGAGCTGCAGAAGAAATGATCTGTGGAGGGTCATGAACTGCAAACTTTGTTTTGCAATGTGTTACTGTAGTGGCAATTTAAAAGGTGCTTGAATTGTTATGTTAGTTGCAGAGGAACAAACCTTTGCTTGCAGTGCTCAGCTAACACAACTTCTGTTCAAATTCATTTATAAGACTGGAGAAGTCCTAATAATATGTACACTTGGGCTAAATCATGGAAAAAATCTGAAAGTCAGATTGTACAGCCAGGGTATTGGAATGATGGCTTAGTAACATCAAGCTGTTGCCATTAATGGTATCATTTTCTGGGGTGGTTATTAGTCAAGGGTACCCCTGCTGGTTTTGCAAGAATGGAGGTCAAATACTTACAACACATTTTCATGATGATATCTAAAATTTCACATTCCTAAAAACAAAAGAAGAATCATTGGCCTCACCCAGGTCCCTGAAGGAAAGAATCACTTTCTATCCCAAATTAGTGCGGTCCTTCACTGCTGTGAGCCATAGAAAGTAATTCCTATCATGTTGACAATGAATGCAGCAAGCAGAATTCTGGAAACTTATAGCACATAAAGCATAGGATGCTTAGAGGGACTTTTCCTGAGAGCGCAGGCAGTATTTGCAGATTTTGGTCTAATATACAAAATCAAAGGCAGACTTTTCCAATAGAAAGGACTATACCACCATTTTTCTCTGTATTTTGAACCAAAACAATATTTATGAATTTGTTTATTTCTCTCTATTCTGCCTTGTCCCAATATTGAGACACAAGGCCAAGACTGAATAATTAAAATAATAATAGAAATGGCAAAATTAAGATGACAATCAAAACAATATAAAAGACAGAGCTAGCCCCATACAATCTCACAGACCCAGGCTGTTCCCAAAGGCCCAATGAAAAAGGAAAGTTGCCTCTGAAAATCTAACAAGGGAGGGCACTGACATAACCTCCCTGGGCAGGCAGCTCCAGAGCCTTGGGGCAGCCACCAGGAAGGAGGCCCTCTTCCACATTCCCACCAAGCATGCTTGTGAAGGAGGTGGGACCAAGAGGAGGGCTTGCCCTGAAGATCTTAGGGTATGCACAGGCTCATGGGAGAATATAGTCTTTCAAAGAGCCTGAACCAGAGCCACGTAGGGCTTTGTAGGGCTTAACTAGCATTTTGAATTGTGCCTGGAAACAGACTGGGAGCAAGAAAAGCTGTTTCAGCAGTGGAGTTGTACGCTCCCTGCAGCCAGCCCCAGTCAGTAGGAGGGTAGCAGTTCACTGAGCCAGCTGAAGTTTCTGAACTCTGTTCCAAGGTAGCTCACACAGAGCATGTTACTGTAAACAGGACGGAACTAAGCCGCGTGGCACTGTCACCAAATCAGACATCTTCAGGAATGAGCACAGCTGGTGCATGAGTTTCAACTGCGCAAACGCCCTCCTGGATGCAGCAGAAACCTGGGTGTCCAGGCTCAAGATTGAGTCCAGTAGTACACCCAAGCTGCAGACCTCTGTCTGCAGGGGGAGAATAACCCCATCCAGTACAAGCCAAATCTGTGTTCCTTGATCCACCTTCTGACTGACCAGGAGCACTTCTGTCTTATCCAGATTAAGCTTCTTTGCACTGAAGTACCTTCCTTGGAATAAGATAGTAAGGAGAGAGTTGGGCGTCATCAGCACCAAGACCCCAAACTCCAGGCAACTCCTTCCAATGGCTTCATGTATATGTTAAGTAGCATGGCGGACAGAACAAAATCTGAGAAACTCTATTGGTCAACAGCCAGGCAGTTGAACAAGAGCTTCCCAGCACCACCCCCCGCTTCCAGAAAGGAAGAGAGCCACTGCAAGATGGTTTCTCCAATGCCTATCTTGGCAAGATGGCTGAGAAGGAGACCATAGTCAAAGGCAGTTGAGAGGTCCAACCCCCCCGTCTTGTTACCAAAGCAGTTACTGAACAAGGCAACCTAGGCTGTTTCTGCCCCATACCATGTCTGAAGCCACACTGAACTGGATCTAGATATTTTGTTTCATTCAGGAGTCCCTGGAACTGGGAGAACACCACATACTCAAAAATGGAATATTGGAAACTGGTTAATAATATCCAACACAGTGGAATTCAGGTAGGGCTTTTCAATCGTGAGTATCACTGCTGCCTTGTTCAGATAGGCGGGGACCCTGCCTTGATTAAGGCAGGCATTCGCAACATTGCATGTCAACTCAGCCAATTCCCTTCTGGCTGCTTTTATGAGCCAGGAAGGGCAAAGATCCAGAGTATATTTGGTGGTTTTCCCTTCTCTAAAGATCCTGTCCAAATGATCAAGTGGTACAAATTTGAAAAAATCCAATAACACTGGACAGACAGGAACCAAGGTAACATGAATGGGGAGGGGATGAGAATAAATGTCCCTTCATGAGTTTCTTTTTTTAAAGGACTATTTTGTGATCTGTCACATTTGGAGTGTCCCTTCTTAGTTGACCAAAGTATAAAATCAGCTTGAAACAGAGTTAAAACAGTGGTGACAATAAAAGCTACCTGCACTCTCACCCATGTCGTATTTCATCAAGTACTATGAAGACTAAGGTGATCCCTTTAGCCCCTATCAATAAAATAAAACCCAAGGCTTTAAGACAGATCCAGAAAGGACACTTGGACACTTTTCTGCAGTTGGAAAGAAAAGAACTAACTAGAAGTCATACTGCTCCAATGAAAACTGAGAAGGAAATGTCATTGGCTCTAGAACTGACCTTTGTCAGGAGACCACACACACATACAGACACAGTAATGAACTTACACTGTTTCGCTTTGTTGAATACTTCCCACCACAGTTCTCAGCCCTCCATAAAAATAATTAAGTGCTTTGTGGCACAGGAAATGATAAGGCAATACTTAATATCAGTTTTACTCACATCTGGTCCAGGAGGGCCTATGGGTCCTGGAGGTCCCTGGAAAACAAAACCATTGCAAAAGTGCCAGGAGAATTCTCAGTCGCACATGACAAATTCCAGAGTTATGTTAAAGACAGTTGCAACACAAACTGCAGACAACTGATGAAATGAAAAATCTATGAACTAATTTGTTCATCTCAGGGTACCATGAGTTCTACTCATTAGGTTACTGCCTGCTGTGATTTGTATTAGTTGTCCAAATTCACTCAATTATTACTAAATATTTGCAACTGAAATCCTATTGTTTTCAAAGGAGTAAATTTAATTGGTTGGGAGTAAGAAAAATAAATGAATCAATGGGGATCGTGTCTCTGTTTGTGCATAAAGACGTGGGGTGCTTTTGCCCATGTCGACTTTTGGCTTTTGCCATGCACATTTTTGGCATGCAGTTCTCAACAGGAATGCAGATACTGGGTGTAGAGTGGGATGCGAGAGGAAGCTCCCAACCCCTGGCCTAGCCTGTGACACTGTCATGGTATAACCCAAGTGGCACCTGGAAGTTCTGTTCTTTCATCATTGTTAGTTAGCAGAAACTTCACTGTATTACTTACTGGAGGGCCCTCTGGTCCTCTGTACCCTTTGGCTCCTTTCACGCCTCTGGTTCCTGTTGTGTTGCTCTGTAAGAAAAATATTTAATACTCTCCTTACTACGTCTGACATTTGTCAACCTCTTATAAACCCACATTGATCATTCCTTATATATTTATCTATAAATTTTTTCAATCTATTTACCAATATTGCTGTAAAAATCTTAGCATCTTGATTAATAAGAGGTAACGGTCTAGAAGATCCAGGGTTTGTAAGGTCTTTATTGGGTTTTGCTGTTAATACTATCATGGATTGTTTCCAAGAGCTTGGAATTGTTTCCCCTTCCATTATTTTATTAAACATTATTTTCATCGTAGGAGCTAGTAATTTTTTTAAAAAATTATATTTTTAATTTTTTAAAAAATATAAAAAATAAAATTAAAATTAAATTTTAATTTTTTTAAAAATATATATATTAAAAATAATTTTTTATAATATTCAACACCTAATCCATCAGATCCTATTTTCAATTTATTAATAACTTCCAATATCTCTTCTTCTATTTGAGTTTTCATAATTTCTTTATCCTCTAATTTCACAATTTAGATTCTTTTCCATATATATCTGACTTTCTTTCAAATGTATTTCATTTCCCATATATAACTTTTTGAAAAACCTTTGAAAAATTAAAAGTTTCTCTTTCATCTTGTTACATCTTTCATTCTTTAGTACTCCAATTAAATTTTTTGCCTTGTGTGGCTCTGGCCAGCATTTTGGAATTTTTATTACTACTTTCATAAAATTCTCTTTTCACATAAATTAGATTTCTTTGCCGGAGAATCTTTTCGATAATACTTCTAATTATGTTGAACTCGCACAAAAACAGGATACCCCCAGCTATAATTAATAGATTTTTCTCTCAACAACGCCAGCACACTTTTCATTTTCCTTCTAAATTCTATTGTTGGTTCTTCTTTGGAAATCCTGTAATTGAATTACGCATTTTTGAAGTTCCTTGGACATAGTCTCCTGGTGAAAGATGCTCGTAGAATTTGTGTTAATCTGGCTTTCCAGAATACCCAGCAATTTTTGAAACTCTTTCATGTCTGTTCTAATTGCTCCCAACTCCTTCAAGAGCTCCTTCTTCAATGTAACATTAATAACTGTATTGTCGAAATTATTGCTGTTTTCGTTTTTAACAAGTCCGAATTATTAACTTCATCCCATCGACTATCAGCCATGTTTTAAACCCTAATCGGATCAAGAAAGCAGGAAGAGGAAAGCCAGAAGTATGCAAAGAGGTGGTAATGCACCTTATCCACTAGATGGAGTTCTACTTCAAGAAGAGTCATTACAAAAAGAAAGGGTTTATTGTAGAAAAAATAAGCCCTTTACGGGTCTCACAGTTGACATCTGAGATTCAAATCTTCCCAGGAGAGAGACAAAGGAATTAACTCATGTTTCATGTGTTTTTCAGTCTTTCTTGATCTTAATTTGAGTATATTTAATCATTGCTTTTTTGTTATAGAACGCACCGGAACGGAGTTCTGGCACCTTTTTTCAACAGATTTTCCAAGCTTTAAAAGTAACTTTTGAAAATTTGATGTTTGGTCCACGTGGATTTGAATCGTCCTGTTGAGCGTAGAAGGTCGGCGGCAAAATCATTAAAACGGTGCATGCGGGCTGCTTGTGTGTCAAATCCAATGCATGCGTACTTCGTCCACGATGGTTGTGATGGCGCTGCTTGGCTTGTGATTGGTTGTGTAGTCGCGCGCTGAGTGCTTACTGCGGGCAGCGACCATTATGTTTTGTTACACAACTGACGTGTGTGGGTGTGTGTACAGTGATTGACTATGTGTGAAAGGTAAATAATTTCATGAGTTCTGGCACCTTTTTCCTTACAAAAAAAGCACTGATTTTAATCATATTTTTCCCGATGGTCAGGAGGAGTAGAGAAATTTTGTGTCCAGAGTCCATCTGAGCTAGCTCCGCCCCCACCCAGATGGAAAAAATATTGACACAAGTAGGTGATCTAGAGCTGGAGACATCGGACAAGGAGGATCCCAGGTCACTGGAGCAACCACCAATAGGAGAGGAAAATACTACAGGGACTGGATCAAAACAGGAGAGCCTTAATTTAGGAGAGCCCTAAATTACCAAATTTAAATTACCAAGAAAAAGGAGGGGGAAGAAATAATGATGAACTGATCTGAAAATGGTCCTTTGGGTTGTTTGGGTAAAACAAATATAAAACGGTTAATTAGAAATGACGGTTGGCCCCCAGTGGTATGATTTAGGTGGAGCTTGTATGGACCACGAGAAGAAGATTGTACTATTTTAGCTTCGGACTTAAGAGTAAAAATATTCATTGTTACACATTCAGGGGTTAAGCTAAGTATGATCCCTTATGTGCAATGGAATATATGAGGCAAGGTAGATGGGAAGGTGCGGGTAATATAGTAATGGGCAGTAAGAAATATTTAAAATAGTGAGATCCCATAGCAAATTGGCATAAGCTGTAGTAAGTTTTAATATGGAAGTTTGTCTTTAGGGACTATATATAGAATTTAAGGGCTAATCCCAGTAGAGTAGGAGATTGTAAATAAAGGGGCTATATATAAATTTATAATAAAATTCACAATACTAGGGAATTATACAAGACAGGGAGGTGAAGAGTGGTCTATTTTTTCCCCTTTGGAGAGGTTTACGCTCTTTCTCCCCTCCCTCTTGTGCCTAAGGGCAGGAAGGCTGCGGGGGAATGGTGGTAATTCAAGGGGGAAGAAAGTTTTTCTGTGTATCGGGGTTGAGGGGAAGTTGTAGGTTTATTGTTTGATTTATGTTTTCTATGTTGTATGTATTGGTAATGTTAAATGTGGATCACAATACTCGGGATTGAAGCTACAGAGCTGGGAAAATCTAAATGGTTAAACAGATTAATATACTAACATGGAATGTGAAAGGCCTAGGGACAAATTTTAAAAGGCGTAAAATACAGAATGTACTGAATAGGAGTACGAACGATGTGGTGTTTTTACAGGAAACTCATCAGAAAAGGGATGGGTTAAATGAAATTAAAGGGAATTGAATTGATGTTTATGAAAAATGTTTTGGAACTTCTAAATCCAGAGGTGTAGCTATTATAATATCTAAGAGATGTGAATTTAAAATTGTTAGTTAAAGATCAAGAAGGAAGATATATTATAGTTCAGGGGCAAATGATTGTAAGTTAGGGAATATCAATGCTCTAAATGTTAACCAAGAACAATTTATGCAGAAGATTTTAGCGATATTGGAGGAAACTAGGAAAGGATTTGTGATTTTGGGAGGGGATTGTAATATGGTAATGGACAAAGTGAATGATAAATCCTCTTGGAAACAAAATGAAGAACAAAGTAGATATACTAAACTATACAAGATGAGAAATAGGACAGATTTGAAAGATGCCTGGAGAGAGCTAAAGGGGAATGAAAGAAGGTACTCTTTTTATTCAGAAGCTCATAAAGCCTATTCAAGAATAGATTATTTATTTATATCTAATGATGTAATAACTAAAGTTAAGAATGTAGAAATGGGGGTAATTCAGATTTCAGATCTTGTGGAATGCAAATGGAATTGGACTTTAAAGCAGATTATTATTATTTATTATAACAAAGCAGATTATACAGAAGCCAAAAGATGGAGATTAGATACTAATATTTTCAGATATAAAAAGGTTATGGATAAGATGCATACAGGAGATCTGGAAAATACATGCACAGGGAGAGGGGAAATTTAGTATGATATGGGACGCTATGAAGGTGGTATCAAGGGGCCTAGCAATTAAAGCTGGATACAAGGTAAGGATGCAACAATCTAAGAGGATGAATGAATTAGAAAATAATGTAAATGAATTAGAAAAAGATTTATTGTGACTAGAGTTGATTAAATTAGAAAATAAATCCAAGTCAAAAAAATATTGGAAGGTATATATATGGAAATGTGCAGAGAAACTTAATATATTTGAAAAGACAATTTTTGAGTGTGGTAACAGAAATTCTAAATTATTAGCACGAGCCTCACAGATAAAGGAAGGGTAATAGTGGTGTGATAGAGAATGGAGAAGAAATAAGATATAGTAAGATGAAGGAGAAATTAAAAGCATTTCAAGAATTTTATAAAAAATTGTATAGAGCCACAGGGGTGGATACAAATAGGGTTATAGAATATGTGAAAAATAACTTGGAAAAGAAGATTGATATACAAGACAAGGAAGAAATGGAAAGGGAAATTACTGTTGATGAAATTGAAGTGGTAATAAATAAATTGAAAATTGGTAAAACCCCTGGGGTAGATGGGCTAGGCGCTGATTTTTATAAGTTTTTTTTGCAAATTAATGATACCCAAATTGAAAATTTTGATGAATTAAATTTTAGAAGGTGAGGAGATCCTCCCCATCATGGAAGGAATCACTGACTGTTTTAATATTGAAGCCTGGAAAAGATGCAGTAAATATGAGTTCTTATAGACCAATCTCCCTGATAAATCAAGACACAATTTTTTCTGCAAGCCTATCTAATAGATTGTACACCTTTATTGGAAAATATATTAATAAAGATCAAAATGGCTTCCTGAAAAATAGATGGCAGATGTCTTGAGGAGAGTTCTGAATATTATATATCTAGCAAAGAAAAATAGTTTAAAAACTGGGATTTTAGCATTAGACATTTTTAAGGCATTTGATTTGGTGGAATGTGATACATTAGAAATTGTGATAGATAATATGGGATTTGGAGTTAAGTTTAAACATTGTATAAATCAATTATATAAAGATAACACCACAAGAGTCCTGGTAAATGATGGAATCACAGATATAATATCTCTAGGCTGGGGAACACGTCAAGGACGCTCCTTGTCTCCCATTTTATTTGTGATGGTTATGGAATTATTAGCTATTGTAATTAGGGAAGGTGTGGAATTGAAAGGAATTGGATTTAAAGAGGAAGTTAAGGTAAATTTATTTGCTGATGATACCCTATTGACGTTAGAAGACCCTGTAAAAGTTATAGATAGACTTAAGCTGCATTTACAAGAATTTGAGGAAATAACTGGACTAAAAGTTAATTCTGAAATTATGTTAATTAATTATAGTAAAGAAGATAAGGACAAACTGAAAGACTTATTTGAAGGGAAAGGAGGGATACAATAAAATATTTGGGGATTTACATTACATGGTATATACACAAAATAGGGAAACTGAATATGGATTATCTTAAAAAACAAATAGAGGAATACAGCAGGGGATTGGACTCGATGGCCTTCATGGCACTTTCCAACTCTACTATTCTGTGATTCTATGCTTAATAGATATTCTTAGCAAATAATAATAATGATATTCAGCAGGAATGTATACTCCAACCTCAAATAAGGTAGAAGTAAGCCACTTTCATTTCCAGAAAACTTACCAAAAATTAATAATGTCTTATTTGTCATACATAGGTATTTTTTCATTCCCCATTCTAGCTATTTCCTTGTTCAGTGATTTCAACCAAAGCATGTGCTGTCTTTTCCATGTGATCACTTTGAAAATCTCAAACACAGTTTACTATGATCATTGGTGGGACTCTTCACAGACATGGTAAATCTAGGTTACTTTGCATTGACAACAATGGACCCATGAAGCATTGGTTTTCAGCCATTTTACAGCTGAGGACCAGCAAAAATAGGAAAAGTAATTTGGACCACTGAGGCAGAAATAAAAAGAATTATACAGATACAGTATTTTGTGCATTCATTTTTAAATATAATTCAAAAAAAGAGAAAATTCTTTAAAATAACTAGAAACTGAGCAATAATTAGGCTAATAAAAGAATAAAATATTGAAATTAAATGTAATCAAATACAACTGAAATTTTTAGTGAACAATATTTAATTCAAATAAGGCTAGTGTGAAATCTGCTGTTACTTCTTTTCAAGCATGCTTGATAATCCTGGCTGCAGTGTTGTTTCCGAGAAAGGAAGCACTGCATTGACACACATTTTGATTGATTGATTGATTGATTGATTTTGTTTCTCTGTTTGGTTTTTATCAGTGACAGGGCTGAAAAACTATTTTCACACAAATATGTGGTAGAAAATACAATTAACGATTTAATAGCTCTGTAACTTAGAGACATATTCTTTTTTCCAGTGAGATTTAAGATTGTGACAATAACTGCATGGACACTAGACTGACATCAGAAGATAACTCGATCAATTTTTCTTTTTCATGATGATTAAGTGTGGATAGGTTGTTATCTCCTTATAAGTTGCTAAAAGATCCCCTTGGAGTCTCTTCTTCTCCAGGCTGAAAAGACCAAGTTCCCTCAATCTCTCCTCATATATCATCCCTCCCAACCTGGCCACCATTGACCTGTAAGAAGTGGCCATGGACCGCAAAGCTTGATCAGAGGTCTGCTGCAGCACTTTACCCAGGTTTTTTTTTTTGTCATAGAACACACCAGAATGGCGTTCCGGCACCATTTTTTGATGGGTTTTCCCAAGTGATTGTGAATCACCCTGTTGGGCACAGCAGATTGGTGGCAGAAATCATTAACATAGTGCCTGCGGGCTGCTTGTGTGTTGGCGCTGATTGTCGGCGCTGATTGTGAGGGTGCCGGTCGGCTTCGGATGCTGCTCAGCTTGGGATCGGTCATGTGGTCGCGCGCTGAGTGCTTACTGCTGGCGGCGATCATTGTGTAAAAGTATGACACCAAGATGTGAGTTCCAGCACCTTTTTCTTTTTTTTCCAAAAAAAGCACTGACTTTACCACATCCATGGGCAGCCCTGGTCCCCTGTACTAAGAAGAGCTGGGATCCTCCAAGGGATGCTCTTCGTGTCAGCACACCTGAAGGACCCTGTGGCTGGATCAGACCCAACTCCATCTCACCCAGCATGCTTTCCACAACAGGCCAGCCAGCTGCCTATGGGAAACTCTCGAGCAGGACAACTCTCAGGTTGAAGGAGGAGGAGGCAGGGCATAAACCTAAGGCAATAACAACAGCAGCAGCACCCTCCTGCCCCTGTTCTCCAGTAACTGGTGCAAAGAGGTGTCCTGCTTACAACACTGAAGGCAGCCTGTGGGCAGCAGGACTAGCAGCCGTGAAGAAGCTGATCCTCCAGGAATTCCTCACACGGCTTGGTCCTCTCCTGTCCCTGAAAACAAGCTTCCCCAAAAGACGGCCTCTGCAAAGAAAACCTACAACCAGGCCTGGGGTGCTGGATGCAGTTCCTCAGTGGCACTCTGCACATACTCAGGGACTCTTCTTTATTATTGTATTTAAAAGGCACAGCCTCTCACAATTACTAGCTCCATGAAGCCCTCATGCTGGCAGGAGAATCTCTACAGATGCCAAGCAACTGGTTCCCACCCAGTTCAGGCACCGTTTAGCCCAGAGGCCATTGATCAAACCCTGTTCACTGCATCTCGACCAGAGAGATGTACCTTGGTCTGCACTTCTGCAAGCTCCTATTATTCCCCCTGCAAAAGGTATTTGTGAGGTAAATACTCATGGAAAAGCAGCAAGGAATGGTCCACAGGTACTGCAGAGCACAAAGCAAGCCTCCAAGCTCAGAGGCACGCTACCCAGCTTCCAGTTGAGGGGGACAGCAGTAGGAAATACCAGGTTTGCTGCCTCTTCCCAGCCCCATCTGCTGTTTGGCCGTGGCCACTAAGGGGCACAAGGAGCCCAACCAGAAGCCTGGAATGGGTCCAGCCACCTGACATGAAGTACCATGGCAACCGCTCTGTACATGCTCAGAGCCCCTTGAAAGGCCATTGTGTCCTAGCAGTGGTGGGTGGTTCAAGGCCTTCGGAGCCCCCAGCGTGTTCTGGAGCGCTGCTGCGTGGCGGGCCATTGACCCTGTCTCTGCTGGATGTGCCTCATCCTGCCGCTGCAGAAGTACACCTTGCTGAAGACGCCCAGCATGGGCCTCTCACAGAGGGAGCGGCCATCCTTGTTGGGGCTGGAGTGGCGCTTGCAAGAGACCTGCGGTCACTGCTGGACTCATGGGCCTGGCACTTCTGCCGGATCAGCGAGCTGCTGATGGTCGCAGTCATGGCTGAATGGGGGCAGTGGTCATAGGCTGCCACTAGCCATCTTTGCCCCCTCGGCGGTGCCCCATTGCTGCATTGGAACCTCCTAAGTCAGGCTGGGACAACGCCAAGAACCTCCTGCTCGTTTTGGGGGGGGAAGACGCCCTGCCCACTTTGTAGATCTGATGGGAGGAGCTGGACAGGGGGCCCAGTGGAGGCAGTGGCACTTGTCTTGTCCGGTGCTCCCCATCCCTTGCCAAGCTCTGGAGCTGCTGCCGACTCCATGTTTCGAGCACAGGGATGGGCATGGTTGAAGAGCAAAGCCAACGGAGGGGAGGAACGAAGTCCGCATGCCCCGGCACCGCAGGAGATGGAGGGTGCTCCCCAGCGGCGGCTCCTTCACAGACTGGCCAGAAATCTCCAGCGGATCAGTGGTGGTCCATGGCCCGGCAGTTGAAAACCACTGCCGTAGACTGACCCTTAAATCTTCTCTCCCAGTTTTTCTCAACCACCGCAACCGAGGCAGTCTCACACGCCAGATATACTTGTACTTCCAAAGCCACTATTTTTCCCGATTTTATTGAAAGAATGATCCTACTTCCCCATCCATTCAGCTTATTTTTATACTACAATGTGTGTGAGGTTCAGTTTTTAATATTGTTAGAGAAAGCTGATTGTATTTCACATGAAGATGTACAGTGGGAATAAAACATGGGAATTAAGTTTGATATATGACAACATTCAATGTCTGAGAAATATAATCAACCCCACACTTTACTTACTTCCCTCCCAGGGTCTCCAATCTCTCCTTCATCACCTTTTGGACCAGGATAGCCTTTGGAACCCTGAAGAGACAACAGAATTTAGTACAAGTACACAACTGCATGGAAGGAACAGATCTTTGTAGTCAATAATGGGTAGCTCTACTGTCCATAAGTTAGCATGCTGGCCTCGTCAGAGTGCTTAGCTGCATGTAGGGAAAGATCATCAGAGGTCATCCAAATTAATTTTGTTGCTGAGACTCAGTCTTTTTCCAAGGTGTGTCCAAAGTAATACTCTCCCAATGCACTGAAAATACTGGGTGCTGCTCTGGGTGGATAATATAGCTGGTTATATATTATGATTATTGCACTATTTACAACCTGCAGACAAGGAAAGGAGCTCTCATAATTTTATACTTGACAAATTTGGGAATAATACAAGGTTTCTGTGGGTACGAGAAATTCACATTATCTTGTCAAGCCAATTTGAAAGCTCAGCCGAGAATCTGTCAATAGCTCTGTCAATCCCCACTGTAGCCGCTGCTCCCCACGAAAATATCCCTTTCCTTGGTGGCAGATGTAGCACTGATGTGCCTGTGGAGAGGTTTTGTTTTTTGCTTGCTTTTTGTCACTCTCACACATATGCTTTGGATTAGTGCCTTGGATTAGTGACATGTTGTTTCCAAGGGAACCATGTGAATAATAACTTTAGTCCTCCTGAAAGTAATAGATGTTACTTGCCAGAAAGGGAATTGGGGCATGTATTGGGAATGTGCTGTTGGCAGCGGTAGCTAAAACTGGTGGGAACAGGGAGAACTAAATTCTGTTCCAGGTAATTTCTTTTAATCTGAGAAGAATTTTGGGAAAAGCCTCTCATGCCTTTAAGGTGAGCTTTCTGAGCTCTCAAATTTCTTCCCTAAGCCTCAGTTTGGAGAAGTTGACCAACATGCTGCTTTAGAGTAAATTGCATTCAGCAAACTAGTTGAGGAGGAAAAGAGACTTGGGGTACCTGGGTACCAACTGTAACCAAGAGACCAAGAGACTGAGACTTACATTGATCCCAGGAGCACCTCTGTCACCAGGATATCCCTTGGGAAGAGAAAAGAGACAGGGAGTTAAATCAGAGCAACATAAGTTCGGGAGTAGGCAGGGGTTGGCCTCCATTTTCGAGACCTCGGGGAGAATGGACATGGTTCCAGAGGACTGGAGGATGGTATCAGTAGTCCCAATCTTCAAAGAGGGTAGCAGAGGGGACATGGGGAGTTACAGGCCAGTTAGCCTTACATCCATTCTGGGAAGATGACGGAAAGGCTCATAATAGGGACAGTAACCCTAGATAGGGAAGGGAGGTTGGCAGGTGGCCACAACTGAGGAGCAGGACATGGGTGGAGATGGCATTCAATGCGGATAACTGTCTTGCACTTGGGTGTCATAAGTACAGGTTAGGGGACAAGTGGCTGGAGAGCAGCACCTGTGAAAGGGATCTAAGTTGGAATTGGTGCAGCATAAGGCCACAAGGATAGTGGCCATATTGCAGGGGAAGCTGTATGAAGAGAGACTGAGAGAACTGGGTCATTTCAGCCTGGAGGAGAGGAAACTCTGAGGGGATCGGTTGTTGACATATAGGTACGTGAGGGGCTGACACATGGAGGTGGCACCCAGCTGTTTTCCCCTGCAGAGGAGGGCAGGGAGTATTCCAGTGGAGCCAAGCTCAGGGAACCAAGGTTCAATTTGGATGCCAGGAAGTACGTCCTGACAGTTAGGACCCCAAGGGTATGGAATGGGCTTCCATGGGAGGTGGTTGAGTCCCAAAATGAGTGTGTTCAAGGATAGACTGGACATGCCCATGGTAGGTATCTTATGAGTGGAGCTGGCTGGAGCCAGGGGTCAGACTAGATGGCCCAGGAGACCCCTTCTGACTTGCTTTGTTTCTATGTTCTGTGTTTCTGTATCTGGAAATGCTGCTGATGTGTGTGTATGTGCGTGCATGTGCAAGTGTTTAAGCATTTGGAACTTTGGAAAGTTGAATGACACTCACTGGGAAGCCAGGAAAACCAGCAGTGCCATTTCCTGGCGGGCCATCTTCTCCCTAGGAAATAGGAGCAGTTGAGTCTATTAAGAATATTTATATCTTTCAAGATTTAACTAGCTAAAACAGCAGAGATATGAAAAATGGACAAGCATCAAAAAAGAATGAGAAAAAACCTAACAAGTAAAATATCAGATAAAATATAAACAGAATGCAAAAGACAGCTAGCAAGATCAACCAACATGCAGGTCAAGGTCTGACTAAACAAAAATATATTTGGGAAGCAGGAGAGGAGGCGATACATATTTCTCAAAACAGAGTGTTTCAGAGGATGAATACTCATTGCTTAGATGGGGCAGATTGCTCCCAAAGGTGTTTCCAAATGACAGTCGCGTAATACAAGAGAAGATGTTCTCTGGATTTCTTGGTTTGAATCCATGTATAACTTTAAAGCATCTTGAATTATGCCTGGAAGCAGACCCATAGCTAGTGCAACTAATAGAATAAAGGAATCACATTCTATGTTTTGCTGCTCTTGGTTCCAATAGTTTTGCTGCTGTGTCCTGCACTACCTAGAAGTTTTGGGTGGTTTTCAAAGGTTACAGCCTGAATTTGCTTGAAACCAAACCATGACTCTGTCTCCCCCATGAACAGGTATAGTTGACACACAAATTGAACTCAAATTGATATTGCCTCAAATTATGTTACTTACCCTTTCACCTATCAAGCCAGGGTCACCAGGTAATCCAGGTGGTCCAGGTAATCCTTTTGGGCCCTATGCAATAAAAAGCAAAATACCTGTGGTTAGGGATATATAAGAATTTATGTCAGTTTGCAAATCATCTGAAAATGCCCGTTTACAACCCCAAATGTGAACAGAAAAGCATGACTATTTAACTTGTACATTACCTCACTACTAAAACTAGCACTTAGTGTGGCTTGCAATCACTAATAAAATGCAATAAAAACACAACAATAGCAGAGTAGGAACTGCCTCCAATCCAAAACACACAGAAAGTCTGCTGGAGTGAAGCCCTTGCTGCTTCCTGGTGCAATGATAGTCGAGAGGGAGTGAACTTAGTCTCCTGACAGGGAGCTCCATGGCCAGGAAGCAGCCGTTGAGAATGAGCCCTTTTATGACACCACCAAGTGCACTTCTGAAGGTGAAGATCTCCCATACCAGGCCTTTCCTGAAGATTTTAAGAAGTGGGCAGACTCACACTGGAGAAGGTCAGGTATAGCAGTAACACGGTCCCAAGTTATATACTGTACGTAGGTAATAATCAGCATTGTTATTCTGTTCAGAAACATGTTCCCCCAAAAGTTAGTAAATGCCAAACTTGCATTGGGAGCTGCAAAATTTCAAAAATGTCTACTTAAATAGATGCACATTTTCCTGTTCAAAAAGTGCAGCTTTCCTATTTGAATGAACCAAAAACCAAGTTGCAGATGAAAGGGAGTGAGCTGAACCAAGCACTATAGAGCATTTCTGGAGAATTTTGGCAAGTTTGAGCATCCTTGGTTCTTCCATCCTTAGCAATGGCTATTGTCAAAAGGCATTAATTCAGATAAATAAGACAGACAGTTGCAGTTCATTTTCAGAGGGGTAGCCAAGCTAGCTGTTGAACCAAAATCAACAAAAAGTCTAAGACTAGCAATAAATCTGTTGATCTTCATGGTGGCAGAAGACTCTTCCTTGCTTTTACATTAATTTCCATGTATATTCCTTGCCCCTTTTACTTCCTTGTTTAGAAACAAGCCTGATGCACAGAAGAATGTAAATCAGGCTCTGAAATTAGTCCAGGGAAAACTATCTTTGTTATATTGATTAACAAGTTTGTGATCCCCACCCTCAGAAAACAGACTGAGCTAGAACATTCCTGCATATCATGACTTTAGCCAGTGTTGATTGATGTTGCATATGGGAGCTAATTTCTAATACAGCTCCAAATATCCTTATATATAGAAGTTAATAGCTGAAGACACATGATCCTCATTACTATAACTGAACATTTTTACTGTAGGTATCTTTTAAGATTGCTTTGTATGTGAAGTGTCTGACTTTTAATCCATGGATGTAATGGATAGTCCCTTACTGCCTACTACAATTAATGCAGACTAACCTCTGGTCCATTAGGTCCCTCATCTCCTCTATATCCCTTAGGTCCAGGTGGCCCAGCTGCACCCTGGAAGAAAGAAATGTGGTTAAAATGGTTTTAACCTGCTAAATATCTGGTCAGCAAGCAAAGGCCTCAGTTCCCAGCTTCCCAAAAGGACCTCTTGGCAATGCTCAGAGGCTGAGCTGCCATTCTTTCCATATCCCTCCTTGCATCTTGCTCAGTAAGTGGGGAGAGGGCAGGCAGGACCTCCTCTCCTCAAGATACACTGACTAGGACAGTATTTCTGTAGTGTCAATGGAGTAAAAACCAGCAACAGAGAAAGATCTGAAAACACAACACAGATGTAAAAACTAATCTGAAGACAAGAAAAGCCTACTGCTGGAAAGAGCACAACTTAGTGCGGGGCAAATCTCTCTGGGGAGGGCATTCCACAACAGCAAAGGTGCTGCCACAGAAAGCCCTCTCCTCATTCCCCGCATTTCAAGGGGAAACTGAAAGAAGGCCTTACTTGTTCTACACACTTAAATAGTGGCTCGGAAAGCTATTATATGGGTAGCTCCGGCAAAACACAGCAAAGGTAACATTTAACATGTAAACTAGCCCTGAGTAGGGAGACGAGTTGATGAGCTGTAGTCACCGTAGCCCAGAATGGGTACGTGGCCTGGTATCCGAGTTTACATTCTACCTCTGCCCATACAAGAAAGTTGGGACATAAAAGAGGGTAACCATGTCTTACAGGTTCTCCAGGTGGTCCATAAGGTCCTTCTCGGCCCTGGTCACCCTGTGGCCCTGGTTCACCCTAAAAATAAGGGAAAGGAAGAGAAAACAACTTTGATGTGTTATTATTTATTACATTTTAACCTCTCCTTTCTCTCTTTTACAAGGAATCCAAGGTGGCTTACAAGGTTGTGCATCTCTCCATGTTATCCTAACAAAAACAGCCTTGCAAAGTAAGTTAGACTGAGTCCATGACTGGCCCAATGAGCTTCATGACTGGGACTAGAACCCAGATCTCCTAAGTCCCAGTCTGACACTCTAATCACTATGCCATACTGGGCCTTCTCAGAATGGACTCTGCCAGGGGAGATGTTAACATTTCAGGAAGGAATAATATGTCCTCTGTATATCTGGATTTTCTTTGTAATCAACAGATATAAGGCCAAGTCAAATAACACAGGAGCTTTCTAAAGCATCAATCAGGAGTTTCAAAAGAAAAGCTATTTCTTCTGTTTACATCCTGCTCCAGCCTACATGAATACTGAACTAACCAAGAAAACTATTTCCAGATGGTCTGAGAACTTTGTCCTAAACCTGATTACTGACAACTAAGTTCAGCTGTCTGTAACATGACCATGGGCCAAAACAGATATGTTAGTAGCCATGGGCAAACCCTTGCAGGCATTCCATGTGTGCTCTGTTATGCACGAATGAACCTTCTTGCCCTGTAAGCTTAGGAGACCCATTTGGATGTGCCAAGTCTACCTACATATGAGTCAACATGTGGAAAGTGTGGGGCACAGATGGATCCACACAGATGATTTACCCATGGCCACATAGATGCTTTGCCCCTTGCTGAAGAGTTGTGTAAAGTTTTCAGCAGCAGTAGCTATCCTTCTCAGTCAAGACTAGCCCCTCACTATATCCATGCCAAAACTTAATCTTTTTTTAATCCAAATTTCTCTTGTGTAGAATTTTCTTCTGCTGTTGCTGTTGTGCAAGTACCTGTGGAGTTGTTACACAGTCCAGAGTTCTTCATTCCACATGGTGGTGGGCCTAGCATAATGCCATACCTGAGAACTCACTAACAATAAGCATTTACCAACAGGGCTCTGGGTGATGTTGCTGCATTGGTTTGTGCTACTTAAATAGCTTACAAGCCATACAAGACAGGATGGGTTTGCATAAACTCAGAGTGCTGCTGGAGAGACCAGGAAGCCGTACTGCTTGTCAGCCCAGTTCCCAAGAGGGAGGCAGCTCTCCAAAATGTAACAGTTGCCTCCCGGGTGGGTCAGGGTCAGACTCTTCCAGGTGCCTTCAGAGGACCGCTTTGTCGTGTGTGCTGACTCAGATGAGTCTTTGGCGCACGCAGAGAAAGAGACTTCCCGTGGGAACCAGGCTTTGCTGCAGGAAGATGTATATCTGGTGCCAGTGGTACAACCCCCCCCCCCCACTCCCTGAAGAAGCTCTTCAAAGAGAAGAGGGCGCAGATGGGAGTAGGATTCAGGGAGGAACTGATAGCGAACTGCAGTCAGAGGGCAGTCGGGCAGTTGCCAAGGAAACGGTCGAGGCGCCTAATGATAACAGTCTGGAGAACGTGGGAGTTGGCTAGGCCCAGCAGGGGGTTGGAAAATGCGTGCTCTCGCAGACGCACGCGCAGACTGGGGCAATTGGAGACAAGAGAGTCAGAGCGACAGGGGAAAGAAGTTTGTCGGGGCTGCCCATCAAGGGGCGGCCCAGGCGAGTCAAAAGCATTCCGTGAGCTGATCTTATTCAGAAAGAGAGGACAACTTTGCCATCATCATTAGCATCATCATTATCACTGTCTCTCGTAGTTGTAATTGACAGTTTTGTGTAGAATAAAGATTTTAGTAATGACAGCCTGGTTCGTTGTTTTTGTTGGGAAGGAGCGCCAGCCTCACAACACGCTTCTTCTTTATTTGGAGAAATTAATATAGCTGGGTAGGGCTGAGCCTAGTTTTACTTAGTCAGATTATCTTTTCTGCACAACACTGTGAAAAGGCTGAGAGACCTCTAGCCTGTGGGGCTTCCTACTCACTGGGCTGCCCCTGCGGGCCTAAGGAATACAAGTTGGGAGCCTGAGCCACACACTGTCTTTGCTTGCTCCACCACTTCCCAAATGGGGGAAGGAGAAAAAGGGCGCAGGCCAACCTGACGGTGGCGGCACAGGGTGACATGCTCCTCCATCAGAGCCTTGCCTTTGTTGCCAGCTGGAAAGCCCCCTTGCAGTGAAGCTGAGGGGCTGGTAGGAAGAGCAGCACACATTTCAGTTGGAGTAACTCTGTGACTCTCCCATGCAGCAAAGCTGGGTCAGGACAGGACACAGCTTTGGGAGGAAGCTGATGCTCTGTTTTCAATCATGCAAGTCTCTGCTTGCAAATAGCATTGATTAAGGTGAGTCAAAGCCCAAATTCATTGATAGGAAACTACAACAACACACTAAGCATTTAATGAGAATGCACATCTAGGTCGCTAGGCTGTCAGTCTCTCTGAAAAGAGTGGCTAAATCTCAACATTGAACATTTGCAAGAGGTTATTAATCGTTCAGTTAAGCACATAGTACAATGCTACAGCTTTAAAAAGCTTGAAAAAAGCCTGACAATTAGAAAAGAACAACTTCTTTCAAAAGCCAGTTTATTAGAATAAGGATCTGATGTGCTTCAAAGGAGCTACTACTGCATGTTTATACTGAACACCCTGCAGATCTTGTGAAAGAGGCTGAAATGCAGACTGACTTAGTAATATCTCTTGTGAAAGTGCCATGACACTTGGGGAACTGCTCTCTTTCCTTTCTTTTAAATGATTATCAATTTAAGGCACTGTTCTGACATTAGCTTCATAGCACAACTGCTCACATCTGGCCCCCAAAGTATCATTGCATTGCTGCTTGTGAAAACATGAGATGTAAACAGGAAACTTAAATTTAGATAAAACTTAAACTTTCATCCTATTGTGCCTATTCAATACAGTAGCAGATTTTTGACTTTGTGTGCTTGTATGGCTGCCAGTTCCATCGTAACAGTTCACACAACATAGCGACTCCCTGTGATTAGCCAGGGTGGGTGGACATACTGTGCAAATCAGGCCAATGGTTGTGCATGGAGCCGTTTTGTTTTACCTTGTCTCCTCTTGGCCCTCTGTTGCCAGGGACACCTGGTGGTCCTCTTTCTCCATTGCCACCCTGTGCAAACATGGACATAAGTACATTTTGCATGTTAGACTCTGCTATGATTCTGATTGTCACTCATACCAGACAACTACAAAATATATGTGGATTCATAATCCATTTTTATTTCATGGCTACGTTACAAAGGGACTCTGCTTTGTTCTATCCGTACAGTGAATGTTATACAAGAGCCCATTCTCACAAAACAATTTGGAAGGATTTTGGGGTCATGTTGGGGATCAGGCACAGAGAGGGATCTCCTAGAATTTGTCATGAGTTACCCAGAGTTTATGAATGAGCCACTCTCATGAAAGGGCATTCAAAACACATTACATACATGATTTTGCTGTAATCCTTACAGCAGCCCTGAAATCTGGGTCCTAAATTGCAGGGATTAGGGTGAGGGTGAAAGAGAGTAGCTTATCAAAAGCTATTTAAGAACTGTAAGCAAGCTTAAACCAGTGACTTAAATCTTACTTAAACCAGGTGCTGGGAAACCAGTTTTCTAGCTTGGACACAGGTTTTCTCCACTTGGGGAGGCTGGGGCTGATGAGGACTTGGGGGACTGACCTGTTCAGGATCCCCAGATAGGGGCCAGATGTGGCCAGGGGCCATTGCAAAAGAGGCGAGGGCCAAGGCACAGCCATCTACTGCCACTGGGAGGAGATGGTGGTGGGTGATTGCCCTGACCTTGAGGTGATGGAGGTCTGTTGCCAGCTGGCCTGTGACAAACTAGGGACTTTGAAGCTCTGGGCAAGAAACTCAGGAACCTAAATGCCCAAGTGGCCTTTTTCTCTATCTTGCCTGTCCAGGGATTTGGACCAGCCAGGGAAAGAGGGTTGCAGAAGTGAATGACTGGCTCAGCGTGTGGTGTCAGAAGGAACACTTTGGGTTCCTTGACCATGGCACCCAGTTTCTTGTCAATGGACTTCTGGCGAAGGAGGGGTGCACCTCACAATGATGGGGGAAAGGTCCTTTGGAAATGCTCTAGCAAGCTTTGTCTTCAGACTTTAAACTGAGGTGAGGGGTGTGTGTGTCAGGCCTCCCAGAAACTTGTCCTGATGGGACAAGTGAGAGGAGAAGACCAGGGCTTTGGGACTAGAGTGTTAGAGGTACTGCAGGGGCTGGCAGGACTCCTGTGAAGGGTGGGGTATTAGGAAGATGGGAGGAAGGAGGAGGCTAGGGGACTGAAAGAAAGGGATCTGTGGGAAGGAACTGAGGTGCATGTACACCAATGCTAGGAGCATGGGTAACAAGCAGGAAGAGCTTGAGGCTGTTCTTGGTATAGAAGGGTATGACCTGGTGGGGATCACAGAAACTTGGTGGGATGAAAAGCAAGACTGGAATGTAAACATAGAGGGGTTTGACCCTTTTAGAAGGTACAGGAAGGGAAAGGGGGAGGGGTGTAGTGTCATATGTCAGGAAAGGGATAGTATGCAATGAGATAGAAAGTGGTGCAGATGGGGATCTGGTAGAGGCGGTCTGGGTAAAACTAAAGGATTTTGACAGGGGAAGGGACCTGATAGTGGGGGTCTGTTATCACCCTCCAAGTCAGCTTGATACCCTGGACGATGCCCTGACAGACCAGATTCGAAGGATATCTCAGGGAAATGACATGGTAATTATGGAAGATTTCACTCTTCCACAGATGAGTTGGGAGACTTACTTGGTGGTGACAGCCAGGTCATGTCGCTTCCTAGATGCTATAGAGGGAGAGTTTTTCTGCAGGGGGTCCAGGAAGCGATGTTGTGGGGGGGGGGGGGACATCCTTGACTTGGTTTTGACCAACAGGTAAGGTCTGGTAGATGAGGTGCAGGTGAGGGGAGCTCTGGATGCAAGTGATCACTCCATCCTTTGCTTTGAGATCAGGGGAATAAGGACATGCAGCAGGTCGAGCACTAGAATTTGGGACTTCACAAGGGCCAATTTTGGTCAATTGAAGGCCAGACTGGGGAAACACAAAGGCAGTATTGTTGGGGGACAAAAAGATAACTTACAGGAATAACTGTATTGGGCCCACATCATTTCTGCCTGTGTGCAACATGAATCTGAGAGCAGACTAATCAGCGAATGTAAAGTAAGGAATATGGCAGCAAGCTTACTAACACTTAGAAGATAAATTTTGGTTATATACATACTGATTCCAGAGGCTGCTGCCTAACTTCAAAGCCCTACACAGCTCCAGATTGAGATGCCTGAAGGAACAGCTGTTACCATACCTGCCCATGCACTAAAGGCACCTCTGCCCCTGCCAGCTGAGGTGAGACCTCAGCAGGTGGAAACTGCACTCAGGAAAGCTGGACTTTGGTTGGGACACTTTATTTGTGGAATTCCCAGGAAGTCTTGCCTGGAACTCCAATGACACTAATACTTTTCCTGTAGCAGGGCAATGCTTTTTTGATTAGATGTTGGCTTTGCTTTGTTTTATTACTGTCTTTTATCTTGTTATGCTCTATTATTTTACATACACATGTTGTAAGTTACCCTAGAGACTTTTGTTGAAGATGGCTTAAAAATGAATAAATACTTAGGAGTAAATACTTTAGGGTACTTCCGTTTGAGTAAATACGCACAGGATTCAGCTGCCAAATACTCTTTTCTTGATTTAAAGGCCATTATTTGCAACTAAGGGAAATGGTTTGCTTCACCACATCACAGGCAGTAGTATTTTGAGTCATTATCATAACTTTTAATCAGCCTACTTGCTCTCAAATCCAGCTATACCAGCTTTTCAAATGATTAATCAAACCAGTTCCTTGATCTCACATTTTGTCAGTAAGTCTACAAAGCAGGCATGCTTTTCCTTCAATAAGCAAAATTAGCCTTACCCTCTCTCCAACAGGGCCATCTGGGCCAGGATTTCCCTACAAGAAAAGTAAAGAAACATGAGAATTCTTTGTTGCATATACAAATCCGGTTATTAAAATGCACACAATTTTTAAATGTGTACCTCATCTCCCATTTCTCCTTTCTCCCCAGGGGATCCAGGCTCTCCAGATGTACCCTAGATAAATATGTGAGAGAAAGGAAGTAAGTACATTAAAATCAAAGGATTCTCAAGTAAGTTCTTTGGTGCTCTTACATCAGCTGTGAGCTACAGGACAGAGCTGTTCTCAACAGAAAAGGATCTACTTATTGCATGATTTCCTTCTTTGCTATTGCCAACCATAATAATAATCCATCTTCTGTTGCAAATATGAAGTCTGAAAAAGCAGTGTATTTCAGTGTAATTAAATATTGTTGATTTTTGTGGTTTTGTTCTTGCATGAATTTTTCCATAATGATTAAGCATTTAAGAGAGGAAAGCTGTGGTCCTTCCAGCTATCACAATCTGTTTGAAGCTGAAGCATGAAGGAAAATGGCTGATATTGAGAGTGTAAGAAAAATTAAGCACAGTGACCCATATAGAAAATCTGCCCTTCTTCTGGTCCATTTAGTATACATGCTATATTCAAATTAATGGAATTAAAGTAAGTGAACAGGTCAAATGCTCAGCCTTTCTCCAGTCCTAAGCTAACTGAAGCTGCACTCTAATCCTAATATACGGAGAGCTCTGAGATTCTGAGTGCTTTCTGCAAGGAGTACTTTAAACTCCATTTAAAGCCTAGACCACATTCTGTTTTAAGCAGCAACAAGCAGCAGTGATTTTGATGTGCTGGAAAATACCCTTCCACTCTTTTTGAAAGCTTTCTTTTTAAGGGTTTAAGGGCATGATCTGATGGCCAGTAGATGTTGTCTCGCCAGCCATAGGAGAAGGCAGAGTCTATACTGTGACCTTGGAAAAGCCTTCCGAGGATGCAGTGGGGACTCTGCTTTTGGAGGGTTCCCACTCAGCCCTGGCACTTATCTCTGCATCAGCTAAGGCCCTGAAGATGGGTGACCATCTCTGGGACAGCCACTGGTGGTGGGGGAGCATTCTGGAAGACAGACAAAGCACCACCAGCTTCTGTCAAATCCAGGTGGTGTCTCAGCCCCTACTTCTCATGAGGGGGGAGAAAACATTTAAACAGCTGAAATCTGTGGACTAAGTACTTTTGAATGAAGAGGGCGCATGGAGGCAATTCTTGGCTCTGTACTGAATTGGATGCCTGTAAATTTCTATGTTCAGGAGTCCTACCTGAGTAGCCTTTAGAACTCAACTATATTCCTGCCTTTGTACTTTTGAGCCTAGAATTACCTGGGGATTCCAGAAAAGAGTCTTACTATAATGAATGCAGACTGATTTCATCTGGAACTGAAGCCCTGAATGTGTTTTTCCCCTTTCTGTACTGCTATTTCCAGTGGTTTCTGCCCAGTAGATGATGGAACATCTATTGTTATTGCCAGTTTTGTTTCCCACTGCCAGTTCTCCTTTTCTGTCCCCACAGAAGCCAAAATGTTCTGGAGAGCCTCACTATAGCATACATCTCATTTCTAGGCCTTCTCAGGCATTTCAGACCTGCCCATTAAATGCACGAGAAGGGGAAACATGCTAACTCCATCTGCCTGTTGTTGCATTTGCCACCCTCTATCCAGTGGGGCTCCCCATGTGATCCTGGATAGGGGAGTCATGTGGGCAGCCTCCGCAGATAGAGGAAGCTTCACAAAGCAGTCCTTCAAGAGGCTGGCATACTCTTCCTCCTCAGAATGCCTGAACAGCCTTCAATAATTAGTTGGCTCTGAAAATGGAAATGCACAGCAAGCACTAAGGACAGGAGGGCAACCCCCAGCACATCATTCACCTTCCCCATGGATGTCTCCTCCCAGTGTTCTTAATTGCAGACTTATGCTACTATTCTGCTCTGCCTTAAAATAATTTCTGCAGTAAGAAAAATTGTTGGGAAAATGCAAGAGGATTGTGGCTGGATGGTGACATCATATTCTGGAACTTCCATACACTTGCATAAATGAAGGATAGTGTTTGTACATACAGATAGGTGAGAAACTCATTTCAGTTCTTTTTGACCAAAACTTATCCAATGGACACATCCTGGATTTGTGTAACAAAACATGTATTAAAAATTCTTGCGTTTGAAAACTGTGTCTAAAAGCTCTTTGTTTAATGAGAAACATCTGTACTTTTGAAACAGTTGTACAACAGATGAGTAGATTTGGGAAAATGTGCATGGAAATATAGAAGAAAGGGAAAACAAACACAACGTCTGCACTGTGACAGAATATGAGGAGAAACTAGTTTTGAGTAGAAATTGGAGAACTTCAGTGAAGAGGTTCCATAAACTTGAAAAGTCTTTTGCCCTCTCGTTACCCATGGTCTGAAATAGGGTGCTTCTTCTATGAACGGAGGCTTCTCATGTGATCTAGAACTCTGTGTTTTAACTCTATCTGGACAGGGATCGCCAGGGGTTAGGATAAAAGCCTCCCTCAGCCCCTAGTTTTCTGGTTATCATGAGCAGTGAAGAAACAGTGATCTCGCAGGAGAAAAGTCTCTCACCAGCTTAGCAACACAGATATCTCAGTAAGCAGGGAGAAGTGTTTTATTGTAACACTGTCCTGAGGCGTTTGCAGTGGATGGGATATAAAAGCTTTAAATAAATAAACAAACAAACGAATAAAAAACTTTCCCATCCCTGCCTGCTGAATTGGGTGCATATACAGTATGTCAAGCATATACATCTCTGCACTTTGAGTGTGTGTGAATGTGCACACGTGTGTGGGCCCCAAGCTCCCATCTGACACTAGAAATGTCCCTCACTGACAAGCATGTTTTTAGACTTACTTTTTCTCCAGGGGCTCCAGGGACCCCACGCCTACCAGGTGCTCCCTCAAGTCCAGGTTCTCCCTTGGAGTAAAATACACAAAAACAAACAGGATTATAAAGGAAAACGCAGCTCACCATTCTAAAATTGAGAGTTAAGTTTCTAATAATAAATAGTAAACGTGTATAATATTTAAACGTTTTCCAGGCTCTGGTGCACCTTGTTCCAATATTATGTGTAAAAGCAGGAGCAGTATCTGAAGAGCCACCTGCTCCATTGTGGACCTTGTCAGTTGTGGGCCCCACCACTGGCACCACAGTGATTTGGCCCCTCTGGTGGATGGTGACCCAACATGAGCTCAAAGACTTGCTCCTGAAAGGAGGCAGGTTTGTGGAGCTCACATAAGGGATCCCTTCCAGAAACAACTGCTTCTGTTTGTTTGTGGGGCTTGCTCACAGAAGGGCTAAATTTCTATTCTGCAAATTTTAAGGGCTGTTTATCACTGTAATTAGCAGGGCGGGCTGTGTACATATCATAATTAGCAGACAGCAATTTGAGTTCATTGAAAAATGTTGTGCGTTATGAAATCAATTGACGGCAAAAGAAGAAGGGGACAGCAGAGGATGAGGTGGCTGGATGGAGTCACTGGGGCAGTGGGTGTGACCTTGAGTGGACTCCGGGGGATGGTGGAGGACAGGAAGGCCTGGAGGAGTGTTGTCCATGGGGTCGCGATGGGTCGGATGCGACTTCGCGAATAACATAACATACATAACATATGAAATCAAAGCCAAAGCTAGATCAAAGGGGGGAAAGGGAGGAAGTACAATTGTCCTACATGAAACTTAAGTAAATCTATTACAACATATACATATATCCTATGTATTGCTATATTTTTATATGTACAGAGAAATATTAATATATTGAATATAATTATCCATAAACTTCAACAAAGGCAGCCCAATATCCATATAATTGTCCATTCATAAATTGCATCTCAGAATTCAAAAGCCAAATGTTTCAAGTCCTCCACCCATTCACTGTGTTATTGCAAGTGCCTGTTTATCTTTCCAATGTTGTAATATTTGTCTTTTAGCTTCAAAATGTCATGGAGTCCAACTTCTAAAACAAAAGTAGCAAGCTGAAAACCTGGAAATTTGCTAGAGAAGTGAGACCCCACTACAGTTCTATGCAAAATTAATTTTGGAAAACTGAATTATTCCTTTATTTTTTGCATAAGTAAAATATGCTCAGCAGAGCCAGCACCCACACCTTCTCTTTCCCTTCTATCGCAGACCAATATGGTTGAAAGGGTGTGGCCTATGAAAATCCCAACAGCTAATCTTACATTCTGGAACTGGTTTGAGTTGCAGCCAAATTCCCCCTCTACAAGAGCCCCCTGCCACCCAAATCCAGCACTAAATTGTATTTCTCTGATTTGCACTCAGAGTAATTGTAATGGTAAACATTTTTAAAAATCACATTTCCACACAAACTACGACCTCTGTAAGAATGAGTAGGATATTCTGCCTTTACCACCATGCTCAGGCAGGAGCACGGACATGGATGTGGGGATGCTGCTGCACAGTCACACCTATGCTAAAATCCCAGTTTTCTGTAATGTTCTCTACAAGCAGCTTTCACTTCTGCCCCGGGAGACCCAGCTAATTTCAGAAGTAAACCTGGAAGCCAGGTTCTTCAGGTAAGTCTAGCTACTCTCGTGTAGAATGCAGCTTTTCCAGAGGGCCATCATTAGTAATGTATCAAGAAACTTTTGCAAAGGCCCAGTGCATGGCATAACCTTCCAGAATCTGACTCAGATTTTGGCAGATTGCTTTCAAAATCTTTACACTTCCCCTTAAAGAACTTACAACTATGGTTCACATCTGATCATACATGAAATAATTCCATTTGAAGTGGCAACTCTGTGTATAGGTTAAGTCTGAGAAATTGGTCAAAAGGAATGCTTGCAGGGGCTACAATGGAAATTTCACCTTACCGAAAACTGGGAAGAGTTCTCCTATTTTTTTTTTCTTTTTCTAAAATGAGATTGATGCCTCCACTCTGGTACACCGTAGTCATCTTGAGGCAGCTGAACATAGTTTTTAAGCTATTTTTCAATTTCTCTCAATTTGAAATGTCCAATTCTAAAAAGAGATCTTGGAGTATTTTTATGATTTAATGGTTAAAGTATCATGGGAATATTAATATTTAGTTTCACGGACCACCCTCAAAATTGGTAACCCTGGGCTTGTTGGTCCTTATACAGCCTCTATCACTCGTGAAAGAGTTTCAGGGACTCCGCTGCTTATTTGGATGTCAGTTCCCTGAGAAGGATGACACTGGGGCTTTTGCCGTTTCTTTTTTGAAAGTATTAGTATCCTTTGCTCAAGAGGAGGGTTCACAGTGTTCCTAGTCGAACAAATCTCCGCCTTCTTGATGGAGGAGGTTGGACTCAATGGTCTTAGTGGCCCCTTCCCACTCCACTATTCTGGAATTTTATGGTTCCTCTCACTTACCTAGGGATTTCCTCTGCAGAGATCCCAAGTTAGATCTCTCCTTCATCTACTATTCAGATTCTCCAACTTGGCTTCTGACTATATCTCAGGCCTAGTAGAACAGAAGCTGCCAATTCACGAGCCACAGATTAAGAGCTCAGGAAGGGGAATCCTTTAAAGTTCATGAGCAGAGCTCTGAGTTACAAGGCATTCCTGGAAACAATCTAGACTTGCCCCAAAACCAACCAACCAACCAACCTTCCTTCCTCCCCCCCACCCCCCACTGGGACAATTTTGAGGCGAGATGAAATTTAGGTGTCCAGTTAATGAAGAATGCTTTATCAGTTACTCTGTAGCACCAGCCTTTATTCTTCCTTTGTTTTCTGGTCTTCCTTCCGCTTTCTATACATGTCCTTTTTTGTTTTCAGAGTATCTTTAAGCTTTTTTCTGTTTTTTACTCTTTTCCTTGTCAGAATTGTTTGTCCTTTTGCTTTTAGAATTTCCTTTAAAAAAAAATCCCATTGTAGGCAAACCGTATGTTGTTGAAAGTTGCCTTGGTCAGCCTATGGCCAGAAACTGTGCATTACTGGGCTCAGCTAAGCTGCTTCCTTACACCTGTACTATGAACCAGAGTATGTAACAATAGCACACAGACCAGAACAAGAAAAGATGACTCACCTTTACTCCTTTGGGTCCATAAGATCCAGGGTCTCCTTTTGGTCCAGGAGGGCCTTGTAAGCCCTGTTTTAAAAATGTGGATGCGATCAGTTTATGAAGAAAATGAAAATTACATTTTTTATATTACAGTTATTCTTAGGAAGATTGGACAGGGATCTGAAATTCAGGGTTAGGAGCTCATTTGGACCTGGTTCACAATGTTTTACAACACATGCACTACATTCACCCTTTCACACACTGCATATTTTCCTTCTTGCGTGGGATTCTGCCGCTCGCATTCTTTGTGTGAATTTATCTAACCTTTTATTTGCTTCCGCCAAAGCACATGCAGACTGGTTGGTACCAGCCTGCAATGATACATGCGTACATGCACACGCACACACGTGCGCACACACGCTCATGCACACAATATGTTGAAACTACATACATCAAATCCTGGGGATCCTTTGCAGCCTGACAATCCATGAAATCCTTGTTCACCCTGTGAGGGAAAAAATGGTCCACATTTTATGAGGTTCGGGTTCGGGTTAGGGCCGAGTGACTGACCCAAAGCTCCATGGCTGAGTGGAGACTAAAATCTGGACCTCCCAGGGTCCCAGTTCAGTGCCCTGACTACCATACCGCACTGACTTTCAGATCATCCATCACGGTGACTAAAGCAATCTCTGTCCCATAGAGACTGTCCCATAGATCCGAAGTGGTTCCAATAAGGTGGATCTAATCCAGAAATCCATAGAGTGGAGAGATCTTTGGAGTCCAAACTTATCTACTATGATGGGGTTTAAAGACACATTTTTAAGAGGTATACCTTGCTTTAAAGAAATGTTTACCACTATCCTTTTGTACTCAGCAAACTTCTTCACAAAGCCAGGAAGGATCAGCTTTAGCACACAAATTACACACCTCATCACTCCAAGGACTCTGTCCACATCCTTGCCGAACTCTTATTTTCAGGTGGAATTGCAGTTGCCTTTCTCATGCAACTTTGGCCTGGCTTACAGTTATGTTTTTGGAAAGAAAGATGTGGATTGGAGACTTCACTTGCAAATGTTAACCATACCTTCTTGCCATCAATTCCATCAATGCCACGCTTGCCCTTCTCCCCCTGAAAAGAGAAAAGATACCAAAAATATAATAGCAGTTTTTATTATTCCCATTAATATTTTTCCAAACAGCATCTGTCAATGAAAGCCCAAAGACATACCTTGGCTCCTTTTGCACCTCTTGAGCCCTATGAAAAAGAGAAGAAAATTTAGAATTATGTACAACAGTTGAATTAGGCCTAATAAGCACCTAGACAGGCAAGGGGAAGTGATATGTATTAGAATTATTGTTAATGTACGTCCTATCATGGAATTCAAGGTGGAATTCATGTATACATGGGGTAGCCAGGGGTCTTCCATCCTAGCAGTAATCTTAGCTTCAGTGAGATAACCTTAGAGGATGTTCTCAGATCAGGTACATTCACATTTTAGATGTGAATTTTCATCTAAAATGGATGGGGAAATGGAAACTTACCCCACTTGGATGCAAACCTTAATAAGCTGAGGGGGCTTGACAGTGTCACAGACTCTGAGAGCAAGGCCACCAGGAGGCCAGACCCTCTCACTAGGCTGGTCTCCCAGCAGGTCCTCCAAGATTGAATGGTCAAGTAGAGAGGCCAGGCTAAGAGTCACCCACCCTCTTCCACAGTAACTGTCACATCAGCAGAAGAGAAGGGATGTCTCTACAGTTGATGGAGATGGAAAAGCTCCTGAAGGGCAGCTACTGGGCAGCAGCAGTAGCTGAAGGAGACAGCGGCAGAAAACAGCAGTGATGCTCAAGTTATTTCTCTTTAGTACTGCACAGACAAAGGTGATGGCAAACCATTTCTGAATATTCTTACTGATGTTGGCAGGTTTAGTTTCCCTCCCTTTTTTTTTTCCTCCAGCAGAATCAAATGAAACTTTAGAAGCACAGTCCTTTTATTAAAACTGAACATGTTATACGAGTAGAACAGTACAGATCAAAGTAGCATTCTCCTTGAGATGTGGACGAAGCATTTGAACATGAAAAAGTTGAAAATCCCCCTCCTTCCCTCCCTTTTAGGAAAGCTTCTGACTCCACCCTCTGGATGGCTCCTCCTGCTTGAGGGCTTGATGGCAGTAATGCTGGGCCTGTTGATTTGCCTCTCACCTTCTGACTGGGTCAAGGAATTCTGTTACCTGCCCCCCAGCTCTGAAATCTTTCCTTTTTCCAAGAGGGATTGGATTCTCTGACTGAGAATCTCTACTAGGTGTAAGATCCAGGACATGGGCTGTAGGCAACTATGGTCAGGAAACTGAGACCAGGGTGCAGGTGCAGGGTGGAGTCCTGCATGGGTTCAGAGAACCAGAAGCAAGGGACACATCTTTTAACAGTCCAGAGTCAAAAGCCAGTGAGACAATACAGTCGAGCAACAGAGTTACACAATCCAAAAACACAGTCCAAGGTCAAGTTCCAGAAAGATAATAATGTTGTAGAGCATGGGTCCTCAAACTACGGCCCACAGGCTGGATCCGGCCCGGCATGCCCATTTATCCGGCCCCCCTCAAAGGTTTTGCACTCCCTCAGAGAAAACGATCTCCGAGTATGCAAGCTGCTGCTGTGCACGTCCCCGCCACCGCCTCGCTGTGGGGCTACGGCTGCCTCGCCGCGCCACACACGTGCCCGCCCTGCCTCGCCGTGTGTGCACCCATGCCTGCCTCGCCTCGCCGCCGCCTCTCTGTGCGCGCACCCGCCGCACCCGCCTCGCCCCACATGCGTGTGTGCCTGCATTGCCTCGCCCCGGGTGCAGGAGCATCCGCAAACTGTGTACCTTGTCCTTTAGTGGAAGTGCCACCCCATGCAGGACAGGCTGAAAATTTCCCAAGTGGACAAATGGTCTACCCATCAACAGTACCTCTGTTTTGTCTGAATTTAGTTTCAGCCTCTTGGCCTTCATCCAGCCCATTACAGAGCACAGCACTGATATACAGCAGTCACTGCCTCACCTGGATTTGGTAAGAAAGAGAGGCTGATGACACTTCAGCCCAAACCTCCAGTTAACCTCTTCCAGGAGTTTCATGTTGAATAGCATGAGGGTAGAATAGAACCCTTCAGAACTCCATGGCATAATTGCTATGGCCCAGAGCAACAAGCACCCAGCACCACCATCTGGAATCAGTCAGCCAAGGAGGAGTGGAAGCACTGCAAAGCAGGGACACCCACTCCCAGCCAGGCCAACCTGTCGTGAAGAATACCATGGAGGACGGTATCAAAAGCTGCTGGGTGCGGGAGGAGGGAAGATGGCAACGAAGTAACATTGTTCAGACACAGCTCCCACTTACTTTGAAGAACTGAAGCCCCAGTTATGAAAAGTAAGAACATATCTACAGCCAAAGAGGGAAGAATAAGAAAGAGATGGCCCACTACAAGCCCTGGAGAAGCAAAGCTGGAAAAGGAGAGGAAGGAAAACAGCTTAGAATTGAGAGCTTTCTCCCCTCCAATGGGGCTACGTGTGCTGTGAGTATTGGCAGCACGCTAAGAGCAGACTTGCGGCATTTGCCACAACCCCCATCGCTAGTTCAGCCTGTCAAGAGATAGTAAGTAGTCCATTAACTAAAAACTCGGTCAAGGAGAATGCAGGGAAACAGAAACTTTTAGGATGAAAAGTAAACAGTCCGATGACGGAATATGCAGCCAAATTGCCTCTCTCAGCTTTATCTCTGCAGAAACTCTAATTTTGATTCTAGAGCATTTAAGCAAAACTGAAAGGCAATTAAGAGCCTTAATCCAAGTGCATGCCCACCCAGTACCCAAGTCAGAACAAAGAGGTGAGAAGGAGGAAGATCCCACTGCTCCATCTCCCCCTTAACTCTGAGCAAACACAATTTACACAACGTAAGACTGAAGGGAGAGTACAGAGAGTATTCCAAACAAACCAGGCCCTAATATTCTTCCCAAGGAAAGACACTCAACTCTGGACAAATAAGGAAAGAGTCCCTACCTCTCTGACAGAGCTGCTGAATCATGCTATATCCCCACTGGATTTCAAACACTTCCACTTTCTACCATCACAAATGGACCACAAAAGATTATTCCTAGACTTTAAATCACCTACTGTGCCCTTACAACTTTTTCACTCAGCACAGTATCTGAGAGGGTATGACATAATCCCCCAGAGAGTCTTCAAAGAGATAGGAGTTAGAGTCCCTTCCAGAGCTAGAAGGGTTAACCACGGCACCACTTCATCAGGGACAACTCGAACAGCTGTGGAGGAGGCCCGCCTTGACCTGGAAGACAAACTGCCCATGAACAGTCGCTGTGCGCTGGCTGGTGCTCAGCCAACCGAGCAGGATGGACTCGACAAACTAAGGAACAAATTAGATGAGCTATCAATGCCAATGAGAACTAGACAACACAAAGAAGACCTGGCCTTGGAGAGAGACAGCGACATCTCAGATCCTGACGCCTCCCTCATGAGCTCTCTGGATTTAAATTTGGATGCCTCTGCTCACATCACAGGCTGTGACATGAAGCTAACCAATAATGCTGGACTGGATAATAGGCCGCTCCTTTCCCCATTGATTAAGGAAAACCCATGACTGCCACAATGGATGACGCAGAAGTGGAACCAGAGATGAAGGCACCAGCGGGGACAAGGGAGTTGACTCCAACGAGGCCACTGGATGAGACCCAGACCCGGAGACCTCAGAAAGTCACTGAGGAATTCATAGAAGGTCTACCAAAACCAACAAGCACTCAGCCTAGCACTGAGCTAGGTGACGTGACAGAAAGAGACCGCCGTGCCCCTTGGGAGCCCCAGCTCAGTCCCTCTAGTCCTCAAGTGATGCCTGGACACGACGTAAAATCAGGCCCAACAAATCCCCCAGTTGCCCCCCCCCCCACCGGGAGCGCATTGGTTGGACGCCCCTGCTCCCTTAGCTGGGCTGCCCCTACAGCCAATAACCGAGCTGAGCGAGGAAAACAGGAGTCCCCAGGAGCTGGAAGGTAACACCTCTGAGACCCAGTGACAATCAGACAACTGGCATGTGAATAAAATTCTCCTTATTGCATGGAACATAAATGGCTGGGCTGGGATTCTGCAGGGCCCTGAATCCAAAGACTATCTTTCTTCTAAGGACATTGCACTCCTACAAGAAACATGGATCCAGGGGGCCTTGCTACTTAATGGTTTCCAATCGCATTCCATCAATGGAGTTCCCAGGGCGGGCCATGGAAGACATAAAGGAGGCCCAGGAATTCTGATAGCCACTTCTTTGAGTGTAAGCACAAGGATGCTGCTGTCTTACAAACAACATACAATGTCTTTAATTCCCATCATCATCCCATGATCTCATTGCTTGACTAGCTGGTTTCCTCCTTCTGATATACTGTATGTTTTTAGTTATATACTCCTCAAAGTCCCTTTTCTGCATTCCTTGTAATTCACTTGCATTTCTTTTGTGTTTTTTTAATTCTTCTTATTTGAGCAAGACTTCCATTTTCTTTAAGGAAGGCTTATTTTCTCTTATAGCTTCCTTAGCATTACTTGTTAACCATGCTGATGACCTCTTATACTTGGTGCCACCTTTCCTAATTTGTGGTATAAAGCTGAGCATCTATTATTGCGGTTTTGAGTAACCTCCAAGAATTTGAAGAGTTTTTACCATTGTAACTCCTCCTTTCAATCAGTCCCCTTCCTTGGCTATTTTCTACTTAAATATGTTTTACATATGATAGTACTGTGGACACTGTTTTCCAACTGGGTTGTCAAGATTCACATCTTGGCAACTTAAGGTTAAATGTTCACAACTTAAAGTTAAAATGTTGCCCCCTCTGTCTGGTTGGTTCCATGGAACATGCATTTATCCAGTCAATGTGGGGCTAACAGAACATATCCACATATTACTATAATGCTTCCCCATTGGGAGGGCTCCCTGATTTCCTTTCCCATATCAAGATTGCCCTGGGCATTCTGGTCTAGGGTAGCCCATTACAAAGCTATTTTGTGAGCACAGATTGTTTTCTTATAAATAAATCTAGCGAACTTTGCTTTTTCCAGGATTTGTAGGATTGCTCTAATGCCACACTTACCTTGTCTCCTCGAAGACCTTTTTCCCCCTAAATAAGACAAAAGAGAAAATGTGAAAATTATTATATATGAAGGTATGAAACTAAATTTAACTCTACAAACAAGCTATGCAAAAGAATTCATACATACCTTCATTCCTTGGTAACCAACTGGTCCGGGATCACCTTGCTTCCCCTAGGGTAAAGCAATAACAAATAACATTAACACAAACAACAGTGCAGGAAGTATTTTTATTTATTTCTCTAATTAATTCCAATGGTTACATATAGGTTAATAGGAGTATGAAAACTCTGATCAAAGGCATCAAATGCTGCTGAAAGGACTAGCAGAACTAACATGGGCACATTTCCTATGTCCAGTCCTCAGCACAGATCATCTTCCAAGGTGACTAAAGCAATCTCTGCCCCATACTCAGGTCTAAAGCCAGATTGAAATGCATCCAGACAATCCTCCCAATCCAGAAATCCCCTGGAGCAGAGAAAATCTCCGGAGTCAGAAATGATCCAACATGGTCCATCCAGTAAAACACACAATTCACAAACCAAAGACTCCCTTAAGAAGGGTGGGTACAACATGACCCCCCTGCCCAAGCTCTCTAATAATTGGTATATGTAGGCAGGAAGTGATCAGGAGTATACATTGCATTCAGGATCAGGTGGGCCATTCCATATATTGGGATGTGGAGGACTCCTGAAGGCTTTGTAGATACAAATCTTCACAATAACATTTTGTGGTGTTTAGTTAGGCAAATACGTTTTTTGTATAAAGTGTTATTCATCCCTAAGTTGCCCTTTCAAATAGGAAGATACTGTCACACCATCTAGAAAATGTTTCACAATAACAACTTGTACTTTATTTTACATGACTATGTCCCACCCCAATTAAAATGTGACACTTTGCTTACTTACAGGTTCTCCTGTTTCACCTTTCTCTCCTGGTAGGCCAGGTTTCCCTCTTTCTCCCTGGAACAAAACACAGTTGTCTTGACACAATTGTCTAGTTACATTTAGTTTTATAGAACACAATGATGAAAACTGACTGCTGCATAAATATATACGATGCAGGAAAAGCAGACCTAAGAATACCTCTGTTCTGTCGGACTATGTGTGTTTCTCAAAGGGGAAATATAGGAATACTTCTACATGCTAAAGTTACAAATTTGCGTAATCTTGCTGCTGCAGAGATACCACAAAGGAGCAGCTTTGAGTGTGTACAATTCATCAATCTCAAAAGAAAGTGCTCAGTTTTAGCAGTCCATTATCCATCACTCTATAGCATTAAACAAATTACAAGAATAGTTACAGGCTAAGTATTAACATCTAGTCTTTCTCTTGCCAGCCTTCCAGGTCTCTGTTGGCATATTTCTCCATATACTGTAGATTCTCCACTGCCTATTCCACAAACTCTATTCAAATGACGAGTAGTTCATTTAAGCTCAGCACATGGAAATTGCAAAACGAGAAAAATACAGACCTCATATCCTGGATCCCCGGCTGGTCCTGGGGGGCCTCGAGCAGGCTAGAACAACAGTGAGCAGGAAGAGGTAAGAGCAGGAACGTACAAACACATCACATTACACATGAAAGAAGCAGAGGCCAGTGGACCTGATGGCCTTCTGGCCCCTTCCAATTCTATTAATCTATGATTTTATGAATTAGTGAAAAGCTAAGTGAATTATTAGTGAAAATTTCTCAAAATTTAAGTAAAAAGCTTTAAATATTGTAAGCCGTCCTGAGATTTTTGTATAATAGGTCAGCATACAAAAACTTTTAATACATAATTAAATAAATAAATAAGTCCATTTCCACGTACCTGGCATTCATATGAGCAGCACTGCCAACAGACAAAATGAAAGCATACAATTAGAAGGAGAAGACCACATCAGTTAATACATTCTGTAGATTATGTACTTTTATGCATCATTTTATTATAAAAATGATTTACTCACAGTTTTGCAAAGGAGCAATGAACTAGAGATAGACATGATTATTTCTTTATTTAACCATTTTCTGTACAGTCTATTATTTTCATAGAAAGTCTTGAGATTGTTTACAATAATAATACAATAATAAAAACATAAACACAATTTAGAGCACTTGGCTAAAATAGAATTAAAACAGTTAGCTATTAAAATCAAGAATTATAATACTGGTTAAATAAAAAGCTTTTGGTTTGGTGCCAGAAGGAGTAAAGAATTGGCACTGAATGAACCTCTCTGGAGATCGTATTACCCAATTGAGGCGCCAGTGTTTCCCATTATGTAGCAACCTGGTTTCATGACACTCAGCCTATATAGCCATGGGATAACTAAGCTGGAAGTGGTCATAAGAGGACTCAGCAACAGTATATTGCTTGAATAGACATCACTGCTGGATAGAAGTATATGGGACATGCATGAGAACTGTGCTTGCTCAGAACATTCACCCAGAGACACTGAAAAGGCAGCAAAGGAGGTAGAGAGGTAGAGTTGCCAGAGAAGGCTGCCCTGATGCATGGTCATGCTTGGGGTCTCTTGTGCCTGGGCAGAACCCAACATTTACTTTGAGAAATGGACATCCTCTGAGAAGTCCTTAGCCAATCAAAAAAGATCAACCTGTTGCAGGAGTGGGGGAATCTTCTGCCTGTGCAGACCACCCACCGGTGTTTTTCTTAGTCAAAAACAAAGCAGCAGAAGCAGAAGAACTGAAAGAGGAGAAGAGAGTTTGGGGGAAGGATGGGGGTGGGGAGGGAACTAATGCATGGTTGTTTTCTCTCTTCCACACTTTCTGTGTGATTGGGGAGTCTGTGTGTATATGTATTTCCAACTGATTGAATCCAGACCAGAGGAAAAGTAGGTCTTTTAGTATTTTAATGTCTTTTTACGCTTCTGTTTGGATCATCTTAATCCCATCCTCCGCATCCTCAGCTTTGCATGCATGCTGTCTGTGTCACCTTTTCCTTTTGATCATAATGATGATAACCCCTCCCATTGTTTGCACTCATGAGATTACTGTTCCTGGGGGATGGATTGCTAAGTTTCAGAATACAGTTTAGCTTCTGGTGGCCCCCACTGGCTCTCTCCTGTTCTGGTATCCTCTATGCCACCAGTGCCAGAGGATACCAGCTACCACCAGGAGTAAGTGTGCAGACAAGTAGGGTGTTTTGTTTGTTTTTGGTAACTCCCAACTATAGAGTAATTCCATGTTATTGCTTCTCACATTTCTAAAGAAACAGACAGTAGTGTATGCCTGAGGTTATTTTCCCTTCCAGTTATTTTAGGTGTCACATAATAAGCTATTTCAAGTTTTCAGTCAAGTGTTTCCACCCTTAGAATACAGCTTCAGTGTGTATCATCATGCAATACATTTTTTTTCCCTCTGGGATGAATTCTAAACTGGTCATTGGCTCAGCCATTAGGGTCCCTGCATCTTTATCAGTGATCTGGGCACAGGATTAAACTAAGTAGCATGATACAGGATAATTAAATTCCTGCAAGCAAATAACTTACTGACACACATGCAATATAAAAAGAAAACCCTGACCCTCACATTTATAGTTAGCTTTCCGAGTTCTGTTGAAAAAAGGAATGGTGGAAAGAGCAGAGTAGAAGCAGAGCATCAGGAAACCTTACCTCATGCTCCACATTCTTTTCCTGAAATAAAGAACAACAAAAATATTATACAAGGCAGAAGAAAACAAAGCAGCCCTTGCAATGTATTAGAAAAATAAATAAAAGTAGAGAGGTGGAGTAGACACTCACAATCATATCAATGATGGTGTCAATTGTATTATCAATATCACGTGGGGATGAAGACAGTCCAGTTGCTGTGAAATTGCGGCGATAGGTGTGGTCTGTAGCAATCACACTTAGCCTGGATTCCTAGGACAGAAAGAGCCCATGGCCACAAAATAAGAAACCAGAAAGACTGATGTTTTCTTACTCTAACCCTAGTTCCTTGTGGATTCAGCTGTGCAACTGATATAATTCCTATACTTCCTGCTAGTACTGCAATAATAAAAATTTCCAGAGAGAACAAGAAAATATGCTAGTTTTCATATGAAGATGAAAATGCAGGTGTATTTAACCTGGAAAGAACTACGCATGCAGAGCAAGCAATGGAGAAAGAACTCTTCCAGCCTCTTTCCCCGCTTTCCAGGAAGGCAAGGAGACCGGGTCCTTCCTGCCTGCTGTTGCTGCAGTGATAGCAGTGGGTAGGATCATTCCTTTGCGAGGAAGCAATACTGAACAGCTGGTTCTTCTGCCACATGTCTCCTCCCAGGCCCCGTGCTACATCCCCGAGTGGCTTTTCTGCTGATGCCTGGATTGCTCTCCCTCCAGTGCCAGCTGGAGACCAGGGGACATGGATAGCAGCCATGCCTTGCTGGCTGACATCAGTTAGAGCTCTTTAGCCAGAGCAGCAATGTCTTTCTTGCTGCTCCGACCAGGAGTCGCTTAATGTTTGGCTTGGCTATTACTTAGCATGTTCACTGGGTTCAGACAACAGATGAATTAAACCAGGCAACAGCTAAATGTGCTGATTGAATGGCCACCCCATGGGAACACTGCTGGGATTGGATGACATGTTCACTCACCATCCCGTATAAGCCACGGGGGGTAATCATAATCTGAACCCAGTAACAGTAGGGTCTGAAAAGATTTCTGCATATACAGAAAGCCCTGTACATTTCCCAGCTTTCTCAACAGTTACTGCCCTGAGCCCCCTCAAAAAACACCACATTCACTTCCATTCTATGTCCAGAGAAATCCTCCACGGCAGTGGCAAATGCAAATGTTTTCTTGACAGCTGCTCTACAACTATATCAATTTCTTTCCTATAAACAACTGCCAGACACTTAAGGTCATTTTTGTAAGAATTATTGTGCACACATCCTGGTCTGCAGGCATGTGGCATATTATACCTCTGTATCTTTAACTTTAATTTAGGCTTAACTTTCTGTTGTGTTCCATCTTGTTGAGCAGCAATACTTTACTTCAGTGGAGGGCCAGCAGTGCCTTGGAGAGTATTAGAATTCAGGTTTTAGTGTGAAGGCTCCCACTTACCTTCTAGGTCATGGGATACTGCCAGCCAAAGAATTAACCCAGCCCACTTACTTATATTTTGTCCCTGCTTCAGTTCCCTCTATTTATTGACAATAGTTTGTCTAATAACATCCATGTGTGTGCTTTTCGTACCAGATGGTCTGGAGATATAGCGACAGAGAACACTTTGATCCCCAGATGCTTTGCTTCATTGGCAGCATCTTCCAGTCCCCCACAGGGCTCTTTGTAGCCTTCCAAGGGATGTCCATCTGTCACCACAATCAGGTATTTATTTTCCTTCTGATGAGACCCTCTGTAAAAATTCAAACCAGCTACTGATGAGCAATCCATACTATCTTTATAAACGCACTACTCCAATACACCATAATCCTAAACATTTGCCCTCGTGTATCCATCTGTTGCATGCTCCACTATTGTGGAAGTCACACCAAATTGCACTGGTTTGTAGTTTATTTATAAAATTGTAACATTTGTATGCCTTCCAATTACTTGCGTCTCTGGATGGCTTACAGCATCAATAAATTGACAACCCACTCTGGCTGATACAACTTACCCAAACGAATGGTGTCTTAAAATTTTGCTAGAATAGCCAACCACAATAAGGGTGCTTTGATATCGGGGGTGGCCAAAACAAGGCCCACAGGATACATGCAGCATTTTGAGTTTATTTTGGGGCTCACAGAGGGATGTAGACCTTCCGCTGCCATGATGGCATCCCTGTCATGCACTCTGTACACACACCATGTACGTTTGGCAAGCTACAGCCAGCCCACACTGGGGCCTGAGTCCGAGAGCAGCACCTGTGTGGCGCCTGCCTTTTTCCTGCTGTCCCAGCTTGAGGAAGGCGGCTGCCTGCTCAGACCCTACGGCTTATTTGATGCCTCCTGGGGCCAAGTATCCTGCCACCGGCCAGGGCAATAACAGCCCCATTCCCATGAGTGTTGGACTCTTCCAAGGCTGCTCCCTGGTCCCTTTGCACCCCCATGCCACCACCTCGCCTGTGCAGGACCCTGCTCAGCAGCAGCAACCGCCCTGCAGCCAAGGGGATGCCACTGTTGTCCTGTAGCACCTGCCCCCACACACTGTGGAGCTGCTAGCCAGCCTGGACCACACATGAAGGCGGAGCCTATCCAGAGCTCTGAGTTTCTTGTACAGACTGGTTGGAGTGGGCGACAAGGACAAACAGACCACCTTGGTTTCATTTATTGTAACTTATTGACTGAAATAAATGTTTTTAAAGGCCACTTTTAGAAACTCTTAGTGGGAACAAAGGGCCCCACTGCAGGGTTTATGCTTCCCTTTTTTTTCCTCCTCCTGCTTTTCTTAATCAGAAAATCTCCATGCATGTGCAGAGGCTACAAAACTGTCTTCAGGGGCAGCTGTGAGGAAAAGCAAAATGTGCAACAGCTGTCTTGAGGGCATCAGACCTGTGGTTTTTATACACCCTTGCAGGAATGTGTACAGAATGACTTCAATATCCCAGTAAAAGTTTGACTAGGAAACAGTTGGGCAATAAATAGTAACAAGCCAGGTGGTTATACAGGATGATGTTTGTAATGCGGTGTTGTTTTTCCAGGATTTCATATGTTTAGTATATTAAAACCTAGCATTTCCTTTTCTAAGTATGCAAACAGTTGGACAGAGTTGAGCACAGCCTGTACTGTGTGGCTCTAAGAGGCACAATCCTACACATGTTTAGATAGAACAACAACATACAGAGACTCCCTGAGAGCAGTATGCCTTTCTTCTGTCTCAATATGAGTGTGTCCTCTTTGGAATGCCTTTTTAAGCAGGAAAAGCCATGCCAGACACTGTCCCGATACCATGGCAACTACTGTATGCCTAGAGTAATTGTAGGCCTGCTTGTGAGCATGGCATGAAAATGGTGGCAATGGGTTAGGGATGCTGGTGGTGCAGGTTTCTATGTTTAAAGGCACAATATTATGCATGTTCCATGGGAAAAAATGTCCTACAACTCCCAGCGTTCTGCTGGCAATTGTAGAGCTTTTTTCCAGTTGAAACCTGCATAGGATTATGCTTTCGATCAGCATAATAAATATTTGTTCAGGTCTTGTGGCTCTCGAACATCTGGCATTTACTGTACGTGGCTCTTCCATTGAGCAAGTCTGGCCACCCCTGTTCTCGGAGTAAATCAGCTACTAAAGGTTGCTTTTGCAGACATAATGGTGGTAGACAGTGTGACAAGCTCCAGCATCCGGTGTCTTCATATTGCCTGCTTGGTAGCTCAAGAATGAACTCATTTTAATAAAAATAATATCTTGCATTTCAGAAAGTGCATTGTACCAAGACACAGTCTTCTCTGAAATCTTGTTTGCTAAGCATCTTGATGATTACAAAGGCTTTGCCAAACAGTTAGTGGGGAAAATAGATGGAGTGCTATATGCTCAATGCAGTATAGTGTCAAGTTCCACTCTTAGCCTTACTCTGCGGTCTTGAGTGAGAGTCTTTTCTCAGCATTGGCTTGATACTGATGGTTCTAAACCAGTGTCTCCAGGGTGATGGGCCGGATGAGGGCCAACAAATTGAAGCTTAATCCAGACAAGATGGAGGTGCTATTGATAGGTGGCTCCCATGTCCAGATAGAGGATATTTGCCCTGTCCTGGATGGGTTTGCACTTCCCCTACAGGACGAAGTCTGGAGCTTGGCAAACCTCTTAGCTGAATTACTGTAATACACTTTATGTGAGGCTGCCCCTGAAAACAGTCTGGAAGCTTCAATTGGTGCAAAACAGAGTGGCCAAATTGCTAACAAGGATTGGTAGCAGCAAGCATATAACACCAGTCCTCTATCAGTTGCACTGGCTGCCAATCGAAGTCTGGGTCTGCTTCAAGGTGCTCATTTTAATGTATAAAGACCTAAATAGTTTAGGACCTGAATATCTGAAGGAACATCTCCAACCATACAAGCCTACCCAGACCCTAAGATCTTCATTGGAGGTCCTGCTTCGGGAGTCACCTATAAAGGATGCTAAGAAGTTGGCTACTTGGGATAGGGCCTTTTCAGTTGTGGCACCCCATCTGTGGAATTGGCTCCCCAGAGATGTGTGCCAGGTGCCTTCTTTGCATACTTTCTGGTGCCAGGCAACGACTTAAAAAAAAAAAATGGAGTATTTTAATTGCTGACAGTTTTAATTCTATTTTAATTTTAATTTTAGGTTTTTAGCTTAATTGATGAATTGTAATATTTTAATTGTTTTATAAGATGCTGTCCAGTCTGTTTATATGATGTCAACATGGTTGGTGCTCCTGCTGATGGAATGGACGTTTCTATTGGTATTGATGTTTTATCATTGACATTGTATTATTGAATTTGTTAATATGCTGTTTTTTATGTTTTGTTGATAGTTTTTAACTGCATAAACCATTCAGACAGCCATGTGGCTATTGTGACAGTCTATAAACAAACAAACAAACAAACAAACCCCATCCATGAAATATCATCTACTTCACAGTGTTGTGGTAAAGATTTTTGGAAGTATCCTCTGTAGTACGCAAATGATCTTGGATATTAAGGGAACATTCCAAAGAAATAGGAACTGTTCCCATGTGCTCATGGAATTATTTTCTAGTGTGATTTCTGAATGTAAAGTATTATTATTATTTAATAATATATTTTTTGTTACAATTATTCCTTTGAAGGAACTCAAGGTAGCTTACATAATTCTTCTCTTCTTCTCTGTCTTATCCTCACAGCAACCCTGTGATATATTTTGGGTTGAGGGTCTGTGACTGGCCAAAAGTCACCCAGTTAGTTCCATGGGGACTGAGTGGGGGCTGAGTGCCAGTCCCATGTTCTTAACCACTACACTACACTACACTGGCTCTTATATCCATATTGTGTTCCCCTTCCCATTGACTTTGGCTTAGAATGTCAGTAGAACATACAATGCAGAACACTCTGATATCCTATTTCTGACTTCATTTCCACCACAAGTAGAAAGGTTACCTTCAAAATCAGGATTACCCAGGAAAATCTAAAATCACCATTTAATTATTGTGAATTCTTGCTGTACTGTGCTTATCACACTGAACTCTGTTTTTCTGGGTACAATCTCAGCAGCGTCAAAATAAAGGATTTTTAAGTAGTTCTGGATTCAGAAGTCTAACTGAATTCCTTCTCAGTTTGATCCTGTGGCATGAAGTAATGGTGGTATCAAGAAAATCTACTCAGGCATTTTAGAATTCAGTACCAAGAGCATTGCCATGCATATTGTAACAAAAATTGTAAGAAGAAGCATTGATAAAGTGCTATATCTTGTGGCAATCTTTTCAGCTCCCTAGGAAGGTCAGATGAGGGGATGAGGGTGAGTATAACTTGCTTAGTGAGTTCAGGAAAAGGTGACATATGAACCAGAAAATGTATAACTGGGTTTCCTTTACATCTCAAAATTAGGCACCAACTGAATCAGAAAAACTTGGCTTTAACAAAACACCATTTGGACATATGCAAAATGCACCATTTGCAACATAATTTGCAAAAGAATTTTCCATTGTGACACTTCAGATATTGAACACAACTGAAACTATTACAGGAAGGAATACATGTAAAGATATGATGCACACATTTGGTGTGATATAAGCAAAACAAACACGGTCTGTTGTTTACTTCCTGAAATCCTTCATGTTTTGAACTTCCCTCTGAGCTGCAATATGCTCAAAATCCTACAAGCTAGGCTCCAGCAGTATGTGGGCCAAGAACTACCAGAAGTGCAGGCAGGGTTTTACAGAGGCAGAGGAACTAGAGATCAAATTGCCAACATACGCTGGATCATGGAGAAAGCTAGGGAGTTCCAGAAAAACATCTGCTTCATTGACTTTGCTAAAGCCTTTGTGTGGATCACAACAAATTGTGGCAAGTTCTTAAAGAGATGGGAGTACCAGACCATCTTATTTGTCTCTTGAGAAACCTGTATGCGGGTCAAGAAGCAGCAGTGAGACCTGGACACAGAACCACTGATTGGTTCAAAATTGAGAAAGGGGTTCAGCAAGGCTATATACTGTTGTCCTAGTTTGGGATCTGGTTGTATTTCCACTTTTTAAGTATTCAATGAAGATAATTAGCCCAAATTATTGTACCATTCATAATTCCCACCACATGTTTGTTTGTTTATATATTGATTTTATATACTGCCCTGTTCTTGTATGTTCTGGGCAGTTTACAAGAGATTACATGTGCAATATATACCAGCATAATTCCATTATCTCCCATATTTTGGCCCCAAACTGAACTTAATAGATTTTTAAAAATCCAAACTTTTCCAATTATTGAAGGGTTTTCTCCAATCAATTGGCTCTTTAAGATCCATGTTTCTTTAAATCCAGCTTAATTTCTCATCGATCCTCCCTCCCTCTACTTTAAAAAAAGTTTTTAGAGAGGATGTGCCTTTAAACTTCTCACAATTCATTCAGAAGTGGTCAGTAGTTTATTGGCATTTGCTTGTAATATGGAGTTAGAACTAAAGTGAGATAATTCAAATCCAATTATAAGGTATATTCTTTTTAAAAATGATTCATTTCTAGTTACTTTAGATAAGATTTACTCCCTGGTAAGTGGGTATAGGGTTGCATTGCTAATCCATTATTTTTTGAATGGGATTTCAGATGCATTTTCTTTTCTTTTTTTTCTTTTCCTTTTTAATAAAAACTCATTAATTCTGATGAATAAACTGGAAGTTCAGTTGGTGAGCTGATTGGCTAAGTAGGCTGTAAAGATTTTATAATTCTCATTAGCCATCTTTAAGAATCCCCCCTTTTGTTGGTCCTTCCCCATTTTCCAGATCATACTTATTCTAAAGGTGTATCAGGCAGGTGCAACTCTCCCAATATTCGATGTAGTATTTAATAGTTATCCTGTTAAATAGTTCTAGATCAAGTACTGGTATACTCTCTCTTTTTAACAGAACTCTCCTGGTCAGCCACAAACAGGCATAAGACTCCAAATGCATTGCAAATTTCCTCTGAAACATGGGAGGGATCCAGTGGAGCTCCCACAAGCATGAATGACATAGCAGAAACCAGCCCTTGCACAACATCAATGCTACTTGCTATAGTGATGAGTCACCTGGAAAACTCATCACGTTCACAAGTACCAACATTCATTGCGCATGAATTAGTTCTGCTAGACCAATGTCAATAGTGTAAGCTGGACTACAATGTTAGATCCTTCTTTAGATATCTTCATTCCATGTTCTCATCACATACTGCCTGGGTTCTCCAAACACAATGATTCATCATGAATTACAAGTCGTAGTGGAATGTGGTATTGTGAGCCTGTACCTTTTCCCTCAGGGTTGCTTGTTTGTGAGCAATAAATCACCCTAAGAAGCCATGGCTTGTTGTCAGGATTCTTTTGAATGTTGTGTCATGCAAAAGTGGGATACTGACACCACTGTGAGTCCAGCAAAACTCCTTGCTGTTTGCCCAGGCTTCTCCCAGGGCAAGTCATGCTACCGATGTTAGATCCCATTTTAGTTTGCATACATTATGCACTGCATTTTTCATCTTTGTACTTTTGCCATAGAAACACAGGGGGAAAAATGAGTCACAAGGGACCTCCTGGGCCATATAGACTGACCCCCGGCTCCAGCTGGCTCCACTCATGTAATCCCCAACATGTGGTTGTCCAAACTTTCCTTGTACACCCTCACCAATGGGGCCTCAACCACCTCCCTTGGAAGCCCATTCCATATCCTAGGGGTCCTAACTGCTTAGAAGTACTTCCTGACATCCAACCTGAAGCTGTTGGAAAGCATCCTGCCCTCCACTGCAGGGAAGGACAGGGCATGGCCCTCCTCCACATGACATCCCCTCACATACTTATAAGTAACTCAAAGGGGACTTGGAGTCTCCTCTTCTCCAGGCTGAAAAGTTCCCTCAATCTCTCCTCATATGTTATCCCTCCCAGCCTGCCTACCATTTTTGTGACCCTGCACTGAACCTATTCTAACCTAGCTATTTCTCTCCTATAATGCAGATCCCAGAACTGGATGCAATACTCCAGTTGTGGGTGCACCAGAGTTGTTTACAGTATTATCAACACCTCCCTAGATCTGGATGCCACACTTCTGGCTATACATCCAAAGATGACATTTGCCTCCTTAACCACTATTTTGCATTGCTGCCTCATGTTCAGCCTGCTGTTGACCAGTACTCCAAGATCCCTTTCACAAGTGCTGGTCTCCAGCCCCTTGTCACCCATCCTATACCTGGGACACCTATAAGACCTTGCACTTAAACACACTGAATGCCATCCTGTTGTCCCCCACCCACTTCCACAGCCTGTCTAGATCCTTCTGGATTTGGATCACCTTCTCCTCAGTTGTAGCCACTGCCCCAGTTTTAGTATTATCAGTGTTCTCCCTCTTGACTGCTGCATCATGCTGCTGGTTCATGCTTATCCTGCAGTCGACCAGCACCCTGAGATCTTTTTTACAAATGGTGCTCTCCAGCCACTTGTCCCCTAAACCGTACTTACAGCACCCATTCCTATCTCACTGAATGCCATTCTGTTGTCCCCGGCCTACTTCCATAGTCTGTTCAGATCCTTTTGAGTCCGGAGTACCTGCTCCTCAGTTGTGGCCACCATCCCTGTTTTAGTATTGTCTATGAATTTGATCAGCAGACTGGTCATCCCCTCTTCCAGGTCATTGATGAAAAGAGTGAACAGGAGCGGTCCCAGGACAGGGCCCTGGGGGACCCCACTTGTTACCGGCTGCCATCCTGCTGATTCCCCACTGATAGTCACCCTCTGCTTTCAGTCAGTCAACCATGCCCTAATCCATCGGACAGTGCATTGGTCTATCTCAAAACTTCTCAATTTCTCAACCAGGATATCATGTGGCACTGTGTCAAAGGCCTTGCTGTGATCTAGGCAAACCACACCTACTGCGTCCCCTCCATCTAGGCACCTCGAAACCTTATCCTAGAATTCCACAAGGTTCATCTGGCAGGATCTGTTTTTATGGAATCTGTGCTGCGTGGCTGCCAACTCCCATCCCTATCTAGGGTTTCTAGAGCTTTCCCTATTATGAGCCTTTCCATCGTCTTTCCCAGAATTGACATAGGGCTAACTGACCTGCAATTCCCCATGTCCCCTCTGCTACCCTTTTTGACAATTGGAACCAGTGATGCCACCCTTCAATCCTCCAGAACTTCTCTTCCTGCTAAACCCTTTTGTCTACTTGCCCCAGTATCCATTTCCTGTGAAGGTCCCTCTTCCTTCTAATCCCTTTTACCACCTCTCTTCATATCCATGGTGGTACCCTCTTATTTATTCATGTATGTATTTATTTAAAGCTTTTATAGATTGTCCCATTATTAGCATATTGGGACAGTTTAAAACAAGCACAGATATTTAAAAAATGGCGCAGCATCCAGCATCCACAATAAAATCACAATTAAATCCAATTAAACATTAAAATAACGGGAGAATAAAAAGCTTTTCACCTGACACTGAAAAGAAAAAAGGGTTGGCGCCTGGGGACCCATGTTCCACAGTCAGAGCTCCCTGGGGACCATGTTCCACAGTCTCTGGGGATCATGTTCCACAGTCAGGGCTCCACCACAGAGAAGGCCCTCCTCTGGGTAATCACCCTCCTGATCTCAAGTTCATGTCTGAGGTCTGCTATTTGCATCAGTATCTTTCTTACAATTGCATACCCTTCTTTTGAGGCCCTGGGCACCTACAGCATCATGAAAACCCATCCCCAAAACAGGCTGATACTAGCAAATGGTTTTTAGGGCCAAAGTGCGCTTTTACATGGGATCAGGCTGGTTTGGGGGTACTTGGCACGTACTTGGCAGCATATCAACCTGCTGTGTGTGTGTGTGTGGTTTATTTTAGTTATGTCAGTACTGGGCTTTGAAGTCCTAGAATTGTGGGGTAGTGATACCTCCAGCATTAGCTGTGGATCATATCTGCTGACCCAGTCCTACTTTGCCCAGATTCCTTTGTAAACTATTTTAATTTAATTTCTATAGTGCATAATAGCCTAGCAGTCTGGGTGGATTACAACACCTTAAAAATACAGTATAAAATAGAAACAACATTATAAAACATCATAAAATGTTACTATGCAGAATTTAAAACATTTAAATTACAATAGCTCAATCAAGGTAAATCTTAGGACTCATTTTAGGACATGGTAGGCATGTCATGAGCGGAGCTGGCTGGAGCTGGGGATCAGACTAGATGGCCCGGGAGGCCTCTTCTGACTCGGTCTGTTCCTATGTAGTTTAATAACTGTTCACCCACATGTTGGCAACTAGATGACTAGGGCGTAGGTGGAGGAAATCCCAGGATGAATCTGACAGAGTGCAACTTAGAGCTTAGCATTGAGCCTGTGCTGTGGCGGTGAGAGCAGTGAAGAAGGAATTCTGCTCCGCTTCCATTGCATCCTCACACTGTCATCCAGCTGAGCTTTTTCGGGTGGTGCATGGCCTATTACATTCTGGCCCTAAAAAGGATCCTACTGCATCATCTGTAACTGACTGTGACGACTTTGCCAAGCACTTTAAGGATAAAATCGCTCAGATTCGCCATGAGCTGGACACCACAGTTGATATGGTCCTCGAACAGGGAGAGTCTAGATTGCTGTCTGGTCTACCTTTATTGGATGAGTTTCAATTGTTGTGGTCTGAGGATGTGGACAACATGCTCGGACTGATCCAATCCACCACCTGTCTGCTTGCCCCTTGCCCCTCGTGGCTGCTCAACAAAACCAAAAATGGGATATGTCCAGGAGGTCATCAATGCCTCTCTGAAGGAGGGCTGGGTTCCCGCCCCTTTGAAGGAAGTGGTGATAAGGCTTGTCCTGAAAAAGGCATCTCTGGACCCAGAGATGGCTGCCAACTATAGGCTGGTGGCTAATATCCCATTTTTGGCAAGGTGCTTGAGCAGGACAATCCAAGAGCCCTTGGAGGAAACTGATCATCTTGACCCATTTCAGTCTGGCTTCAGACCCGGCTATGGTACTGAAACTGCCTTGGTCACCCTGTACGATGACCTGTGCAGGGAGAAGGACAGGGGGAGTGTGTCCTTGTTGGTTCTCCTGGACCTCTCAGCAGCCTTCCATACCATTGGCCATGGTATCCTTCTGGATAGGCTGGCTGGGTTGGGAGTTGGAGGCACTGCTTTGCGGTGGTTCCACTTCTACCTGTCTGGCCGATTCCAGAAGGTGGTGCTGGGGGATTATGGCTCTGCGCCATGGCAACTTTGGCATAGAGTTCCACAGGGTTTCATTTTGTCCCCCATGTTTTTTAACATCTACATGAAACCGCTGGGAGAGGTCATCCGGGGTTTGGGCTGCGGAGTCATCAGTATGCTGATGACACCCAGCTCTACCTCTCATTTACATCTAGTCCAGGTGAGGCAGTGGCTGTCCTTAACCAGTGCCTGGCCGAGGTAATGGGCTGGATGAGGGCTAATAAATTGAGACTTAATCCAGATAAAACGTAGGTCATGTTTGTTGGCAGTTCAACCTTCCAAGCAAATGATTTTAGCCCTGTTTTGGATGGGGTTGCACTCCCACTAAAGGATAGGGTTCATGGTTTGGGATTGCCCCTCGACCCAGAGCTGGCCCTGGAGTCCCAGGTGGCAGCGGTGGCAAGAAGCACTCTTCTTCAGCTTTGCCTGATCCACCAACTGCGTTCTTACCTGGATGAGCATTGCCTGGCAACAGTGACTCACACTCTGGTAACTTCCCAGTTGGATTACTGTAATGTGCTCTACATGGGGCTGTCCTTGAAGATGGTCCAGATACTTCAATTGGTTCAGCAGAGAGCTGCCAGGATGTTAACAGGGATTGGCCAGTTTTCACATATAACACCGGTCCTCTACCAGTTACTCTGGCTTCCAATTGAAGTCTGGGCCCAATTTAAGGTGCTGGTTCTGACCTATGAAGTCGTAAATGGCTTGGGTCTGGGATAACTGAAGGAGCGCCTTCTTCCCACCCCTTGAGATCTGAGGTGGAGGTCCTTCTCCAGGAGCCCTCCTTGAAGGGAGAGTCCCCAGAGGAGGGAGAGACCCTGACTATGGAATACACTCCCCAGTGAGGTTTGCCTGGCGTCAACATTATATTTGTTTCAGCATCAGGCAAAACCCTTATTATTTTTCTGCTGTTTTAATGTTTAATTGATTTTAACTGGGGTTTTAGTATATTAATGGTTGGGTGCCGTGGGATTTGTTTTATTCCACTTATTTATTGTAAGCCATCTCAAGATGGGTTGTAGGGGATGGGAAAGAAAAGCTTTTAATAAATAAATACATTGAAGCAACTAGCAGAGCCCCAGTAATCTAATTAAAGGACCTGTGGTAGAAGACAGTCTTAATCTGGCACCTGAAAGATAAATTGGCACCAAGTGGGCCTCAGTGGGGAGCTTGTTCGATAACTAGGGAGCACCACTGAAAAGACCCAACTCCTTGTTGCCATCAACTGAACTTCCCTTGGAGCTCGCAATTGGAGGAAAGCCCCAGATCCTGATTGAAGTGTCCGAGTAGATGATTACTGGGAGAGGTGTTCCATCAGGTATTGAGGTCCTAAGCCATGTAGAGCTTTATAGGTTAAAATCTACACCTTGAATTGGGCTCGGAAGCATATAGACAGCCAGTGCAACTGGGCTAGAATTGATGTTATATGCTCTGGCTGTTGGGTCCCTTTTATTAGTCCAGCCATAGCATTTTGTACAAGCTGCAGCTTCCAGTTTTCAAGGCCAGCCCCATGTAGTAGAGATTACCAGAACACAGAGTGCTGGTAGCAGGATATCTCTGTCCATATGGAGCATAGCTGGGCTACCTGCCAAAGCTGGTAGAAGGCACTCTGAACCATCCATGCCACCCAAGCCTCAGGGGATAAAGATAGTCCAGTCAGAGGGACCACCCATCAGCAGCATCTCACTCTTGTTTGGATCGAGCTTTGGTTTGTGAGCCCTGATCCAGTCCTTTGTCACAGCCAGACACCAGTTCAGCACATTCACAACCAAGCCTACTGACAATGAAAAGGCGGACTAGTGCTGCATGTCATCAGCATACCGGTGACAATGCACTCTGAAACTCTGAGTGACCCCACTCAGTGGTTTCATGTCGGTCTTATTATCTATTTATCAAAAGCTTTTCTAAACCATCCACCACTAGTGTGTCGGGATGGCTTACAATAAAAAATGAATGGGATAAAACAAAACACCACCGCATCCAACAATTTGAGATAATACAACCTCAGTTAAAATCAATTAAACATTAAAATGATGGGAAAATATAAAGGGTTTCACCTGACACCAAAAAGAATATAATGTTGGCACAAGGTGAACCTCTCTGGAGAGCGTATTCCATAGTCTTAAATAACATGGGGGACAAGACCAATGCCTGAGGAACTGCATTCTGGACATTCCAAGGGGCAGAGAATCCAAGTACCACTTTCTGGCACCTGGCAAGCAATTTTGAGTGGAACCACCACAGTGCAGTTCTGCTCAATTCCAGTGCAATCATTCCAAAAGAATACCATGGTCAAATGGAAGGGAAAGCCTGTGAGAGGTCCTGGAGTACCAACAAATCACACCTCGCTTTGCTAGTGAGCCTCACCTTGCCTGCAGGACACATTTTCTTGGTAACCTGTCTTGTGCATCTTGTGACAAACATCCTGGCCCAAAGGATGGCCTAAAGGCCCATCCTTCCCCTTAGTAGTATCAGGAGTTTCTCTGCTCCTCATCTTCATCTTCAGGATGGTCCATTGGGAACCCTGGAAAGGTATCTTTCAGACTCAGTCCTGTCCTTTGGAAGTCCTTTCCCTACAAATCGTAGCTTCTGTCTCCACTTTCCTGCTGAATGATTGTGCAACTGTGTAGAGAAACACACCTGCACCATCCCCAGCTCATCCAGGACAGTGCCAGTAAAACATGACCTAAGTTTACATCCCTTGGTTTACCTCTGGGCTAATATCCTCATTGAATTGTTGTATTTGGTTGCAAATCAGCTAGTATTCATTTGGTTTTCTGTCTTATATATGTAATATGCATCAGATTGTCCATTGAGTACAAGCTGCTTAATTCCCTAATGGATTGTAGCATTTAACATTGGCGCATGACTGAGTACTGCACTATCTGGGTCTTTTCTATCAAATTAGCATTCTGCTGGGAGGAAGGGCACTGACTGGATGGGAGAGGTTCACGGGGTCATCCTCAGCCCTGAAGCTGTAGCTGTGCGTGCCCTCATTGTGTAAAGCAGCTTCCATTCTGCGGGGTTTGCCTGAGCATCATATTGCGTACTCCTAAAGGGAGCGAAGGGTGAGCTCCTGGTTTCAAGGACCGAAAAAGGCTAATAGATGCTCACAAAGCATCTCACAGGAATGGGCATCTTCCTTAACCAACCCTTTTCCTCTTCCCCAACCCCTTCCTTCCTTCCTTCCTTCCTTCCTTCCTTCCTTCCTTCCTTCCTTCCCCTCCCTCCCCAGCCTCTCCCTTCCCCAACCCAAGCAACTGGGAATGGGGAATGGGAAGGTAGCAGTGCACCTTCTAGAGCCCTGGCAGAGCCTGCTTTTCTGTCAGAGACGGTGCTAGGAATATTTGACCCAAAATTTAGTGTGCTATTTGTGAATTCTGACTCGTAGTTTCACTCCCGTACCTGAAGGGAAAACATGCTTCCCCAGGGCTGTAGGGGGGGAACTTCCATCTGCCACTTCCATCCCCTCCCAAAGCTACATTGTTTAGGGTGGTGTAAGGGGAAGTGCAGGCCAAATGGTTGAACTCACCAGACAATGTAGATTTGAGGAGGGGGAAAAGATGGGGAGAGGAGACTTTTCAGGCCCTCAATGCAAGGCTGAGCTTGCTTTAGTCCCGTTCACAAACATTTGGGAAGGAGCACTTGTTCTGCGGAGTGTGCCTGGTTAAATATTTGTGATATGAGTGTGTGGTGACTGTGAAGGGGGTCTTTGCGGAGGATGTGAGGAATAGAATCCATACAAAATAGTAGAGTTCTGAAGAATAAATATACTAGAAGACCACTCTGAACAAAGTAAGCTTCTGAGATCTCACCATTTCAAAGTTTCTCGCACTCACATATACACAATGAAAGGCTCAGAATGTGCTGTTTTCAAAGCTGCATGAGAGCCCCGATCTGTAATTTGCTGTACCCAGCCTTCTAGACCATCTCACACCTTTTTATTTTTATTTATTATTTATCGCTTGTTTTAATTACGAGGACAGACTGCTGTGGCAGCAGGGGCTCACCAGTGAAGGCCCGGGTGGCACGTTGGGCCTGGAGGCCAGACAGACTGCTAGCTCTGCTCCCCTTGCTTGTTTCTGCCTGTATTTCCAGCACGAGAAAATGATGGTTCCCACTTACCCAATGAGCAGCTCCTCGATCCCTCTTTTGATTGCACAGTCTGTGTATGTCCCTTTCCCAATGGAAACTACCGAAGAAACTCTGTTCTTTAACTCAGTCTGTCCACTGGGCATACGGGTGAGTTCCTTGATCAGCTCCACCTCGTCACTGTAATGCAAGGCTCCAGCATTCCAGACTAAATCCCTGCCGCACCGATAATTTCTGTAAGGAAAGAGAGAGCACTTAGATTTTGCACCTATTACATGTGTGTTTGTGTGCGAGTATATTATACGTAGTGAAGCAACTGACAAGACAGGAATATATTAAATGTTTCAGTTATCAAATGTTTCAGATTCTGCCTAGGGATGGGGGAACATGTGATGCCCATTGAGGTTCTCAAGATTCCTCCTTGAAGCTCATTTCACAACATTTTTTATGAAGAACCATACACGCCTTTTTCTATTTTGGAGAGGGCCTACGCATTGCTGCAAGTGTGCTATCTTGAAATATATACTTGGACACATGCATCTTTTCCGAACTGTACGCTTGCACAAAACAAAAATGCGATCTGGGAAAATGGCACATCTTTCCCAAGAGCTGTGCTCCTGCTCACTTTTGTGTCCGGGGTTCGTGTTAATAGAAAACAGGAACAAAACCTCCTGCTTCCCCAGTTCTGCCTGTATCAATGACAGCCAGCTGAAGCACAGCCCCAAGCCCAGGACATTAGTGCTGTGGAGATTCCCAGGCCTTTTGGTGTCAGTATGTGTCGTCCATAACTCCAGATGTTTGCCCTTGTTTCAAGGATGGCTGATTAGAGGGTTGTTCTTTTGGAAATATTACCACAATCTGAAAAACCCATCAGGTGATTCTTTCTTGTCAGTATGGCAAGAATCTGCAAGTGGGGATCCCACACTATTAGTAGCCCATATGGAGAAGTTTCAGGATGCCTTTAGCTTTCCCTTCTTTCAGACTGCCAGGATGTAGATCATATGTACAAAGAATAATTTCATCAGTACTTGTGTTCTTCTATTCTTCCCCTGGTTGCTTACCACACAATTTTTAATATGCCAATGTGAATTGATTCATCCAGACCCTCCATTATGAGATGAGGTCTAATCTTCTAAGACCCAGAACTCAATTATTTATTTTATTATTTTATTTATTTTATTTAAACAATTTCTATGCCGCCCCATTCGCAAAAAGCCTTGGGGTGGCTTACAACATAAATAAACAACTGTATAATTAGCCTTAAAAATCCGGAAACATTTCGGCACATACATAAAAACCCAATAAATACAATCAATAAATTAACAAAGCCTCGGGGCGGCTCACAAAGAATACATAAAAACATACATAAATAATAATAATATAACAATCTAAAAGAAAAAACAACAACAACATTAAAAAACCCCTGGTGCATTCTCGGCTAAACATTTTAAAATCCTAATTAATACAAGAATTTAGCAATTAAAATAACTTTTAAATAAAAAGGTCTTGGCCTGGTGCCAAAAATCAAATAACGATGGCGCCAGGCAGACTTCTCTGAGGAGCACATTCCATAGGTGGGGCGCCACCGCAGAGAAGGCCCTCCTCCGGGTGCTCACCCTCCTAATATCTTTCACGGAGGGTTCCCGGAGAAGGGCCTCTGCTGTTGATCTCAAGGGGCGGGAGGGCATAATTATCTATCCTTTAAATTCTATAAACCAATTAATACTATAATTGCTTGGTGCTAATATTTACTTTTTGAAATAATACTTCAGCTAAATCTGGTTTGTTTTTCTTTTTAGAAAACATTGCTCAACATTTGCTAAACTTGTGAAACATGACATGAAACCTCAGATTTAGCAGTTACTAGAGACCTGCAATGACCGGTAATTAGGCGGGACATGGTTGTCCTCTTCTTATTTTTTTAACTGGATCTGCTCCTGTGCCTTTAATGATGACCTGACATACAGAACTTAGGCAGGCAGAGCTTTTCTCATCACTAGGTCACAAAGTTTAACATTTTAATTTCTGTGTCAGTTTGACATTGAATTTTATTGCTTAAAAGGCACCAAAGCAGGTACAATTAAAGAAAAAAAATTAACAACCTGCTCCAGGGTGTTTCCCCTCAGGGAAAATGCTGGGATATACACCAATGCAATTAAAAGTGTGTGTCAGACATCTGTTCTAGTAATAAGCAAGCACTGGTTCAAATATATAGGAAATATCACCTTTTAATACCCCCTCCCCCAGTGTGTGTGTGTGTGTGTGTGTGTGTATGTGTATGACCTGATATTTTTTAAAAAAATATTTGATGTATTAGAGTTGCCAGGTTTTAGTTTGTACTGTTCCCATGCCTTTAACAGCAGACTGTCCGACAGACAGAAATGTAGTTCTCCCTATAACTTATCACCATAACTTGTATTTCAGAATGTTTTAGAGACACAATAGCACAGTAAATAGAAGGTAACAGGTTCATCTGAAATTCCATTTGAAAGGTGCCTCTTTCTTTCCCCTTCATGAATCTGAGGAAGCATGAAGCAGCAGAAGAGAAATGGAAATGTTTGACTAGCATACTTTAAGAGCAGGCATTTTAAAAGGAAACAGCACCACCAGCTGCACTGTAGAACTGGTGAACATCCTTCTCAGTCACAGCCTCACTCAGAAGGAAGTATCAAGAACCTCAAGGATTCACGGTAAAGTGTGCAACTCAGAAACACACAATCAGTGCATTTCTTAGCATATGTTTGCATGCAGCTCTCTGCATCATCCAGCTGTCCAGTGGCTGCAGGCCTGCCTTTGCTTCCCAGAGTGCTGCTCTGGAAATCACCGTCTCTTCTTTTTTCTGTGTGTGTGCGGGGAAGGAGAAGCAGGCTTTAGGGTTTGGGATGGCACCACACAGCAGGGCACAGCACAGCACAGTGAGAGAAATTCCCAAATGCATGACCAGTGTAGCATTTTTTTTTTTTTTACTTCCAAGCACAAGGAGTCTCAGATTTTACCTGTTAGTTAACTTATCAATGAATCGATTTGTGAATATCTTGATCTGGTCAACCAAGGCTCCAAAAGGCTTTATCCTTAAGGCAACACTCTCAGAGGTATCCAGGACAAAAAACAGATCCACAGGACAATCTGTTCAAAATCAGAAAGAGACAGTTTAAAGATAAAATGTGTATCTTTCTCTATTACAAGATGCTCCAGAAATGTTGTAATGCATCGTGGTGACACCTGGGTTAAGGGGAGCACACCAGTTAGCAGCTGAGGCTAACAATGACACAGCCTGCATTCTTTCTTAGGAGTAAATCTCACCATTCACTGGCACTTGCTCACTAGTAAGTGTGTTTAGGAATGCAGCTTAAGATATTAGGATGCCTCACCTTTCCTGTAAACTTGTGGGTGTGAGCAAAAACTACAACCAGGAGGGCCTGCACCTTGAGTTTCTCAAGTATTACACACACAGTCCACCCATACACCCCACCTTACATGGTGACCTGTTTTTGAAAGGGGTTTCTTGTATGCAGATCTGCTCTTAAAAGGGAAGAAAAGGGCCAATCAACACGCCAGAAGTACTGTCCAAAATTCTTACTGCAATAATAGAACCTTATCTGTAGAACACATATCAGAAATAATTGCTAGCCTTGTAAAGAGAGCTAGTCTGTGTGGATGTCTCCATGTGGTGGATGGGTCAGGAATTGTAGCCACAGTCTCATTCCCTTGCCCATCCCCCAATTTCTATCCAGTTAAGGAGATATATACCCAGGGGGCCTATGCATGGACACTGAGCAAAAAGCACATTATATCCTCCAAATATTATAATCCTAGAGCCTAGGAAGTATACATAATCTCAAAAAGCATCACCTCAAATACAGTGGTTTCAGGGGCAGATATGCACATAGCTCAGCTCAGTTATCAGATATTGAAGAGCTCTATTGCCATGTTCAGTCAACAAATTCTGTCTCAGGGATTTAGTAAAGTATTCCTTTCAAAGGGAAACTGAAAAATATGACGTCTACCATAGAATGTGCCAAAAGTTACTGTGTTTAATATAACTAGATGGTTACTGTAAACACTTTACTGTGCCAGTTATATATACAAAGCACACTTCTTTATTTTTTTCGTCTTCCAAACCATTTGATTTGAAACTTAAACAAAAATGGAAGGAAAATCTACATTTTGGCCCTATGGTTAAGTGTTGAAAGGTGACTGCTTTTGTGTGCTCATTTTCAAAGCATTTAAATATGAGAACTTGTTTCATCTCTCATAAAGCAATGCTCTCTACGAAAATTATTTATGTCCTTTTCATCATCAAATACGATCAGTACAATTATTCTCAGCAATTCTTCCATGGATTGTTTGAAACAAATAGGGAATAAAGCTTTGCTAATTTGAACATCTAGTGGGGTACTTGCAAAGTATTTAAAAATGTCACAACGTAACTTATTTTCTTTATACATAGCCCTGGTTTATATTATAACAATGTAACAGAGAACATTTCCTGATTAAAAAACTGAAATAGAATTCTGCATGATGCATTCAAACCCCTTGTTTGTCATTCTGAGGATTATCCTGTAACAAATACAGATATTTTCGTATTTGTAGAAGTAAAATAAATGTAGATGTTAGCACAAAAACATAGCTTTAAAAAGTTCTAAAATAATGCAGGAAACCATATGGCAGACAGATATGAATAGCCGTATCGTTTCAATATAACTAAAGGACATTAGACAAATGATAGGAGAAAACAAAACACCATGCAAATATATTCTTACCTTGGAAGGTTAACACACTGTTAGATACTTCTGTCCCTTGCCCAAGTGCTTTTTGCAACAGAAAACAGTCCTGAAGCAGGATGGTGAGGAGAAAGTAGGCGAGCCTCATTTTCTAGGAGGATGGTCACCATTTACTAATAGATGCCTATTAGAATCGCAGGAAGACTATTTTGTCCAGGTTTGCAATTTTTACCAAGTTTCTACTCTGTCCCTGAGTTTAGAAAGAGTGACGAGAAATGGATCAGGTATTAAGATTAGGAGGGGATTGTGGATGTAGCAGGAGCTGGAGCTCTTCGCTGTGCCAGAGGGGAGGGAACACACTGTGTGTTTCAGCTGAACTGCAGCATTCACTGGTGAGTCATGAAACAAACCAGCCCAGTTTCAAAATGTTCTTCACTCAGTTTTGCTGTTACTTTCCTCAGATACGGTCCTGCTTCTGGGAGTTATGATCTAGTACCAAAGCATACAGGACTGTCATTCTTTGGCATTTGCCTTTCTTTTTGCTTTTGTATTTCCAGTGATTGATACCTTAAAATGAGGCCGCTGATGTTAAATTAGTTTTTTTTTAACTCTTCAACAGTTTTTCTTTTACATTGTAAATAAGATAAGAGTGCGAAGTATCTGATGAAGTTTCTTGCCTGCAAGCGGGGTGTTTAGCTGACTAATGAGTATAGATGTAAAATGAGCATAGTTATATTATTAGGATGGGGCTGTCGTGAGAATATTCAAGATAATAGACTTGAACCCTCATGTGAGCTTCTAATACAAGCTATTAAAACTGAATTTTCAGTGCTTGTGGTGAGAGGCGGGAGATTTTATAGCTGGCCCCATTTTCAGAGTAGCTGTGCAGTATTTTTCATAGACTCATGTTTTCTCTCTCTGCAGTTTAGAGACCATTCTCCTCTGTTTAAGAAGAGAATTTGCTGGCAGGAAAGCAGCCCATTTGTAAGTAAAATTCAGGCAGAGAAATCTTTGGTTCTGGAATACAGGCCAGTTTCTGTGGAAGTCTGAAGCAGTGGTGGCTAAGCAAAGAAAACTGACCATAGAATGAACTAACACAAATCCCAAATAGTTATGAAAGGAGTTCAGAAAAAGTCCATGATTTTTTTCTCATACTAGGAATCTAAAAATTTTGCTTCAAGAGTTCCAACAGAATCACCAAATCATAGAACAGTAGTGTCGGAAAGGGCTCTATGAGGCCATCAAGACCAACCCCCTGCTCGGTGCAGGACTCCAAGGCAGAGCATTCCCGACAAATGGCTGTCCAGCTGCTGCTTGAATGCCTTCAGTGTGGGAGAGCCCACAACCTCCTCTGGTTATTGGCTTTATTGCCCTATTGCTCCAACAGTCAGGAATTTTTTCCTTATGTCTAGCCAGAATCTGGCTTCCTGTAACTTGAGCCTGTTATTGCATGTCCTGCACTCTGGGGCGATTGAGAAGAGCTCCAGGCCCCCCTCAGGGTGACAGCCTTTTAGGTATTTGAAAAATGTTATATCTCCCCTCAGTCTTCTCTTCTCAAGGTTAGCCATGCCCAGCTCTTTCAAACCCTCTTCCCAGGGCTTTGTTTCCAGTCCCTGGATCATCCTGGTTGCCCTCCTCTGAACTTTGTCCAGTTTGTCTGTTCTTGAGATGTGAAGTCCAAAACTGGACAGAGTACTCAAGATGGGGCCTAAATAGTGCCATATGGAGGGGAAGCAGTGCCTCAAGTGATTTGGGAGCTACACCTCTATTAACGCAGCCCAATATATTCATGTCATTCTGCTTTAGAATGGCATTGTGTGCTAGCAGCATACTTGTAACTGCCAGTTCAGTTGACAGCAGAGTTGAAAGCCTAAGAGACCACTGTATCATCTCAGGTCTCAGCATGGCCTCAGCTGCTCCTCTTGTCTTTACCCAGAATGCTCCAAGTCAGGCCTTAAGGAATTCTGACTTTCCCTATGTGGCTTCCCAGCCTTGATATGTCTCTTCTTAACCTCCTATTCTTGAAACTTCCCAATATGTTTCTGGTTGTCATTGTTCCAAATTTTAAAGGGCTTAAATAGGTGTCAAAGGCACTTGGGTGATGCTTGTAGATGAAACCTGTTCACTTTGTAACCCCTATCAATCCCCTTGAGTTTGCTTCTGTGGATGTTTATTCAGAAGTCAATAGGGCTTACTCCAAGGAAGCGTGCAGAGGATTACAATCCCAGCTTCTCTCTCCTTCCTGATCATTGACTTCCTCTCATTGTCTATGAGCCATTTTCAGTTTTCCTCTTATCTTTTCTCCTATTGCTAGTAGAATGGCGTGCAGAGAGTATTTTAAACAACCTGACTGTGGCTGCAGTAAGTAATGCATTGAGAACACAAACAATTTTGATTTGACCTTCACAAAAATTATTTTCTTAAAACAAGTTAATGACCAGACGTAACAGTAAGACTCAAACCTGGCCTATCCTGAAATTCTTTTACATCAGAATCCTTTTGAGCATTGCTTCTTGCTCAGTTAATACCTGTGTGAGGAAGAGAGCAGGGCCACTCTTGCAAGTTCCTGCATCTGGGCAAGTAGACCTGGAGTGGGACCTGTATGCTCCCTGCTGCTAGACTCCTAAAGCTAATACGGAAATGATGTCCGTGAGGCAAACTCCTCACTTGCTGCTCTCTCCCCAGGGCCTGTGTGGCAGAAGGGGCGGTCGGGTGTGAGGTGGGGTGGGGCTATCAATTCTAGCCCTTTCTCTCCCTTATGGACAGGGGAGATCTACATGGGGGACCAGATGAGGCCGAGGATGTAGGGACGCAGCTTAGAGTCACCCCCCCACCCCCGCAGAAGTCAAGGAGGTCCCCAGAGCACTGGATGTTACAAAGGTGCTGGGCCCTGATGGGTTACACCCAAGGTTACTTTAGGAGTTGGAGGGGGTACTCTCACACCCATTGTCCTCCATGTTTGAGGCCTCGTGGAGAATGGGTGAGATTCCAGAGGACTGGAGGGTGGTGTCAGTGGTCCCAGTTTTCAAAAAAAGTAGTAGAGGGGACATGGGGAAATACAGACTGGTTAGCCTTTTGTCCATTCTAGGAAAGACAATGGAAAGGCTCATAATAGACCTTTTTTCCCATGCAGAGGAGGGCAGGCCACATTTCAATGGAGCAAAGCTCAGGGAACCAAGATTTAGGGGGAATGCCAGGAAGTACTTCCGACAGTTAGGACTCTGAGGGTATGGACTGGGCTTCCACGGGAAGTGGTTGAGGCCCCATCAGTGTTCAAGGATAGGCTGGTCAGGCACATGGTAGGCATGTCATAAGCAGTGCTGGCTGGAACTGGTGGTCAGACTAGATGGCCTGGGAGACCCGTTCTGACTTTCTCTGTTTCTGTGTTTCTATGTTTATGCAATGGTAATTATTTTAGGTTGGAATGACTGAAGACAACTTAATTTTCCTATGCCTCTTCTTACCATACCACTTATACACAGATCACCTCTCTATCCTTCTTTTACAAGTGTGGTGCAAAGGAATATGGGCATGAGAGGCCCATGCTGAAGGATCCTTGCTTAGCTATGGCATGTCTGGCATGTGGTATTTTAGAACATTCCATTTATTTCAACTAAATCTACCATCCAAGGAGAAAAACAGAGATGCTAAAGCCCAGAATATGGTAAAGAATCTAAACTTTCAAGTACTGAAAAGATTTCAGTTTTTACTGAATTGGGCAACAATAATGATAACCGCTCAAAGGTGAAATGAAAGGAATTAATAAAAAATAAATTAAGCAGTAAGTGTTCATGTTGACAGTTCTGAATATTAACAGCTGATATATATGTGGTTTGATGGAGCCAGATTTCATACATGTAAATATCTGCAGACTTACAGGTTTCATGTGAATAAACCAGATAAACAGAAATATATACAGTACCTAGTGTTTTCAGAAGAATCTGTACATATTTTTAAAAAATGCAAGTAGGAAAACCAAATCAGCACAACATTTGGAAGATTAAAATGCCATAAAACTTTAAAATGGTGCTTCTCTAGTGTAAAGTCCTTAACTGAAACATTTAGCCAAAACATGCTAAAGATACTGGCTGTGTTCAGACAACATGAGGAGCCCTGGGGAATTTTTTTAGCACTCTTGGTCTGTTGCATTGTCTGGGCCTAGTCATGGTATTTCAGCTTGGTAAGCTGGGTCTTTAAAAAGCATGATAAAAAGCAGTGCTTTGTTCCATGGTTTCTTATAGTGTCTGAACCCAGGATCATGGTTTCTAGATCCTGGTATGCGACTACCACAGAAGCCCCTGGAAAGAGTGGCAAGTGCTGGAGCTGTTCTAGCCATGCAGCCTCTATGTGTGGACCAATGAGGAAGAGGTAGGTCACAAAGGCAGGCAGTGGTGAACCTTGAGAATGAATTTCAGGCACAATGACTGATGGGATACATGCCAATATGGGGAGGACTAAGCAGGGAAGATGGGAACCATGATAAAGTGGAAACCACTTAACCCTCTGTCATTTAGACAAAGGTAAAAATGTCAACCCATGGTAAACACACAGGGTTGCTTGTCATGTGTGAATGCAGCCATTCTGAAGATTAAAAATGTAACAATAATACATCTTGACAAAGGTTATTTCTGAATGTAAGATCTGCTTTAGTCCAGTCCTGTGATGGCACTTAACCAAAAGCGTCATTGGAAATGTGAAACTAGGAATCCGGTTCACTCTGCATTACGAACTTTGTTGGACTGGATCCACACCTTGGGTATTCCCATTCAGGGTAGTCCCACTGAAATCAAATGGGATTAAGTTAGTCTTCGCTGTACTCTAAGTATGCATTGTTATGCATAATGTCTAATCAAGTTTGGGAGACAAGGACAGAGGAGCAGGGAGAAATCTAGAATAAGCGGGGTGGCGGGGGAGGGGACCAGTTGGCTTCTTTTTGTTATAAACCATTCAGAGAGCTTTGGCTGTGGCATGATATAGAAATATTTTTTTAATGATAAGATAGATCACAAGTAGGTATTGTAGTGCCTTTCAAGAGTTTTGGACTACAATTCCCACAATCCCTATGCAGTAATTTGCTGACCAGGGTGTTATAGTCCAAAGCAGTCAGAGGGTGTCATGTTGCCTATCCTTGTTCCAAGCTTTAGATACACACAACCACCTTGGAATGTGTTTTATGCATTTCCACTTTCTTTGTCAAGCTTAACAGAAACTTTACCAGGATCAAAAATGATGCCTATATGTGTGTGTATGTTTTTTTTTTAATATAATAATTTTAAGGAAATTTGGGTCTTCTTAAAATGTCCTCATGCCTCCTTTGAATAGAACATACTGGAAAAGAGTCTACTGTCTCCAAAATCCTAATGATAATTATATGGCTTTTGCAGTTCATCTTTTACCATATTTGGAAATGGTTTCACATCTGGAAGCAATCAGGGACACATGCTTTTCGGGCAGAATCACAGCTGGGCTTGATCCCAGCTGCATTCTGAAACGAGGAGTTTTGAGGAAAGAGCAACAGCGCACCCTTGGCTGCTGAGGGCGGTTCTGCAGCTGGGTTCTTAAGCACTTGTGTGTCCTCCAGGGCTCTCTTCTCCAGAACAAGATCTTCTCACACAAATAGCTTTGAAGTTGCACACTGCACTTAATTTCTATGGAAACACTTATTTGGAAAAATCCGTTCCCATTCAGGACTTTAATCTAAACTCTACAGTTTGTTAAGGATTTCCATAGAGCTAGTGATCCTCCATTTAATAACAGAAGCCATTTCATATTTAAATACATTAGAATTATGATACACAACAGACTGCTGAGTGCTAATTTGTGACAAATCTGGAAAGAACTTTCTTCTTTAATAGTGCGGTCTGGTTGTTTCTGTACTGAAGCCTCTGGGAAGAAAATTTATCTGCATTATAGTATTCCTAGTTACTGTTGAGAGGAGGAAATCTCATAAAAGCATAGGGCCGAATGGGAACACCAATTTTCAAGTGATACCAAGGGCCCCTTTGGAGCAGAGTGGTCTCTAGCTTGAACCAGGGGGGCTTGCTTTCTGCTTTGGCCTGCCCCTCCCTGCCCACTGAATGCATCCCAGGTCGTGAGACACACACAGCAGGCATCAGCAGGAAAGGATGGCAGGATATTATCTCTGGCCTGCCATCGTTAAGATACATTGAAAGTAACCCGATACTTACTTTTCGATGGAATAAAGCAGGCCTCATAGATTGTAAGGCAACATGGTCGCCATGAAACAAAAACGTTCTGAGACATTGTATGTAGAATGGTCTCCATTTGGAAAGTCACTGGTGACTATCACATGTCTTTAGTGTGGCTGCAGTTTATTGTTTATTCTTTTCAAAGTGAGTTGTCTCCTTGGCAATCATACAAGTGGAAGTTGTCACTCTCAACAAGAAACTCAGTAGACGTTGCTGCTTTAATATCTAGCACCTTGCAAAGAGTTGCTACCTCTGTGATGTTTGAGGCTATTATGGTCTTGGTGCCATGGGAGACCAGTAATATTCAAAGGAAACTCCAGTAGCAAAGGTCTGAAATAATTGTACTTTGATGCCCTTATGTTCCTGTGGCCTGAATTTGTTCAGGGTCTTCATAGCTGAACATTTTGTGGGATATCTGGCAAAGCAGATTATAATGTTACTCATCTGTACCATGTGGGTGGGATTCTGCCCCCTTGTATTAGGTTCAAGCAGTTGCAGCCCTCGGTTTAAGTAACAATTCAGATTCTACAGTGCTTCAGTACTCTATTGGTTTTGGATGGGTTAACATTTTTCCAGTTAACTCACATTGGCTTTAGGTTATAAGGAAGAAAAAAAGCAAACATCTGGTAATGATATATCATTAATAGCTGTCTGACTTTGTGGAAAAAGTTGGCTTGATTTTCTATGAAATGAGTGCAGATTCAGTTTAGGAATGGAATTTTCATAGCAGACAAGACAGATCCAAGCCTACAAGAAAGCGAAGGAGAACTAAAAGCACAGCTGAGTACAAATGACCCATATATCTTTCCTCCTGCCAGGCCCACGTTTCTGAGTTCTTAAGAAAAAAGGACAAGAATCTCACTTTTTCTGATCGTACAGATAAAATGTACAACATCCATATCTACAGTATATAAACTTGCCTGATGAAGCAGCTCAGGAAGAGAATGGGGGTTTTAGGGGGTTTTTGGTGTTTTGTTTTTGTTCATGTTTTTACAAATTCATGTTATCTCTAATAGGGATATGCTGAACTTGGATTCTGCTGTAAAGAGTTATGAGTGTGTGTGTATGTGCCTTGCTAAATATAGTGCCTAGTTTTTTAAGGGTGAAAAGAATTACAGAGGACTCAAGATCACTTGGTGTGAATACTAAGACCTATATATATATATATGGGGAGGGAATACAGACATAACATATATACCACAATCCCATGTTGCACATACAGTCATGAAACTTGAAATAAAGTACTCTTTAGTTTTAAGATGACATTTTGTACATTTCTGAAAAGACACCATGGACCATAACAAAGACCACCAAACACCTTGCCTTTTTGTTATATTTGTTCAATATAACTCCGGCCAGAAGAACATCCCTTCAAAACTTGTTAGCTCATATGTTTTTGGTTGGTCCTAATAAAGGTATCCCACCCAGTCTTTTTAAAATTTTGCAACAGAGCTGCAAATATTTTGTTCATTAGATAAAGGCAGTTTTATCCCCCCATCCCACCCTGCCACCAAAGTCTTTGGGCATTTTTAAATTTTTTAATCTACCCACCCTCATTTGTTTGTTTGTTTATTTATTTATTTAAAACATTTCTATGCTGCCCCCATCGCAACAAAGCCTCGGGGTGGCTCACAAAGAATACATAAAAACATACATAAATAATAATAATATAACAATCTAAAAGAAAAAACAACAACAACATTAAAAAACCCCTGGTGCATTCTTGGCTAAAAAATTTAAAATCCTAATTAATACAACAATTTAGCAATTAAAATAAGTTTTAAATGAAAAGGTCTTAGCCTGGCACCGAAAAACAAATAACAATGGGGCCAGGCGGACCTCTCTGGGGAGCGCATTCCATAGATGGGGTGCCACCACAGTTAAAGCCCTCCTCCGGGTACTCACCCTCCTAATATCATTCACAGAGGGTTCCTGGAGAAGGGCATCCGTTGCTGATCTCAAGGGGCGGGAGGGCATATATGGGCGCAAGCGTTCCTTTAGATATCCAGGTCCCAAGCCGTTTAGGGCTTTATAGGTCATAACCAACACCTTGAATTGGGCCTGGACTTCAATCGGGAGCCAGTGGAGCTGACGGAGAACTGGGGTTATATGAGAACAATGCCCAGTCCCTGTCAGCAACCTGGCAGCTCTATTCTGCACCAATTGAAGTATCCGGACCGTCTTCAAGGGTAGCCCCACGTAGAGCGTGTTACAGAAATCTAATTGGGAAGTTACCAGAGCATGTGTCACTGTCGCCAGGCAGTCATTCTCCAGGAAGGGACGCAGCTGATGGATCAGCCGAAGCTGAAGGAAGGCGCTCCTCACCACCACCGTCACCTGAGCTTCTAGAGACAGCTCAGGGTCAAGGAGCACTCCTAAGCTGTGAACCCTGTCCCTCAGAGGGAGTGCAATCCCATTTAGGACAAAGCTCAAGTCCCCCATCTCGAGGCCCGAGCCACCCACCAACAGGACCTCTGTCTTGTCTGGATTGAGCTTCAGTTTATTGGCCCTCATCCAGCCCATTACCTCGGCCAGGCACCGGTTCAGCACAGCCACTGCCTCACCTGGATTGGTGGAAAATGAGAGGTAGAGCTGGGTATCATCAGTGTACTGATGATTCTGCAGCCCACACCTCCTGATGACCTCTCCCAGCGGTTTCATGTAGATGTTAAATAGCAAAGGGGACAAAATGGACCCCTGCGGTACTCCATGGCATAACTGCCATGGCGCAGAGCCATAGTCCCCCAGCACCACCTTCTGAAATCGGCCATTGAGATAGGAGCGGAACCACCGCCACACGGTGCCTCCAACTCCCAATCCCGCTAGCCTATTCAGAAGGACACCATGGTCGATGGTATCGAAAGCTGCTGAGAGGTCCAGCAGAACTAACAGGGACGCACTCCCCCTGTCTCTCTCCCTGCACAGGTCATCGTACAGGGCGACCAAGGCAGATTCAGTGCCATACCCAGGTCTGAAGCCGGACTGAAATGGGTCCAGATAATTAGTTTCATCCAAGGGTGCTTGGAGTTGTCCTGCCACCATCCACTCTAGCACCTTGCCCAGGAATGGGATGTTGGCCACCGGTCTATAATTGGCGGCCACCTCTGGATCCAGGGATGCCTTCTTTAGGACTGGCCGGACTACTGCCTCCTTTAAAGGGGCAGGTACCCGGCTGTCTCTTAAAGAGGCGTTGACCACCTCCAGGATCCAGGTCCCAATCCCATCCTTGGCTTTCTTAAGTAGCCAAGATGAGCATGGGTCTAGTAAGCAAGTGGTAGGACGTACTTGTCCAAGCACCTTGTCCACATCATCAGGCTACAACAACTGAAATTCATCCATTAATTGTGGACTCGATGGCGTCTCCCCAGTAGAATCTGATTCAATAGCAGAGTCAAGCTAGTGGCGAATCTGAGCGATTTTCTCCCTGAAATGCTTGGCAAAGTTGTCACAGCGGGCCTTCGAGGGTGGCACAAGATCTTTCTTCGGGCCCGGATATATCAGCCCCTGCACCACCTGAAAAAGCTCCACCGGACAGCATTATGAGGAGGCAATGGAAACGGAGAAGAATTTCTTCTTTGCCATCCTCACCGCCACAGCATAGGCCCGATAATGGGCTCTTAAGTGTGTTCGGTCAGAATCACCCTGTGATCTCCTCCACCTATGCTCTAGACATCTCCCAACCTGCTTGATCGCCCATAATTCAGGTGTATACCAAGGAGATGAACAGGCTCTGCCAGGTGGGAGAGGACACTTGGGAGCGATCGTGTCAATAGCCCTGGTCATCTCCTAATTCCACAGTCCAAACAGGGCATCGACAGGATCACCAGGCTTGTCAACCGGAAAATCCCCTAGAGCTTCCAGGAATCCATCAGGATCCATCTGGCTCCGGGGGCGGACCAATACAATCGGGTCCGCACCCTTGCAGAGGGAAAGGCCGCTCTCAAGCTCAAACCTTATGAGGAAGTGATCTGACCATGACAAGGGCATCAAGCTTAAATTCCTCACCCTCAGATCACCCTTTTCCTGCCCTGTCGAGGAAACCAGGTCCAGAGTGTGTCCACGTTCATGGGTTGGGCCAATGACATGTTGAGACAGCCCCATAGCCGCCATGGAGGCCATGAAGTCCTGAGCTCCCCTGGTTAGAACCGTCTCGGCATGGTGATTGAAGTCCCCCTGGACCAACATCCTGGGAGTCTTCAACACCAGGTCCGAGACGATCTCCGTCAGCTCAGGCAGGGAGTCTGTTGGGCAGAAGGGTGCACGGTACACCAACAGAATCCCCAATCTGTCTCGGTCGCCCAACACCAAGTGGAGGCACTCCAGCCCCTGCCTCGAGAGGACAGGGAGCCCCACAAGGGAAATAGAAGCCCGATAAACCAGAGCGACCCCCCCCTCCCCTCCAGGTGTGGTCGGTGCTGAACCAGGTACCTGGACGGGCACAATTGTGAGAGGGAAACATCCCCCCCCCTCACTCGCCCAGGTCTCTGTGATGCACGCCAGGTCGGCCCTCTCATCTATGATCAAATCATGGATGAGTGTTGCCTTATCACTAGCCCACAAATAAATAAAACCAAACCATGGCCAGAGCCCCTGGCCAGCCCAGCCCCCCGCTCGGCCCCCCGCTCGGCGACTGCCCTTCGGCCACCGGCCCGAGGCTGCTGGCCCCGGCCGCCGCCGGTGCTTTGTGGCCCGCAGGGCCCCTCCCCATGCCCCACCCCTTCCCAGCGCGTCTCTCACACGCGCTGGGAGAAGCAGGCCGGAGCAGGGTCCTGGGTTGGTGGTCCTGGCCTCTGCAGCAGGGCAGCGACAGCAGCAGGCAGCAGCGGGCGGCGGAGCAGCGGCGGGGTCCGGGCGGCGCGGGGTCCGGGCGGTGTGGATGGAGGTGGGCCCGTACGGCGTGCTGGTTCCTCCCGGCATGTGACCCCCCCTCATGTACCTACATGTCACCAACATATCCCCTTGGAGTGCCCTCTTCTCCAGGCTGAAAAGACCCAGTTCCCTGTTGTACAGATTCGAACCGGTGACCTTTCGATCAACCAGCCCAGCAGCACAGCAGTATAAACCACTGCGCCACCTGCATCCCTAAGCATATGGATAGTGGTGTGCAAAACTGTGAATCAGTCAGACATTCATGCAGTTAACATGGATTAATATAAATGGAGCAAAAAATAAATGGAGCACAGTGGCTGGAGTCTATTACCACCCAGTCAAAGAGAAGATGGGGGTGAAAAGTGAATTGCTAGATTTTTCAAGGAGGCATGATGTCGTTATTATGGGGCACTTCAATTTCCCTCCTATCAGTTAGGAGACAAATTCTGTCAAACACAGTCCCTCCAAGAGATTCCTAACATTTGTGCTGATAACTTCCTTCAACGGAAAGTGGAGGATGGAACAAAAGGAACAGCTATTCTTGACCTTGTACTAACCATCAGGGAAAACTCACTGGACAAAGTGGCAGGTAGGGGAACTCTGGGGAAAAGTGACCATGCCATGCTTGAATTCCTGCTTCTAAAGGAAGCAAAGTCAAATGTAGCCAAGCATGCACCCGGATTTCAAGAAAGCCAATTTTCATAAAGACAGAACAATGATAAGAAAAGTCCCATGGCAAGTGTTTCTAATGAGAAAAGGAGTCCAAGAAGAGTGGGGATTTTTTTAAAAAGGAAATTCTAAGGTGAAATTTCAATCAATTCCAAAAAGGAAAGGGGGTAGGAGACAACAGAAGAAGCTGATGTGGCTTCACAAAAGGTTTTAAGGTGATCTGAAAATAAAAAGGGAGAGGTACGGGAAGTGGAAGGAAGGCCAAGCTACAAAGGAAGAATCAAGCTAGTAGTACAGAACTGCAGGTATGGCATCAAAAAGGCTAAAGCTAGGAAAGCATTGAGGCAAATGAGAGATGCTAAGAGCAACCAAAATACCTTCTTCAGATATGTCCAAAGTAAAAGAGAGCAGAAGGAAAAGGGAGTTCAGCCACTCAGTGTGGATGGCAAAATGATAACAGATGACAGAGAAAAGGCAGAAGTGCTCAATTTCTACTATGGCTCAGTCTTCTCCCCAAAGATCACCCTCCTGATGAAGGAGAAGTACAAGCTGAAGCAGAAGGACGGCAGCTCAAGATTGACAGCAAATGGTCAAGGATGATCTCATTTGGTTGAATGAGCTGAAATCTTCAGGGCTTGATGCAACCCATCTTAGAATCATAAAGGAGCAGGCAAAAGAACTGTTGGAGCCACTGTCTCTTATCTTTGAGAAATCATGGAGGACAGGGGAAGTGCCAGATGACTGGAGAAGGGCTAATGTTGTTTGCATCTTCAAGAAAGAAAAGAAGATGAACCTGGGAACTATGGACTACTCAGTCTGACATCAATCCCTGGGAAAATTCTGGAGCAGATTATAAAGCAGTCAGTCTGCAAATTCCTTGAAAGCAATGCAGAGATTACTAGAAGCCAACATAGATTCCTCAAGAACAAATCCTGCCTGACTATTCTGATTTCATTTTTTGACTGGGTAACCTCTGTTAGGAAAGTCGAAATAAATCCTTTTAGAGAAAGATTACTTATCTGTGTCTTTTTCAGTGCTTTTTTTGTCATAGAACACACTGGAACAGAGTTCCGGCACCTTTTTTCAACAGATTTTTCAAGTTTTAAAAGTAACTTTTGAAAATTTGATGTTTGGTCCACGTGGATTTGAATCGTCCTGTCAAGCGTAGCAGGTTGGCTGCAAAATCATTAAAATGGTGCATGCGGGCTGCTTGTGTGTCGAACCCGATGCGTGCGTACTTTGTCTGCACTGGTTGTGATGGCACTGCTCAGCTTGTGGTGCTGCTTGGCTTGTGATTGGTCATGTGGTCATGCGCTGAGTGCTTACTGTGTGCGGCCACCATTATGTTTCGTTACACAACTGACATGAGTGGGTGTGTGTTCAGTGATTGACTATGTGCAAAAGGTAAATAATTTCATGAGTTCCGGCACCTTTTTTCTTTCAAAAAAAAAGCACTGTCTTTTTGATATAAAATCAGAGAGCAGTGTTCCTTCTTCTCTTTCCATAGAAAGGACTAGAACTTTTCAGTCAGGCTCCCTGTCCTGGGAAAACAGGCAGCACTGGAGGATCCATTATTCATCTGTTGCTTTCAGAGATTGAGGCTCACCATCTGCTTAAGATGGCTGCTACAAAGTTGTAATGTTAATCCTCTCTGAAATGCTTGTGCATGGCTCTTGTTATCAGTTCCAGCTGCTCACTACATTCTTCCATGCTACTGACACTAAAACATTGCATCTGGTGAGCTCATGGGCTGCTGAGGGCAGCCCTGAATAGATTATTCTGCCCTGATGAAATTATGTCCCGCTGCATGTCAAAACCCACACTTGGGATCTGTTACTATTTGCCTTGTCAATACTCTCCATTCACCCATCTGGCTGTAACCTTGTGTAATATCCTTTCTGCTGTTAAGATATATTGTTCTGTTTATGTCTGCATTGTCTCTTGCAATGTACCCATTCTTCCCTCAGCATCACACCCACTACTGTGTATGTGACCCACAACCTATGAAACATTCTGTGTACGCTCAGGGAACTTGTAGCCAGTTGGCATACTGATTACCCAGCAGCAGTGTTGTTGTTTTGTCTCTGTCAGAGTGGTTCCTCAGTGACCTTATCAATAAACTGCTGAGGTTCGAAAGTGGCATCTTCCATCTTCCACATACATTCTCCTCTGTTCTGCTAATCCGAGATTCTCTGACACCTCCCTGATGGACTGTGGGAATGCTGTGAGCATCCTCTATCTTGATTTCAGCAAAGCTTTTGACAAAGTGTCCCATGATATCATGACTAACAAATTGTGAATTGTTGTGAGTAGGTGGCCCCTTCTAGCCCTGAGATTCTATGGTTCTATGAACATGAGCATGAAACTGTCATGACCACAACAGGGTTGTGCACTGACTAAAAGGCCCAGTTCCCAAAACTTCAACCCAGTGCTTGGGTTGAGTGTTGTGGGGGATCATATTATGAATTGCACCATTTTTGTTTTGTTTTGTTTCTGTTTTTTTAAATAACAATGGTCTTCAGTATTTTTAAGTGGAAGCCACTTTGGAAAAAAAAATAAAAAGAAGAAAATCAGAAAAGAAAAGAAGAGAGAGACTTCTGGGGGAATAGCAACTTGATGAAGTAGCTGCTTTGTGCCTTATGTTTGGGTAATTATAAATCGCCCTGAGGGATGTTTGCCTCTTTAAATGACAAGTCTCTCAGTTTGCAGCTCTGATTTCATCGAGACGGCCTCATGAGGTAAAACTGGAAACAGTAAACAAAGTCGCCCCCCCCCCACACACACACTTGCTCCTTTTATTATTTTCCTTCTATCTTTCTTTTAGTTTTTATTATTTCTTTTTATATTGTGCTATTGTCTTTGCCAAGGGAATAGCACACCGATTTGATGCAGCTTGAACTCTTAAGGCATTTTTGTTGGCATAGTTTGAAGGGATTCTGAAACGGATAATCTTTTGTTGACAGACGGCGTCTTATTTGCAAAGCTGTTTGACGTCTCTACTCTAGAACTAAGCATTACGAATACTGTAAACTGACCTCAGTGTGAAAATACTAGATGGATGAATTTTCATGCTTTCATGTGCTTTTTGAATTGAGAAGGAGGGCAACGGTGCTTTTCAGACAGCTGAGACTTGAGGTTATGATTTGGTTGTGATCCAGATTTTAAGACATTTCTGTTTCTCTGCTTGGAAAAGACTTTGAAAAATGTACACTTCTACTTAATTTTGCAGCTGTAAGTTGTCTGATATTTTGATTCAAGAATCCTGGACATTACAAATTGACCTTGGCTGAAGCTCACTGCAGCGGAAGAGATGGTTCTCTCCCACTTTGTCGCCATTTTTAAGGGAGTTGCTGGTTGTTCAACCAGGTGATTTATTGTTGTTTTTGATCTAAACTATACATGATTTGCTCTAAGGAACAATTATATCTCCCTGCTGGGACTTGGGATTTTTCGCTGGTCTTGCCCCACCCCCAAGAATAGAAAAGCAATAATCCTAAATAACAAAGAACAAACAAGATGTACTATGAGAAGAAGACCCTTAGCTCTGCCTATTGGACCTGGAGAAGATTGGAAGTCGAGGCCCCTTGCTATGAAAGTTGGAACAATGCCTCTTCTTAAAAAACTAATTCAACAAATATTTTAATAGAGATAGAATGGGAATAATAACTCTAATATTGATAGAAGGCTAACTAGCTAGCATTATCCACTTTTGTCTTTTGTCCTTTCTCTTTCTTTCCCCTTTTCCCTTCCTTCCTTCTCCTGCCTTCCTTCCCTTCTTTGTTGAGTTCCCTCCCCTAACTCTTCTGTACTGTCAAATTGTAGTTTACTTATAGGTATGAAGAAATGTGAGAGGTGGAAGAACAGAGAAGAGAAGAGAAGAGAAGAGAAGAGAAGAGAAGAGAAGAGAAGAGTTAATGTGAGAAGGAAATCTGAACTGGACACTGGAAAGCTGGGGACAAATCTGAAGATAGTCGTCTGAGCTCCTTAGGTTGAGTTTTAGAGACAGAATGGAGATATTATCAATTAACATTAGTGCATTGAATTTTTCTTTTAAGAGACTCAGAGCAGTTTTTCATGAGTCTTACAAATGCAGTGTCAGAGAGCCTTTCAGGGAATATGTCAGAGTTAGGATTGCAGCTGGTTCTGGGTGGACATCAGCAGAGCCCTCAACGACTGAAGGATGGAGAATGGACTGGTGGAGGTGCTGCTGAGGAGATTGTGAGAGGAATGTGCAGCAGGAGAAGTGGATCCGAGGTTTTTTAAAAAAAAAAAAGACAGGGAAAGCTGTGGAGGATCTGAAGTGACTGGAGGCTCTGTTGTTGTACAGATTGAGGATTTTTTTTGTGTTACATTTTTATGGAGTGTTGATGGATAGATTCTGAGGGCTGATTGTACTGGTTGGATCTGTAGCGAATTCCCCTGGAAATTTTGTCTATTTCAGCTATAATAAACTTTGTTTATTATAGTTATTTTGCTTTCAAAAGAAAAAAAAGAGAATAAGAGATAGCTACATTAGCTTACTATGAAAATGAACACAAAATAATGTGTGATGCAGTGGCCAAGAGGGCGAATGCCACCCTTGGATGCAAAGCCAGAAGCATGGCTTCTAGACTGAGAGAGGTATTACTACCACTCTGTATGACTCTGGTGCACCCACAACTGGCGTATTGTGTTCAATTCTGGGCCCCTCATTACAAAAGGGATATAGCAAGATTGGAATCAGTCTAGCAAAGGGCCACTAGGATGGTGGCTGGTTTGCAGGGTAAGCCATATGAGGAAGACTGAGGGAACTGGGTCTTTTCAGCCTTGAGAGGAGGAGACTCAGAGGGGACCTGTTAGTGACATACAGGTAAGTGAGGGGGTGCCATGCAGAGTTAGGTCATGACCTTTTTTCCCCTGCAGAGGAGGGCAGGACACATTCCAATGGAGCAAAGCTGAGGGAACCAAGAGTTTGGGTGGATGCCAGGGAATACTTTCTGATGGTTAGGACCCCTGGGGCATGGAATGGGCTTCCATAGGAGGTGTTTGAAGCACCAACGGTGAGGGTGTTCAAGGATGAGCTGGACATGCACATGGTAGACATGCCATGAGTGGAGCTGGCTGGAGCTGGGGGTCAGACTAGATGGCTCAGGAGGCCTCTTCTGACTCACTCTATTTCTACGTTTCTGTGTCTAATCAGTCTTACTTTAACTACATGTGTGAATGAATTGGGAAGGCTGATTTAATATATTGCCTCCCCCACCCCTCCACGCACGAATGCCTGTAGAGAGTTCCTGTTGGACCTAAGGAATATTCTATTAATTTGTTTCAACATCTCATATAACTCAAAAAGCAGCATCATGTTAAGAATATAAGATTTGTGCTGGATCAGACCAACCCATTTCTAGTCCAGCTTTCTGTTTCTGCAGTGGTCAACCAGAAGGCCTAATGCTCCTGCCTCCACAGCCCTTTGGACAACCTTCAGTGTAATGTCCAAAACAAATCTGCTTTTCCTAAGTATCTGGTTTATCAGTTTTCTCTGGACCTGTGGTTGCCCCCAACTTCTCTCCCTCTCTCTCTTTCACACACACACACACACACACACACTCTCTCTCTCTCTCTTACATAAATAAATAAATAAGGAAAATATCCTAGCTTTCTTGTCACAGTGCTGAAATGTCAGATTAAATTTATTTTAAAATGAAAGAAACTGAAAAGGCTATACTTGTAACCTGAAGTCCATTAATGCAAGTCCCAGATACCTGGAGCAGGATGCAGAAATTCAACTCCAGGGGCAACCAGAGGGTGGTCCACAGTGGTTATTAGGCCTGAGCGTCAAACTCAAAATAGGGGCTCAAATTTGTTAACTTAGATGGAATCTGATAAATGTTGCTACTAGATTTTATGTGCTCATACTCTCAGCTTAGACCTGTAAATGTAAGCAAATATAAGATACAATTTAGTAAGAGACATACTTTTTGTTAGCTTATATAGAAGTTATATTAAATAGTTAAAATAACCATAAATATTAATAACATATATTAGTCTGGATGACACAAACTTGGACCATGATGAACATGTCCTTTCAAATAAGCTGCCTATATAAACATTCCCACTGGTTAGGCCCCTCCTGCACCCAAGCCCTGCCAACTGCCTGACCTCACACTGATGTGATTTACCACCATTTTTCTGCTTGATGCTGCACTCCTCAGTCCATCTACCACATTAAAACAGGATTTATTTAATTTTGGAGCAGATCTGTTCATGCTTGGTTTTCAGGTCTTGTCCCCTTTTATTTTGGCAAGGACCCTCAAAAGCTCAACATGGCCTTGCGCTTCTCAAGACCGCTTGGAGGTCTTTGCAGTTAAAATGCCACCCCTCCAGCCCAGAACTCATGGATCCATTGCCTCCCCTGCCTCAGGGCCACGCACTAGTGTGCCTTAAGACGGGATAGTTTCCTGGAGCCATGCCAAGGCCTTATAGAGGCCTTCATTTTGTTAGGAAAGAACAGTAGAGAACTCTGCCTTGAAACTTCCTTTCCCAATCATGCTGTGGATAAAGGCTGCCTTTGCTATGAGAACAAACTGTTTTTTTCCAACAGCTTTGTGCCCCTCCCAGCCTGTCACCCAAGAAGTTAAAGACTGTGGGTTCTGGAAGGAACTGTGTAAAATCTATGGCAAGAGGCATCGAGGGAGGAACTGCTATGTTGCTTGCCCAACCAATTGCCACATATAAGGGACTGTAAGCTTTCTTTTGCTTGTTTATATTCTGCCTCTATTTTTCATCACTTCCCTTGATAATGTATATATTTTCTTTGGCTCAAAGAAAATATATACATTGTTTATTCCATGTGTCCTTGAACCTGAAAAAATGCCCAACATTTTTACTGGCCTAAATCAACCCTCTGTTGGGCTATTTTTTTCTCCTGAAGGAAGAGGTGTTTTGTTGTATGACTGTTCCCACCCTTGTATATATTGATTTGCTTTACATTATCCCAATTTAAAAATGGATAATGTATTAAAAAAAACTGGTGTACTGGAAAAGAAACAAAACCTGCTAAATTTCCAGTTAAATAGAAGTGCTAATTTGAACACAAAACATGTAACTATTTTGAGAATGAAATTTTCTATGTATGGGGTACATTTTAAATTTTGTAACTTTTGATTAGTGCTGGCACTTTCTGGGTCTAGTGTAAGATCTGCAAAGTTGGCAGAAGCATGGTTCTGGGGATGCAGAGCTGCTCTGGCTCTTGGGTGGGAGTTACAACCCTTCCCCTCCCACCCAAGTACTTTGCCATTTACAGTGCTTAAGCAGATGCTGGAGTACAATTTCTAACATTTTAGGAAGAACAATGATCCCAGGCCAGTGCCAAGCATCCTCCATGAGTTTCTCAGAAGTGTCAGTCCTAGAAAGGATCCATAGGAGTGCAAGTTGTGCCAGTTATAACACTTGCTGGGAGTGGAATGCACCGTATATACTGTCAGTCTGGAGTTTGAACCTCTTTCCACTAAATGTTGCACAAATTATGCACCTATACTCAAATTTTGTAGAAAAGCTTGTATACATGGGAAGTAAGAAACAAAGCTATTCACCGTCCTCTTCAATGTGAAATGTGCCACATGCACTCTTAGCTCATTCCCTGCCCTGCTCTTTTGTCTTTCCGTGCTTTAGTCACATGGATGCTTGACCCAGAGGCAGGGGAGGCAATGGATCCAAATACCAAATGAGCTCCTAAATACCAAATGAGAGCCAGTGTGGTGTAGTGGTTAAGAGCGTGGGACTGGGACTCAGACAATCTGGGTGTTAGTCCCCACTCGGCCATGGAGCCAACTGGGTGACTTTGGGCCAGTCACGGACCCTCAGCTCAACCTCCCTTGTGGGGCTGTTATAGAGAGGATAAGATTGAGAAGAGGAAGAAAATTATCTAACCTGCCTTGAGGACCTTGAAGGGAAGAAAGGCAGGGTATAAATATAATGCATAAATATTAAATAGATGAGCTGGTATTGTACAATAATGGAAAATAACTTATGTGGAAGGAGGAGTGCTTTCCAGTGCTTTTGCCTTATAGCTCATCATACACATGGCCACTGCAGGGGAAATAAGCCCTGGGCTTGGGGAGCCAGAACTTGCCCCATTCTTCTTCTGCGTAGCACCAACAACAGCAGTACATTTCACCTACCTTGTGTTAATGCTCCAGTAAAGGAAAATGGCAGTAGATGCTTTAACACATGAATTAAACTACTGTGGAACAAAGGTTGGAATGTCAAATGCTGCATTCAGGGCTGCACTAAACTTTGCATTCTTTGAGAATGGTCTCTTCCTCCCTGTCAATGAGCTCCTGTTTTCTAGTCTTTGCAGCTATGCTAGTGACAGCTATTCTGAGGGTGTACAGAACCTTCATAGAATAGAAGAGCTTGAAGGGGCCATGAAGGCCATCAGGTCCAACCCCCTGCTGTTGAAGGACACCACATTACACCATCCCGGTCAGATGGCTGTCCAGTTTCTTTCTGAATGTCTCCAGTGTGGGAGAGCCCACCACCTCTCTAGGCAGCTGGTTCCACTGTGCTATTGCTCTGACCATGAGGAAGCTTTTCCTGATGTCCAGCCTGAATCTGGGTTCCTGCAACTTGAACTGATTATTCCATGTCCTACACTCTGGCACCAGCAAGAAGGGATCTTAACCTTCCTCTCTCTGACTGCCTTTGAGGTACTTAGAGAGGGATATCATGTCCCCCCTCAGTCTTCTCTTCTCAAGGCTGAACATACCCAGTTCTCTCAGTCTCTCCTCAAAGGGCAGTGTTTCCAAACCCTGGATCATTATTGTTGCCCTCTGCTGGATCCTTTCTAATTTACATGCATCTTTCTTAAATATTGGTGCCCACAAATGGACACAGTAACCCAGATGAGGTCTGACTAGTGAAGAGTATAGAGGAACTACTACTTCTTGTGATTTAGAAATAATTCTTCTGCTAATGCATCCCAAAATAGCATTTGCTATTTTGGAGGCTGCATTGCATTGTTGGCCCATGTTTAGCATATTGTCCACAATGACTCCAAGATATTTTTCTTTTTCAGTTCTGTTGAGTCACGTATTCCCCATCTTGTATCAATGCATTTGTTTTGTTTTCCTTGGTGGAGGACTTGTCACTTGTACTTATTCAATCTCATTCTGTTGCTTTCAGCCCAGTGTTAAAGTTTATCAAGATCTTCATTCTATCTGCTAGGGTGTTTGCCATTCCACCCACTTTCGTATCCTCTGCAAATCTGATCATCATTCCCTGCACTTCCTCATCCAAATCATTAATAAAGATGTTGAAGAGCACTGGGCCCAGGACTGAACCCTGTGGCACCCCACTAGTTACCTCCATCCAATCTGAGAAGGTGCCATTGATGAGCACTCTTTGTGTCCAATTTAGCAGCCAATTTTGGATCCTAAATGTTTTTCCATCTAGTCCAGTTTTTACTAATTTGCTTGACAGAATGTTGTGTGGCACTATGTTGAAAGTTTTGCCAAAGTCTAGATAGATTACATCCACAGAGTTCCCTCTGTCCATTCGGGGGGTTATCTACTTAAAAAAAAAATAGAAAAACATAGTTATTGGCATATATTACCATCCACTCAGTCAAAAAGAGGACAAAGATGCAACCCTTGAAAAGTGACTTGCTGGCATTTCCAAGGAGAACAATATCCTTGCATCCTTGTCCTCTTTTTGAATGGGTGGCTGGTAATAGATGTCAATAACTATGTTCTTATTTTTTGCTCCCTTTAAATTTAGCCAGATGCTTTCAGTGGGCCTGCTAAGTTCCTCTTCTTGAATTTCTGTGCAGATATATATGTCTCTCACATATAGTGCAACTCCACCTCCCTTTTTGTCCTTTCTATTTTTCTTGAACTCGTATCAATCAATTGTAGAGTTCCAGTCATTTGAGTCATCCCACCAAGCTTCTGTTATTGCTCTAAGATCATAATTGCCCTCGTGTAGTATGAGCTCAAGTTCGTGTTGCTTGTTTCCCATACATTGGTGTGGAGACACTGAAGTCCATTCTCACTGTGCCCTGGTTTTCTTCCTATGTTTTTGGGAGACTGGTGCTGGGCCTGCTTGAGGTTTTTTCTCTGTTGAAATATGTGAGTCTTTGCCAGGTGATGGTGTGCCATGCTGCACATCTTCCCTCCCACCACCATAGGTTTTAGTTTAAAGCTCTCCTGATAGTGGCCAAACATTTGCTTCCCGTTCTTAGGTGCAGCCCATCATTTGCCAATAATCCATCTTCCAAGAAGCTTAGCTTGTGGTCCCAGAATCCAAATCTCTCTTTATGGCACCACCATCATAGCCAGTCATTCACTTGAAAGATTTTTCTAGCAAAAACTGGACTAGATGGAAAAACTATTAGGTGGATCCAAAATTGCCTGCTACATCAGACCCAAGGATTGCTCATCGATGGCACTTCCTCAAATTTGATAGTGGGGTGCCACAGGATTCAGTCCTGGGCCCAGTGCTTTTCAAAATCTTTATTAATGATTTAGATGAGGAAGCACAAGGGAAGTTATTCTTTCTCTAACACTTCCTCTTCCACGAACTGGTAGGATTGAGGAGAAGTCTATTTGGGCCTCAGTTGTTGGGCCCCACCCACCTGGCAGGATTGGTGTGGCAGGAGGCTATCAGTTGTGTATTGGGGTCAGCACAATAGGAGGCTTGTCAGCCGCCCCAGGCATATACAGAGTGTTCTTCAAAGGATAGGCTAGCTGCAAGCCGCTCCGCTTTTGTATCAAAATATGGACTAACCGCAAAACCGTCTTGCCTCTGTATCATGCCAGCTCGCTTGCGTAGGCTGTCAAAAACAATTCTCCCTTTGTTTGTAACAAGGTATAAATACTCCGTTGTCCCTCTAAAGGGCGCGGCACCCATCCCGTCCTTGTGGGAGAGTGTCGTCCCTATAGGAAATAAAAAACCTTCTCTTAAAAATACCAGCTGGTCTCTAATCTCATCTGTAAAACTGTGGGATACAACACAGTGTTTTCTATTTTCCTCCCTACAGCTCTGGAGTCTGAAGTTATTTCAGTGAAGCGTTTCATGGCAGTGTCATTAATTCCCACATGGAAGAGAAGGAAGTTGTGTGATGTTTTTGGTGATATCTTTAATCTTGTCACCAGGGAGACAGCATACTTGGTGATTCATTGCGTCATCATGACATACAGTACATATTTTTCCATTCTGTGCAAGAGGGAATCTCCCACAACTAGCAATTGTGGTTGCAAATTGTGGTCTTCTCAATTGTTGCAAATTTTGCTATCCCTTTCCTTGTTTGATTAGCCTTTTGTCTCTTTTTCAGAGTTACGCAGTATGTCAGGTAGTTCTTCCACTGTGGGTTTCTCACAAGTCCCTTCCCCAAGCAACTCGAAGCGGTTCGAGAGTTCTACTGCTTCCACAGGTGCAGAGTGTTTTCTAGGTTTTCTGTGTCTAACCGTCACCCTGTTCCACCAAGTTTCCTCATTTTCCCTTCCCTCAGGGTGCTCTTCTGCTGCCTCAGCCTGCTGATGCTCTTCTTGCTTCTGGACTGCACTTAGCTGTTGCAGCTCCTCTGCTCTATCTAAAAACTCCTCATTTTCTTTTATTGTCCAGAGGGTGGACACTTGCCGCTCTCCCCTTTTCTTGTAACAGGACTACTAGTTTGTAGCTGTTGCACTTTTTGCAGGCCACCACCACTGTGGTGTCTCCTCAGTCCATTGTTTGTGCAACCTCAGTGATTCTGTCATTGTGGAGGGGCTGTTGTGACCATTGGTGCTTTCAAATGTCTTCATTAAAGGTTAGCAACACAGTCCTCCTAGTAAATGGGAGTGTATTACAAGGAAGGAAACAACTTGATTCAAACTGTTCCATTTTCAGTGGTTGAAATAATTGTGGAAAAAAGAGGATTTAATTAAATGCAGAACCCTCATAGAATAACCAACCCCTTAGCTGCTTTTGCCCATACAAAAGGCAGAATTCATTCCAGGAAAAAGATGACTACATAGTGATTGGTAATCATTTCTGTTGAAAACTCAATCTCTGACCATTTGGAAATAATACCCTTTTTCTAGGTATTCATTTGGCAGAAAAGCAAATTATTTAATATAATTCAAATGCATGCAGTGTATTCTTGCTGCAAGAAAGCAAACCAAAATTAAAAGCAGACAAAACCTCTGAAGGAGGGATTGTCAAATTTAAGGAGAAATGCTATGTCCAAAGAATTATGGGGGCCCTAGAAGTCTCCTCAAATTCCATCCTAGTACAACTTTGGCAATAACTTTATTACTTAATATTTTAAGAGCAGGATCAATCACATATGCTTCCGTATTATAATGAAATGTAATCAGACTTCCTATTTTCTATGCCTTGGCTTTCCCAGCCTCCTTATGATGTTTCCAAGTTCTCCATGTAAAGCACGCTGAAATATCTAAATAGACTAATTTATTGTATAACATGTTGCTCCAAAGTCCATTTATACTTGTGGCTACATCTGCCAAAAGAAACATTGTCTAGATGTGGTTTATAGGCAAATCTGCCAAATAATACAGCAATTTGGATAACTGAGTTTAGGTGGGAGTGGTATGAGGGCAATATCCTTCAACTCATCCCTGTGATCCAACTCTAATACAGTTCTTCACAGCAAGTATCTGTGGGCTTTCAGATACATTATTAATGAATGAGATGTCAAATTCAGAAAGACTTGACAGGAAAATATTTAATAACATGATGTGTGTGTGTGTGTGTGTGTGTGTGTGTGTGTGTGTGTGAGAGAGAGAGAGAGAGAGAGAGAGAGAGAGAGAGAGAGAGAGAGAGAGCGCTTCATGTAACTTCAAATGAACTCTGTCAAGTTGCCCAGGATTCACTCCATTCCCCTGTGCAATGATAAAGAACTCTTACTTTCCTCCCAAATTCACAGGTTAATGTTATGATGCAACTCTCTGAAAGTCAATACCACCAGTATAGCACAAGAATATGGGGGGAGAGAGAGAATGAGAGAGACTGGGCTCAGTCTGGGAAGCAGTAAGCAGAGAATTAGACAAGGTTGCAGCTGGAGTGAGATTCTGTGGGTGGCATCAGAGACGAGGTACAACCCATTGTGGCCCACAGTCCTTGGCTTCTGGATCTACTGACACAGGGACACTGGGTTGCATGGAAAGATTCCAGCAGTATGTTCAAGGACTTCACCTTTCCAATAAGAGTTGGGATTTTGTTTTCTAGGAAAAGCTTCCCTTGCTTGCTTAGTGAACCTTCTCACATTCTGTATTTTAGAAGATGAGCAAGACATAGAAACATAGAATAGTACAGAGGGCTCAACCCCCTGCTCAGTGCTGGATTCAAGGTTAAACCATCCCTCTCAGGTTGCTGTCAGTTGCACCTTGAATGCCTTTAGTGTAGGAGAACCCACAGCCTCCCTATGTTGGCCTCCCTAACCTGCTCCATCAGTGACGGTATTCAAGGATAGGTTGGACATGCACACAGTAGGCATGTCATGAGTGGAATAGGAGTAGTTTCCAGTAGGAGGGCATCTAACCGTGGCATAAACTGGATTAAAAATAGCAGCCTTGATGATTTAGATAATTGTTCCAACTTGCTTCAGAGGAGCAGGCAAGAGATTGAACCAAATTGAGCACACAAGTCAGTGAAAGCTGCATATAGGGAAAATACGCTTATCCACCAAAAAAAAAAAAAAAAAGAGGATAAGCATAATAGAGCATAGAGGGAACCTTCCCAAAACAAAATTGCTCCAGACCAATTACAAAGATGTTTGTCAGTCAAATATACTATCTTAGTTTATAGATTGTCAACTTCGTCTATGGGTAGCTTATATTTTCCAGGGATTGAAAGTAAACTAATACGACAATAATTAGAAGGTAAATCAGAGGATCCCTTTTTATGAATAGGAACAATTATGGCCTGATGCTGTTTATCTGGAATTTTGCTGAATTCTCAATGGCAGTGGATACAGCTGCTAAAATTGGAGCCCATCAATTAGTATCCAGCTTAAAAAGCTCAGCAGGGATCCAGTCAGGCCCAAGGGCCTTCCTTATTGCCAAAAGGATGGGGGTTTTCTCAGTAGTGATAGAGTCTCAGCTTTGGATTTATAATCAAAGGAGTAGGGCTGTCAGGCAAGGAGATCTACTCATTAAAAACTGTATTAAAATGTTTCTCACATACTGAGAGTGTAATTGAGCAAGGAGAGGAAGCAAAATCTCCTCTACTACTAAAATTAATCAAATGCCAAAATTTATGGGAATCCCACACAGAGGAGGCTGGAGTAATTTTTATCAGCAGCACCACTGATATACCTTTTTAAAAACCTTTTATTTTAGTTTTAAAATAAGTTGGTGCTTAGCTTGTAAATATCTCAAAAGTTTAATGGCTAGCCAGATCAAAAAAGTTTCTTCTACAGAAGCTAGGTAACAGTTGAGATTTCCTCCTCTGAAAACTTTGCAAAATCTGTCATAACAGGGAGGTCTACTGAGGTCATACGGCTGATGTTGGAACCTTAAAGAATGGTTGCAATAAATCTAGTAGCGTGAAAAAAATTAAGAATGCTATCTAGAGGTCCAAAAAAAAATCCTATTCCTCATATCCATCAATATCATTGAGATCAATGCCAAATGAAGCTGTTGTGCCAATTCTAGTGACCATTTCCTGGCCTAACAGTGGTAAAATATCTCCCGATATCATTAATTATAGCACAAACTTTTATTCCCAAATCCAATTTCATCTGTAGAGGTAAGTGATCACTAACATAAGGGTTTCCCAATGAAAATGACCTAAAGCAATCAGAAATAGGGGATGAAACCAAAAATTAATCAACCAAGCTACACCCTCTGGGAGACAGATAGGGTTCATTCCTTGCCTTATCATATCATTTACAATAATTAGACCTAGTTTAATGGCTGGCCCGATCAAAAAAGGGGCACCAGAATTCATCGCAAACATCTTTTGAAGATCATGGGCTTTAAGCTTTAAGCCCACCACTGCATTTAAGCACTGACCTGCGTGCTAGCTGGACTCAAACCCTGGTGTAAGGGAGAAAGGGGGCTTTTGCTCTTTGCTGACACTGAAATTCCCTCCCACACTCATCCTGTTGGTGTGTCCCTCCCATTAGGAATAGCCGGCGTGGGTGTGAGTGTCTGATCTGGCTTGTGCCAGGGTTGAAGGCTAAAGCCCTTCCCACTGTTCCTAATCTAGCCCTCTGTGTGTGTGTTGCGAACCAAAGGCTTTGTGGGGAGAGGGCCCAGCTTTTGCATGTCGCAGTCTGCTCAGTTACATCTGTGCAATTCTGAGAAAGAGATAGAGGAGGGGCTTTGCAGTTTCAAGGTTACTTAGTGCAGATTCTCGGAGCAGGAGAACCACCCCACCTTGAAAAACGAGGGAGATCTTGCAGGACTGCAGGAGGAGAAGATTGTGAGGGAGTTCCTTGATCTGACCAGGAGATGACAGGTGAAATGAGAACAGTTCAGGAGTGTCTTGCATTCCTGTTGTCTAGTCCTCAATCAGCAGGAGCCACCATGAAGGTGGAGTCAGAATTGTTCAGAAAGAAATAGATGCTTTAGTCTGGATTCAGCTCTTGACATGCATAGATGTTTCTCTGATATCTCCTTTGCTATCTTGATATATACAGTTTTGCGGTTTGTTATGGTTTAATAAGAAGACAGTGCTTATTAAGTTTCATCTGCATCTGCAGGAGCTGAAAGAGATGGAGGGAGAGACCTGCTCACAAGAGGCTTCTTTAGGTTTGGAATGGACCCTGTCAGACAAACACTGTCCCCCTTAGCATCTGCTGACTTCCCCTTGTGCTTGGCCCAGTCTTCCAAAGCAGGCCAAGTGGAGAAGAAGCCTGCCAATGCACAGGCTTCTTCTCCAACGCGCAACCATGTCAGCAATGGTCCCGAAGGTGGCTGCAGCTGGCACAGAAGAGGGATGCTGCTTGCACAGTGGTTGGAGGGGAGGCCACTCCCGGTGAGCCGCTCCCCACCAAGTGTCCCATGACTGCCATTTGAGTGGTTGTTCCTCGTGTGTGAGAGCATCGCTGTACACAGTGTGGTGACTGCTTGTCTGGTGAGCCCCTCACAACCAAGTGCTCCATGACCAGCTTTCTCTGGTGCCAGGAGCTGCCACTGTTTGAATGGCAGCTCCCCATGTGCAAAAGCAGCACTGCCACTTGATTGCTTTCAAGAACTTCATGAATGCTGGGTGCGCTTGGACTCAGAGTGGACCAGAGTCCAAGGAATAGAACCCAGGCAATCCTATAGATTCCCACCCCCAGATGCAGTCCTTGCTCATCCCCTGGCTTCTCTAGATGAGGGGTGTAACCCACCCCTGTATGAGTTATTTTCTTGGGCTCCAAGATCACTGCAGACAGTGACTGCAGCCAAGAAATTAAAAGATGCCTGTTCCTGAGGAGGACAGCTATGGCAAATCTAGACAGCATACTAAAAAGCAGAGACATCACCCTGCCAACAAAAGTGCGTATAGTCAAGGCCATGGTTTTCCCAGTTGCAATGTATGGCTGTGAAAGCTGGACCATAAGGAAGGCTGAGCACCGAAGAATTGAGGCCTTTGAACTGTGGTGCTGGAGAAGAATCCTGTGAGTCCCTTGGACTGCAAGGAGATCAAGCCAGTCAGTCCTAGAGGAGATCAACCCTGACTGCTCTTTAGAAGGCCAGATACTGAAGATGAAACTCAAATACTTTGGCCACCTAATGAGAAGGAGGGACTCACTGGAGAAGACCCTAACGCTGGGAACAATTGATGGCAAAAGAAGAGGATGGAAGTGAATGAGGTGGCTAAACGGAGTCACTGAAGCAGTCGGCGTGAGCTTAAGTGGACTCCGGGGGATGGTGGAGGACAGGAAGGCCTGGAGGAATGTGGTCCATGGGGTCGCGATGGGTCAGACATGACTTTGTGTCTAGCAACAGCCATCGTAAAGGAAAAATGCATGCTTTACACAGGACTTTTTCCAGGGGTTTATATTTCTCTGCCATTTTCCAACCATGAAGTGTTGTTATGGTACAGAGGATTTTTTTTCTTTTTACAAGGCTTCTGTTCCGGTTCATTACAATTTACATTTTAATACCTTATCCTTCCCCACAAAAAGCTTGCCGGAAAGACTGGAAAACTTGAGAGAATCTCTGGAGAACAATAACATCATCAGAAGGCCCTGCAAACTTCTATGAGAGAGGGATCATGACTGCACAATAAATGCTTTGTGTAGAGAAGCTCCAACTCCCTGGACAAACATCATGTCTGTTTTGGCCATCAGATACGCCACAATGCAGTGTTCATTCAATAATGCTGCGATAGTGTTTGAAGAAACTAAAAGTTTCTGAGCAGTTCTTCTCAACAATAGCTAACAAGCTCATGAAAGGGCAATGCCGGGTGATGATCTTGCTCACAGCCTGCTATCGATGCATTTAGATTGCTGATTCTCCAGATTCTTGAATTTTTCTTCCATGTTGATTCCTTATGCACCAGAGCTGAAGTTGGGACTTGCTTAGTGGAGTGGGCTTGGCCAGCTAGGGCTTGTGAGTGTGCCAGCTCTCTATCTTCTTCCCTCCTTCCATGGCTGAGGGGACTCTTTCAGTGTTCATCTAGGAGCTTGCCTGTTTGCAAATACAATTCCTAGAGCCCATCAAAACCATGATATTTCTTTCTGAAAATAAAGCCTTTCAGGGTCCCCACAGCCCATTGGTATACATAGGTTTTTTAAAAGTTCTTCCTGTACCTATCATGCCATGTGGAACTCAAGGGAAGAAAACAGCAGCCATCAAATGATGGTTTGCTTCCTATGTGAATTTAAATCCTGTGTGGATAGGAAGGGCAACTGGTAGTTCCTTTCTACTTTTTAAGTAAGTATTTGTTTTATTATACTAGAATCCTGGGGGCACACAGGTGATCGTGGGGTAGGGATAGGAATTCCGGGGCTTCCAACACTTAGAGTTGGAATGAGACTTGGGAGATATAGATTCTAGTCCCTACTCAAACATGGAGCTCATTGGTTAACGTTGGGTTATTCAGCCTAATCTCTCTCAGAGGACTATTGTTGTCATGAGCTGAGGTTCCTCCTTCAAACAGTCAGAAGCCAGACCTTTTTCCTTGCAAAGGGTTTTCAAAAGTACAAACACAGAGAATGAATCTCTGAGCATGCACAGAACAGTTAACTGAACTCAATCTAGTATTCACCTCCAGGAAATTTTCTTATGAGTATGCCTGGGCCCATCTCTTTGGGAAGGGCCTTCAGAAAATGAGCACAGCTCATCTAATCCTCCAGTTGGGCCATCCTCCTCTGCTGATGCCCTGTCATGGGGTCAAGAGCTGGGCCACCTCATCTGTGTCTGAAAAACTTCTCTGCTCTGAGTCTCTTCCTGGCATCTGTACATCTTGGTTATTCCCAGGGACTATCTGCCCACCTGGGGAGTCTGGCCTTGAGATAAACATCTCTGCTTCTCACATCTCAGTGTCTTGGTTTGGCTCACATTCCCAGTGCTCCCACCCACCAGTTCTTCAGATTCTGATTCTGAACCCTCTGAAGTCCAGCCAGCAGTCCTTGAGAGCAGCCGTCTTTTTCACTCCCAGCATTACTGCCCTTCCCACAAGGGCTCCTCCAGGGCAAAGGCTGCTTCTTCCCTGGCTTCTGAGGGAATTGAGAATGGAATCATCTAATCAAGGCAGGGGCATGGGTTCCCATGACCTGTCCTCCAAGTGATGTCCCTTCCAGTCCACCCAATACTGCAGCCTACTCTGATGAAAGCAAGAGTCCAGAATGTCCTGCACATCAAAATTCTCCCCCTGTCCCACCCACCAGAAGAGGAGGTGGAGGTGCCTCATGGGAGTAAAGGGGGTGCCCAGTTAGAAGGGGAGCAAGAGAGAACATTGAAATACTTCAATGAAGGGGGCAAGAACAGTTTGAAAGCCATTGGGTCGGACTGTACCACTGTCTGAAAGGGGCTAGTGCAGCGTGCAGCCAATTTCCTGGTAGTAGAGGAGAAAGCAGTACTCAGTAGACAACCAGACCCAGTCTCTCACATGCAGCTGCGCCCCTTTTTGGTGGTAAGCACCAGCAATCACTTTGTACACAGACTTAGTGTCTTGTAAGCATGATCTGGTAAGATTGCCAGGCATGCACATGAGAAGCTGACCATTATGGTGCGGCTGACAGCACAGACTCTGAAAACAAGATGTATGAAGGGGAGTTGGCTGACCCTGGAAGGCTTAACAGCTTGGACTCTGATAACAGAATGGTTATTGTAATGGACGTATCTCTAGTTGCAGTCCCAGTTTCTCTGTACCAGTCTCAGGACAGGATTAATTCAAGGACAGCCAAGAGGCCCGGTCAACCTGCTCACGGGAACAATGAAAAACAACAACATCACTGGCTATTATCTTCGATAAATCTTGGAAAACAGGAGAAGTGCCAGACGACTAGATAAGGGCTAATGTTATCCCTATCTTCAAAAGGAGTGGGGAGGGGAGATGAACCTGGGAAATACAGACATTGATCCCTGGGAAAATTCTGGAGCAAATTATTTTAAAAATCTGTCTGCAAGCATCTTGAAGGAAATGTCTCACATGAGGTGAGACTGAGGGAACTGGGTCTTTTCAGGCTGGTGAAAAGGAGACTCCAAGGGGATCTGTTGACGACATACAGGTATGTGAGGGGGTGTCATACAGAGGAGGGTAGATACCTGTTCTCCCCTGCAGAGGAGGGCAGGGCATGCTCCAATGGAGCCAAGCTCAAGGAACCAAGGTCTGGATGCTAAGAAGTACTTCCTGACAGTAGGACCCCAATGGGCTTCCAGAGGAGGTGGTTGAAGCCCTATTGGTGAGGGTGTTCAAGGATAGGCTGGACATGCACATGGTGGGCATGTTGTGAGCAGAGCCGGCTGGAGCCGGGGGTCAGACTAGATGGCCTGGGAGGCCCCTTCTGACTCACTCTGTTTCTATGTTTCTACGTTTCAGTTATTTCTACAAGATTTTAATTCCCCTTGCATGCTATGAGCATGAGTTCATGTTCTTTGTTTCCCACAGTATGGGCATTGTGATATAGACATTGAACTCATTTTTGCTGTACCCTGGTTTTCTGCCTATGTGTTTCGGGAGATTAGTGCTGGGCCCAGCTTGAGGATTTTCCTCCATTGAAATATAAGTCTTTGCCAGGTGATGGTAGGCCGTGCTGCACATCTTCCTCCCCTGTCTGATTTAGTTTAAAACCCACCTATCAAACTTTTCATGTAGTAGCCAAACACCTGCTTCCCGTTCTTTGTGAGGTGCAGCTCTTCATTTGCCAATAGTTCATCTTCCAGGAAGCTTAGCTTGTCCCTGAATCAAAATCTCTCTTTATGGCACCGCCATTGCAGCCAGTCATTCACTTATCTTTATCTTTTCCTACCAGTTATTCTTCCATGTTCTTTCAGGAATGAGGAGAAGAGTATCTAGGCCCCAATGTTTTGGATTTTTCTACGTTGAGCTTCAAAGTCTGATGTTATTTTATCAAAGCTTCTCCTGGAAGTGTTGTTTGTTCCCACATGGATGAGAAGGAAGGGGTATTTGTCAGTGGGTTGTATGAGATGTGTGAATCTATTGGTTATATCATTAATCTTGTGTCCAGGGAAACCCTTGGTGATTCTCTGGGTCATTGCAGCGTACATATTTTTCCTTTCCACACAGCAAAGAATCTCCCACAACTAACACTTCCTCCTCCTCCTCTTCTTCTTGCAAGCTGTAATGTTTCTTACTGGGTGGTCTTTTCTCCTCCTGTTCAACATCTCTCAGTGTGTCATAAAGTTCACTCATGGCCGGCTGTTCACTTGCCTTTTTGGGTGCGGAAGTGGCCAGCCCTGCAAGGGACAACCTTGAGTGTAGTCAAGGACAGGGCAAGGACTAGTTTGGCAAAGCACGCTGTTTGGCAAAGCCCAGGTCCATGAAAGTTGCTGTGGCTTCAGTGTCCACCAGCACAGAGGCATGCAGCTCAGGCTCCTGGAGAGAAACTTAAGAATAACTGTGCATAGGAAGATGATTCCAACTCCAGGGGGTACCTCTAATGCATCTGCAATAGTTCCAGATTTGCAGTACCTAATGAACTTGGGAGGTGGGGAGCAAAGCCCCACAGCTTTCCTACAGCCAGCTTTTACTCTCAGGAGATGAGGCTTCATTAGCCCTGCCTGCATGGTCTCAGGTTTTGAGAGTAGAGTGGGAGAGGGAGCCAAGAGAGGTACAGAAGGGGTCAGTAAAGAGAAGAAACATGGCCCGGTACCTTTATGCTCTAGCCACCATTCTTCCAATCAGTTGTCAATCTGGAGACACAGCTGAATCCAAGGGAGAAAGGTCTGAGGTTGATCGACATACACCGGTTCTTCCAGAATGTCATCCAGCAGTCTTCCCTGGTACCACACCATGTAGGCCACATTGTTCCAGTGTAGAGGATGGGGAAAGTTGGAAATGGGTTGTGTAGTCAGTGACACAGTCCCTGCCTTGTTTCAGGAGCCAGATTTTCCAAGTGGCAGTTTCCACTTGTAGGGTGCCCCAAAGAACTCTCCCCTATGGATTTTGAATAGTTGGCTCAGAGGGGATCATTCGCCAAGAGATGTGTGGTGGCCCATTTCCCTGCCAGTCCTGTCAGCAGGCTGATGACAGGACCGTCATCAACCCTACCTGGATTGGTCATTGGGAAAATCTTTGTCTCCATTTCATATACAACTTAGCTTGAGGCCAGAAGGTAGGAAAATGCCCCCAAGTTCCCATCAAATTTTGCTGCAGGTTTCACTGGGCACTTTCTCTGAGGAGCAGGGACTGGCGTGGGAGCAGAAGCTGAAGCGGGTGCAGGAGTGCATTGAGCTGCCTGAAGTGTGGCAGGAGCTTGTGTCAGCTGGTTTACTTGTGCTCAGGAAGTCTGAAACTCTGCTGCAGTAGTTTTTGCCATACCTTCCATCAGTCCCCCAGGGAGTCACGAAAAATAAAGTCAACCACTGAAGAAGGAAAGAGAAAGTAAGATTGGGTTCAAGCTGTTGTCAACCAGGTCCCTCCTTCTCATATTCAAAAGCCACAGACCTTTTTCCTCACAAAGCATCCGTTATTGACCAAAAGCACAAAACACACAGAATGAACCTCTGAGCATGCACAGAGCAGTACGTTAAACCCAATCTAGTAATCACTCCAGGAACTCTCCTTATCAGCATGCCTGTGTCCCATCCCTTTGGGAAGGGCCTTCAGAAAATGAACATCTCTCCTCTCTGTGCACCAGCCCTCTAACTTGTCCATCCTTCTCTGCTGATGCTGTGCAATGGAGTCAAGAGCCAATCCTGCTTGGTCTGTCTCTGAGAAATTCCCCTGTTCCACATCCCCTCTCATCAGTGATACATCTTGGTTGTTCCCAGAGACTGCCTGCCCACCTGCGGAGTCTGGCCTTGAGATAAGCATCTCTAATTCTCTCATCTCAGTGTCTGGGCTTGGCCCACATTCCAAGCACCCCTGCCCCCCCCCCACAGTTATCCTTCGGATTCTGACTCTGACTACTCTGAAGTCCAGTCGTCAGTCCTCAAGAGCAAATGTCCCGAGCATCCATCTCTCTCACTCCCAAAAATTGTTCAGAAGCTAACATTGGGAGAACCTTGCAAGCCACCTTGGGTTCCTTGCAGGAGGAAGAAAGGTGGGGTATAAATAATGCTGATATAATAATGCTTTCTATTTCCAGAAACAAACAGCATAATGGTAAACAGCAGACACATTTGACAGCCATTACTCCGGGGTTGTGGCAATCTAGAGCTATTTATGTAAGAGGAGTGGCAGATTCTGTCTGTTCCTGTATACACTGCATGGAATTACCCTCACCATTTCTCTGTGCACATTATTACGAAAGCTTCATTGAAATGTTTGCTGGATTTCTGAGCTGCAAATATCTGCAGCTCAGTTATAGCACAGTGGGGTATATCCTTGCTCACCAGGAATAATTGTAGCAGCATAAATTAGGTACATGAAATTTCTTGAGTTATAGCCAATCATTGCTTTATGGATTGTAGTGGACTGCAGCCTTAAAGCTGCCTGATAGATTAGTAAGTATTGCTGTGAATAGTCCTCAGGTTACATACAGTGCTGTACTAGTTGCTTCAGTAGAATGTAACAATTCTGTGTCTGAAACAATGTCCAATGGGCTCCCTTTTTCTGAAATCATGGCTACTGAGCATGTTTGTATGACCATTAATTGTTCTGCCGACACCACATTTGCCTTCCGTGCAGGCTGGTGCTGAAGGGAGTAGCAGTTCCAAACATCTGGAGGGCACACGTGTGGGGAAGGCTACTGAACTACATAACTGCAGTGATGGGCTCAACTTTGGACATGCAAGGAATCTGATGGAGGTTGGGAATCAGCTGAATTCCCTGGGCTTGGCTCCTGGGACTCTGGACTGCTTTATGGGAGCCCAGAGTCCAAGTTACTGGTGAGTGTATACAGCACTGGCTTGGTGCATACTAGAAACTGAGCCCCATGCACCGCACAAGCGGTACCCGCTCACACACCACAGCAGCCACTCAGGCAGTGCCTTGCACTGAAGAAGCCTGGGCAGGGGAGACTCTATTGCAGGGCGCCCAACAAGAAGGCAGACCCCTGTCCAGTAGCACCGGCTCCTCACAGACTAGACCATCTGCTCCAATGGCAGTTGTTCCTTGCTTCAGAAAATGCTTGTTGTGGTGGCAGAAAACACTGGTTGTGGGTCACCCTTTCACTGGCAGCAGTGCCTGCTTGTGTGCTTGAGCAGCCACTCAAATGCAGCCGGCGGCCCTTCCCCTGGATGACTTCAGCGGCTACAAAAACAACTGTGCCAGGCCCTGGAGCACAGGAAGCTGTAACAGGCCAGAGAGCGTGAGCTATTGAGAAAGGCCCTGCTGGCAAAAAGCATGGCAGAGGAGCAGGAGGCTCTGCTGGCTGGAAAGGCAGGCAGAGTGGGCTCGTTGGGTGAGGCAATGGCTACAGCAGCAAGAGCAACCTGCTGAGCCCCAGAGAGAGAGAGAGAGAGAGAGGAGGCTCCCTCACTGAAGGCTGGAGAACATGAGTCGAGTAGGGAAAGCCCTGAAGGAACGAGGGATTCTGGCAGACGGAGATGCAGAGGAGGCTCACTGGAGGAGGAGGAGGCACCCAGAAGCAACAGGTGACTGCGCTGAGTTCCAGAGAGAGGGAAGTGGCTCCTGCCATTGCTGGCCAGAGAGCACGAAAAGAACAAAAGCCCCGGCTGGAGCCCAGTGAGACTGGCTGAGACTGACCCAGCATGACGGAATTAAAAAGGAAGCAGAAAGAATGGACTGAGAAAGCACCCCAGTACTGGTGACCTACAGCATCTGTGCAATGTGTGTTTGAAGGCAACGCATCCTGCAGGTGCAGCAAGTGCAAGCTAGTAGCCCTATTAGAAGAAAAGGTTAAGAGCACTAGAGCAGTGAGTGTCCACCCTCAAGGGAATATAAGATAATTTTTTTTAGACAGAGCAGTGCAACTGCAACACTTAGGAGTAGTACAGAAGCTAGAAGTGCATCAGCAAGCTGGTAGAAGAGGAAAATCCTGATGTGAGGAGGAGGAGGAGGAGGAGGAGGAAACTCCATGGAAAAGAGCAACAGATGTGCAGAGGAACTAGAAGACAGTGGAGGGCAGTGGAACACTCAAACCACTTTCAGTAACTTGAGAATGAGACTGGAGGGCAGCCTGCTGTGGAAGAACTTCAAGACAAGGAGTACTACCCCTACTCACTAGTCGGACCTCACCTGGGTTACTGTGTCCAGTTCTGGGCACCAAGATTTAAGAAAGATGCAGGTAAATTAGAAAGGGTCCTGAGGAGTGCAAGAAAAAAACGATCCAGGGTTTGGAAACACTGCCCTGTGGGGAAAGACTGAGAGAACTGGGCATGTTCAGCCTTGAGGAGAGAAGACTGAGTGGGGACATGATATCCCTCTATAAGCACCTCAAAGGCTGTCATAAAGCGGAAAGTCAAGATCTGGACATGCATATGGTAGGAGCCAGCTGGAGCTGGGGGTCAGACTAGATGGCCCAGGAGGCCCCTTCTTTCTTACTCTGTTTCTATGTTTCTATGTCTTCTCACTGATACCAGAATGTAGGACATGGAATTCAAATTGTGACAACCCAGATTCAGGCTAGATATCAGGAAAGGTTTCTTCCCTGTGAGAGCAATACAACAATGGAACCGGCTGCCTAGAGAGGTGGTGGGCTGTCCCACGCTGGAGACATTCAAGAGGAAACTGGACAGCCATACGAGCAGGAAGTTGGATCCAATGGCCTTCTTGGCCCCTTCCAAGAATAGAATCTACTATTCTAAGATGCTATTACATCATGTGTGACACTGAGCAAGAGGCTAAAGCTCAACCAGGTTGTGGCAATGATACCAAGGCACACAAGTGCTGGTTGTGGGAGACTTCCTGTTGAGGGGGAGAGATCCGTGGTGTGGGATGTAGACCCGTGGATTCATCAGGTATGCTATCTTCCCAAGAGGTCAGATTAGTGATATAACTGGAAAATTGCCAAGGCTCATATAGCCCCCAGACACTTATCCCTTCCTTCTTATGCATGTGGGAACAAACAATACCGCCAAGCAGTGCATGGAGAAAATGATGTCACACTTAGAAGCTTTCGGGAGGAAAGTCAAGAAGATTAGCCATATGTGAGCCGTCCTGAGGCTTTCGCGACAGGACGGCATATAAATACTATAAATAAATAAATAAGGGGCCAGATAGCTTTCACTTCCAGGGAAGTGACAGCAAGAAAAATACTTCAAGTTAATGCTTGGTTATGAAGCTGCTATTGCCATGAGAGATACAGATTCTGGGACCACAGGCTACACTTCCTGGAAGACAGGCTGTCGGCAAGAGATGAATTGCATTTTACCAGGGCTGGTAAGAAGATACTTGGCCACAGCGTGACGTTTGTCAGGAGAGCTTTAAACTGAATCCTACAGGGGAGTGAAAGGAACACCTGGGCATAACAACAGACAGTCTTATGCACCACAACAGAGAGAGTGGCTCTAACAGTGACCAATAATAGTCTTCTAAACAATGTAGGAAGAAAGCTAGATTTTAAAGCACATGATCTTCATTATCTGTATACAAATGTCCAGAGTATGGGAAACGAACCGCATGAACAGCATAATGGATCAGAAAGGGAGGCAGAATCACACTATATGCTAATGATGTATATCTCTGCACAGAAAAACAGGAGCTTGAGTTTAGTAGCCCCATTGAGAGCAGGGTACATCAATGAAGCAAGGAATAAAAGGAACATGGTGGTTGGAGTCTATTACTGACTACTCAGTTGAGGAGAAGGTGAGGATGGAACTTTTGAAGAGCAAATTTTAAGGAGGCATAAAGTCATTATGGGGGACTTCAAACTCCTGATATCCTTTGAGAGACAAATTCTGTCAAATACGGCCCCTCCAAGAGATTCCTAACATGGGTTGCTGCTAACTTCCTCCAACTGAAAGTGGAGAATGGAACAAGAAGAACAGCTATCCTTGACTTGATACTAACCATCAGGGAAGAGTTAGTAGACAAAGTGGCAGCTACAAGAACTCTGGGGGGAAGTGACAATGAATTCTTGATTCTTAAGGAAGCAAAAACCAAATGTAGCCAAACATGTACCTTGGATTTTAGGATAGGCAGTTATAATAAACTCGAAACAATGACCAGCAAAGTCCCATGGCAAATGACTCTAATGAGAAAAGGAGTCAAAGATGGATGGGGATTTTTTACAAAGGGAAATTCTAAAGGCACAATTGCAATCAATTTAAACAGAGGAAAAGGGTAGAAGACTTCAAAATAGACTTTGTGGTTTCATAAAAAGCTTAGAGAGGATCTAAACACAAACAGGACAAGTATAGGAAGTGGAAGGATGGCCAGGCCACAAAGGCAGAATACAGGCAGGTAGCATGGAATTGCAGGGATGGCGTCAGGAAGTCTAAAGCTAGGAATGAACTGAGGCTAGCAAGGGAGGCTAAAAGCAACCAAAAGTCTTCTTCAGATATGTCCAAACGAAAAGCTAGAGGAAATGAATTGGGGTTCAACTACTCACTGTGGATAATAGATGACAGAGAAAATGTAGAAGTGCTCAATTCCTACTTTGGCTCACTCATCTCCCAAAAAGATTTTTTTTTCTAGTGAGATTTTGAACTATTTGTTGGCATGGATTGTTCTCAGCCATTTGCCTTTTTAAGATAATTGTTACTTGGGGTGGTGGGGTGTCTTTCTTTCTTATCAGTCAAAGTGAATGCAAAAGTGGTGGGGAGAGGAAACTACAACTAATACACTTATTGGATCTAATTTTGTCAAATACTTTTGTAAAATAGGAAGGAGGTAAAGGTGGGCAATAGAAAGAGCCTGACAAGGAAAACCAAGACAGGAAACAGTAAGACCAACACCAAAGTTTGTAATTAGCAGAGTCGAACAGACTTTTATTAGCAGACACAAAGAATGGCAAATACAGCAGGCTCGCAGAGACCGGAGCTTCCTGAGATAAGTCCAAAAGTCCATGGTTCTTAAGAATACTTCCAGCAGCTCTTGCCATGCTTTGCATTTCAGTTCATTATCTCATTTCCTTTACACAATTAATTTAAAAAAGATTTTATCAGCTTGCTCTCTGCTTGATAATAACAATGGCTTGCTTTGGCTATACTATCTTGGAAGCGACAAGGGGGATCCCCACTGGTTCTCATTGGCTCCTGAATGTTCTGCTTCCAGCATCAAATGGGAGAAGCCATGCCACATTCTAAGGACATGGATTCAAACATTGTTTGAAGAATGAGCCAAGGACAAGCACGATCCAAAATGGAAGGAATAATAGAACCATTACAAGAAATAACTATTTCAAAGCAACCTACTGCTCTAGATGAAGCCAGATTGCAGTGCTATTGCAGGTTCTGCAAAAAAAATGAAAATGCTAAGATAGCTTAACATCTTAGCTAAATAGAGCTAAATAGAGACTAGGAAGCACAACCTTCTTCTGCAGTCTTACCAAGGGAAACCCCAGCCAAACGTATTAAAATAATTAGCACTGTACATCTGAAACACAGAGTAGTCCGGAGCATAAATTAAAAATCAGAAACAAAATTAGGAGCACAAAATTCAGCAAAACAAAACAGAACAAAACCAAACCACAAAACACAAAACAAAAACCTCCCAAAAAAACATCTTAGTATGTGCATGCGTGCATTTGTGTGTCTATAAAGATGCACAGATATATTTCCTATTAAAGAAAAGTATCCAAGGAGATTAGGGGTGTGTGTGTAGTAGTAGTAGTAGTAAGTATACACTTAGTAGAAGCTGGATGAAATGCTGTTGACTTGATAGGGTCAGGAGATGCAAAATGACAGGTAGAAATTAGAGTGTGCCCATTCCAGTGACCTCAGACGTCAGCCTAGAATAGATAAAGAGAAAAAGAGTTGGGGGAAAGGGGTGAAAACAAGTGCTTGAAATTTCAGCAGTGATGGCTGAAATTTTTACAGCAAGTAAGCAGGAGAGAAGCTCTTTTTAGATGTGTCAAAATGTATTCTAGCCCAATGGTTTCTGTAAAGGAAACCAACCAATTCCTGAATTATTCAGTGTGTTGTGTAAAGCCAGAATTCTGCCAGAAGAGGAAACAATACATAGTCTTAACCCAACAACAACTCATGGATGTACACTCTGAGTTGTTTCTCCTTCAACAAGCCAGATTTCCAGGTGTGCATATCATGATGAATACCTGGGCTTTCTAAACTGCACGCGAAGTGGAATCCAGGAAGTGTTGGGAAGCTGCAGGCTCACTTGCAGCCAGCTGCTCCCAGCAACCATTGGGTTGTTGTTACAGGTGAACCAGATGACTGTATAAATGTAATATGGTACTTGAGGATAACCTGAGATGCTTCTATTGTACCCTAACTGGCTACTTCAGTTACTGATTATGAAAATGTGATGAGAAAGATATGAATGGGACATAAATAAAAAATCTCACCTGGCATTGATGAGGTACTGAGCAAGGCTGATGTTTGCTGGGGTCCCTGTGATGGTAATTTGACGTTCTGATGAACCTTCTGTGGCATTGGCGATTTTGATCTGTGCTCCAGACATCTGTCGAATTTCATTGATTTTGGTCCCTTGGCGTCCAATTATGCAGCCTATTAGCTAGAAAAAAGGCATGGAGGAAATTATTTATTGTATCTTCTGTTGTTAAAGGCTGAGATCAGTGAACGTCACAGATATTTCTCAGAATAATAGTTCTTTATTACTGTAGAAATTTTGTAATACTTGGTAGACCTTTATTATACCGCTCTCCTATTGAACTGTGCTTAGATGATCTTACCCAGCTGTTACCCTGTGAAAACCCTCTGCTTCATTTAACTATTAAATTTATAAAACAGTCACCAGGCATAAGCATGAAGGTCAAGTTCATCCCGTCTTGCTGGAAATTGATCATGTTCTGGGCACGGCTGTCCAAATGACTCAGGAAACTTCAGGATCCGCGTCCTGAATTTTGGTGCAATGCCCGCACTACCTGGACAAGGGCTGTGAGGCAGAAAGGTGGTGATCCTCCCACTCCACTGCTACCAGAACAGATGCAGCCAGCTCTGCGCCCCGTTCTTCGCATAAAGCAAGATGATGACAGTAGCGGCACCTTGCATGTTGCCTGGAAGGGCTCCTGGTTCCCTTCCCTTCCCTTCCATCCCATGCTCTGTGTCTAGGAGGGTTCTCTGCTGGAGAAACAGCGCTCTTTCATAGCTTCTTCCAGTGTCCTGTCATCCCCACAAGCTGAAGACACATAACCCTTCCTCTCCTCACATATGTCCTCAGAATGGAGCAGCTTCTTCTGCTTTGAGATGGCAGCAAGGAAAAGAGAGGGAGGAGGAGGTCTGCAATTCACCAAGTCAGTGCATGGCCTAGTGGGCCATATGCCCCCTTCTTTTCCTCCCTGAAGTGCTGAGAGGACTGGACAAGGGGCCAGAAGCAGGGATGAAAAGGTAAGTGATTCTCTATAGTCAGTCGCTCATCAGTTTATTCCATAAAGTTACCATGAGTAGCAGCATTTCAGCAGTGTCACAGAGTGGAAATTTTCTGGAAAGAAATGCTGACATTTGAGTTTCTGGCATTAAGGAGTGTGTCAAATTAAAATTAATTAGTGAGACGCAGTGTGGAACAGCGGTTATTCTTTGGACTGGGACCTGGGAGATCTGGGTTCCGTCTGCCACAAAGCTCCCTGGGTGAGCATGGGCCAGTCAGTCACTCTCAGCCAAACCCACTACATGGAGTTGCTGTGAGGACACAGTGGAGAGGAGGAGGACAAAACAAGCCATCTGAGGTTCCTTTCTAAAGGGACAAGGTGGGATACCAATGAAATAGTAAAGAGTTTTCAGTACCCTTATGCTTTTTCTTCTCAAATCCAAATAATATAAATGAAGTACATGCTCCATAACATTTAAATCCCATTTAAATTGTGTGCTTTAATTTTTTCTCTCACATATTCTACATTAATATTTTTGGTGTATCGGGACAGAAGATTCAGATGGGTTACTTTTTAAAAAGTTTACTAAATACAGGTAAAATAAATACATAAAAAACTAAATTAATTTTCACCCTGTCAACTTGAGTCCCTCTAGATATTTTGGGCTAGGGCTCCCATCAGTTCTACACAGAATAACCAGTGGTTAAGCCAAACATTCTGAGGGCCACAAGTTGTAAACTCTGTTGTGGAGCATCAAAACATTTAGTAATGCAAACAAGGCAAATTTTCTAATTTATATTGGAAAATGTTCCAGAAATCCCGTAGCACTGGTTTTCAGTAAAATAAATACTTGTCAGTGAACATGAAACCCTATGTACAGTCATGAATTAGTGTGTAATGTGTGAAAACCAAGCAAAAAAGGGGAACGTGAAAACCAAAATGCCAAGACAAAACTTTATGAATAGCCAAACAAAATAAAAGAAAATGCTCTGCCAAACCACAGACCCATTTGAATCAAAGGAACCTGTTACAAACCTTTAAAATATAGGGAGACAAACAACATAAGGGTATTAAAATATAGTCTCAGTGTGACATTGTTATGAACAGTATCATTAAAGTAAAGCAAGGGTGTTAAAATATTTTGGACTCTGATAAATACAGTCCAGATAGCTAAATATCAGAAATCATTCTGCTGCACTAACGATCATAACCTGACTTTACTGGAGTATTCCTGGTTCAAAGCTCATGATGGATTTCATTCAGTTTGGTAATGGAGCAGATCAGATAATTTTATTATTTCTGAGTTATGAGGATATAAAAAGGGACACATCAGAAGTCTTTGAAGTAATGAGGGAACAGAAAAAGAAAGAAATTCAGTATATGTAAATTCCTGGGCTGTACCTCCTGGAAGAACAGGTTGCAACAGGTGGTATCAGATTTATTCACGAATTCAAAAGAATAACTTAAGTCAGGCCTGTAAAGCATGAAGTGTTCTGGGGGTAATTTTGCCCTACTGCCCTGCAAAGAACCTCTCATGTACCATATTCATTTTGGCACCTTGTAGAATTCTACAGAATGGTGGCAGGAAAAAAAGCAGCTTGTGACCAAAATTATAAATGCATAAATTTTGAGCTTCCATTGTATTTGCCTAATCCCACAAACCTCATTCATCAGTATTCCCTCATACCTGCCTTAATCAGGTGTGTTATCTTCTAATCAATGGAAGTTGGAGCTAATATATCACTTATTAAGCAAAGCTAATCAATCTACATTGATTTTGTATATATGAGTTCTTGTAATAGATGTTTCAATGAGGACCCCCATAAATCTGGTTCTTGGATTGATGGTGGCCCAGCAAGAGGAATTCATTCTGGCACCTGGCCAAAACCTTTTTATTGACCCAGTTTTTTAATTGTTAAATGGTATTTTAATAGTTTTAGCATCAAGTACTGGCACTAAGGTGTTTTCCATTATTAATTGTTTTTTAAAATTTTGTAAACCATCGTGATATTTTTAATGAATGATGGAATATAAAAACTTTAAATAAATGAAATCAGTATTTATTCTTGTCATTACGCCAACATCTCCATACTTTAGGAATGACAGAAGAGTATCTGAATGAACCCTTGGTTTCTGTTGCTTGGAATGGTGAAGCTGTGATGTTAGGAAATCATTCTGGAGTTTTAAAAAATGTTGAAAGGTGTTATTTCCTTCTGTTATTTTATGGCACATTGTTATCCATTGACTGGAATTATCAGTTTGTGAAGCTGCACGTGCTGTCTCTGGAATCAACCATTTGAAACTTTCATTGACAAATTGTATGTTTTGTACCATGTTTCATCCAAAATTTGTAGACTTTCTATTATTACATGTAGTTTCTTCATGTATAGGCAAGGATGCTGGAAGTTAAATTATGAACAAGTGGAAGAATATTAAGGATGCAATGGGTAGCTTCCAGTTTCAGATCAGTATCTGCTATATGGGAAGGTGAAGTTTTTGTGCTTTGTTTCATTGAACCTAAAAGAGATTGTAAAAGAGACAAAAAGAGATCCATGTACAAGGGTTTACAAAGGAATATCAGTTTAGTCAAATTTCTATTGGGCTGAGGGACAGATGTGTGGGGCCCTCTAAGATTCACAAGAATGTGACAAAGCCAGTAACGAGACAGAAAATACTGTTATGGATAGAAAGGAATCTCATAGGCCATATTATGAAAATATGCAATTAATGCATCAGAAACTCTAGCCTTCAAAGGAAGAAAAAAACAAGATTCCTCCAGTTTGTCCAAAAGCTTTACATCTATTGCAAAAAGGTTGCTGGATGAAGAAGAAGCTGATGTAGCCAAATGGCTCCAAATGCTAAATCCCAGTGCCAGAAGATGCAGATTGTCAATCAATTTCATGAGAAAGAAGCTTAAAATGTGTCTAGAAGACATTCATTGAATAAGAAAAGTGATTTGTGGATTTTAATAATACCTGATTGAGGAACAAGTCCCAAAGGAATCATTGCATTGAAAAATCCCTTAACATTCTATTTATCTCTTCCTCTGAATATGAAGGGGTCTTTTCCACAGATGAAACTCATTTTGACTCAAACAAGATCTTTTATGTTGATTATCCCTGCCTTGGAACTGCTGTTCTTAAAAATGTAAGGCCTCTCTTACTCAGTTTGATCCAACAAAATATGTCCAGTCATGAATAGAGTTCTGTCACAACTACACAAAGAAAATAATAAAGCTGAGAAAATGAAGCCAATGAAAACAAGATGCAGATCTGGAACATCTTGCAGCCTATCAAATGGGTGAAGTGAATAGAACAGAATAGAATATAAATTATATTAATATAATTAGTACACTCTAGTGCTGTGTAGGGTAAGAATAGCATCTGTCCACTATTTTTATACTCTTCTTATACTTTAATTAGTTTATATACCTATATGTACTAATTAAAATTAAAGCGGCTTTTGACAGGTTCTGCAATGGCCTTTTGGCTGTTAGAACTGCAATTCTTTTAAGACTGCCTACCAGCATTTTGGGTTAGTGGAACACCTGAGAGTAGCTAAGAAGGGCAATCAGACAAAAGCAGGCCTTAACCCCCAAAACATCCTCAGCCAAATGCCTAGGAGACCATTTACCAGAGCAATGAGAAATGTCCGTCTTATTCATGTTCATACCAGTGGGTTTTCTAGGTTCTTCGGATGATCTCATCGGATAACATATGGAACAAATTGATTTTTTTAAACAACAAAGTTTATCTACATTGTAGATATTGCCAAATTCTAACAGGAGGCTATAAAAAGAAAATCAGTTTAACTATTTACTATCTTCTATTTGTTCAAACTTATCAGATAGCTTGTAGACTTTGGAAGAAGCTTTTGATATCTCACATACTTTCCATAACTAACTATGCTTGAAGTCTGGGCGTTTTGGTTATAAAATTGTCTTACAATTATGAACAATAATTCATGAAGGTACTCTGTTGCATCAAAGCTTCTGGTCTTTAATCAATTAACAATCCTACATCAGGCAAATGGGAAACACAAGCTGTTCTGTGGAACAGGTATTTAAGGAGTGCCATTCTTGGATTTGCTCACTCCTAGATTTACAGCTAACAGATCTGGAGTACAAGAAATGACTTGGATGCTACCAACTTTATTTAAATGCTACTGTCCATCCCATAAGTTAGAATTATTTGTTCTTGACCGGGACACTGAAATAGAAATGCTTAGGAAGACCACTCCTACGGTAAAAACTGAAAACTCTGTCAGTCTGAAAGTGCTAGAGTGCACACATCACAGCATGATGAAACAATTTCAGCTTTCATCAGATAAGAAGAGTATAGTTTAATAGTATAACATGGTCAAGTAGTTACTAGTTTTGAAGTAGTTACACTCTCACAGTGCAATCTACTACATTTTATATGTTTCAAGGAACCTTAATTACATATTTTAGGTGTTCTGAAGTGAATCTCTTATTTCTCACCCTTTGTTGCCTAATGCTGAACAGCAAAGGAACCCTAAGCCCTGGATTCCATGATACATTAACAACACCCTGATATGAAGGAATGGGATTACTTTGCTATGGCTATATATAATGTTATGTGTGCAAATGTTTGCAGCAAAAGGATGTTGTGTGAGTTGGCTTTCTCTAAGAATACTACCAGATCAGGTTAATTGGGTATGATTTCCACTTACTTTCTTTTTTAAATATGAACTATTAAAACAAGTTTAGAAGTGATGTAGTCCAAATCCTTTCCAAAGGCAGAATCTACAAGAAATAACCCTTTGAAATTAGATCTGTATAGCAAGAATGTTACCAACCTTGGTATTCGAGATGTAGGGCATATATCTGAATTGTAGATAAATGCCAGCAACCCTTTGCCAACAGGAGCTGAACTACTGAGTCAGCAGTATGATGTAGCTGTGAAAAAGGCTTACAGAATTTTAGGCTGTGCCAATGGAAACTATGGCTGCATGCTTCTAGGTCATTAGAAAGCAATAGCTCTACTTTATTAGACACTGGTTCACTTTTGAGCACTGTATTTTAAGAAGGCTGTAGACAAATCCCTTATACTATCCCATAGGGAACAATCTCCCTAAGGTTGCATCCCTAATTTTATTCAGGAGTAAGTTACAATCAAGTTAGTGAAAACTACTCTGATCAGGCATGTTTGGGATCATATGATGCATATTTCAAACTGTTGGTGCATATTTAACTTAATGCAGAATAGACACAGAAAACAAGTAAACATGAAGCATACACATTAGAATATATGTTCAAATGATAAAGAGCGATTTGACAGTTGAATTAGGGATGAGTTAATTTTTTAAAAACTTGTGTTCTATTTTTTCCACTTTCAAATTTGGTCCCATTTCAACATCAGATTGCATGTTTAAATATTCTTGAAATGTGCAGCTTTTCATGCACATTTTAAAAATTGCATTTTATATGCATTCGAATCATATGCACACTTTTCCAAATGATTTTCAATTTGTAAAGCATTTTTGAACTTTTTTCCAATAATACATATGTTTGTGTGCTCTTTTGAAATGTATATCATTTTCTGAGCACTTACAAAATGTATAGATTTTTAAGGGAAACTGCTTTCTGGAAAGTTTCAGGTTTGAAGAGTGTGGTTTTCTCATCCATCACTTACTGAAACAGACTCTCTCAGAAAATGGCAGGCTTTCCACCGAAGACACTGAGACAAAGGCTGAATGACTGCCTGTCAGGAATGCCGCAGTCAGCGTCTACACTGAACAGAGGGTTAGACTTGAAGTGTCCAAGGGATAATCTAACTCTGTGATTCTGTATTTATATCTACAATTGCTGAAACGTGAGCGTAAGAAAGCCATGTTGGATCAGGCAAAGGATTCATCTGGTCCAGCATTCTGTTCGCACAGTGACCAATAAACTGTTTCTGCAAAATCCAAAAATAGAGCATGACACATCTCATGCTCCCCGGTGGTTGCAGTACTTAAGCATACTGCCCTTGATACTGGAAGTAGCATGTAGCCATCAGGACTGGTTACCATTGATAGCTCCCTCCTCTAGGGATTTTTCCAGTCTCCTTTCAAAGCCCTCCAAATTGGTGGCCATCATCATCTTGTGGTGGCATATCCCATGGTTCAACTATGTGAGGCAGTCCTTTGTATTATCTGTCCTGGATCTTCCACCTGTCAGCTTCAAGGGATGACCCCACATACTAGTAATATGAGAGAAAAATGTCTCCCTGTTCACCTTCTCCAGACCATGCATAATTAGGTACACCTTTATCATGTTTCCCTTTACAGGGCAGTTGCACCAGTTCCATGATCATGTTAACTGTCCTTTTTTGGAGTTTTTCCAACCCCACGGTATCCTTAGTTTATAAGGCTATACTATACTCAACTTGCATATGGATCTTTCTTACAGTGTGTTTGAAGTTCTTTCAGACAAGATTTTATGAATTACTTTTTTTCAGGTTGGAGAACAATTAAGGAAGCCTAAAGAGTGGATTTCAGAATTGCTGCCAAGAGACCTTAGTTTAGGCCAACTCAATTTTAACAGTAAAATCCTGCCTGGCCTTTGATTTGGTTGGGGTATCTCTGCGGATCATGCCACCACTAGAAGGGGTTAAAAATATTTATACGGAAGCTGCTGTTTGCAGCAGCACCCAACTTGTGGAATCCTCTTCTCTCCAAGCTCCTCTCCACTATATACCTTTCAGTGCCATCTGGGGGCTTTTTTTCTTCCAGCGGGCCTTTTGGTAATAGTGGTTTGATGGGTCTATTTTGAAGGTGTTTCTGCTTTTAGCCAACTATTGCAATGCCTCCAAGGCCACGGGTGATAGGGAGCAAGGGAATAAACCCTGTAAACAAGTAAAGTGTCCTTTCATAATAGGATGCTGTCAGCAGAACAAATGAAGCCAGGAAATAGCTCCCTTCCATTGTCCTCCTCTTCTCCCACCACAGATTATTTATTATTTATTTATTAAAACATTTTTATGCCGCCCCATTCGCCGAAGCCTCGGGGCGGCTTACAACAATAAATAAAACCAATAAGTTAAAATATACATATAAATAATCATAATAATTTAAAACACACAATATAAAATAAGCCGCCCTGGCCAGATAAAATTCAGTGGTATTAACATTTAAAATGTTGCTTAAATAAAAAGGTCTTTGCCTGGCGCCGAAAAACAAATAACGACGGCACCAGGCGGACCTCTCTGGGGAGCGCATTCCATAACTTAGGCGCCACTGCTGAGAAAGATTAGACTCACAACCTTTTCAGCTCAGCTCACAATGAACTGCTCTGGTTTAAATTACTACTCAGCAGAGAGATTAGGATTGGAATGGGCAAAAAAAGCAATCCCCTTCTCAGACAAGTCTCTGAGGCAGCGCCTGATAAGAAGTCACAAATTCTTCACGCAGTTTCTCTTCAGAAAAACAGATGACGGTGTTGTTCTCTAGCAATGTCCGTCAGGCAATTTTCCTGCGTACCAAATTACTTAAAGAATTATAACAATGACAACCTCTCCTATCCCTAGTGCCACCTGCATTTCATTCCTCCCAGTTTAGTAACTATGTTTATGACAAAAGAAGTTGACATGGAGTTAATGAATGGGATTTTTGAAAGGTTGGATGGAGGTCATTTCGTGATGAGTATGTTTATACAGCGATGATATGGAGAGCACTGAGATGCGATACTCACATCATTGGGAATGGTGAGTTCATGAGTACTGGCCGGGGGACTGGCATCCAAACCTGAGCATATGCAAGGGAAAATGGTTATAGCTTGAAGAGAAAATTCAGAATACTGTCTGGTATTTCATCAAAATAGCTGACCTTGTGAATTTCTCAGACTGCACCAGGGTCTTAGGGTAAAGAAGGCACATATTTTGGTAAAATTAAAAAAAGCACTGGTATTACTAACCTAGAGCATGAAGAACTACTTGTCATTACATTTCACTGGCCTCTCTCATTGGTTTTAATTGCAATTATTGCAAATTTCTTGAGTACTGCTATGTTCATCTCAACTTGCTTTAATTTTGAAATCAAAGATATGAAGATTCCATGGTAACTAGCCTGTGTTTTCTGTTTTTTGGTGCTCAAAAAGTTGCTGTTAATCAATGGAGCAAAGATAAAGCACAACAGCTTATGACCGTTAGCTATGAACCTGCAGCTTACGACCGTTACCTATGAAACCTGTTCAGGTCATGATGCAATGCGCTCTTCAGAAGTCAACATCAATACTTTTGTATGGATTCTCCACCCAACCTTTTTAGTTGTCAAAAACAAACAAACTGGTACTTGTTTTGCTGCTCATTGCACAGTATATTGATGCCAGCTGCAAGAAGGAAGGGAATCTTGACATCAAATCTTATAAAAGGATAGAATTCAATGTACTGACTTCATCCAGTACATTAAGGAACACTGCATTTTTTGTGTTTTTCTAAAGCTGTCTTTTCCAATCACAAAAACGTCACAATCATAGTCTTATAACAATTTCTGCATGATGGTACACATTTCTTGCAAGAGCATGTTAGAAACAATGCATAAAACAGTGATTTGTTCTTATTAATACGTACAATTTTCTAACAATCCCCAAGCCCACCCTTATTAGAAAGCTGATGTCATGGTGAATTACATGACCAAAATGCAACCTTGGCATTATTTTTATATACAGTGGTACTTTGGCTCATGAACTTAATCCATTCCACAACTCTGCTGAGGACCCAAATTGGTTGTGAGCCAAGTCAAATTTCCCCATAAGGTTCAATGCAAATAAGGTTAATCTGTTCTGTAAATATTTTTTTTTAATCACAGGGAAGATGGGCGTGATCGTGGGCATGCTTGGAGGGGACGGGCGCAGTCGTGGGTGTGCTCGTGCAGGAAAGACAGGTGCGATTGGGACGTGCTCGGGGGGGGAGATGGGTGCAAACGCGGTTGCGCTCATGCAGGGAAGAAGGGCACAATCGCAATTATCACCCGATGTGGAGTTCGCGACCTGACGCAAAATTTTTCAAAAATTTCTGTTTGCGACCTGATTTGGTCATGAACTGAGGCGTTCGTGAGCTGAGGCACCAATGTACAAGGCAAAGGACAATGTCCTTCACAAGAAATGCGATAAACCTTATCATTTCACTATGTGAACTCTTTTGCACCACTTCTTTTACAACTCCCTCTCTGATACAGTCCAATGATTCCAAGACAAAATGAAGATACATTCTTGATCAACTGACACAACTCAAGAACAAAACATTATGTAGTGCAGGTTTTCATGGACTACTGTCTACATACTCAATGGGAGGGTTTTCCTTGTGGCTCACTCATTTTTCTATTTCATATTTCTTTCTATATCTCTGAGGCCTAAAATGAGAACTCTGGTCAATCCATGTGTGTGTGTGTGTGTGTGTGTGTGTGTGTGTGTGTAATAGTGTTGAGGGTGAAATTATGCAAAAGTGGCAAAAATTACTCTTTGTGTTCTGCATTTGTTCCCTCAAGAGAATTATTCTTGTGAGAGATACCATGGAGTTATGCAGGCTAAAGCAGCCACTTCTCTTCTCCCTGAGCAGGGAGTTGAAAGTCAGAAAGCAGTAACGGTCAGTGAACGGGATTTTTCACTGTTACCTCCCTACGGCCCCGATGAGCTCGGCACGGGGGGGGGGGGGACAGTGCGCGCATGTCTCTGTGTGCACATGCATATGTGTCTGTGTGAAACAGAGCGGACGCTGACAGTGTTTGTGTGTGGGGTGAGGAGGCAAGAAGGTGGTTCAGGTGCTGGCTGTTCCCACATTCACTGCTAATATGGCTCCTGGCCCACCACTGACTGTCATGCTGAGTACTAGGATGTTGCCCCCAACCCACCATCTGCTGACCTGTGCAGGTCTGGGGGCAAAATGGTTGCCCACTTCTGATGCACTGCATTTCAAGTGTCCCCATTGCCTCACATTAGGAAACTGCACACAATCATGGCCACATGGACAGATTAAGGTACAGAGCTCCAATTGAATAAAATTAAATTGAATTGGCTTTCTACAGGGAGACTGGTACACATTTAAAATCTACCTGTGTAAGTTCTCTCTTAAAAGCAGTTCAGCAGACAATTGGAACAACATTGCACAATTTGTTCAGCATAATGTATGAACCAATTTATAATGTCAATGCTATGTTGAAAAATCAAGGGAAGTGTGTCACCCATGTAACAGCCTGTGCCTAGAAATCAATCGGCATTTCTCCTCAAAAGACAAAGGATATTGTCAAGTTATATGAGGGCTTAACCTGAACCGAGAATGAGTTATAGCAAGAGACATATACCAATATTTTCTGCCAACCTTGCTTGAGCTTCTTCACTGAACACCTTTTATAAACTGAATCATTACTGACAGTGACACTATAGGCTGCATTCTAGAAAAAGCAACTAACAAGTACATTCCACTCATGTCAGTGAGATTTACTTCCGTGTAAGTGTGCTTGAGCTGAAGTGCTATTCACAATGTCACTGAAGAGAGTTTGCATTCATGTTTCCTTTAATACAGTTTGAAGGTAGCTATTCCAGCTAGATTACATAAATGCTCAAGCAAAAAGTTCAGCTCATTCCCCTCTCCCTGAAATCCCTGCAGGGAGCTGGAGCATGTGCAGTAACCCCGCAGCATGGCATCTCTCCTAGTGTCCTGGGTTCACACATTCACAAAGTTTCTATGAATGCATCGCTTCCGTACTTCCCCCTCTTCCCTCCAAATGGCAGCATGTATCCCATCAGCGCCCCCAGCTCAGAATCAGACCCAGGGTGCACCACTCCTCCCTGTCGCACCTGTCTCCCTCATTGGCCCAGATGCTTCCCTGGACGTGGCCTCAGCTGGTTGCATTTAGCACTGCTGCTCTAGAAGAACGCTGCTGGAACCGCTCTGTGGCACCATGCAAGCTCCCCCACCAACCCACACACCTCTCTCCCCTGCCTCACTGCACACGTGTCCACTCCACACCCCCGTTGCAGGACTTGCGCATGCCGCCAGGGGTTGCTTCCCCCTGCAGCCAGGCACATGGAGGGCGCCTGCTCAGACAGGCCATGCCAGGGAGAGAAGAGGCGCATCCTGCCAGCATGCCTTTCCCGTGGGAGAGCACGTGGGCATCTGTCTGGGAAAATTTCTGGCCGGCTGCAAGGAATGTGTTTGTTGCACAGTGACGATGGGGGACAGCAAGCTTGTTGACAGCCCTTAGGAATGCCAGGGACAAGACAGGAGTAGCAGGGAGAGCAGGGGAACAAGAAGGAGACCTGGGCTTCTTAGGGTGGTCACCGTGATGGGGAAGAACAAACATACAGCATTTCAATTTGCAGCTCCAGCGAAGGGCCACAACCAGATCTGGGGCACCGGCAGCCGCTGCGGGCACTGCTGCTCGAGATGGCATGCTGGGATGCCCCACTGCTTCCAGTATTCCAGAGCTGCAGCTGAGCACTGGGAAGGAAGCATACAGACTGGGGAGGGGAGCAGGGTGGGGCCGCCAATTGGAGCATGGCTGCAGCTGCCTCAGCCGTCGCTAGGACAGCGCAGGACGGCGAAACACGGAGGCTGGCGTGTCTGCTGCAGCCACGGTCGCTCTCGGTGCCGAGCTTGATGGTAGAACTGCAGAAACCGTGGAACAAGAGCGTAGCTGGATTTACCCGGAACAACAAGTGATGGTGAAATGTAGAAACCTTACAAGGATTGATTCTCTGAGGATTCATGGAAACCACATTCCTTCATTGTGGATTCACACAAGCCACACCTGTGCAACACAGCCATTGATCTAAAATATACAAATGTAAATGTAGGCATGCAAAACTGCATACTCTGACCAAATGGCTTTGGGTAAAGGACACAGGAAGAGAAAACAAAACCCAGGTAATTTTTTGACAGAGATGACACTAAGATGACAATAGGATACTTCCTATTATGCTGTAGGCTCCTTGGAACCACTGCCTGTATAATGGCTCTTTTGCAATGTAACCAGTGAAAGTGGAGTAGGTCTGGTGGCCCTGCCTCCATCTGTAACTATTTGTGAGGATTGTAGCCCAAAGGAATCCCCATACGTTTTTACCCAATGTACTTCAGCACCAATATTTGATGAACAAGCTGGATTGCATAGAGACTCAGATTAAAACAGCACTCACTCTCTTTTTCAACTGCTAGCTCTGGCTATGCATGGAAGTAAATATAGTTCATATTGCAGCCAATACCATAAGAAAAGACAGTTAGACTGAGCTTTTCCAGACAGAGCTTTTAATGGGCTATTGGCCTGCCAATAGATCTGCACATTTCAATTGCACATCATTTATGGGATTTACAGGGGTTATATAGGCTGTCAAGATGATGTTTCTCCCTTGCCCAGAAAGCTAATCATGCCTTGTCTTCTGTTGTATTGCTTTACCACTCCCTCCCACCCATATATGCACACAGGTATCCTGTTGAAGAAAAAGCAACAGGGAAAATAAAGGTCCATGGGACAACTATGAAGGGCAAAGAAGTAAAATTTTGTGATGTTTAGCTTGTGTCCTTTTCCTGCAGTGTGCAGTGTATAATTCTAGAAATTAAGGGGTTAACTGTCGTGCTTTTATTCCTGTGTAAATGTGTGTGGTCCCAATTCTGACTGGATGGCATTCATCCAGGAGGAAAGGGTTAAATCTTTCACCCTACCTGTTTCCCCCCTCCAAGTTCCAGAAACCTATGGGGGATAAATAAACAAGCTTCTATTAACCCCTATTGAGTTTCCTCTTCTTTCTGAGAACCCAGTGGTGCGGGTGGGAGAGTTTTGAGGGGGAAATGGATGGTCCAAATCTAAATCAAGCTCCCATATGCTGTCCTGAGATCTTGTATAATAGAACGGCATACAAAAGCTTTTAATAAATAAATAAATAAATAAATAAATAAATAAATAAATAAATAAATATGCTGAAACAGTGAACCTTTGAACTTCTAGAGTCTGCACACTTTCATGGGAAGAAAGGAAACAAATAATTTGTGGTGGGGAGCAACAACGGGAAGGGAGAGCTACAGCAGCAATCTCTGCAGGAGAAGACTGTGCTATGTAGTATCGATTTCCCCTGCCAGTGTGGACACTCTGTGACCATTCTACATGTGGAAGAGCAATGACCACCTGAAAGGCCCTTAAAATCAGTTTAAAAATGGAAACTATTGTTCTTAAGAACATCACCTATGCCTATCATTCCTGTGTGGCATCCAGTTCTCACAAACAAATTTGCCACTTACTGCAATGCTTCTTTGTCTAATTTCTTACCCCTCTTCAACTGCTTAGTGGCAAAGGGAAAGAGGGCAGAAAGGCCAAGCCCCTACTTTCCTCCTCAAAAACAGCTAAGCGGCTTCTTTGAGAGGTGCAAGACTCTGCAGCCCTGATTGCTATGCCTGTATCATCACATCAGACCAAAGGTAGTTCTTACCTATGTGATGTTCACAGGTAATTATTTAGCTTCGACATTTTGAAATACATCTCAGTATACTACTTAACCTATTCGTATTGACCTAAAATACTAAAAAAAAAAAAAAAATCCAGTTCCAGCAGTTAGACAAGTATTTGCCTTGCATTATCAGAATGACCAAGTGCTCCAACCTCCCCAGTGGCTATATGCCTATGGGAGCAGGTTCTGTGCATGCATCTCGCAGGTGCATGAACAATCACATTCCTGTAAGTCCACAGGGAAAGATTTGTTGCTGTGTATGTTGTACCGCACAGCAGCCTCTCCTAGCATGGCAGCCTCCGGATGTGCTCCACTGTGTCATGCCTCTCATTCCCAGTCAGAATGGCGACGCTGCCTGGAAATGAGGGACATTTCATCCCAACACGTCTGGGGGGCTTTGCACTGAGGGAGGCTGCTCTGCACTGCCATGTTTCAGGCATACTTGAAATAACAAGCTCCACCACAGCCAACGCAATTGTGCTCGTGTGATTTCCTGGGTCGTGCTGGGGCTTGCAGGGCGAAATTAAGATGAATTCAGCCTTATCTATTAATTAGCAATTTTAACTCTGGAATAAGCATAGCTATTTCTGAATTCCAGACCTATCTGGGGGCCAAACAAGATGTGGCATTAACTGTGAAGTACATTAAAAGGCACATTTTAAATTAGGTGAAAAACAGCTGCAGGAAAGCCAGAGCAACCCTGGAAGCATGAAGGTTGGGGAAGAGCATTCTTTCTTTCCCATGTTGTCCTTATCAAAACCAATACAAATGCATACCTTCACTTTGGTACTACTGGATGCTTCCTTTAAAATACAAATAACACCAGAGAGGCAACCCATGTGACTGTGTTAAATTTCCCACCACTTGCTGTCCCACCTCTCTTCAGAATGCCCTGTGGTCGCTAGATATAACAATAGCTACACAGTTTTACTGCATTAATGTAATTAACATCACATCTGATCTGGTCACAATGCAAGTGAGACAGGATTGTCGGGGGTGGAGGAGTTGCCTGGCTCTGTTTGGCAGTACAGCACCCACCTTTCCAGGTAGAGTTTGATAAGAATCAAATGTGGTAAGCAGGGTAAGGATGTTCTTCTAATTTCATGTAAGAACAGGATAAGTCTAGTCTTCTAATTCTGAGTGATGCACGTGTGCACACATGTATGGATTTCTTGTAATATATAAGACAAACACTGATTTCCATCTCCAGTTAATTTAAGCATGTCTCAAACCTGGAAAATGCTTCCACTCTAAGATAGCGATCCTTCCTCTCAAAAGGTGCTTGTACCTCGAATATATGTAAAACAAGCAGAAAAGCAATGTAGGCACCAATCTTCTCAATGGAAACACAATGCTAAGAAAGTTGGCACTGTTGAATTTCTGCCTGCCATGCATGCCCTAAAGGCAAATTTATTCCTTGTAAGGAACAAAGTTGACAACTCGACAGTGAAATGCTTTCCAGATTTTGCCTTTAGGGCCAAACTGGACATGATATGGAGGAACAATGAATATTTATTAGTTATTAGAATATGTACGCCCAATATTTTCCTTCCCTAAAAGGTCCCTCAATGCAGCTAAAAACTCTTGTAAAGCCATAATCAAGCAAAACAACAAACATCTCAGAATAAACTGCAGCAGTGATAATAAATAAAAATAAATAACAAATTCACCAAGATCATTCTCCTGAAAAACTTATCACAACAATCTTATGTTAAAATGACACTTAAAAGCGTGCTTCGAGAGTACAAGCTAGATGCTCCAATGCATCTGGGCACCACCACCAAGAAGGCTCTGTCTTGCATATCTACCAGCCATGCCTTTCCCACCCTTCTCTTTTCCTGTGACCCCATTTCCCCTCTCCTGGTTAGCCAAAAGTGTTACAAGTCAAACAGAAATGCACTCCCTCTCACTGTCATGGCTGGGTGACCCATGTGCCTGCCTGTGCAGCCTGGATGAGCAGTGCTTCTTCAGGCAAATTTAGCATTCAGCCGGCATTGGACAGGAGATCCCCCAAACAGAAGACACTTCTGAACTGAGGACTGTCCTCTGACACACCTGTTCTTTATAAAAGAGGACATGTGGCCCTCTTGCCACTGAGCCATCCACTCTCTGCAGAGATTCTGGATTGTTTGCGACCCTGCTGCATTCTAATATTTTCTGAGTTGCCCTATCCTTCTTTTCAAACCTGTTATATGATCTTTGGTTGACTTAAAACGTAGGTGCAATGCCAGCCTGTCCACCGAATAGGTAAACACTATTAAGGCTTTAATTATATGTTTCCTTCTTGTAGCTTTAATCTAAATTCTTGCTATTCAGGGTAGTGTGCTGTTACCCTGAGTAGTACTTTAATTGTACCTCAAAAAGTTCCATGCAGTGGGAGCCAAGTAGTTTTGACTCCCCCCATTTCCTCTTTATAAAATCGTGACCTTCTAATACAAATTGCTTATCAGCTTTGTGTTCTAAGTAAACTTTATAATGGGATCTTTAAGAGCACTGCTGGACAATATATCCTTATTTTCATTCAACTGCCAGTGGTTGTAGAAAAGCTAATGCTGCACCAATGCTAAAGATTCTAGCATGGAACTTGCATCATTCTGTGTGTGAGCGGATATAACTGTTTGAGCAAGGCTGAAAGGGCTGCCCCTGAAAAATTCCCTCTTTCACACTAATGGTGAAAGGTATTCTTATTTGCCCTTGATTATCTCCTATCTGGTCTTTTATTTAAATTTATGCATAGAAATCCACAAGAATTTTACATTACAGACAGCTGAAAGAAATCCCCTGAACCAATGTCTAATAAAGACCTTTAACTGAAGGCTTTCCATAGCTGCAGGACTAAGTCAAGACATTCTGAAGCAAAGGCTGACATACCTACCTACCTCCCGCCCTTGTTCTATATCCAGAAGCAAATTGGACTGACATTTGAATTTTGCTTCAATGCAGGCAAAACAGCCACTGGGCTCGGATTGCAGCTCCCCACTGTCCGCTCTTGCACAACTGTCTTTTATCATAGAATAGTAGAGTTGGAAGGGGCCAGAAGGCCATTGGGTCCAACATGCTGCTCAATGCAGGAATCCAAGTTAAGCCATCCCTTGCAGATGGCTGTAGTACTCAAACTGAGGCCTGACCAGGGCGGAGCCTCCACTCAGGAACTTGTACTTCGTGTGATTTGTAAGTGACCTAGCCTAAAATAGCATTTGTCTTTTTTTGCAGCTACGTCACAGTGTTGACTCATATTCAGCTTGTGATCTACAAGAATTCCAAGATCCTTTTCTCTTGCAGTACTCTTAAGCCAAGCATGCCCCGTCTTGTGACAATGCAGTTGGTTTCTTTTTCCTGGGTGAGGAGCTTGGCATTTGTCCCTATTGAATTGCATTCTGTTGCTTTCAGCCCAGTGCTCCCACTATCAGGGTCACTTTGACCGTTGTTTCTGTCTTCCAGGGTATTAGCTCTCCCAGTCAGTTTTGTGTCATCTGAAAATTTGATCAGTGTTCCCTGCATCTCTTTATCCAAATCATTAACAAAAATGTTGAAATGCACTGAATCTGCCTAGAACAAAATTTACTTTTTTTATCTAAGTAGCCAGCCGCATTGCAAACTTCTTTAGAAAATGGTTTTCTATTTCCAAAGTGCCACTCTGTATAGTATAGACAGTTTCTGTTCAATACACACAAACCAGAAGCCCCCTTGGGCTCTCAGAACTAGTTGTAGGATCTATGGGTCCTAGATGATGCTTATACTGCATTTTGGTAGTTGGAGAACAACAGTTTCAAAGATAGAGTGAAACCAAGCAACAGAAGGAGCCAAATCTTATCCTCTTATGTGAGAAAGTATTTTCTATAAGGGAAGAATTTCTTTGTGGAATTTAATTTTCTTTATATAAATCCTGTTCTTCCTTAATTTAGAATACAATAGATCTTGTGTTTGCACGCGCGCGCACACACACACACACACACACACTATCAATTAAAAGACTGTGCAAATAAAAAGGTTTTAGCCTGGCACTGAGTTAATACCTGGTGAACCTTTCTGGGAGGCACATTCCACAATCAGGGTGCTATCGCTGAAAAGGCTCTTCACCTAGTAACAGTGCTCCTCACCAAGGTCAAGGGAGGCTTTTGCAGAAGGACCTCTGCTGATGATCTTAAGGTCCAGGCAGGAGTATACCGAAGTAAACATTGCTTTAGGTATCCAGGGCCTAAACCATTTAGGCCTTCTAAGTCATTGTCAGCACCTTGAATCGGGCCTGAACTTCAATTGAAGCCAGTAGAGGTCATACAGGACTGGCGCTATATGTTCACATCTGCCAGTCCCACACAATAGCCTGGCTGCTCTATTTTGTACCATTTGAAGTATCTGGAGCACGTTCAAGGGCAACCCCATGTAAATCATGTTATAACAGTCCAAACTGGAGGTTACCAATGTGTGGGTTGCTATTGCTGGGCTCTGTCCATTCAGGTAAGGATGTAGCCGATGGACCCACCTCAGCTGGTTGAAAGCACTTCTCCGCACAGAAGCCCCCTGAAATTTCAGGGATAGCCCTGGGTCAAGGAGTACTCCCAAACTGCATACTCTGTCCCTTCAAGGGAGTGCAATCCTGTCCAGAACAAAGCGAATATCACTCACCTGAACAGATGGCCCACCCACCAGCAAACCTTCCATCTTATCTGGATTAAGCTTCAAGTTTATTGCCCCTCATCCAGTTCTTTACATTGCCCAGACACTGGTTTAGAACTGCCACCACCTTACCTGGATTAAATGAAAATGAGAGGTACAGCTGAGTGTCATCAGTGTACTGGTGACACCTCAGCCCAAACCTCCAAATGACCTCTCCCAGCTGTTCATATAGATGTTAAACAGCATGGGAGATAAGGTGGAATCCTGCGAAACTCCATGGCATATAGTGGTACCTTGCCTCATGAACTTAATCCATTCCACGATTCTCGTCACAACCCGAATTGGTCGCAAGCCAAGTCAAATTCCCATAAGGTTCAATGTAAATAAGGTTAATCTGTTCTTTACCATAACTTTATGTTATACATAAAGGATGGCATATACAATTTTTAAATAAATAAATATGTTTGGGGATTTTTTACCATAAAAATGCAGTATGAGCCACGTGCCCAAGCTGTGGGCCAAACCGTGGCCACCTTGCCGAGCCTGGGGGCAGACACAACAGAGAGATGTGGGAGGCGTTCTGCTCTGCCAGCTGTGTCCCCGTCCCTCGCATCGGCCCGCAGAAAGCAGCCCTTACCTCCCTCCTCGTGGCCCTCTCCTGGCCGGGGGAGTTGTCCCATGCCCACCTCTCCAGCCTCCCGCTCTTGCTCCCCCTTCTGGAGCCTGCGAGAAGACCTTCCTCCAAGTTGGAAGTGGGGCAGCTGCGAGGACCCAGGAAGGCCTCGACAGAGACAAGTGTGCCCTCATGGCTTCCCCTCGTGGTGGGTAGGGAGAAGGTTACGTTTTGGATTGTTCATGCGGGAAAAATGGCTGCGATCGCAATTGTGTTCATGCAGGAACATGGCTGCGATCATGGTTGTCACCCAATGCGGAGTTCGCGACCTGAGGCAAAATTTTTCCAAAATTTCTGTTTGTGACCTGATTTGGTTGTGAACTAAGGCGTTCATGAGCCGAGGTACCACTGTAATTGCCATGGCACAGAGCCACAGTCCCCCAGCACCACCTTCTGGAATTGGTTGGCCAAGCAGGAATGGAGCCACTGCAAAGCAGTGCCTCCTACTTCCAACCTGGCCAGCCTATCCAAGCATACTGTTCTTATCCTTAGGCCGCAATAATTGAATCTCATCCAACAAGACTGGATAAGATAGTACACTAGATGCCTCCCTTACAGGACTAACATCAGTGGTGAGGTCCTATACCTGGTGGATCTAAACGATTTTACCCTGAAAGTGTCGTTCAGATTTATCACAGGGGGCAACCAAGAGTTCAACAGCATCTACTTTGGGCCCAGATTGCAACAGGTCACAAACCACCTGGAATAGCTCCACTGGACAACACTGCGTGGATGCAATGCTGGCAGAGAAGAATGTCTCCTTCACCACCTTCACTGCCACAAAATAGATTCAACAACGAGCTCTTGTGCTCGACTGGATTCAGCACAGGTCTTCCTCCACCTGCACTGCAGCCTTCTCCCAGCCTGCCTCATTGCTCACGGCTCAGAGGTATATCATGGGGCTTCACAAGCCCTGCCAGAAGGGAGAGAGTGTTGACAGGTGTGATTGTGTCAACTTCCCCGTCATATCTATCTTCTAAAGAGCGACCAGGGCTTTGACAGGAGTTCTAGTCATTTCAGTGGCTACCTGCATTGTCTTTTTCCCACTGAGAAACAAACTGTCTCAGGAGGCAGTTTGCATGTGGCTACAAGAGTATCAAGATCCAACTTAAGAAATATTTATCAGTGCAAAATATCCTAGGTATTCCCCTAAATGCCTTTTGTTTTTACCTGATGATTGGCCCATCAGATTTTGAGCTTCTTCGGAGGAATGTAAGGGCAGCTTTTCTCCTGAAGAGCAAAGAAGAAACAGATTTAATGTTTTTTGCCTTCAAGGAGATAAGCAATGTCACTTCATCTAGGAAGCTCAAAATATGATGAACAAAATGGCAGAACACACATTTGTGATCATCCTAATGAAATGAAGATGCATATATATATACACATATATATATACATACATACATATATACACACATATACATATACATATATGCACATACATATATACAGTAGCATACACATTATACAAATTATAGCATCTGCCATCTTAGGTTTTTCTTGTTCATTTTACTTAATGTTTCACTAACAATTGTTCATATTAAGTTTCTTTTAGAAGTCCTTACTGTCTTGTTTCATGCTTCAAAGAGAGGGCTCATCCACTAGAACAATGGCTTGTACACAGCATTGCAGATGAAAGTATGAGCTTCACCTTCTAAATATTCATTACTGATGTGCCCATATCTTTGAATACATGAAACATCACAGACAAACCATAACTGTGAGGAATTCATATCCCCTCATGTGACTTACTCTGCACATGCCCCATGTAAACAAGCGTTGTCGAGACACATGGGTGCCTTGCAGGAAACGATACGAACATGTGACTTCCAGGCACATGGTCCATCCTGTTCACATTACAGTCGAGATAAAGATCACTCTAGCTCCTGCCTTTAACTTGTCTTTGATAGGTGCAAATTTGTTTACATAGCCTATTCTCTTTGTTAAACAAACGAAGCTTTGAAAGACTGAGAAACTGCATAGGTAAGAAGAGAAGGAAATCTGTAAAGGGAGTTTGGGTACGTACCAGGGAAAGCGGGGGTGGTCTGTCCAAGGGGAGTAAAGGGGGTTTGCTGCATAGCCAACTGGTGGAGCTTGGTCAACTGCTGAGGGGTAGGAGGGACATTAGAACTAAGAAGGTTATTGTTATAGAATACAAGTCACACCAAAAACGAAGAACAAAATTATAATTAAAAAAAAAGGAAGCCATGTGGAAATATGGCAAACACAGCTTAAACAGAAGGACTTGGCCTGGGTAAATACCATAATGCCCAAATCTGAGGCAGTTGTGCTCGATCAGGGTCTGAAATACAGGAGCCTTATTTTGGTGTTCCTCTCTCTTTAGCCAAAATAACTGAAGAAATCCTACATAGATGGAGCCATCCCTTTATCTCCTGGAGCTGAACTGAGAAATATTTGGGCTAGGATGGGAGTACGTGCATGTGACCCTTCCACCTGCAACCTGGATTCTAATTTATTTGTTTATTCATTCATTCATTATATTCCAACTTTTTTTCCTTTCAAGGAACTCAAGATGGCTTACATCATTTTCCTCTTGCTGCTTTCACTCTTATCCCCATAACAGCAACACTGCGAGGTAGGTTGGCTGAGAATCTCACCCAGTTGGCTCCATGGCTGAGCAGGAACTAGAACCCAGGACTCTGAATCCCACTCCTGTGCTCTTAACCACTACTCCACACTGTCCCTCAGCTTATGGAGTTAAGTAAGCTCCTGGAACTAGGAATGGGTGTTGTGAAGATATGTCAATAGTGTGGGTTTCATCATTCTATAGGCCACTTGAGAAATCCAGTATGTACTTTAGCCAAAATAGGTTTGCATTTCAGACCCTGCTCATTGCTTGTTTTGCTTGGATACTTATAATGGCCACTTCACAAAGATCCCATAAAGAGGAACATATTTGGTATACATTTTGTGCTGTATCTCTGTGCTTATTCAAATACAAAAGCATGGTAAAGCAGGTCTGCTTTCAAAATTATGCTGCCTGGGGGTCATATTACTCCTTATGTGGTGCAGAAGCCATAGGAATACCCCATCAAGACAATCAGGTCAGTACCCTAAAGGATAATGCTGGGAAACTGAACATTTGAGTGGGGCATGGGGCAATGAAATAGTCTTGCTCCTGCAGCATATTTGAGGGAAAGGGTGCAGGGAAGTCTGACATTGGTTTGGCAATAGTCAGGGTGAAGCATTGGAGGCAGAACACCTGGGAGGCTGAAGAAGAAAGGTGGGAAGGGAAAGAGCAGCTTGCAAAGCGGAGCTTTCAGTCAGTTATCAGAGTTGGTAAGCAAAAGAACAGAAGCAAATGGTGTGCACATTATCCCATTCTGGTTTTAAAATACAGTTTACCTTTCAAGTGAAACACTTCATTAATATTACTCTCTAAAAGTATGACATACACTCCTATCCATGTAATCTTCAGTGTAATAAAATGTATCCTTAAGGATGAAGTAAAAGTAATCTATCTTCTGGTCACATGCAGAACAGTTCCCACACAAACCAAAGTAATGAACCATTTTCCGCTTCACTTGGCCTGGTTTCTGATTATGTCTCACAGTGTGATTTCTTGTCCATCTCCGCTCCTTTGCTCCATTCAGGATTGTCCTACAGTGTACAGCACAAGCATATTCTGGTAATAAAAGCAGCAGATCATGTGCTTTGGCTGTGGGACGGTATAGACATGAGATGATGATGGTGATGATGATGATGATGATGATGATGGTGATGGAGATGAATGAAGAGGTCTGTATGAAAATATGCTAAAATAAGCAATAGGAATTGAACCATAATGCTTTCCTAAAATGAAAACTACCTTGTTTGGTACCAAAGCATCCAAAGCACACATTGGTACCATTTTAAAGTTATGGAAATAGTTTTATTTGAAATACTTCATCCTTTTCAGGAGTGATACAATCAGTTTTATGAAACACGACCATAATTTCTAGATCTGGACTTTTTTGTTTTGTATTGTCAGCATTGTTAGATGCCAGATGTAATCAAGCGCTCAGAAATTCTCATTCAATTTCTCAGAAATTGAACAGAATAGTTTATTGGACTATAAACTGTTTTAACCGCAGATAAAGTTTTTATTTAGTGCAACAGAAATAAAATTGGAACAAAATGGGATCATCTCCTTTTTTAGTAAATCCACAACATTAAAGTTTTAAAAAAAATCTAGCCAAAACTAGATTACCGGAAATGTGGACAAAGCAACATAGCTGTGGCAAACAGACAGTGAAGTCAATGCAAAGACTGCTTCCAACGGATCATCTAATTTTAACATCCATGTCTTTGAAATCCAGTTCTCAGGAAATGTCAAAAGAAGTGTCTGAGCTTGGGTTTCCTTGGGGACTACTTGAAACTCATACAAATCCGTGACAGGATAAATCTAGTTGCCTCTGGACTACAAGGGGCTTCCAAAGAAGGGTCTTACTGAAGCTTTGTGCCTGCCTCATGCACAGCATCTAATGAGTGGTACAGGCATTCTTGTCATCAGTGTGTGATCACCTTTTTCCACCTTTTCTTCCCCCACAGATAGTCCATTAAGAATGAAAAGAAAAGAATAGTTGCACAGCGTCTCCTCCCTGGTAGGGCCAGGAGCCCTCCACACAGAGGCCCCTGGAGTCAGGTGCGCAAAGATTCTATCTGTATGAACACACCTGCCTGGAGGACATAGCACCTGATTCAGTGCAACTGCACTCTCACAAGCTCTGCTTTCTGACAGCAGTTTGCATGAGCACAGCAACCCACTTTTCTCTTCACCGGTTTATGCTACTCACTGCAAGGAGCAACACCCCCAAGACTGGATTTTCCTTTGTGCCCACAGCATTAAATGTTTTGGTAGGTTCGAGGCAGCCCTGTGAGCTAGGGATGCAACTGCCCGTTTTTCCTGTTGGTCAGCCATGACGTTATTTGCATTCCACAATGTATTGTGGTGACACCCCTTCATTTCACATTTTTAGAAGCCCTGTTTGCTTATTGTAGGTGGCTCTGCTGTAATTATTTTTTATCATTTTCACCTTCTGTGTCTTAACCATTCCTAGAGATGTAATGACTGACATATTGAACGTGGAAACATTTTCAATCAATATATTCAAAATGTGGTTATATCTTGAGTTTTATAGGGTCAACAGATTTGTACTTTTCATTAGAAAACTGGGCATCTGGACTAGTTGCTGGGCCACCTAAGAGGGTGGGCCAGGCTCTACAGCCTTCTTAGTTCAATGGAAGTTAAGTTCCATTCAGTTCAACTTATTTCCAGATCAGATGATGCTCTTGGGGAGTGCTAAGGCAATGAAGGAGCCAAGATGGCAAAAGGACTGCTGTTTCAGCTTCCCCACTGGCCATGTGGTCACAACAGCACTATCTGATTGGTTCAGTATATTGTGAATCAAAGTTAGTGAAGAGAAAAACCCACATTTTCAAATAGCAAAGTTGAGCCCCAATCCTCGCTAGTTGTAGCCCTTTCCTTTGAGCAGCATGAGAAAAGGCAGACTCCTGGAGGAGAAGTCTGCTTGTTTGATGTTGAATGGAGCAATGAATTTAAATGCTGGATGACTGTTCCATCCAAAAGTGATGGAGAAATATAATGTTGAGAAATTTCATTATTTCAGAAAAATAATGTCGAGCAAGATATTTATATAATTATCAATGAGATAATTTATATAATTATCAATGAAGTCAATGAGAGGTATTTGTGTCCCAGTTTGTGTTAGCTAAATATAAAAACTCCTCACCTACTTAAGTATCTCACACACTAAAGGACTTCCAGTATTTTTAAATAGTGTAGTAAATACACAGTTGCATTCTGAAGGCTGTTTTTCTTGAAGGGATATCTCATTTTTCCAGCATTCCAACTGCAGTATTCTGTCTCTAGAAAACCGTGATTCTGAGAGTCAGTGCAGCATAGTGATTGTAGTGCTGGACTGTCCCTATTCATCCACGAAGCTTGCTGTCTCTTAGCCTAATGTCCCTCACAGTGTTGTGAGGATCCAATGGAGAGGAGATGGATTATGGAGACCCTACAGGAAAAAAGGCAGGCTATAAATAAATGATCTCCTAAGCATTGTTCAAGTGAACAAATGTAGTTGTTCAAGTGTTACAGACACCTGTTGGATCATGCCCATGGCATCATTTGTGTACATATGGCATCCTCCCATACCCTTGGCATTTATGATGTGGTTATACATCACCCAGCTCTATGCATTCATTACAAGGTATTCCAGTAGACGTTTCCTTTCCTTCTGCCTTTTCAACAACTTGAACAACTTAAGTATACAAAGGCTTTCCCACTGTTATACCAAGACATTATTAAGAAGTGCCCTTTGACTTAATGAATTTAACTATTTTTTGTTACAGCAGTGGGAAAACTGCTCCATTTTTATAGTCCTGCTTGAAGATGAAGAGGTGATTAGGGGTGAAAATGAAGACTAGTTCCTTCTAATCCTGCTGCACAGCAAATCTCCCCATGCATTATGTTGGATAGGATACAAACACTTGAGCAAAGCTGTGGCATCGCAGTAGTTATCCTTACGTGCGATGGAAGAGAAATGTTTTGATTATATTTTGGGAAAGTCACAATAATACTTTGTGGATCCAGTGATTATATTGTTAAAAACCACAAACTATCTAGTACTGGAGATAAAATCACTCCTGGTGATTCAGATCAGGATGCAATTGTAGACGGTTGTTCCCAACCTATAACTGGGTGTTTCAGCCCCAACCTCTTTTTCTGAATTCGCTCCATTGGGGAAATTAAAAAGGCACACAGGCCTGGCTTTCCCAGCAGCCACAGTGAGTTCTTTGCCTCAGAAATCTGCATCAAGGGGGGGTAGCTCGGAAAGGGGTTTTTTGGTCATTAGCAGCCCAGACATTACCGCACTTGCATGTGAAGACAGATGCACCAGAGAAGTAGAGGAGGAATCCCAAGTCCCTGTTCTACTACTACTTACATCTAAGTAAAAGTGCACAGAACATCGTGCTGCCACTGACTGCTGGACTTTACTGGATGAGTTCACTTGCCTTGACAAACAACCTTGCATGGCATCCACCATGCATGGAGTTTTTGTTTTTGTGTTTTTTTGGCATGGATATGCAAAAGAACCCTAAGCCTACGCCCAGCCCTGAATGACAATCAGGATTATTGTGGTAATTCTTCTCCTCATTTTCTTCCCTTCAGGCATTTTCTTCCCTCTCAGTCCTCCAGGCAGTATCCCAGGAGGCACCACGGGGAGAAATGGGGAACCTCACTTTGTCAGCCATGATTGCAAGCCAGGTTCCACTCACCATGGCTGTCAAGCAGCCACAAGCAGGGCTCATGCACGGCAAAAGGGGCAAGGAGCTGCCCAGGCACCAGCCCCTCTCACTGGTGAGCAAAGGGAGCTTCCCTCTGGCACGGAGACGCAGGACCCCCAACTCCTGCTCATGTGGGGGCGGCACCGCTCTCCTTCCAGCATCAACCAGCTGAATGCCCCCTTCTGCCCGAAAGAAGATATTAAGAGCAGGAGGCAGGAAGAGCAGGCCTGAGGCAAATCGTGGCCCTTCAGTCTACTTCTTGCACTTTACAAAGCAAACTGGGTATTACCAGAACTAAATTTGCAATATAACTTGGGAAAGTAGGCATTCTCTCTCCAAAACCAAAACCACAAAAACACCGTGTTGCTTGCTTTGGTTCGTCTAAATTCTGGTGGCTTGTGGAAGGGAGTGGATTGAATGACTGGCAGCTCCACCTTCTAATCATAAGCCATGTTTTATGAGGGGCTCTCCAATCCCTGTGATTTGGGGGAGGATGAGACCAGGAGATAGTTATCCCTCCAACCCCACCAGGCTTCCTTATAACTTAAACTTCAATGATCATCAAGAGGGATGGTATAACTTGGATTCCTGCACTGAGCAGCAGATTGGACCTGATGGCCTTCTGGCCCCTTCCAGCTCTACTATTCTATGATTTCATGAGCAATTCCCAGCCTCTGTACTTATCCTTCTGAAACTTTGCAGCATTCCTTCCTGGAGAATCCTGTGTGATGTGTGCCATTTTCATACTAACTGACTACTAAATAAATATATAAATAAGGAACTGAGGCAGGATGGAAAGGGAACCTTTTGGGAATCTGTTGCATATGTGGTAATATGAAGTTCCAGCAGTTGTTGTTGTTGTTATGTGTTGTCAAGTTATCTCCAACTTATGGCAAAATGTTGTTAAGTTATCTCTGACTTTTATGAACGGAAGTCCTTCAAAATGTCCTCTCTATGACAGCCCCATTCAGGTCTCCCAATCTGAGGCTGTGGCTTTCCTTATGGAGTCAGTCCATCTCATATTTGGTCTTCCCTTTTGTCTTGTCTTCTTCAATGGGTCTTGGCTTCTCATGATGTGTCCAAGGTATGTTGACCTCCATTTTGTCATTTTTGCTTCTAGGGAAAGCTCTGGATTGATTTGATCTAGGACTCACTCAGTTATCTTTCTGTTGGTCCAAGGTATTCACAAAGCTCTCCTCCAGCAACATGTTTTCAATCATCAATTTTCTTCCTATTGGCTTTCTTCATTGTCCAGCTTTCACATGCATACATTGTGATTGGGAATACAATAGTTTGGATGATCTTGAGCTAGGTCTCCACCAAAATGCCCTTCTACTTGATGATCTTTCCAATGCTCTTCCTTCATTGCTGCCTTTCCAGGTCTCCACCTTCTTCGAATATCTTGGCTTCAGTCTCCCTCTGAATAGATGACTGAGCCAAGGTAAGTGAAATTATTCACAAAATTGATTTCTTCATTATTAACAGCACAATTCTGTAATTATTTGTGGACTTGATTTTTATTTTCTTAATATTCAGCTTCAGTTCTGATTTCGTGCTTTCTTTTTCACTTTTATCGGGAGTTATTTCAAGTCATTGCTGCTTTCTGTATGGTATCATTTGCATCTCTTAAATTACTGATTTATGTTCCACTGAATGTCATGCCTTCTTGTGATCCTAATCCAGCTTTCCTTATGACATTCTGCATGCATACAGAGTGAACAAAGAGGGAGATGAAGTGTAGTCTTGTCTGACACCTCTGCCTATGAGAAGCTATTCTGTTCTCACAGAAGCTTCTTGTCTGTGATGGAGGGTCCTCATCAGGTCAACCAAGTGCTGAGGCACACCCATTTCTTTCAGGCCCATCCATAGCTTCTTGTGATCCACACTGTCAAAGGCTTTGCTGTAGTCTATGAAGTCTATTTACAGAGACAGGGAAGGCTTGGAACCACCATCTTGTTAAAGGAGGTGCCTGCCTGCCAGCAGCATATTACAAAGCTCCAACCAGCCTCTGCTACATAATGTAATGCTTAGCAGCTGGTCTCCTTTCACTCCCCTGCCTGAAAGAATATAGAGGGAAGGCTGCTGAGGGCATTTAAGGTAAACACAGACTGATGAGACAGCTTTCTCTAATCCTTGGAAAACTGAAAAGGATATTCATCTCCCAGACACATTCTCTGCTTTAAAGTTTAGGATGCAATGGTGTGCTACGGGTTTTACAAGCAGGTAGAGTTTTATAGCTGCACCAAGCCCTACTCAAACAGTGTGTATGTATTTAGAATTTTCTAAAACTTAGAAAAGACCACCAGCAAATAGCCTGCAAAAGAGAACGATCAGCCCTTTTAAAAACATCCAGTCCCTTGCAGTATATTATACAGTGTACTACCAAATACACTGCCAGATAATTTCTTTATAAAGTGTGATACAGCCACTCCATCAAAGATGTTTAGACAGAACAAAGTTTTTCTGTTTAAATGTGCATAAGATTGCACCCTCTATCACTTTCTGGCAACTGAGCAGAAGACAACAACAGTTTCAAACTGTTTTCCCTTCAACATAACTTTCCAACTCTTGCATCTATTTTTCTAAAATCTTGAAGAAAAATGTACTTAGAAGCATTTCTACCGTGTACACCATGCTGACATGAATGGTGATAAAGCAAATGTCTGTTTTGAACTGCCCCCCAACACACACACACACCCCTTTTAAATGCTGCCCTTCCACAAAGTCCCTCGCACCTGTTGGTCTGTGATTTGGCAGCCTTTATCCCGCAAGAAGGAGTGAGTTTGACTGCAAATGTCACCTAATGCTGGAAAAAAGTGCTGGCCATTTGCTGATAAGGAGGCAGCCAAAGCTTCAGAGACTGAAGCAGGGGCCCATCTTGGATCCTGAATGGAAATGTCTCACCTCCAAAGTGAGTTTGGAAGTGAAAGTTTATATGTGTATAAACTCTAGCATATATCTTATTTATTCTTGCATTTATAGTTTCTTCATATGTCTTGCTCAAGCATCTTTTCATAGTTGCGTATATTGTACTATTTTTTCCTAGCTGCCTCTTTTCTAAGCTGATGTTTTAATCAAAAGAGGCCGCAATTTTACTTACCTGCTTCAGATGTGGCTTCAGATTAGACAAAAAAGCATAGCATCATAGAATAGAGTTAGAAGTGGACTGTAAGGCCATCGAGTCTAACTTCTTGCTCAGTGCAGGTCACCAAGTTAAACCAGATGGCTTAACCTCAGATGGCTCCCCCTCAGATGGCTGCCCAGTTGCGTCTTGAATGCCTCTAGTGAGGGACTGCCCATACCGTCCCTAGGTCATTGATTCCATTGCAGTACAGCTCTAACAGGACTGTTTCTCCTGATATCCAGCCAGAATCTGGCTTCCTGCAACTTGAGCCCATTATTTCATGGCCCTCCTCAGTGTGACAGCCTTTCAAGGATTTGAACAGTGCTATCACACCTCCCTTCAGTCTCCTCAAGGCTCAACTTCCCCAGCTCTTTCAAACTGTCTTCCCAGGGCTTTGTTCCCAGTCCATGGATCATCCTTGTTGCCCTTCTCTGAACCCTTTTCAATCTGCCTGCATCTTTCTGGAGGTTTGGTGCCCAGCACTTGACACAGTACTCAGGATGGGGCCCAACCAGTTGCCGAACAGAGGTGAACAGGTGCCTCGTGATCTGGAAGCTGTACTTCTCTTAATGCAGCCAATGTTACCACTTGCATTCGTACATAGAAGTGTACCATTAGCATCTCATTATCTGCAAAGTTTTTCTGAATCCATACAATTTCTATTGTTTTTTCCTGAACCATTTCTGGTTAGATACATGGTTTAAAACATGAGATGAAGGTTACTGCTCATAATAATTGTGAGAGATGCATGCCGCTGATTTGTATAGGGCATTGTTCCTTGTTCCATACTGTTGCCAGTTGATGGTGCTATATCAGGTGTACATCCATGTTGTGTGCAATGAATATCTTTTCTAGAGCTGTTCCCTCAATCCTCTTCCTGTTACAACTCAAACCGATACAAGTCATCAAAAGTCTAATTTTCACATCAAGTGGTAAACTTAGAGATGGAAACACTCCTATTTCTCTCACTTTTTAAATCTTAATTTCATTCTGCCCTGTTCATACCCATTTTTGAGTACATTTCTACAATATATATCTTGTAAGAATTTTGTCAAAAATGTGTACTTTCAAGCAATTTCCCTTTACATACTGCATTTTTGTTCATTAGCTTCACTTATATTTGCTTGCTTTCATTATATACGCATTTTGTATGCATTTTGTGATTGGAAAACTCCATCACAGAATTCAGAGAAGTGCAAATACCAAAGGATTTGTTTAAGAAAAGTAGATTAGGTAAATTTGCATTCAAATGACTTTAGCCCCCATCCCTAGTTGAATACTTTCAGACTACAGGTAGCCCCTCCATACAAAAAGGTTCTCACACATAAGAAACATGTCAGCAGGAAGGCTAGGCTAGAATCCTTCCCCCTGTACAGAATCTATTTAATTAAGTCAATGTGAGCTCCCACTTGCTTCTTAAAGTAAGATAATGTAGACAGATATTTACTACATCTCCTAAACCCCTTCTTCTAACAGAAGGTGGATTGTACCTGCTATTCTCATGAGATATTTCTGGGTAACATCACATTACATTTAGGTGTTCCTTATATTTCTTTTCAGAGATAATACTGGTTTTTTTTTTTTTTTTTTGCTAAAGACATAACTATATATGTTCAGTAATACTGGCCACTAATTTAAACATACTTTTCCCTAGAAATTTGGGAGGAAGGTTTTCAGCATCACCAGGCATTCAAGCTTCTTTTCCATTAAGACTGAGAAAATCTTACAATGACAGACCAAATTGTCAATTCATCTCAGTGAACAAAGTCTGAGAAAAGCACATAATGTATAAGGATTTGGGTATATCTGTAGCATACATAAACATATGGATAGATTAGGATGGTGCATCTGATTACCAGCAATTTATGAAGAGGTAAAGGCTTTTTTATCTAAGGCACAAAATGCATAGTGTGTGTGTGTGTGTGTTTAGCAAAGGGGTAGCACAGAATAATTTAAATAATTTGACAACAGGCCAAGTCCTCAGTGGAAATATAGTTGAGCACTAATAGGTTAAAGGCTTTTACCAATACTGCACTTTGAGAAAACTGTATTAATATTAATGTCTAATATTAATATGAGTTGTATTTGACAGTTGCATGCAGGTGACATAAGAAAGAAACAATGAAGATAAAACTCACATCTGGGTGTGGAATAGCATATTGTCCCTGAATTGTATAGGCCTGCAAAGGAAAAACAAGAACAGGAAGTGTAAGGATTTGTTTGTAGTGTCCAGTAACTGCTTTAAGTCACACTCGGAGGATGTCGTTGGCCATACAGCATCCTTCCTTCTCTATGAAAATCACCATTGATCCATTTGTCACCAAAGCATTAGAAACATCTGTTATTTTAGATGGAGTCAGGCACATGTACCATGTCTATTGTCATAAATACTACAAGGTGTATGTGCCTAATAAAACAGTTCATTTCTTTCTTCTTTTCCCACCTCTACGTCTCTTCTGCTCCAGTTCCATTTGGGTATGCATTTACTTTAACAGAAAAATTCCGTACATATTTTTGTGCACATTTTGATTGGATGCTTTAATTGAAACATTCTTCTCCTGGATTAAAGTGTGCATATTAATGTCAGTAGTGTATTTGTGTATTTTTCAAATGTGGGTATGTTGTCAAGCACATTGTTTTTCTTTCACAGAATGCATAGCTTGGAAATCTCAATCATAAATTGAATCATTTCTAGACTGAGTCCCAGGAAATGCAGTTTGGATAAATATGTAAAAAACAGACAGACAAAAACTGGTTTGAGTGAGCTTCTCACCCAGGTGAGCTAGCATTTAGTAAAGGCCAATCTTTCAGGTATTGATCAAGCCTGTGACATCCTGGCAGATTTCAGTGACCACCCCATAAACAGAAAAACAATGTGATTATGACTTCACCACTTCAGAATATTTGCATCTAGTTCACTGTAGCCCCGGGTCTATATAACCTGATTTGCCAAGCAATGTCCGAGAGAATCTAGGCCAAGTTAAAGTTGCTATTTGTGTGACAATTTACATTAAATGGGTTCGGTGCACATTTTATCCCTTCCCTTAGATAGACATTGAACATTATCACCCAGGAATCTGCAGTTCACCAGAAGAGCTGCTTCTGTGGGCTGGCATCTCCCTATTTGGCCAGCATCTGATCTTCTTCCTCTAGAAAGAAGGGCCCTGTCATTAACTTCCAGGGACTAGAAGAGTTTGCTGTAAGCACCTCCACATATCCAAAATACATTGTAATTTTTTAGAATTTATTATACAATACTTATGAAGACCATGTGCAAGAGTTCAGTCTGGGTAGACAGGACTGTGTGGAAAGAGCTGAATTGTGCCCGCTCAACCTGACCCTGAAATCTACATTTCTTTGCCCAGAAGGTTTCCTGCTATTTTTCTAGAGCATGGCTCAAATGTAGGAACTCTACACACATTCAGATATATGCATATTGGCTTCTGTGTGGTGGCTGTGACATCCATTGATCCAAAACAAATATTCACACAAGGTTACTTCAAATTCATCTGGGCAGACCATGAATCAAACATAGCAATGACCTGTAGCTACTCTGTGATCCCTTAAGCTATGCATGTGCTTGACAATACCCTTGTTTGGCAGCTCCAGGCTGGGAGCAAAAATGCAGTCACCTATGGCAGGCTGCCATGTATAGTTGTGGACTACATTTGTGCAACCCTCCAGATTTTGGTGGACTGCAACAGAGACATTTTGAACATGCAAATAAACCCGGAAGATGTTTAGCGTATTGTTAAAAAACAAACAGATATTGGTGGACTGCAACTCCCAAAGCAGGCTGGGGAAGATGTGCCTGGGGGATCCGGAGAGGTTGGGCTTATGGGGGCACAGATTAGTGTCATTCCCCTAGAAGCTGAGGAGCTCCTTAGGGCCCTGGACATTACAGAGGCACTGGGTACTTGTCCACAGCAGGCTAAACATGAGCCAGCAGTGTGACATGGCATTTAAGAGAGCAAATGCCACCCTTGGATGTATAGCCAGAAGCAGGGCTTCCAGATCTAGGGAGGTGCAAGTGCTGCTCTGTTGCATCCACAGCTGGAGCACTGTGTCCAATTCTGGACTCCATGTCACAAAAGAGACATAGCAAGGTTAGAATCAGTTCAGCACAGGGTCACAAGGTAGCCAGGTTGTGAAGGGATGCCATATGAGATGAGATTGAGGCAGCTGGAGAAGAAGAGACTCCAAGGGGATCTTATAGCAGCTTACATGTATGTGAAGGGGTGTCACAAGGTAGAGGGTCATGACCTGTTCTTCCGTGTGGTGGAGGGAAGGACGCAATCCAGTGGAAGTGGAGCAAAGCTTAAGGAATGCATTTTAGGTTGGATGCCAGGAAGTACTTCCTGTGGTTAGGACCCCTAGGATATGGAATGGGCTTCCACAGGAGGTTTTGGAGGCCCCACCACTGAGGGCATTCAAGGAAAGATTGACACCCACATTTGGACATTATATGAGCAGAGCCTGCTGGAGCTGGGGATCAGACTAAATAGCCTGGGAGGCCCCTTCTGACTTGCAATGCTTCTGTGTTTGTATTTGCCTTATCCAGTTCAGGCAAAGTGAGTTGCAGTCTAACAACATATGAAGGCCCATTTGAACCCCATCCCTTACTTAGTGGACTATAAGTGTGTAGAACTGTTGTAGTCACTATGAAGTAATATCAACAAAGGTCTCAAAATACAAGACTTCAGACCCATGCCCTTTAAAAGTGCACTGCAATTGATAGAAAGGCTTACAATATTAATATATCTTGGGCATCTTTTACCCATTGTTTTTGCAGTAACAGACCACAATTTCTTTGCTCTTGTAAAGGTTCATTTCATCTCATACTTGACCCTTTTTAGGCTGTGATCACTGTGCTTCCAGATAATGCATCCAGAACCGACTGGGCAGTTGATACAAATTTCAGAAGCAAGTGCTTTCTAATGTGGAAAAATCAAGCCAAATTAGGCCTATGAAACTAATAAATGTTTATGAGCTTATGTTATGACATCTAAAGTAACTAAATGGCAGGTCAGATTTGAACAAGTCTGTACTCAGATATAAACATTAGGGGAATACATTCTTTGTCGGTTCCTTTCAGTGCTTTGCCCCATTTGATGACACCAAGCTACCTGATTCATATAGAGCATATTGTTTCAGTTATTATCATTAGCATTGATTCACCATCAGAATAACCTTATTCTGAACATTTTCATTACAAAAATGAGGAACTAAGACAGAAAAATATTTCATTTCCCATGATCATGTCATGAGTGGAGCAGGCTGGAGCCAGGAGTTAGACTAGATGGGCTGGGAGGCCCTTTCTGACTCGCTCTGTTTCTACATTTCTATGTTTCTATCAACATCTGAGTTTTTGGCTGGGATAATGAATACAATTAATATATGTCTAAGTTGCACTTCAAATACTTTCTATCTTAATGTTCCCTTTTATCATGCAAAATCCCAAGCTCACATTCTGGAAAATAGCCACTCATCTGCCATGTTTGGTTGACAAATACATGATAATAGAACATTTCCCGCATAGGCACAGTCTGCATGATTTTCATCTTCACAAAGCCAGGACTCCCAGAGGCCTTTCAGTTAAAAACAGCAGCAGCTGCAACAACAGCAGCAGCAACACACACAGAGCTCTGATTTTTATGAGCGGGCCAGGCCCTCTGTTCGTAAGTGGATATCATTATCTTTATTTAAGGGTCTGTCTTGTTCAGTGTTTGTCATTTTAAATGAAGAGTCTGGGATTTCTAAAATTGCCTTAAAATAAATCTTTTTTTCTTGAAAAATAATAGAAAAGGACAACACTCTTTATAAACAATTATAAATCAATACATTTTTCTGCCAAACAAGCTTATTGTTTAGTAAAAACATTTCTCATTGGTTAATGTCAACATAATATTGATTTAAATGGGATAAAAGTGGACAACCACTTGGGAAGGGAGAGTAAGGACAGGAAGGAAAATAGATTTCTAACCCTTTGAAAAGGGGAGCAGGATTTCAAAGTAAGAACAGCTAAGCTGGAGGACATCCTCCAGTTAGGGTCTGAGATGGAGACTGAGGAGATATGAGCAGCATTTGAAAGTAGAGAGGGAAGTTCTGCCAGATATTTACCTTCGCCTAACACTTTACCCCCTGTCGCCCTCTTGAGATAATCAAGCAAGGGATAATGGCAGTAAGTCAGAGGAGGGAATGCACCGCCCCAGCCCTCTCCGCCCACCAATTCAGCACTCTGTACTCATGTGGGTCTGCAGTCTGGAGCAGGGAGTCTGTCGAAGCTGTGGGGGCTCTCCATGGGAGCCACAATGCCGATCTGGTCACCCAGAAGCATTTGTCCTTGCACAAAAGAGATGAGTTGAGACAAACTTGCATGTTCGCACCATAAGATAGTTTTTAAAATGTATCTTGCATTGGACCAGTATCTGGCAACCACTGCCACAAGTTCCACACTCTGGCATAGAAAATCGGGCTGTCTGAATCCTAAAACCTGCAGTATCTTGGGTATAATAGAATGCCGCCTTTTGAAAAAAAATATGTTAATAAGTACAAATATGAAAATACTTGGTTCTTAGAGTACAGACCAGGGCGTTAACTTGCATGAGATAAAGCAATCTCCAGTATGCCCTCAAAGGAGAGATGACTGGTTTTGTGTCGAAGTTCTGATCTCCACTTGACTGTGAAGCTCACTGGGTGATTTTGGTTCAGTCACTGACTCTCAGCCTACCTTACACTACAGGGTTGTTTTGAGAATGAAAACAGAGAAGATGGGAATCAAATATACCATCTTGGGTTTACTGGAAAAATGGGGGGGGGGTTATATATGAAATAAATGAAGATGTCATTTTTGTATATATAAGGCATCGTAGAAGGAACAAGTGCTCTTTACCACAAATGCTTCCATAAAACTTTTATGGGTTCAAGGAGAACCATGGTATTTTAGAGGTCTTTTTTGGTCATTCTGCAGGGATGGCAAGCATCTTGAGTTATGAAACCGTGTACCATAAGACATGGCATTTCTTACTGTACAGGAAAGTACAGGGATTTTCTGTACATTGCAGCTACCACCTCGTATCACCTATCAGGTATTTTTTGGGGGTGGCAGTCATCATTTTTTAAAATTTCATTCTTTGACATTTGATAGTTTTGGACCTATCCTTTCAGTTTTGCGTTCAAGTGCTTATTTTCAAATATGGTGGGACAGGAACGCTAAGGGAAAACAACAAAAAATACTTCCCATGGATGGCTCTGCCATAAGGCAGAGTGAGGCGGTTGCCTCAGGCAGCTACTTTTGGGTGTGATTAAAGGGCAGTGAATTGTTAGTTGTTTCCATTGCAATCCTATCCTGTTCGTGTTTATTCAGGCAAGTCCCATTGAATTCATTGGGATTAATATCAAAGAAATAGCTCTAGCATTGCTATTGTATTTTTACTCCTGGGTAGAGGTACTTGTTGGTCTTAGGTGACAAAGTAAATTGGCCTGCCTTAGATACTATGCACGTGTGTGTGTGTGTGTGTGTGTTGTGGGGAGGGCACAGTGCAATACCATTTGGCCTGAAGAAAAATCATATTTCAAATGGCTGAATTCGTATCGATGATAAGAATGATTTAAAAAGGAGCAGGTGAGCATCATCACTACACTGTACAAACTGGTTTTTGAGAAAAGGTTGTGTGAAATGTATTATATGGTATCTCACCTCAGGGACTAAACTATATACAGAATCCCAACCTTCAAATTCTAAGGGGACAGAAACTATAGCCAAAAAGGAAGGGTTTTCCTGGGACAAACAGCAGGTCCAATGACATACTTAAGTTATCAAAAGATTGTGGCAAACCAATAGGAGAATAAGGGTCTTCTGTCATATATAATCTAATATTGACATTATTAATGTATTGCCAATTAATGTATTTAGCACTGATGTACAGTATTTCAGAGTTTATGAGCTTTTATCTTCACAAGCTTTTACCATCTGATGCAATACCAGCCAGTGGCAGAATTAATGCTTGAGTCTACCGCTTTCAATAGTTAACAATGGTTCTCAAATTGATTGCTCTTCACTTTACCAGACTAGGGGAAAGTCATTTCTGAGATGTAAATATCCTTCTAATTCTTAGAATAATTTCTGGATTTGTACTTGTACAAATACTTGTACTTAATTTCCAAACTTTAGATTTATTCTCAAAGATTTTAGTAGACCATGTTGTTTTTATTGGAGCATGATCCAATGCCAATATTGGTGCAAATTCTATTTTCTCCAGTAATGGTGCTAATGGTTCTGAAATAAATGTCTCTTTTTGATGGGTGCAGCCACGGATTTGTCCTTTCCCATGCTTGTGCTTTGCCATTTCTTGAAGTATGTCATTGATTGTGTAGTTGGTTCATTTGCCATTGTTTTAATGAAATTCCTGGTTGAATGTTACTGCCCCAGCAGCCTTGGCAGAACGGCAGGCTGCTGCTGCTGCTCTCACTACTAGTGTTCTCCAGAAGGGCTAAAAAGTCTTCCAAACGGATGAATGAATGAGCTTCCCTATCCACCTCCTTTCCTTGACATCGTAATTTCTGCTCAATGCTTCATTTGTTCTTGGGATTTAGTATTGTTCCTTCTGACTTACTCTCCCTTTTGAAAAGCAAAAGTAGACCCAAAGCTCTTTCACCAGGTTTGTATTTAAGAAAAGTGGCTATATTTGTGCAAGATGATAATGATAGTCATGGTGTTAGTTGTGTTCTCCACAATGTAAAATTAATACCGTATTTAAAATGGGCTGTTTATAACAGAGACAATGTAATGAATGAGCAAAAGGGTTCAATCCTATGGGTTGTGCTCTACGAGACTGAGGGATGTGAGGACAGAACCCAATGAGGCACTTATATCCCCACTGAATCTCTTTTGTCCTGCTAATTGTGTTGCACGAACAGCCCTCACCATTTGTGCAATGGCAATTCAGTGCTTCCAAGGCAGCCTAAAACAAGTAGAAATGCCCATTGCTGAAAGAAAGCAGGATGGTGGAACTCACATTAGACTTTCCACTGAAAGCATTAACCCTCCCCTGCAAAACAGGTGGATTCTCCTTGCCCAACAAAATTGAAGGGACCCACCACTTGCAGAAGAGAATTGGCAGACTGGAAAAGCAGCAATGGAGGCACAAGTGCCTTGTGGGAGTCTGTCCCACACTGGAGCTCTTTGCTGTACTATGTACTACTGGCAAGCGCTTGTTTGTTTGTTTGAACTGCACAAACCAGCTAGATGGGCCTCTGGGCATGTCTGGCTGACTTGTCTATCCGTGGGTGGGGAGGAGACTGGAGGGGCCAGAGAATTCTGCATATATGTCTTCCCACTGCCTCCCCCAAGCACACCCCCCTTTCCTTAAGCCCCCTTTCTGCAGAGAGGTTGCCCTTGCACCCTTGTTAAAGGATTTTCTGGAGGAACTGTGGGTGGGCAGGGATCTGTTCCTCTGGACTCAAGGCCATCTCTGTGGGCATGGAGGTGATATGTGGTGCCCCAGGCTACCCAGTAGCTCTCAGACTGTTATCTAAGACACCAATTTCTAGTTAAGACCAAAGAGGTGTCAGTGAGGTGTGATCGACCAAGAATAGCCTTATACCCACCCAGGTTAATGGAGCAGGAGAGCAATCGATCGATCGATCGATCAAATAAATAAATAAATGGCTATTGTTTCTAGGGCATATGTTAGCATAGTTGCTGTTAGTCGCGAAGTCGTGTTCGACCCTTCACGACCCCATGGACAACATTCCTCCAGGCCTTCCTGTCCTCCACCATCCCCCGGAGTCCACTTAAGCTCACAGCTAGCATAGTAACTAATACTAAAAATACACTTGTTTGTTAAGCCACACTGCACAGCCTATTCGAGTTCCATGACTGGAACTTTCACCCTAACTTTCTTCTTCAAAAGTAGCCTGGAAGGCTGGTGGTGCTGGTATCTAATTCATACTCAGCAATGGCACAGGGGAGCTGAATAGCCCTTGGTGATTCCCCAGTGTAACCCTCCTCTTGAAGCTGTTATGGAAGGAAGCATAGAATTAATTTGTTTAAAAATACTGTATGGTTTTCTGTCTTGTCTTTGGAGTACCAGTTTTGGCTACAGAAATTATATGATTTTTTTAAAAAATCAATTAGATGCCAAAGTACCATTACAGGCTCTACAGAAAATTGAGATTAATTCATATATTACCACTTAAATTAAAACATTTTCAAGACTGGGTAATACATTTAAAACAGAACCTTGTGCACTGGGAATTCCTTCTGAAGGCACTTTTAATATACAAACTGATTAATATTTAGACAGTCAAGCTAGCTGAGGAATGCTGGGAGTCATAGCAGCTTTTTCTTCGTAAACATTTATAGGATCCCCCCTCCACCACCCCACTGAACTATTTAAACATTTACAGTACTATCCTGTGTATGTCTATGCAAAGGCAAGTCCCTTTGAGTTGGGGCTTGCTTATAAGTGGGGCTTGCTTATAAGTACAACCTCAGAAGCATTTTATGATCTGATTTGCCTTGTGGGTAGTTTTGCTGGTTTTCTCCTTATTGTGCTTTTGTGTAAATTGCCAGGCGCTGAAAAGACCCAACTAAGACAAAGACCTTGGAGCGCCAGCAGCACTCAGCTGAGCCTGAAGGGGAAAGATGTGTAGCACACGACGAGCAGCTACGGGCTTTTCCATAAGGGCCTTTCTTATGCATTTGTCATGCACTATGCACTTGTTTGTACAGGTTCTTCACAAGATGTTGTGATCATACAGCCAATTTTTTCAGTATTCTTTATTTTAAAAGAACGGGAAAAGTGGGCCATTTTTGCTGATAGTGTGAGGAAAGGCTTGTATAACTGCATTATTCCGCTACAGCACACCACTGCTTACAGGAACACAGGACAGGAAAAACTGTAGCACTTGGATTTCAATTCTGTTACGAAGGTGAAAGTGGATGGAGATTGACAGTCTTGCCTAGAAAAGCTCTGATGCCAAGATTTCTTTGACGATTCTGCAGTACATAGAATGCGGCCTGGTTCAGAAGATGCTCCACCCTCCTTTCTTTCCCATGGTTGGGCAGCAAGAACATGTCTTCACTCCCTACACATTCAACTCGCTTGTCCTACCTCCATAGTCACCAGACACCCTTGTCTGAACAGGCTGCAAGTATATAACATCCAATGTGTGCACATGCAGGGTGCCGATTCCCAGGTCTTCCCTGAGGACTTGGCTATAGCCTGGCTTATCAATACTGTCAGTCAGACAAGAGTGCATTATCAGTGCTGCTGTCTGGTCCTCTGGGGCTAGATTTTACACACCTGTAGCCTATTCAAAGATCACGGCCAGGAACAGATGTGTAAAAGGGTAAGTATGCCCTGTGGGCAGGCTGGGCAAAAGCGTTCTCTTCTTAGGCAATAGCCGTAGGGGTGGTATTTTCTGAACTGGGCCACTTTAGCTGAGCCAAGTGGTTTTCAAGCTGCCCTTCAAGTGAAGGAAGCAGTTACACCTGGTGTGAAGCAGTTCTGCCTACAAAGAGCTTTGAGTCCATTTGCTTTGGCACAAGGTAAATGGGATGACACCATGCAAGTGAAAAGGTGAGAAAACCTGAGAGCACTAACGGGCAGCGGCTGGTGCTGCAGTAAAAGGCTGAGGTTGGCAGTGGAAGCTGCAAGCGGGTCGGCTCTTACCTGACCACCTGCAAAAATGACAGGGGTGGAGGCGGGCTTTGGGCGATAGGGAATGGTGGCACCTTTTGGTGGGGACTAGGAAAGGGACAAGGAGAGGGAGAGAGAGCATTAGACCAAATTTCCTGAAACATTAGCAAAAAGAAAATAAGAGTAAGCCAACACTTATAGTTCAGGCCATACCACACATTCATTTCCACTGCTGTAAGTCACTAAATAATCACACAGAAATGAGTTTACATTTAGTAATATGTAGTCTTCTTGTGTTTAAAGTACATCACATACCTTCTTTCAGTAACCCTTGCTATAGCCCTCTATTCTATATCTCTGCATGTTGTGATCTGAGGTGCAACTTGCACAGGGTCTCCTGGCTCCCGGAAACCCTTCCAAGGGCACAGTCCTGCAGCCAGAGGAGATTGTGCTGTGCCACATGGACTAGTCACCTGGGAGTCTGAGGCATGTTCACAGTCTACAGGTCACAAAACTTTTTTTAATGGGGGGAAACATAAATGGGGAAACTGGAACGCTGGAACCACCGTTAGAGAAGAATTCTAGCAAGAGTTAAAGTAGTCCATTGCTTTATTCACAATGCAGTGCATGTAGGGGATGTGGGCAATGGCTTTCTGGAATGATGCAGGGCCTGGCGAGCTTAGGAGTACACTAATGACATGACAAAAATGGAAATGCTGAAGATGGGATTAGTTTGCTTTAGTTTAGACTGTCTATTTAAAGTTCAGTTTGTAGGTTCTGGATCGGCAGCTAATGTGGCATGTACTCATTTTTCGAACCAGAGCAACCTCCTCTTCTTGACTTTCTAAGGGTTTCCCTTTCTCCTGCTGCCATCACAGAACCATCTCTCAAGCACCATACCTGACTGATTGCTTCACAGTCCACTTGTAAATGATGCTGTACATCATGTGGCGCTCTCAATTCTCGCTTCTAGTAGTTACACATGCACGCAGGTACACACGCTCCTGCACACACACGAGAGCTGCAGGTTCCTTTTTGTTGCTTGAAAAAATGAACTCTGAAATGAATTTATACTTTCTCTGAAAGTGCCCGACAGAGACAAACAGAAACCAGGGCAATTTTGATGCTGGAAATATCTATTTGGTCCGAAGAGTACATGTACTGCAGGGAGATGAATGAATAAGAATACAAGCGATGGCCTTGCTTGCTTACTTGAGCAAGAGTGTACTTGCTTCTTAATTACCCCAGGTTTCTGAAGAATGTAGCTCTTTTATAGCAAAGCACCACAGCCATATTCCACATTGTGCAGTTTGTATCTAAGGATTGTGACCACTGGACATTGCACTGCACTAACTCCTCTGGCTATTCTATTTCCTCTGATTTTATACATGATGGGCTACTTACTTCAAGTCTTCTTAGAACCATCTTATACTTCATGTTATCCAAAGATGCATTAAAACTGTGATTAGTATGTAATGCTTTAACGTACAAGTATGTATAACAATATCAGTCAGTGACAAATGTGGAATTACAAGCAATATAGATTATCCAGGTTTTCAGTCATTTTCCTGTATACTTTACCCCCATTGTTACAGACTGTACCTCCAGCATCACCACACAGATCTGTTTGACACACTGGATTATTGCATCGGGGGTCCCTGAGATGGTCACTGCCCTCTCTGTGGAGTTGGGCAGCATGTCCCCTGCCACTTGAACCTGAGCACCTGTTGACTGAAGGAGGGAAGGTGGGAAGGAGGGAAGGAGGGAAGGAGGGAAGGAGGGAAAAATTAACAAGTAAATCTACTTTGCTTAGTTCTCTGCAGGCAACAGAAAACTGGGATACAATCAGTGTGTGCTGGGAAAAGTACAGAAAGGGGCAACAAAAATGGGTCAACGAGCTGTGAGGAAAGATTAGTGTCTGAAACTGTTCAGCATAAAAATGATATACACAGTTATGCACATGGAGAAAGTAAATAGGAAGGTATTTGTCTCCATCTCACGTAATGTCATGAAGCTGATTGGTGGGCTATTTAGCACACATAAGATGAAGCGCTTTCTCTCAGGGTGCATAGTGAAAACCATGGTGCTCATTTCCAAATGACCAAGTGATGAGCACTGGTCTGGATGGCACTGAGAGGGGATTGGACAGATTCACGGAGTCCCACTAGGTAAATACTAATTCCACCGTCAGAGGCAGTGCAGGTATAGTGGGGAACAGTTGGGAGGAACAAGAGCAAAGAGTGTTGTTGCCTTCAGGTTCTGCTTGGGGGAAGCTGGCCAGGCACTGTGTGAACAGACCTTGAACTAGGTGGACCTTGATTTGATGCCGCTTCATAATCTTGTACGAGTGAAGTGAAAAGCAAAAGCTACTTTCCCATTCAATCACGTATGATTTTACCGGTTGTTATAGGTCAGTCTTAGGACCAAAAAACAAAAGCCAAAATACCCCTCCCCAAATAGTGACAATTGCTTATTTTCTTTAAAAACACCGAGAGAGCAATCCAATAGCCCTTAGACATCACCTGGAGGGCAGCGGGGGCGGGCATAATTCACTTCTGATTCCCAGATCTGAGGCCAGAAACAATCTATTAGAGATGTACAAGGAATCTGTTTGCGGGTGGGAATCCATTGGATTCCCTGGGCTCCGCTCCCTGGAATGTGGTCCACTTTGCAGCAGCCTTGCGTCTGAGTTCCTGGTGAGTGTGCCCGGCTCCTGTGAGGGGCATGCCAGGAGTCGAGCCCCATACATTTGCAGAAGTAGCGCCACTCTTCTGTGCCCAGTGCAGCCTCTGCTGGCTGCACCAGATGTGGAAGAAGGCTGGCTTCTGTGGCCACCAGGAATGCCTCCTTGCGTGACTGCTGGCAGCATCCCTCTGCCGCACCCTGCAGTCACTGTTGGGGCAGCTGCACCTGATGGGGAAGTTTGCTGCTTGTGCTGGTGGACTTCATGAACTTCCTCTCCACTTGGCTCAGCTCACTGGGCAAGAGCAGGCCAAGCATGAGAGGAGGTCTAGATGGATGGATTCTGAAAGGGCTCATCCCATTCCTCCAGTCTATACTCCGATCCCCTCCCACAACCGTTATCGGTCTGGCAAGAACTGTGCTGGTGCCTCTCCAAGAGAGGGAGCTCAGTCTAGGAGAGGGCTTAAGGGAGATGTTTCAGAAGGTGGAGAGGGGAGCTACCCTGTATCCTCTGCTTCCCTCTTCTCTTCTACTCTATTCTAAAAAAAGGAAAATGCAGAGCAGGAGGTGTGAAGACGGGGCCACTCCTGCCCCTTCTCCTGTGCTATATAGGATGCTTATAAGGATCTGATGTCTAGGGCTTACAAGCACTGGGGAGCACTCCCTAGAACTGATGTGTTATTTTAATGTTACTGTATTAATGATGATTTCTTCTGCAATGAAATGGCAGCTATGTCTATACTTTACAATTCACATGATACCTCCAATAATCCAGATATTTTTGGCAAAATACTGGGAAATGCGTAAATAATTTAATTATGTTTTTATTTATTTTATTGCATCATTTCTATAGTGTAATCATTGTTACCACAACTGAATTGGCTTGTATAAAAACATATGCTCTGATGTAGGGCTTCAATTTTCCAACATACCTGAATAAGATCCTGGCTTTGACCCATAGCAATATTTATCTGTAGAAGGATCTGCTAAGTGGAGAATTTGCAAAGCAGTCTTTCCATAACTCCTCCTAGAAAATCATTCTTGTTATATAAGAAAATCACAAGCTTACCTCCCTGATTTCTTTAATCTTGGAGCCTCCTTTGCCAATTAATGATCCACACTGGCTAGCTGGCACAACCAACCTTAATGTTACTGGTGGCTTACTAGTAGCTGTGCTGTTGCTCATAGAATTAATTATATCCTAATAAATAAATAAATAAATAAATAAATAAATAAATATGAATGCTGTGTGATACATGTCCCACCTTAGGACAAATGAGACAGACATTTTTATAACATTCTGAGATTATGAGTTATCTTTCTTGGCTAAGTTGTTAAAGCAATAAGGTGGACATTGTCTCACAGCTACACAAGGCTGAAATAAATCTTTCAGAATCTACTGGGATCATAGGTTGAATTTCCAGATTTAAGAATAAAAATAATATTCAGTTAAATCTCATAATACATTTCAGGTTATCTGTGCAATGTATGCATAGAAATTGCCCAGAAAGCCATGGCAAGATGAGGGGACATCCTTTCTACTTTCCTCACAAACAAAATATGTCTAACAAAACACACACACAACAGATCTTTCCAGTTTTCCCCTTTGTTGTTGATGTCCAGTTGCAAAGTCATGCCTGACTCTTCAAGACCCCATGGACAACATTCCTCCAGGTAGTTTCCTCCTTAGGGCAGCTTTAAGATGTATGTAATTCCATACATCATATACACTAAACCTTCCCCCAGTACAGGGGCTAAACAATTCCTGTTTTGAAATTCCCCAGACTATAAAGTCTGCTCTTGCACAGCCCCTGCTTCCAGAAGAGGGAACTATGTCTACAAATTCTATCCACCCCTATTTTTAAGGAGCTACTGGCAATTTGTTTTAAATATATATATCAAAATGTTAAGGCTTCATGATTAAAACACTATTTGTGGAAAATTTGGTAGGTTATAAAAACATCATTCTCTTCATCCAATTCTAACAAAAAGATAATCAAAGGAGAGGCAGAAAGTTTTGAATTTCCCAAAACAAGGGGTTGACTTGAAGTTGAGTTATCTCAACTGATTCCAGAAGGTTTGGAAAGGAATCAGACTACTTCACCAAGGCATGGTCGTAGAATCATAGAATACTAGAGTTGGAAGAGGCTATGAAGGCCATCAGGTCCAACCCCCTGCTGTTGCAGGACATCAATTTACACCATCCCACTCAGTTTCTTTTTGAATGTCTCCAGTATGGGAGAGCCCACCACCTCTCTAGGCAGCCGGTTCCCCTGTCATATTGCTCTGACATTGAGGAAACTTTTCCTGATGTCCATATTGAATCTGGGTTGTCACAACTTGAATTGATTATTCTGTATCCTACACCCTGGTATCAGCAAGAAGAGATCTTGACCTTCCTCTTTGTGACAGCCTTTGAGGTACTAATAGAGGGATATCATGTCCCCCCTCAGTCTTCTCGTCTGAAGACTGAAAATGCCGTTCTCTCAGTTTCTCCTCATAGGGCAGTGTTTCCAAACCCTGCATCATTTTGGTTGCCCTCCTCTGGAGCCTTTCTAATTATCCCACATCTTTCTTAAATCTTGGTGCCCAGAACTGGACACAGTATTCCAGATGGGGGTCTGACTAGAGAGGAGTATAGGGGAACTACTGCTTCTAATGATTTGGAAGTAATACTTCTGTTAATGCACCCCAAAAGAGCATTTGCCATTTTGGTTGCTGCATTGCATTGTTGGCTCATATTTAGCCTATTGTCCAAAATTACTCCAAGGTCTTTTCCTTTTTCAGTTCTGTGGAGCCCCATATTCCCCATCTTTGATTGATGCATTTGGTTTCTTTTTCCTAGGTGGAGAACATGGTCTTGTCCTAACTGAATCTCATTCTGGTGCTTTCAGCCCAGAGTTCAAGGTTTTCAAGGTCACCCTGGATCTTTCTTCTGTCTTCTGGGGTGTTTGCTATTCCACTCAGTTTGGTATCGTCTGCAAATCTGATTATCTTTCCTTATACTTCCTCACCTAAATCATTAATAAAGATGTTGAAGAGCACTGGGCCCAGGACTGAACCCTGTGGCACCCCGCTAGTTACCTCCATCCAATTTGAGAAGGTGCCATTGATGAGCACTCTTTGTGACCAATTGAGCAGCCAGTTTGGATCCACCTAACAGTTTTTCCATCTAGTTCAGTTTTTGCAAATTTGCTTATCAGAAGGTCATGCAGCACTATGTCGAAAGCTTTGCTAATGTAAAAGCTCGTAGATTATGTCAACAGAGTTCTCCCTGCCCATTTGGGTGGTTACCCAGTAAAAATTGGGACTAAATTAGTCTGATTGGATTTATTTTTGATAAATCCATGTTGACTACTATTAATCACTAAATTTTCTTCAAGTTGCTTGCAGAGAAGAGTTTTTAATAATTTTCTCCAGAACTTTTCCAGGGATTGAAGTCTATAGTTCCCAGGTCATCCTTTTCCCACTTTGGACTCAGATCATGGGTCAGTTAAGTCTGCCTTCTTGGGACAAGAAAGCCTTGGCTTGCTCCCGTGATTGGCAACCCCTGGGCTGGACCGAATCAGCAGCATGCTGGTTCTGCTTTGAAGAGCAAGGAAAACTTGGGGACTGGGCAGATACAAGCCGAGGGGAAGGTCTGTTTGTGGAAGCAAGGACTTGTCCTGGGCTTATCACAGGCTATTCATTCAGGGTGTCCTGAAGTCATCCATTGTTTCCTGGAGAAAAGATTCATTCCGTATGTATACAGTCAAGCATATTATTGTTTATGGAGCATCAATCCCCCTTTGGTTGATGTTTAATTGTAGTTTTGGTGACTGTAACTAGGGAAGCCTCAATAAAACCATGTCGAATGCCTTCTGACTGAAGTCCCACTGACTGAAGCAAAGGAGCAAGCAGGGGCCTGAAGTTCCCCTTTTTCCAAGCTCAATAACATAAAGACAATTCTTCTTTGTAGTTTTCTGTATACTTTCATAGATCTAACAAAATTTACAATATGTTTTGTGCAGACATGTCACTCATCCATTAAGTTAATGCAATGTTATCAATTGCCTTACCTCTTCAAATTTGTAAGCAATCATTGCAAATGCTTTGAAGATGGCATCAGTGGGACCTGTAATAGTTACAATTCTCTCTGGACAATTCCCCTCTGAGATATTAATTCGTGCACCACTCTGCAATGGAAAGATTGTGTCTTATTGTACAAATAAAAATTGCATATGGTTTATTCTTTTCACCACACATTTATAATGGACTCAAATTCCTATTTAATCGTGCACTATTTACGTATATAGTATACATATACATACATTTTTATAAAAACCTTTGAGAAGGCAGGCAGCCACCCAGCTTATCTGCACTGGGTTTTTGCCTTAGGGAAAGATGATTCTTTCTTTAGTTGCTATTCTTTTGAATGAGCTGTGTGGAACATGACTACATAAATATAATCACTAATGAAAAAATGCAACTTTCCTCACACACAAATATTTTTTCCTCCCTCATTTTTATAAAGTTCTTCAGGAATCTGCATGATTGCAACTGTAATATTTTCATGTAACTTTTTGGAGAACTATCTTAGGGTCTGGATGCTCACCTCCTCACGCATCTTTTTCACTGTTTCTCCTTTCTGAAAAAGGAAAAAAAATCTGCTGTTGCATCAATACCTTAGAAACAAGCTTAGCAAAAATATCATCAATGATTTATACTACCTTTATATTTCACTGCTTTGAAGAATTATTTTTCCAATAAACATTGATAAAGAGTAGCTCAAAATATTTTTCATGAGACAGGTCTTTCCTGATGCATCTCTAGAGGGTGATAAATCAAGCACCCTCTCAATCTCTTGTAAGTCAGGTAAATTCCTCTTTAGCCCTTTTAATCACATTGTTCACTTTCAAGTAAAAGAAACACCCACAGTCCTGCACATCAGTTCTCTGTACTCCTTCAGAGGCTACAAATAATACACAGGAGGCAGAAAATAAAATTAACATTTCTTTTGTGTATGTGACAGCCTTTCTGCTCTCTGTTTTTGAAATCTATTATACATGTTGTATTATATTCAGAATAAATTCCAGTTGAAAGTGTAGCAACACTGGGTATTTATCTGTGTGTTAAGTTATGTATCCAAGAGCTTACAGGAACTTCTAGGCAAAGGGTCCTAGTGCTAACCCTTAGAAAAAAAGTTCTGAAGCTCTCCTGTCTTTTCCTCAATGGGCTTTCATGATAAGAGGAAAAAATGGCAGTCTTGTGAAGAATTGGTATGTGCAGTTCTTCAGTGGAAACTAGGTTTGTTCATAAGAGGATGACACCACAGCTGACAGGGTCTTCCAGCTCCTAGCCATTGCGGAGAGTTGCAACTTCATGTTCTTCTACCGCTGTGAGAACTGTGCACAGAGCCAATGCATCACCCTCAGTGATGCACTGGTCTGCCTGGTGCTCCAGGAAATCATTCCAGGTAATCTGCTGGAAAGAGCCTGGCACAGCTTTCCAAAGGGCCACCCACCTGATCTCCTCCAAGTCGGGCATAGGTGGGAAGAACACATTCTCTAGGCAGCCGCATCATCTGAATCCCTGCTTTGGCAAATTCCATAACAGAAAAGGAGCCCGTGAGGGTGTCTAGAGAGCCTGCCTGGCACTGGCGCAAATGCCTCACACCGCGGGCTCCTTCACCAGAGCAAGGCTTACTGGGTGAAGTGGCGTCAGAGAGCACGTGCTGTTGTGGCTCAGGGGATCTCTTGGCTCACCTCACTGAGAAGGCCTCACTGGGAATGGCCATTCATGTCAGGAATCAGCGGGGCGGAAACAGGGAAGGATGTTGATGCCTCTGGGGAGAGGATGAAAGGGAAAGGGGAGGAGGAGGAGAGGGGGAGGAAGTGATGTGGCTCTGGCCGTGAGGGCCAGGAGGATTGCTGGAGGTATGTGTGGACGCAAGTGGTGGTGGTGGTGGTGGCAGCATTTGTCTGGGGAGAAGGTAAGACAGAGGACAGTAGGAGCAGCTATCGCTTCCACCAGACCTAGCCAGAGAGAAAAAAGGATGGCATTTGGTCTGACTGTGAGGCACCACAATATCACCTTGTCTAGTGTGCCAAAAAGGTCAAGGTGGTCTTGCTTTTATCTGAAAGTGGGGATCCCAGCTTGTCACTCCATTTACAAGTCAGGATCAATAAACTAAGAACAAACTCTCTGAGGGGATCTAATAGTGACTTATAGGTATGTGAAGGGATGTCAGAAGGTGCATGTCCGTGGTAACCTTAGCAACCTCATATAAAGAAAATCTTTATAAAATGTTTTATAGATGGTATTTATCACCAAATAGATTAGCAAAAATGTTTCCAAATATGTCAAATAGATGTTGGAAATGTAAACATAAACCTGGTACTTTTTATCATATGTGGTGAACTTGTGATAAGGCAAAAAAATACTGGGTTAAAATACATAAATGGTTTGAGGAAATGTTACAAAAACCTTTAATACCTGAAGATTTTTTATTAGGCATTGTTTCTGATGATGTCGATAAACAAACAATGTATTTGATTCTACAAATAATCACTGTGGCAAGGATTGTATTTGCCTAACATTGGAGGAGTGAAGAACCACCCACTGATGAACTGTTTTTAAAAAAGATCTTAGATTGCGCAGAAATGGACTGGCTGACTTTGTCTCTGAAGGAGAAAGAGGATACATATTTCTATCAAACTTGGAACTCTTTTTACTATTGGCTAGAGAAACAGAACTATGCATAGATTTGAATATGGCTATGGATAGTTATTTAAAAAAAATGGGGGGCTGACCCAGTATGTCCGAAGTCTTTGATGATTGATGTTTTAGTTTTTAGTTTGTAGAAAATAATAATAAAACTTATTAAAAAAAAAAAAAGAAGGTAGAGGTTCATGACCTGTTCTCCCCTGTGGTGGAGGGAAAGACATGATCCAATGGTGCAAAACTCAAGGAACCAGGTTTTAGGTTGGATGTCAGGAAGTACGTCCTGATGATTAGGACACCTAGAATATAGAATGGGCTTCCATGGGAGGTGGTGGGAGCCCCATTAGTGAGGACATTCAAGGAAAGATTAGACACCCACATGTTGGATATTATGAGTGGATCCGGCTTGTGCCGGGAGGTCAGACTAGATGGCCCAGAATGCCCCTGATGACTTGCTATGTTTCTATGTTTCTAACCCTGGTGTGCAATCCTGGGCTTACTGACGGAGTGACAAATCAGGATCCCTGGTCTGGACGAGATACTAACTCCAAAGTGCCTGGTTTGTTTAGCCAGAAGAAACCTAGAAAAATCCAACAGGCTTCAGCCATGTTCAAACAATCCAGGGTTCTCCAGAATCCTGGTTTAGCATACCATCTGAATATGACCTTTTTGAAGGAAAGAATAGGTGATTTTGAGAAGTTTTGAAATGAAAAATAATTAACTATCTTAAAAATTATGAAGATCCTTCTTATAATATTAAATGAACATTACTCAAAATTATGCATGTTCTAGCTGGTCCTTGAATACATTGGAGACATGATGATCTCCATGATCTATGGTGGAGATTTGGTTTGGCAGCAGCACATGTGAAAAGAACTAGATATGTTACTGGTTCACAAACTGAACATGAGCCAGCACTGCAATGCAGCAGCTAAGAAAATTAATGCAATCTTGGGCTGCATTGACAGAAAGATAGTGTCCAGTTCATGAAAAGTAGTAAGTCTCACTGAAACATTTGCCTGAACACATGAGAACATAACGTGAGTTAGAGGTTGGTCCATGCATGGTGGGTGCACTGAACAGCAGTTCAGACCTTACAGTATTGGATCAGAGTTCACTTGAATGTGAGTCCAATTCTCCACACAATGGAAACCATGTTAAGCCAGGCTCTGTGATCATGTGGGAACTCCCATTTGTATTCAAACAAAATTCTGTTTCCTGACCCCTAGCTGAGCAGAGCAGGAGAAACTGCTCCAGTCGGTGCATGGACTATACAAGCAAGCCAGCTTTCAGAGAATGAGCGATCAAAGCAAGTGAGCAGGGTGAGCTAACAGGAGTTTGGCAGCAGGAGTTTCTTGTAGTAGAAAGGGAGACAAAAGGAAAGGGACTCTGCTGTTAGCCTTCAGGGAAGACGGAACAGAACACAGGGCCTTTCCGTGTAATCAGGTAGAATCAAAGAGTGGATAGACCTTATGGGCAGAAAAGACTTCCCAGGGCTGGTGGCCTGTCAGGTCTGTGCAAGGTTTGTTTTCTTACTTGAGATCAACATGGCCTACATGAGCAGCAATTGCACACTGGTTGCCCTGCTGGAAGAAAAAGGTGAGTGTACTCAAGTGGCAAGTATCTGTTCTCAAGGAAAGAAGAGAAGATGAAGAATTCTTAGGGAGAGCTGCAGAAGTACAACAGCAAGGTGAGGAACAGGAGCCAGAAGAGTGACAGAGAGAAGAGGCAAAGGGGTGGGGGGAGCAGAGGATCAGGGGAGTGGAAACAAAATCATTTGTGGAGAGAGTGAAAGATCTGGGCATATTTAGCCTTGAGAAGAGCAGAATGAAGGAAGATATGATAGCTCTCTTCAAGTACTTGAAAGGCTGTTGCAAAGAGGAAAGGCAGGTTCTCCTCTCAAACATTCCTAAGTGCAGGACCTGGATACAGGAAAACAGAATCTGGTTGAACCTAAGGAAAAGTTTCCTCATGGTTAAAGCAATAATGGAACCATTCACTGAAGGAGGATGTGACCTGTCCCACACTGGAGGCCTTCAAGATGCAGCTGGACAGCTTATCTTGTAGGGATGCTTCAACTTGGAGAACTGTACTGACCAGGAGGTTGGACCTGACGGTCTTACTGACCCCTTCCAACTCTACTGTTCTATGATTCTCTGAACAGAACTCCCTTTTAGACCTTGCCAGCATGGTTCAAGCAGTAAATGAGATCAATAGGAATGGTGTGCCTGAAGACATAGGAGAAGGGGCCAGTGTACATTGCCTGAACTTTGCACTCACTATAAGCCCTTGCAGGTTCAGGTGAAGGTCTGAACAAGTATCTTGTTCTGTTTTATGTTGTATCAGTCAGACTGTATGTGGAGTACTGTGTGCAGCTCAGGGTATTCAATTTTCAGAAGGACATTCACAAGTTGGATACTGAGGAAAAAAGGCCTATGAGAAATGAATGAAAGAACTATTAAAATCTATTTATCATGTAGAAGAGAATCACAGAATCATAGAATAGCAGAGTTGGAATGACTATGAAGGCCATCAGGTCCAACCCCCTGCTGTTGCAGGACACCATCTTACACCATCCCACTCAGAAGGCTGTCCAGTTTCTTTTTGAATGTCTCTAGTGTGGGAGAGCCCACCAGCTCTCTAGGCAGCTGGTTCCACTGTCATTTTGCTCTGACAATGAGGAAGCTTTTCCTGATGTCCAGCCTGAATCTGGGTTCCTGCAACTTGAATCGATTATTCCGTGTCGTATGATCTGGCATCAGCAAGCTTGACCATCCTCTTTGTGACAACTTTTAAGGTACTTATACAGGGATATCATGTCCCCAATCAGTCTTCTCTTCTCAAGGCTGAACATGCCCAGTTCTCTCAGTCTCTCCTCGTAGGACAGTGTTTCCAAATCTTGGATCATTTTTGTTGCCTTCCCATAGACCGTTTCTAATTTTTCTGCATCTTTCTTACATCATGGTGCCCATAACTGGACTCAGTATTCCAGGTGAGGTCTGACTGGTAAGGAGTATAGAGGAACTACTACTTCTTGTGATTTGGAAGTAATACTCCTGTTAATGCATCCCAAAATAGCATTTGCCATTTTTGTTGCTGCATTGCATTGTTAGCTCATATTTAGCCTTTTGGCCACAATTACTCCGAGATCTTTTTCTTTCTTGCTGCTGTGGATCCCTGTATTCCCCATCTTGTATCAATGCATTTGGTTTCTTTTTCCTAGGTGGAGACCTTGGCACTTGTCCTTACTGAATCTAATTCTGTTGCTTTCAGCCCAGAGTTCAAGGTTTTCAAGGTCACCCTGGATCTTCATTCTGTCTTCCAGGGCGTGTGCTATTCCACCCATTTTTGTATCATGTGCAAATCTGATTAGCTTTCCTTGTACTTCCTCACCTAAATCATTAATAAAGATCTTGAAGAGCACTGGTCCCAGGACTGAATCCTTTGGCATGCCACTAGTTACCTCCATCCAATTTGAGAAAGTGCCATTGATGAGCACTCTTTGTGTCCAATTTAGCAGCCAGTTTGGATCCACCTAATAGTTTTTCCATCTAGTCCAGTTATTGCTAATTTGCTTATCAGAATGTTATTTGGCACTATGTCAAGAGCTTTGCTACTGTCACAGTGGATTATGTCCACAGAGTTCCCCCTATCCATTTGGGTGGTTACCCAGTAAAAAATGGGATTAAATTAGTCTGACTGGATTTATTTTTGATAAATCCATGTTGACTACTAGATTTAATCACTAGATTTTCTTCAAGATGCTTGCAGACAGAGTTTTTAATCATTTTCTCCAGAACTTTTTCAGGGATTGAAGTCTATAGTTCTCAGGATCATCCTTTTCCCACTTTTTGAAGATAGAAGCAACATTAGCCCTTCTCCAGTCGACTGGAACTTCTCCTATTTTCCAAGATTTATCAAAGAGAATAGCCAGTGGTTCTGAGAGTTCCTCCGCTAGCTCTTTTATGACTCTGGGATAGAGTTAATCAGGCCCTAGAGATCTGAATGTGTTTATTCCATCTAGCTATTCCTTGACCATTTGTCGGTCAAGGGTGGAGTGGTGCGCGAGAGGAGGATATAAAGAGGAAGCAGAGGAAGGGAAGGGGGAGGAGGGGGGGGCAGGCGAAGGAAGAGATGTGCACGGAGATTGTGACAGGCTGGTTTGGCCGCCGCTTGCATGCAGGCAGATGCAAGCAGCGAGGGGAAACCCTGTGGCGACGACACACAGCTCCCCGTTGCTGCAGGCGCGACGTCGCTCGTCGTCATAGAGACAGGAGAGAGGAGGGCTGGAGCAGGCCAGGGCTTCGGCAGCACAGCCGTGGAAGTTGAAAATGGCAATTAAGAGGCCCGGTGAGTGGGCTGGCTTCCTCATGTCTTTTCTCATGGAAGTAAGGGAACAAGACGTCTTTAGCATGCTCCTCCCTCCTCATAGTCACAGTTGTAGATTTCCTTGTGGAAGACAATTGAGGCAACGTAGGAATTGAGTGCCTCTGCCTTTTCTTGTCATCTGTTATTATTCTACCATCCACTTTAAATAGCTGGACACCCTTCTCTTTCGCATGTCTTTTGTTCTGGATGTATCGGAAGAAGGCTTTCTTGTTGTTCCTAGCATCCACTGCCATTCTCAGCTGATTTCCTGCTTTAGTCTTCCTGATGCTGTCCCTGCAATCCCTTGCTATTTGTTTATACTCTTCCTTTGTGGCCTGGCCCTGCTTGCACTTCCTGTACATGTTCTTTTTTTCTTTCAGGCTGTCACTTTGCTTTTTGTGGACCACATGGGCTTCCTCTGCTTTCTTCTACATGTTTTTCTTGAAGGAACTTTTCGTAGTTGTTCTTGGAGAACCTTCCTTTTCAAGATTCCCCACCCCTCTTGGACTCCTTTTCTCTTAAAGGTGTGTTGTCATGGCACTTATTGTTCTGAGTTTGTTAAATTTGGCTTTCGTGAAGTCCAGGATGCATGTTTGGTCGCAGTTAATTTTCTCTCCTTTATAGCTGGGAATTCAAGTATCACATGGTCACTTCCCCCCAGAGTTCCCATGATTGTTATTAGGTCCACCAGGCTATTCCTGTTAGCTAGTATTAAATCAAAGATAGCTATCCTCTCGTACCTTCCTCTACTTTCTGCTGGAAGAAGTTATCGGCAAGACAGTGTTTGCTGACAATCCTGATTCCTGTCCTGATTCCTGTGTCAGGAATCTCTTGGAGGGGCCATGCTTGGCAGAATTTGTCTCCCAGCATATATCAGGGAAATTGAAGTCCCTCGTGCTGACTACCTCATTCTTCTTTGAAATGCTGGCAAGTTGCTTTTCAAAGGGTGCATCCTTGTTCTCTTTTTGATTGGGTGGTCGGTAATAGATGCCAATAGCTAGGTTTTTCTTATTTTTTGCTCCCTTTAAATTTGGCCAGGTGCTTTCAATGGGGCTACTAAGTCCCTCTTCCTGTATTTCTGTGCAGATATATGTGTTTCTTACATATAGTGCAACTCCACCTCCCTTTTTGTCCTTTATATTTTTCTTAAACAGGTCGTATCCATCAATTGTAGAGTTCCAGTCATGTGAGTCATCTCACCAGGTTTCAGTTATTGCTATAAGATAATGATCACCCTCATGTACTACGAGCTCAAGCTCATGTTGTTAGTTTCCCATATTCTGGGCATTGGTGCAGAGACATCAAAGTTCATTCTGGTTGTGCCCTTGTTTTCTTCCTACATAATCTAGCAGAGAAGATTGAGGAAAGACATTATAGCTGTCTTCAAATATCTGAATTTTCTGTTGTGCAGAGGATGGAGCACAGTTTATCTCTGTTGCTCCTGATGGCAGGTGGAAAATCCATGGAACCAGATTTCAGCTACATATTGAGAGAAATTTCCAAACGGCAAGCACTGCTCAGATTGTCTCAGGAGGTGGTAGGATCTCCTTCTTAAGAAGTATTTAAGCAGAAGCCCTCTGTCAGAGATGCAGTAGATGGAATGTGCATTGAAAAGCCTGCACTGAGTGGATGGCTGGACTAGACAATCTCTGTGGTTCCTCCTAAATCTATGATTCTCGCATTTCCCTGTGCCTATAAATATAGCTATGCATATGGAAGAGTATTGTCATACAGTTCAATGTAGTTCTGAAGAGGTTAAAGCTTAGGGAGGATAGGAATGACTGTAAATAGACACAGAATGCCCACCTGAACCTCCCATTTCAGCAAACCCCCTACTGTGGTTTATGTGTACTCAGGAACCAGCTCAGAAGGGAAATGAGAGAAAAGCCCTTGCACAAGTGCAGGTAAGCACAGAGCATAAGATAAAAAGCATAACTTAACACATTACCTTTCCAATGATGCTTCCAACTTCCTAAAACACAGAAAGAATATTAATTAGCAAACTATATTATTGACACTACTCATGGTGCATGTAGTTTGATCTCAATCACAAGGGCTAGATAGAGAAAATAAAAACCTTTTATTGAAAAGTGAGGCAATAAAGAAAACAAAGGCCTTGGGTAGGATCGAAAGAGCCATTTCAGATGAGTCAAAGGGCTCAGACTGACCAGTGGATTTCTTTCTTTCTTTTTTTAATGTGAGTGGTGGTCCTGGTCATTCAGTTCTTGCTGGCAGTGGGGAAAGCCTGAATATGCTAGCAAACACATCTGAACTCTCTATGTGCACCTGTTTATTTGTTACATTTTTATGCCACCTTGTCCTCAACAGAGCCCCTCCTCACCAATGAGGGAAATTGTGCTGCATGAGTTTGGGTCTGAGGTCACCTGGGGAGCCTCATCACAAAGTCTCCCCCATTCCACTCCCAAGGGAGCCTTTGGACTGATGGTCAGGGTAGAAATATAATAATGGATGAATAAAATAAACGCACTCTCATTACTACCCTGCACTGGCTGGCTCTCTATTTGAGATGGAAAGAACCTGGAGGAGAAACCAAAACTGACAGACACATCCATCAAAGTCCTGGGGCTTGCTTTGCAAATGTCTGGACTGGATTCCCTGCATATTCAGCCATATTAGAGCTGGATCAGGGTTGTCTGCTCCCCTGAGAGGCTCCTCATCTTTACAACAGGAGTGAAGATGTCCACAGTCCTCCCCATGCTGGGAATATTTTTTCTATTGAATTTGGTCAGTATAGATGAGCTAGAATTTTATTACAGTCCATAACCAAATTGCACACATTTCTTCATATGGAAGGGACAGGAGTTCTTTTTTTTTCATGTGAACATAAGAGAAACTGAAACTGACAGACTCACTCATCCTAGTGCGAGGTATAGTACACTTGGGTTGGGAGGCTGCCTCCATTGCAGTTTCCATCGGGAGAGCCAGTGTGGTGGTGTGGTTAAGAGCATGGGACTGGGACTCAGATGATCTGGGTTCTAGTCCCCGCTCGGCCACGGAGCCAACTGGGTGACTTTGGGCCAGTCACAGACTCTCAGCCCAACCTACCTCACAGGGTTGGTGTTGTGGGGATAAGATGGAGGAGGAGAATGATGTAAGCTGCCTTGAGCCCTTTGTAGGAAAAAGGCAGGATATAAATCAATCAATCAATCAATCAATCAATCAAATGGCTTTGAAATGAGGTATATACTGTTCTTCTCAGTAAAACAGCACTGCTAGCTTTAGAGTGCTGGGAACTGTGCACTTGTCAGGGAGCTCAAGTAATATATATACCAACTGTACACAAACTTTGCCTTTATTTCCAAGCAAGTGAAGTTTGTGCTGTGTGCTTAAACCAGAAGTGATTGACCCATTAAAATTATTATAAACCATCTTTAGGACAACATCCTCTCGAGGCGCTGTTCAAAATTTATAATCACAAAACACAATAAAAATGACAATAAAAAAACATCAAAATTAAAACTAGATCACACTACATACATTATGGCACCCCAAACATTCCCAAATAAGGCATAGATCAGCATAAATAAACCAGTCCTTCGGGACCACATGAGAGCCTGCCGTGAGGAGACTTGGTGGGCGCCACCTGGGATGAAGCTTCAGGTGCAGGAGGGCGCTGCTGAGGTGGCCCTCACACCTGCCTGCTGCATTGCTTTGGGAGGCAGGCACACAAGTGGGCACCCCTCATGCTGGCTTCTCCTGGTCCAGCAGGCCATCCGGTGAGGCAGCCATTTATCATTCATTGCATGTTCATATCACACAGTAGCCGGGACGCTGTGCTGTTTGCCAGTCAAAGCATACATCAGGGTAAAACATAGTATAGAAACACACGTTTAAAACAGAATAAAACTGAAGTAGTGGCCAAGACAAAAGCCAGCAATGGGGCAATGATCTAAAAATGCACCAGTTTGGTTTTTAAAAGTGAAGAGCTAAAAGGTCAGCAGAAATGTAAAAGATCTTTAACTAACTCCAAAAAGAACACCATGTAGGTGCCAGGTAGGCCTCTCTAGAGAGGTCATTCCACAACCTGGACTCAAACTGTTTAGGGTCATAAATAAATGGATATGTAAAATTAGGCCAGAGGACATACTGCTGGTTCATGTGGTTGGTACAATACAGGAACAATACAATCTGACTGCCTACTATCTAGTGATACGCAAGTGGCTGCATTTTGCATGAACTGACATTTCCTAACCATCTGTAGGGGAACTCCATGTAGGAGTTGGATTACAGTAATCCAGCCTAGTTGTTACTTGAACATTGATACCTGAAATGAGGCTCAGCCTCTAGACAGGGCTGCAGTTGGCAGACCAGCCTACAAGGGGCGTTCAATGCATTCTTGCTATCAGCATGAAGAAAAAGGAATAATAAATTGAAATAATTTTTATTTTTCAGTGTAATCCCCATAACCTCAATACACTTATTACAGCTAGAAATTAACTTTTCAGTTCCCTGTAAAAAATACCCTTCCTCCTTGTCTAAAAAATGTGCATTAATTGCTGCCTTGAGCTCTTAATTGTCAGAAAATCGCTTTCCACGAAGATCTTTTTTTAAATTCGGGAATAGGTAGTAGTCACTGGAGGCCAGGTCCGGGCTATAGGGTGGGTGGTTTATTTCTTCCAAATCAATCTCGCACAGCAGCCTTCGAAACACACACCGTGTGAACAGGTGTGTTGTCATGAAGAAGCAACACACCTGCGGTCAGTTTTCCCCACCTTTTTTCTTTAATTGCTTCTCTTAAATTACGCAGAGTGGTTGCGTAAGATGCTGCGTTTATGGTTTCACCTTTTTCCGTGTACTCGATCAATAAAATTCCCTTTGAGTCCCAAAACACTGTGGCCATGATTTTTCCGGCCAATGGAGTGACTTTGAATTTCTTCGGAGGGTCAGCACCATTTTTATGCCACTGCATGCACTCCTGCTTACTTTCAGGGTCATAGTGATGAACCCAGGTTTCATCTCCAGTAACAATCCAGTCAAAAATACTCGATGGATCTTCACCACAGAGCTCTAAAAACTCCCTACAGCACTCAACTCGCACTTGTTTCTGAGGTGCCATGAGCATTCGCGGCACCCATATTGCACAGACCATTGAAAGGTTAAGATGGTCATGAAAAATAGTAAATATGGTACCAACAGATAGGTTTGTCATCTCTGCTAACATTTTGATTTTTATTCAGGCATCTTCCAATACAATTTTCTCATTTTTTTTCACATTTTCTTTCATAGTGGCAGTAACTGGCCCACCCGAGCGAGGGTCGTCTTCAGTGCTTTCTCTGCCCCTTTTAAATTCACTTGACCACTTTTGAACAGTAGATAATGATGGTGCAGAGTCCTGATAAATGGCCACCATCTCTTCGTGAATGATTTTTTGACTTTTTCCTTGTTTTGTTAGGAACTTAATCACAGTGCAGTGCTCGATTTTCTTCAACATTGTCACATCAGTCATTATGGTTGTCTTTCACTGAGGATTACTAGGGAACTAATGAGGACACTTATTTGAAATTTTGCATGTATACCCTTAGATAGTGTCATTAGCTAATGAAATAATTAAATTACCCACATCAATAGCAAATCAACCTGATACCGAGAATACATTGAATGCCCCTCATAAACTAGTAAAAAGTACCTGTGGCTGCCGCCCACACTTGAATTCTCTTTTTAGTGCCGAGCCCAGAACCACATATGTGGTGCCTATATAGGAACACACCCAACTAGGACTGATTGCGAGTCTCTGTCCAAGTGCTTGGTGTCCTTACCCACAATACATCCATCTTGTTTGCTTTCATCTATCTGAAAATTACCTCCAGATATTGGTTCTGGGAGTTTCACAGTCACTCTGGGATGACCAAATGGAAATAAAATGTGGAGTAACATGTCATCTGCGTATTAATGACAGCTCATCCCATAACTCTGGATGACTTTCTCCAGGGGTTTCATGTAAATGTTCAAAAAATATTAGCACAATACAGAAAGATCTCTAGGTAACATTGGCCTACCACTCACCTTCCCATGCATCAACAGCCGAATTGTGAGAGTTACATTCAGGCCACCTTCAGAGACCTTAGATTCCATTGTGGTATGCTAAGGTGAGTGGTATGATGTCGGGAGAGCTGAGGAAATGAAGAAGTAGCTCTACAGAACAGGGTCACCTGTAAAAAGAACCAGCAAGTACTTCTTTTGGTAATTCTGTACAAGGCTGAGATTTTTTTCAGTCATGGAAACACAACAGAATTTAACAGCATGTAAAACCTTTAGAGATTTAAGGAGAATATTTTGGTACACAGGAATGGGTAGTTCTCATCGAATTACAGAGCTGGTACAGATCTTTAGGAAAATACCGTTAAATCCCCTTCTCAGTGCAGCCTTTGCACTACAGAGTGCAGATGCAGCATAATTGACTGAAGGTCAGCTAGTTTCTGCATAAATTATAGAATCATTGAATGGTAGAGTTCAAAAGGTCCAAGAAGGTCCTTGGGTCCATCCCCCTGCTCAGTGTAAGTCTCCAGGTTGAAGCATCCCTTTCAGATAGCTGCCCAGTTGTATCTCAAATGCTTCCAGTGAGAGCCCACAACTTCTCTCAGAAATTGGTTCCATTCCTGTTCTTGTCTAATGGTCAAGAAATTTTTCCTGTTGTTCAGCTGAAAACTGACTTCCTGTAACTAGAGCCATTTATTCCATGTCCTGCACCTTGGGATGATTGAGCAGAGATACTGGCCTCCTCAGTGTGACAACCCTTCAGGTACTTCTAGAGTGCTACCAAAGATGCAGAAAAGCTGGAAGGGATTCGAAGGAGGACAAAAGGATGACCCAGGGACTGGAAACCAAGCTCTGAGGGGAGAGACTGAAAGAACTGGGCATGTTCAGCCTTCATAAGAGAAGACTGAGGGGATATATGATAGCACTCTACAAGTACCTCAGAGGATGTCATGAAGATGAAAGACAGGATCTCTTCTTGATTATCACAGGGTGTGGTACACAGAATAATGGGCCCAAGTTCCAGAAGCTGGGTTCCAGCTAGATAGCAGGGAAAAAATCCAGAATTTTAGAGCAGTATGGCAATTGAACCAATGACCTGGGGATGTTGTGGGCTCCCCCACACTAGAAGCATTCAGGATGCAACTGAGAGGGATGTTTTCACTTGGTGTCCTGCACTAGCAAGGGGTTGGGCCCAACAGCCTTCTTGGCACTTATGATTCTATATCTCCTCTCAGTCTTTTCTTCTCAAGGCTGAAACATGCCCAACTTTTTCAAGCTCTCCTTATAGGCTTTCTTTCCAGTCTCTGGGTCTTTCTTGTTGCCTGCCTCTGAACCCTTTCTGGCTTGTCTGCATCTCTCTTCAACGGTGGTGCTCAGAACTGGATGTAGTACTCCAGATGAGGACTAGCCAGAACTGGACAAAGGTGAACTAGTACTTCATGTGACTTCAAAGTGATACTTCTGTTAATATAGCTCAATAGGCTATGCGAGGCTATGCAATGGGACGGCATACAAATACTCTAAATAAATAAATAGTATTTGCCCTATTTGCAGCCACATCACACAGAAACATAGAATATTAGAATTGGCAGGGGCCTATAATGCCATCAAGTCTAACTCCCGGCATCACTGCAGGACTCCAAGTTAAAGCATCCCTGATTTTTGCCTCCTGAATGCCTCCAGTGTGGGAGAGTTCACAACCTCCCTAGGTCATTGGTCTCATTGCTGTGCTACTCTAACAGTCGGGAATGTCTTCCTGATGGCTAGCTGGAATCTGGCTCTCTGGCTTGTCTGCATCTTTCCAAAATGTGGTGCTCAAAACTGGACACAGCACTGAAGATGGGGCCTAACTAGTGCTGAATAGAGCAGAACCAGTACCTCGTGATTTGGAAGCTATACTTCTATTAACGCAGACGCATATCCAGCTTGTGATCTACAACAATTCCAAGATCCTTCTTACTTGCAATATTGTTGATCCAAGTGTTCCCCCATCGTGCAATGATGCCTTTGGTTTCTTTTTCCTAGGTACAGAATTTACCATTGTCCCTATTAAAATTCATTTTGTTGCTTTCAGTCCAGAACTCCAGCCCATCAAGGTCACTTTGACTCTCATTTCTGTCTTCCAGGGTATTAGCTATCCCACCCAGTTTTATGTCATCTGCATATTTAATCAGAATTCCCTGCACCTCTTCCTCCAAGTCTGTGCCACCTTTCCATACTCTTCTTTTGTCACTTGCCCTTCCTTCCACTTTCTATCCATGTCCTTTTTATTTTTAGCTCAACTGAAACGTTTTTTGTGAAGCCACATTGGTTTCTTCTGTTATCTGCTATTTTTGTTAGAATTTTTTGTAATTGTGCCTTTTAAATTTCCTTTTTGAAAAAATCCCACCCATCTTGGACTCATTCTTTCCTTAGGGTCACTTGCTACAGGAGTTTACTTATCGTCATCCTGAGTTTATTAAAATCAGCTTTTCCAAAATCCAGAGTGCAAGAGTGGCTACAGTCCATTTTGGCATCCTTTAAAATCAGGAACTTAAGTATGCTGTGCTCATTTCCCCCCAGAGTTCCTATAACTCCCACTTTATTTACTAAGTCATCCCTGTTAGTCAGTAGCTGATCATACCTGCTTGCTAGCAATTTGCTTAACAAAAATGTCATCCTCATCTTCTCCTTGATTGGGATTAATAGTAAATATCAGCTATCATGTTCCTTTTATTCCTTGACACATTTATTTTGACCCAGATGCTACTAGGCTTATCATCCAATATTTCTGTGCAAGGATAAGTATTTTTAACATATAATACAATTCCACCTGATTTCCCATTTCTTCAGGAAATGGTCCTCCAAGTAGGGGCAGAACCATTGCACTGCAGTTCCCCAACTCCTAACTCAGACAGACATTCCAGAAGGACATCATGGTGGATAGTGTCAAATGCTGCTGAAAGTGCCACAGCTGAAGCAACAGGGCGGTGCTCCCGCTGTCTCTTTCACAGCACAGATCATCATACAGGGCAACCAAGCCTGTTTCCATGCCAAAAGCAGACCTGAACTGCCCCTGAAATGTGTCCAGAAAATCAGTTTCAGTCAAGAGTGCCTAGAGTTGATGGGCAACCCTCCTCTCTAGACCCTTGCCCAGGAAAGGGATGCTTGCTACTGGTCTAAAGTTATTGAGGTCTTCCAGGTCAAGGGGGGACTGCTGCCTCTTTCAGGAGGAATGGGACCACTCCCTTTCACAAGGAGGCATTAATCACCTCCCTGGCCCAGCCAATTATTCCTTCTTACTGGCTTTTATAAGCCAGAACTGGCAAGGATCCAGTACAGAGGTGGTTGCATGGACCTGCCCAACCACCTTGTCCACATCCATGAGCTGTACCAACTGAAACTCTCCCAATGAAACCAGACCAGCGTGTGCTCTTGATATCTCCACAGGTTCACCTGCTATAACTGCAGTCCAAGTCCTGGAGGATGCAAGAGATTTTTTTCCTGAAAGCGCCCAGTGAGTAAATTGCAGCAGGCCTGAGATGGTTCCAAGGTGTGCCTGGGGCTAGAACATAATAAGCCTCAGACAACCCTGAAAAGCTCTGCTGAGTGGCAAAGGGAAGATTGAATTGAGGCGTTGAGATATTGTTTCTTTGCTGCCTTCACTGTCTCAAAATATATCCAATCGTAGGCACATGCCAGGTGTCTGTGGCATTCACTGGGAGTTTTTTCCATCTGCACTCAAACCATCTCCTAAGTTTTTCATTGCTCTCAGGTCTGGGATGTACCATCTAAGCTTTACAACAGAGGTCACTTAGGAGTGATCATGTCAACTGCCCGGGTCATTCATCATTCCACAGTGGAATCAGGCCTTCATCAGGAGCACCAGACACATCAGCCAGAAAATCCCCTAAAGACCTCTGGAAACCATTCAGATCCATTAGCCTCTGGGGGGTGGACCAGCTTAATAGATCCCTCTTCATGTGAAGAGGAAAAGCTGCTGTGAGTCTAAATCTAACCAGGTGATGATCTGCTCATAACTAGGGACTGAGTTGAAGTCCCTCACACTTAGAGCATCAACCTCATATCCAGCCAAAAAGGCCAAGTCCAGAGTATGCCCTGTCACATCCATTGGGCCAATGACATGTTGGGACAGTCCATGAAATCCTGAGCTGCTCCATAAAGGATGCCCTCTGCATGCATGTTGAAGTCCACCAGATCCAAGAGCCTGCGGAACTCCAGCATCACATCTGAGACCACCTCCATCAGCTCAGGTAGGGAGACCGATGTGTTGCAGGATGGGCAGTACACCAGCAGAATCCCCAGTCTGTTCTGCTGGTCCAGCACAAGGCACAAACACTCCAGACTAGTCATTGGATGGGCAGCATGCTTGGAATGAGAGAGAAATTGAATCCTTTAAAACCATGGCAACCCCTGCTCCTCAGCCCAAGATCTGTTCTGAATCAAGTACCCTGGTGGGCACAAAGGAGGGAGACGAATTCCTTCCCCTTCAAGTCTCAGTTCAGATCAGCTGCGTCATCCACAATAAAATCATGGATGAGGTGTAGTTTGATTTTGCACTGATGTGGCATGCAAAAACTTACATCCAGAGACCCAAGGGCAGGCTGACATGGCTACAGTCAAACTGTTGGTGGAAGGAGGTCTGGAATATGGTACAGGCATTAGCTGTCTGGGCCACATTCCCCTTACCTGGCTAGTCTTCCTCCCAGTGCCGTGTTTCCCTCCACCCATCACTATGCTGATTGGGACCCCCACCATCTGCCCACTTGGCCCAGTACCCTTCCTTTCAGGCATGAATCCAGGCATAGGCCAACATCAGCAAGGGGAAGGTGAGGAAGAAATGGAGGCAGGCCCTCACCCGCATGGCATCCTGAAGGAGCAGGCCAAAGGAGAGCATCCGTTTGGTGTTTCCCTCTTTGGGGACACCACTGCTGGGTCAGTCTGCTGGCAACAGCACGCCACACAGCAACATGTCTGGGCCTATATGCTGAGGAGGCTGCTGGATCTCCAGGCCAGGTGTAGGTACTCTGCCTTGATGAACTCGCCTGGGGCTGGGAAGAAAGCTGGAAGGAAGCAGCGCGGAGGCAGTAGCAGCAGGGTCATGGAGACCTTTTCTCTGGGTTCAGTCCTCAGCATTTCTTGCAAACAGGCTCATGTAGTAAGTGCTGGGATTTTTTTCTCCCTGACATCCTGGGGGAACTGGTACCAGTCAGCACAGACTTCACTGAGCTAGAGGGACAGGCTGTCTGACCTAAAATAAGGAAACTTTTTCTGTACTTGAAATACCCTGGCAACTGCAGCTTCACAACAGCCATTTGTAGAGTTTTAGCAAAAATATAGAAACAGAATGAGTCAGAAGGGGCTTCCTGGGCCATCTGGTCTGAGCCCTGGCTGGCTCCACTCATGTAATGCCCAACAAAAAGGATACTAGATGAGCTTGGAGGCTCAGCTCTTTGAAAGCAATGGGCATCTTAACATAGGATGGGTGATAAACATTTAATTTGAGGATCTGGCTGTGCCAGCATGTCTCTGGTTTTATTTTATTCGAGTTTGCCCCTAGTCTTTGTCCTGTCGACCCCTGTGTATTTCCCAGCCATATCAATCCTCCACCTGAGGTTGTGGGTTGAACTTTTCTGGTCACATGCTGAGAAGGCCAGCAGAAGACATTCACTGCTAATGAAAGGCATTTCAGGTAGAAGGGATGGGAATGATCCATGTCCAAGTCTTCTGAGAGCTAGCTACAACTCATCAGAATAGGCACTTTATGCTAGATGGGCCTTTATAGGGCCTTGCTGATGCAGGCATCATCTTGATATTTTGGCCTCCTTTTAGATAGTTCCAGTGTTTCTTGTACAGACAGGAAAATAGGCAAGGAAGGAGAGCTCAGTCCAACCACACAGTTAAAAATACATTAACCAAAGTGTGTATCAAAATTAATTAGATCTAACTTGAAAAGTACATATTTAAAGTTTTGTTTGTGTGTCTTAATCATGAAGGATTCTTTCATAATCAAGACTGTGAACCTGGATTTACGAAACAGAAATTAGAATTGACACACTGGCAATGAGGTAATATTTTAGAAATGGTGCCAGTAAAACTGTGAGGCAACTCCATAAAGAAGTCCTGGTAATAAAGGAAGCTTTCTTTTGTAAGAAAATAAATGCTTTGCAGTACAATTTTAAATACTTGTCTTTAAATATTTTTTCTAATTGTATTTTAATTGAAAATTTATATTTGTATCAATTGAAAAGAAATGGATTCAAAAAATCCTATGCTGTAATTGCTTTGTACTAAACCTGGATTTTAACCTATCAAACAATCTTAGTTGCACACTTAAACTGTTTTTTATCTGCTATAGGCAGTAAATAAGCAGTGGTAAGGCTCCTGGAATAGTGAACTATAAGCAGATAACTCAAACAAAGCAAACTGTAACAAGGAGATGCAGCGATATCAAAGTACAGTAATTTAGATGTCACAATGAATTTCTCTCTAGCTAATTTACTCTAGTGGAGCCCAGGATTGCACCATTTGAATCATCCCCAAATTTCAATGGGCATGATGAACACTGAAGGTTGAAAAGAGGTACGTACATATGAAACAGAGGCGGATAGAAGGTAGATAGGGATCAGCTGGTAGATGATTGTAGTAGATCAGCAAGAATATCTGATTCTCCAAGGTGAAATGATAGTGACAAAAGGATAATTTTCTTTCTAAATTAGGCTGCCTAAATAAAGAAAGCCTGGGGAAAAGCAAGAGTTGGGGAAACAGATGGGTTAAATCAGAAGCGCTGATATTGCTGCTGAGTGGAGCTACTAGCCTAGTAAATGCACCTTGTTCGGTGATTCTGAGTCTTCCCTCACTCTTTGCACATGGATCCAGTTAATGAACTTCTGGATTCTAGTAGAACTGGCATCTAATCACTCCTAACTTAAATGCCAAGCATGTCTGTGAGCTGGTGGCTGTGGGGCTGGTTCCTCATCTGAGACAGTGAGGGCAGTTTATAGCAAGTTTTTCAAATGGAGAGACAAAGAAACACAGAGGCAGAAGCAGAGACTGATGGGCTGAGGGATGCAGAGTACAGGAAGTAAGAATGGCAGAAAATAGTTATACTATGAGCAGCTTCATGAAATACAAGTGAGAAAGAGATTCTCTGATGGAATTGCACCCTTGTGCCCATCCTTGAGTCTTGCAAAACAGAGTCTAGAACTGGGAAAAGTGTGCCTCTTGTTGGTTTCTCTATTTGCAAATAATTCCCTTCCTTCATATGTCAATAGAGTGGTAATTGCTTTATTGATTCTTCATATAAAGAAGGAAGAAAGGTCTGCAGTCAAGAGATAAGGTTATATATATATATATATAGGACCATATATATGGTCCTATCCCATATACTGTTGTTCCAAGGTGCTCCATCAGTGATTATGACAGCAGACTCTTCATCAAGGGATATGCAAAAAGAGACCTGTAATAGGGGGATTTATCTGAGGTGTGCTCAGTTTAAGGAGTTAGCAAAATGTGCTCTAGTCCTTTTTTTCCTCTCTTGAGAAAGTGCAAAAGCCTGAGAATCAGGCTGTTATGTAAATGTTTCCAATTGATTGAAAAAGTGGGTCATGTGTTAACCAAATGCTCCTGGCTTTAAGATTTATCAGTGTTATTAAATTAACCATGCTTCATGCTTCAGTGTGCAGGGAAGCTACATTAGCCTTTTCTTAATCATACTGGTGAAAGGTAAGCATTTTGTGAAAAACCTCCATGATACTGTGGACTACAAGATGGAAAAAGCTTTTTACCATTTTTGTATCTTTCATTACATTTCACTATGCACACAGATGTAGACAAAAAACAACATTTCTTAAAAACATGCTATTTGGAAAGATCATAAATAATAGCCTGTAGTTCCAGCCTGGAGTTAGCCATTTAAAGCTTTTCTTCTTCATATATTCTTTTGTCCTGTTATTTCAAAAGAAATGGCTTTAGTGATTTCCTTTGGAGACCCCGAAGGTCCTGCTTTGTGCATGTCAGTAAATATGCTATGGGAGAGATCATATAATTAAGCAGTGCTCCAGTTTGTTCAGCTGTGCTTGAATTATAATCTCAGATGCAGAAAAATATTTTGAGACTTTTTTGTAGGCCCGCCCATTTGAGTGGGAGTTTCTTTCCTGCTCAGGGTTCCAATGTAGCAACTGAAGTGCATTGATAGTGGTGGCATTGCATGGATGTAAATGCTCCCTCCAGTCCTAGACTCCATTTTGCAAGAATCCAGGGTGGGTGCAAGGGTGTCATTCTATCAGCTCGTGTGGAGGGCTCTACTGAGACCCCTCCCCCTTTCCAAATCAGTGCCTGTCCCTTGAAGCCCCCCACCCCACCCCCAAAGGCTTAGCATGCCCTTAGCATGTCCCCTTGGAGAAGAGGAGGGGTAAGTGATGCTGTTCTCCTGGTAACTGCCGCTTCAAGGTTCCTTAAGTGCCTCGGCAGATCATGGAGGAGCCACCCGTTCTTCCCCATCATAATATGTATATGTTTATTTATTTAGGACATTTATAGGCCGTCCATCACTGTCATCTCTGGACGGCTTTCAATATAATATAATCAGATCCTAAACAAAATAAATTAGCTATACCATGACTGAATATATAAAATATAATAGTTAAAATAAGTTGAATAAATATACAATTAAAATCGATTAAGATTAAAATATGGGTCAAATAAAAAGGTCTTGACCTGGCACCGAAAAGCATATAATGACGGTACCAGGCGGACCTCTCTAGGGAGCGCATTCCATAGTCGGGGTGCCACCCCAGGAGAAGTGCAAAGGGCACTGCCCTGTCTGAATGGGTGGTGCAGGAGGGTACAAGTGGCTGTGAATTCGGTTGTGTGCATGTGAGTGAGTGAGAGGGTGTGGGGGCCATGCTCACTTTGAGATCTGGCCATGCTCACTGACGGCATGAGACTCCTATTCAATAGCTTAAGCAACACTGCCAGTGGTTTTGAACATGTGTTTCATTTTAGTTGTTCTTCTTCAGTGGTTTAATGGTTGAAGGTGCCTTGGCATGAAAGGGGATATTGCAAGCTTTCAGACAAAAAAGTTTTAAATACTATGGAAATGAAAAAGATTTTATTCATGAAGGCTGAGTTTTTGCAAGATTAGGTGATTGTCACAAAATTCTATGAAAACAGACTGTTGGTTCATGTGTGTGCAACCTACAGGATGGGGCATGGTGAGTAGAGGCCCTATGGGCTGGAGGATTTCCTCAACTTTTGCAGCTCTATGTGCAAAATGGAGGAAGCTATGGAGGAAAGTATGACAGGTTTGTACCAAAGAATTCCACACTGAGGTCTTGGAGAAACCCAGACATTTTTGTGCAAGGCAATAGTATGAGGTCTAAAACCTGTCAGTATGAACATTTTGTGATTTGGAATTAGTGTGCCATATTTTTCCCAGGCAAATCATTTCTAGAGTTCTCTTCAAGAAAATTGGAGATATGAAGGGAAAGTTTCATGCAAGGATGGGCATGATAAAGGACCAAAATGGCAGGGACCTAATAGAGGCAGAAGAGATTAAGAAGAGGTGGCAGGATTATACAGAAGAAATAACCATGATGGGGTGGTCACTGACCTCAAGCCAGACATCCTGGAGTGTGAAGTCAAATGGGCCTTAGGAAGTCTAAGCAACAACAAAGCTAGTGAAGGAGAATTAATTCCAGCAGAGCTATTCAAAATCCTAAACGATGATGCAGTTAAAGTGCTACACTCAATGTGCCAGCAATTTTGGAAAACTCAGCAGTGGCCACAGGATTGGAAAAGGTCAGTTTACATTTCATTCCCAAAGAAGGGCAATACCAAAGAACGTTCAAACTACCACACCATTGTGCTCATTTCACACGCTAGCAAAGTTATGCTCAAAATCCCACAAGCTAGTCTTCAGCAGTATATGGACAAGAACTACCAGATGTACATGCAGGGTTTTGAAGAGGCAGAGGAACTAGAGATCAAATTGCCAACATACACTGGATAATTGAGAAAGCTAGGAAGTTCCAGAAAAAATCTACTTTTGCTTCATTGACTACACTAAAGCCTTTGATTGTGTGGTTCACAACAAATTGTTGCAAGTTCTTAAAGAGATGGGAGTACCAGACCATCTTCTTTGTCTCTTGAGAAACCTGTATGTGGGTCAAGAAGCAACTGTGAGAACTGGACATGGAACCACTGATTGGTTCAAAATTAGGAAAGGAATTCGGCAAGACTGTCCATTGTTTCTCTCCCTATTTAACTTATATGCAGAGCACATCATGAGAAAGGCGGGGCTAGATGAATCATCAGTTGGAATTAAGATTGCTGGAAGAAATATCAACAACCTCAGATATGCAGATGATACCACTCTAATGGCAGAAAGTGAAGAGGAACTAAAGAGCCTCTTGATGCGGGTGAAGGAGGAGAGTGCAAAAGTTGGCTTGAAACTCAACATTAAGAAAACTAAGATCATGGCATCCAATCCTCTCACTTCCTGGCAAATAGATGGGGAAGAAATGGAGGTAGTGACAGATTTTATTTTCCTGGGCTCCTAGTTCACTACAGATGGGGACTATAGTCAAGAAATTAAAAGATGCTTTCCCCTGGGGAGGAAAGCTATGGCAAATCTAGACAGCATACTAAAAAGCAGAGACATCATCCTGCTGACAAAAGTGCGTATAGTCAAGGCTATGGTTTTCCCAGTTGTAATGTATGGCTGTGAAAGCTGGACCATAAAGAAGTCTGAGTGCCAAAGTACTGAGGCCTTTGAATTGTGGTGCTGGAGAAGACTCCTGCGAGTCCCTTGGACTGCAAAGAGATCAAACCAATCATTCTCAAAGGAAACCCTGACTTCTCTTAGGTCAGATGCTGAAGATGAAACTTAAATACTTTGGCCACCTAATGACACCCTGGTGCTGGTAATGATTGACAGAAAAAGGGGAATGTGACGGCAGAAGGTGATGTGGCTGGATGGAGTCACTGGAGAGGTGGGTGTGGGCTTGGGTGGACTCCGAGAGATGGTGAAGGCCAGGAGAACCTGAACGAATGTTGTCCATGAGGTTGTGGTGGGTTGGGAATGACTTTGCAACTAAACAACAACAAACCTCCCACCAATCATCTGCATGGGATGACACTGGGTTTGAATGTTATTTATTTATCCACATATTTATATGCCACCTATAATGGCCAAAAGCATTATGAAAGAGGGAGAAAAGTCTCTTTCTACTTTCTCTACATCATTCATTTTTAAATACTTCTATCATGTTGCCTCAGTTGCCTTTTCTCTAAATTAAACAGTTGCAGTTGCTGTAGCTACTCCTTAGAGGACAGTTGCGCCATCAAATCATAGAATACTGGAGTTGGAAAGGCCCAAAGGGCCAAAAGGTCCAATCCCCTGCTCAGTGCAGGGCTCCAAGTTTTAAAAACATGCCTCTCAGTGGCTGTGTAGTTGCATCTTGGATGCCTCTAAGTGTGCAATTGTCCACAACCTCTCTAGGTCATTGGCTCCATTGACCTACTGCTCTAACACTCAGGAAATGTTCCTGGATACCTTGCTGGAATCTGGCTTCCTGCAGCTTGAGTCCGTTATTCAGTGTCCTGTACTCTGGAATGATTGAGAAGAGATCGTGGCCTTCCTCTTTGTGATAACATTTCAAGTACCTGTAGAGTGCTATCACGTCTCCCCTCATTCTGCTCTTCTAATGGTTTAACATGCCCAGTTTTTTCACTCCTTCCTCATAGGGCTTTGTTTTCAGTTCCCAGATCATCCTTGTTGCCCTCCTCTGAGCCCTTTCCAGCTTGTTTGCATCTTTCTAAAATTGTGGTTCCTGAAAGTGGACACAGAACTCCAGATGAGGCCTAACCCATGCAAATAAAGGGGAAATAGTACTTCACATGATTTCCAAGTGATCCCTTTATTAATACAGACCAAAATAGCATTTGCTGAAGTCAATATATATTATGTCCACAGTATTCTCACAGTCTGTCAGGGAGGTTACCCAATCAGAAAATGAAATCAGATTAGTCTGGCAGGATTTATTCTTGAGAAATCCATGCTGGCTTCTAGTAATCCCTGCATTACTTCCAAGGTGTTTACAGATTGACTGCTTTATAATCTGCTGCAGAGATTGATGTCAGCTGACTGGTCTGTAGATCTAGTTTGACCCTGTATTTTGCATTCAAAAAGGATCCCTCTGTTTCCCTGTCTATTAAACAGTCTGCCCCACTTAAGTGCAAGAATAAAAATGCTTGCCTTTTGCCTTCAGTAAAGTTTCTCCTAGTAGGAATGTGAAATGGCCTTTCTCCCACATCTAGTCTCAGAAACTGAGAGGGATCGGTGTGGGGAGATGACCCAATACACCAAATGGTAATTTTTGTTTTCTCCTATCCCTGACATAAAAGCATATTCTCTTGGTTAATGAGTATGGTCTAATCTATATGAGTATGAGTAAGATTAATGTTAAGAAAACCAAATGCGTGTTAATTAGAGCAAATAGTCCAAGAAATACATTTAAAAGTTCAAAATGAAAAGGGAAACTCAACATTAAGAAAACTAAGATCGTGGCATCTAGTCCTATCACTTCCAGGCAAATAGATGGGGAAGAAATGGAGTTAGTAACAGATTTTATTTTCCTGGGCTCCAAGATCACCGCAGACAGGGACTGCAGCCAAGAAATTAAAATACGCTTGCTCCTTGGGAGGAAAGCTATGGCAAATCTAGACAGTATACTAAAAAGCAGAGACATCACCCTGCTGACAAAAGTGAGTATAGTCAAGGCTATGGTTCTCCCAGTTGCAATGTATGGCTGTGAAAGCTGGACCATAAGGAAGGCTGAGCACCGAAGAATTGAGGCCTTTGAACTGTGGTGCTGGAGAAGACTCCTGTGAGTCCCTTGGACTGCAAGGAGACAAACCAGTGAGTCCTAGAGGAGATCGACCCTGACTGCTCTTTAGAAGGCCAGATACTGAAGATGAATCTCAAATACTTTGACCACCTAATGAGAAGGAAGGACTCACTGGAGAAGACCCTAAGACTGGGAACGACTGAAGGCAAAAGAAGAGGATGGCAGAGGTTGAGGTGGCTAGATGGAGTCACTGGGGCAGTGGGTGTGGGCTTGGGTGGACTCCAGGGGATGATGGGGGACAGGAGAGCCTGGAGGAGTGTTGTCCATGGGGTCACGATGGGTCGGACACGACTTCACGACTAGCAATAAATAAATTGGAATTCCATGAACAATGGGATCATAATAATGCAATAAAACTTAGAAAATACATGGCCCACAGTAGGGGAAGTAGTTTGTTTAAGATCAAGAATATAAGATGTAAATTCCCTTAAAGCTAGCATTGAGAATAAGCATTGTATGCATTTACACAGTTTGGGTATGATATGCAATTTTTGTTATGTGCTGTCGAGTTGTCTCCAACCTATTGACATTAATAAATTGTTAACAAATTTAACCGATGAACAAACTGCAATTGTAAACGATAATAAATGCTACGATAAAAGATATGGCATTTGAACTACGAATGTATCACAGTGACCAACTAAGCAGTATGAAAGGGTATAAAGTATTATAAAGATCAAGAAATAATAAAATACAGAAAATTAGAATATTGTGATAGAACAACATACTGTTGCTGTTGGTACATAAGGTAAAAGGAATGGGAAAAGAAATGTGAGAAAAAGAACTTCTTGGCTGAAAAACCTTAAGAATGTGTAGGGTACAACTCATGGCATTGTACAGAATATCAGATCTGAAGGCTGTTCAGTCCTTGTAATGTGCAAAATCTGGCAGAAGAATGAGGAGGAGGAGGAGCAACAATAAGAGACAGTGTGCTCTGTGGTGGTTAGAATATTGGACTGGGGACCTGGAAAATTCAGGCTCTTTATATATTTGACTTTGCATGTAATTACAGCAGCGAGGATTGTATTTGCACAGTGTTGGAGAAATGAAGAGTTACCGACTGAAGATTTGATTTTAAAGAAGATATTGGACTGTGTGGAAATTTATCTCTTAAGGAAAAAGAAGATACAGCTTACTATCAAACATGGGATTTTTTCTACTGTCGGCTGGAGCATTGGAATTTTAATTAGGGCTGAAATACATAGCAATTGTAGAAAGAAGTAAGATTTTATACCCAGTATGTTTGAAGTCTTTGGAATAACTATTTGTTTTGTGTGTAGAAAGCAATTTAAAAATTTTGAAAATTGAAAATTCAGGCTCTAGACCCTGCTTGACCGAGAAGCTCACCTGGTGACTTAAGCTTGTCATTCACTCAGCCTGGCTTACCAGGGTTGTTATTGTAAGGATAAGATGGAGCTATGAGAGCTGCCTTGAGTCCTCCACAAGAGGACAAAGCTGGTATAAATGTGATGTAATAAGAATAAGAACAGTTGAAATGGGAATATATTATATTTTGTCCTTCATTTCTCTGGGTGAAGGTCCCAAGCAATTGTTCCATACTTACAGCAATGCTGCTAGGATTTATTTATTTATTTAGTGCATTTCTATACCACTCCCATGGCCTTTCGGGGCTCTCTGGATTGTGTACAATCCAATTATACAATTGTTCCTACACTTAACACAGGTACCATTTGATTATTACAGAATTCAGCTTCAACATTGCATAGAACTGATCAATGTGAACCTTTCCCATGGATTTTCTCCACAGGAGAAATGGCCTCTCCCACCCACATGGCCTCTCCCTTTGTTTGTTTGTTTATTATTGAAATTATATTCCACTATATTGGCCCAGACATCCTCTAAATGGATTCTAGCAGGATGGAAACACATTACAACAATAAAAACAATCAACTGAAATGTATAATAATAAACAAAAGAAAGTAAAACAAGACAACACACAAAACAGCACACAATAGCATACAGCTGAGGAATAATGATTTAAAACCATATAGTTTAAAGAACAATACTGCTAAAATTATCAGGATAAAATCAATTATTAAAATGCCCAGAAAATAAAGTTATTCTTGTCTGGCACTGAAAAGATTGTCCTGAAGGCCTCTATGGCTGATGCTGTCAAAAGCTGCTGAGAGGTCACACTCCCCCTATCCCTCTCCTGGCAAAGGTCATCCCCCAGGGCAACCAAGGCATTCTCCATTCCAAATCCCAGCCTGACACCCATTTGAAGTGGACCTAGATAATCTGCTTTATCCAAGAGATCCTGGAACTGCTTGTCTACCACCTGCTCAGGCACCTTGTCCCAAAATGGGATGTTCACCACCACCCTGTAATTGCAACACCTCCTAGATCTAGGTTTGGTGTTTTTTAAGAAGTGGTCTTATCACAGCCTCTTTCAAAGAGGCTGGGACCACCCCATTTCTCAACAGGACATTGACAGCCTCCTGGACCCAGAAGTGAACCCCTTGGCTAGATGTTTTAATGAGCCAGGATGGGGAAGGATCAAGTAAGCAGGTGGTGGCACAAATAGGACCAAGATCTTGCCCACATCATCAGGCTGCTATAACTGAAATTTATTCACCAAAGTCAGACAAGATGGTCTTCTGGACACCTCTTTCAACGGGACTAAATCAACTAAGAGTCCAAATTGTGGCATATCCAAGTGACTTTGTCTTCAAACTGATGAGAAATTTATCACCGTGAACCACTGAGGGTTTGGTGGACTCACTAGATGTTCCAGTGTGTAGGAGACCCTGAAGCACTCAGAAAAGTTCAGCTGGACGGCACTGTGAAGATGCAATAGAAGTGCACTTTTATCACCACAGAATAGGCCCTGTAATGGGACTCTAAGTCACATTCAGTTAGGTTCATCTTGAGATCTTCTCAGTCTGCTTTTGAGCCATCTCCCCCTCGCTTCATTGCCCTCAGCTCAGGTATGCACAATGGAGCTGGGCTCTGCAAGGGCTAAGAGGGCACTTAGGAATGATCATGGCCACTGCCCATGCCGTCTCTGCATGCCACAGAGTGCCTTGGTCTTCAACAGGAGTGCCAACCATGTCAGACAGATACGCCCTGAGAGACTTCTGGGAACCCTCTGGATGCATCAGTCTTTGGAGAAGATGCATGTCATCCCCACTGCCCTGCAGCAGTTTCATACATCTGTGAATGGGGAATCCTCTCACACAGTTATGAGCTCCTGGCTGCTTGAGTAGCTCCTAAAGAGGCAACCTCAGATCCTGGCAACATACCCTGAAACACAGGCAGGTACTCACTGGGCTCTTACAAAGAAACCTAAGCGGATGGGTAGATGTTCAGAAGTAGCTCCTGTGGGAGCTGCGTCTTTTCAGCCTTGAGAGGAGGGGACTCCAAGGGGACCTGTTAGCGACATATGTGAGGGGTGCCACACAGAGGTGGATCATGACCTTTTTCCCCCTGCAGTGGAGGGCAGGATGTGTTCCAATGGAGCAAAGCTCAGGCAACCAAGATTTAGGCTGGATGCCAGAATCATAGAACAGTAGAGTGGGAAGGAAGTACTTCCTGATGCTTAGGACCCCTAGAGCATGGAATGGGCCTTTTTGGGAGGTGGTTGAAGCCCCATTGGTGAGGGTGTTTAAGGATAGGCTGGACATGCACATGAGTGTAGAGGATCTGAGTCCTTAGGATCATGCTAAGCTTGCATCAGTATCCTAAAGCTTCCATTAGATAGTGACTACAAACTAAAATGTGGCTGAGCTGCAAGCATTCATTGCTGAACCCAGTTATCTCATTCAGTCCTGCCTTGACAGTGATATTCTGTTTTGGAAAGAGCACGCTTCTCCCATGTTCTCTGCTGAACCATCTGTTGACTGATCTTCCAATTACGGCCTACTCTCCTGATTGTAAGCATTGCATTTTAGCAGCTAAGAAGATCTAGGGAGTGAACAACTCAGGATTATGATTTAATGCAGCACATCATGATCAAGTCAAAGATGGCAGTGGTGAACACAGATTTTTTTTTCTGGATTAGTAATCTCTGAAATGCAGCATTTTCAGACAGAAGTGTACATTGCTATATCTAGTTAAATCATGCTACCAGAAGTTGGAAGTAGAACAGTAAAGACCCTTCAGAACCGTGTGTTCTGCATAACAGCTATGATGATGTCTTTGGGACTTTAAGATATTCCTGAAAGACCCTCGGGGATTTCTCAGAGGCGGCACTTCAGCCACTGAATGCCCCCCTGTCCCCCAGAGAGGGTTATTTGTCCAGATGTCTTTGACACCATGTGAGGACCTTTTGTTTTTCTAGCACTTTTAATCAGCTCCAGGTCTAACCAGGAAGGTTCCTTTTCACTTGTTTTTACCATACTGACTTTTGAAATGGTTGATTTGCGTTATTTGTCAGTTGCGTATTTATTTATTTAAAACATTAGTATGCCACCCAATTGTGCCACAGCACCTCTGGGCGGTATGCTTGCTGTAAGTCCCCCGAGAACATGATTACAGGATGACATATAAATGCCTAAAGTAAATAAAATGGTGGTGATGTGGATTCTCCTTTGCCTTTATTATTATTAGAAATGTTACCAGACCCTTATAAGGTAGGGAATACATGGCAGCTGTAGGACTGAGACTATGAGAGAGATGGCTTGCCCAAGACCCCATTAGTGATACCTGTTTAACAAAACCTCTTGATTAATTTTCAGTAGAAAGTTATCCAGTTATTGTTCTCTGCTGGCAAATGGATTTGGTTGAAGTCTTGGCATCCCCACTTAATATTTCTGCCAAAAAAAGAGAGAGCTGGAGAACAAAGAATGCACCTTGGACTGATTGTGTTTAACAGTTCAGCACCCACATCATCAAGTGTGTGGTCCAGCCTACCAGGAACTGACAGAGTTTATTAACCCCTTTATAATCCAGCAGAAATACTTCACATTGAATTATGGCTCTTTCGGGAGGGGGAAGAAAAGTAACAACTTGGCAGGCCACCTATAATAACTGTAACAAAACATACACCTGAATTTGGTCAAGATAATAATGTATTTGGGAATACTACTACTACCGCCGCCGCCGCCACCACAACAACATTGCAATCATATCCTGTATTTTTTCCATTATTGTGTTATGTATCTTCACATGATATGTAAGGGGCCATTAGCTGTTCTGCTTCTGACAGCAGAATGTCAGACTACTGTATGAGAATCAGTCTTATTAAGATGTCCAGTTTAGCATTCAGAGAGGCTGGGTCTGTATGACATGATGCCCCATTGTAGATGCCAAACTGTGTTGTAGCTGCCCATAGCAATGCCAAGCTAGATTCCCATGTCCCATGAACCTGGACCATGTCCTTCAAGGTAGCTGACCTGATGGCAACAAATCACGGACCTCTTGTTGTACCCATGATGGATTCGTTCTGAATGCAGGCATTTGATCCCACCACAAGAACAAGGAAGCAGCAAGTGAAGTAAAGCAAGAGGAGTAAAAGGCCCTTCCTGCTCTTGTCATGCTTGCCTAAGCTACATCCAGCCACCACACAGAGGCCCAAGTGGCATGGTGGTGACCCTCACTGGCTCAGTGACTGGAGCATGGAGTTTTGATGGGGTTGCCCGGGCTTTTTTTTTTTTTGCACCTGTCCCTGATGCAAACTTTAAAAACTTAATTAGCTGTGTCAAAATCCTTTTTAAAAAGTAGTCCTGTACTCTGACAACTCTTAAAGTACCATACTCCTATATATGGTATGGTTTGCACTTCTCAGGCAATGGTGGAAAAACTGGAAGGCACCAGAAATAGTTTCGTTAAAAAAAATTAGGATCTCGCCACAAAATTAGATCTACTGGCAATCCTTTTCACGAGCAAAGATAATTCCGGGCTTTGCTTTCCCTTGACAGCTCACCTTCTGACCACTGTCAAAAGGTGCAAAGTAAAAGCAAGACAACGACAAACCCTGCTTTTGCAGCTTTTCTTGGACACAATAGTAACGCAGCATCATGTCCATGGTTATTACCTGCTGCACTTTGACAGCAGACCTTCCAGGCAAGGCTTCCTATTTCAGCCTTTTGCAGATGAGAGCCTCCACACTTATGCAAGTACAACTATTTTTTAAAATATATATAGAAAAATATTTGCATGCATTTGGAGTGCAAAAAAGATTTAAAAATTAAAATGTGGTAAACTGGTGACTGACCATCCAATGTGCTGCTTAGGCATTTTGGAGTGGCTGTCACTGGCTGTCAGTTCAGGAAATACTGAAAAGTGATCCGTGGAGGCAAAGGGAAAACTGGTGTGGGAGAATGTGTGAAAGGGCTTACAGTTGCTAGGGCAAGGAAGACATGATGGGTCCTGCAAAAGAGTCCTTTGAGATAGCCCCAAGAGGGGAGGGGAGGGGAGGGGGAAAGAGCAGGGGATAACTCATGGTGTGCTTCATTGGCACAGACTGTGTAGCTCATCATCGGGGTGGGTTGTCCTGCTTGGTGAATCCTTGCAGAGCCTTGCTAACAATTCAAAGAATCCCCAACACTCTTTTCTTCACAAGGAAATACATGTTGTCTCAGCTGGCCTGTAACTGACAACTGATTAGGATGGATGAATGCTGAAACTAGAATACAAATGTTATGCCCTAAAATACTATGGGTAGAGACTTGTTCTCCCTTGCAGAGGAGGGCAGGATGCACTGCAATGGAGCCAAGCTCAAGGAATCAAGGTTCAATTTGGATGCCAGGAAGTACTGCTCAACAGTTAGGACCCTGAGGGTATGGAATGGGCTGCCATGGGAGGTGGTTGAGGCCCCATCGGTGAGCGTGTTCAAGGATAGGCTAGACAAGCACATGGTGGGCATGTCGTGAGCAAAGCTGGCTGGTGCCATGGGTAAGACTAGATGGTCCGGGAGACCCCTTCTGACTCACTCTGTTTCTATTTCTATTGTAAGCCATTCTGAGACATACTGTAGGGGACGGGATAGAAAAGCTTTTAACAAACAAACAAACAAACATGTTTCTATGTTTTTATGTTTCTATCCTATAATCAGGACTGGGGTGCAAGCTAATCAGAAGGCTGCTTCTGAAAATGTCTTCATGCATAATAGGATACTAGGAGACATGTCACTAGGAGTTAATGTGAAACAAAATGTTAGCAGCTAAATTAAAATAGCTGCATAGCTAATTTGCTATGTCCTGCCAAGCTTTCTGGGCTCATATGCATAGAAATTTTAGGAAATGGGCATTCCCATTTGAAGATCCATTTTAGAGGCTTTCAGAAAGCCAGAGCTATTTATTCTTAACCCTGTAAAGTGGAATTGCAGAGAGTTTCTCCAAAATGGCATTTGGATTTGAAGTTGAAAAGAGTTTATGCACCCTTGCTGTAAGGGAAATGCCCAGTGGGAACTAGAGATATAGTCAGCAGCTAAACAGGACGGAGCTAGATCAAGCCTTTTCTGTGGCTGAATCCTCCATACACTAATTTAATATGTGAACATTCTCTGCCTTTCATTAGCAATTTTTATCTTTTCTCCAAGCTAGATTGACCTCAGGCCTTGACATACTGGCTTTCTGTGGGTTACTTTACTGTGAAATAGCCAGCCAGATAAAATAAATTTCTATCTAAACCATGCAGACTGTCATCTGCCATCTTAATTCCTCTCACCCACTCACGTTTAATGGGCAACACACTGAAATTACCATTTGACTCGTAAGCAGGAATAGCCATTTCTGACCTGCCACATGATTATATTTACAGGTGAGTGTGTGTGTGTGGGGGGGGGGAGATTTTCACTACCCAAATTCTGTGTGTGAATGTGTGTGGTGGTGGGGAATGCTAAGGAAGTGTGTGTGTAAGACCTTCTTTCTACATGCCAACACTTTGATTTTATTCTAAATATCATTGGTACATCATTTGGTAAAATAATCTGGAAAGCAGCATCTCTAGTCTGTTTTCCAAAAGTAAAACACCCAAGTAAATATCACCATTACCCGCTCTAATTCGAGTGGTCCTATGCTGCCAGTTTAGACATTAAAATAAAGGAGTGCCTTCTCCCTACCTGGGCATTTTTAGAACCAGTAAGGGCATTCTGTTACCATTTTAGGTGTTCTCCAGCACCTTGGTTTCCAACGGGTGCTGTTTTGCCAGGGGAAGGTAAGATGATTGAAGCTTGGTTGCAAATGGTAAATATAGATGTACTTGAATGTTTTCCATGGTGAACTCTGTTAACACAGACAGGGGAGTGTCTAGTGCTGGACCTCTTAGGCTTTTAAACATCAAGTCTTTCTCCTGTCCTAATCTATTGGATTGGCTACTCAGAGCCCTGCAAAATAAGGGCATCTGCAGGTAACAGTGCCTGGATACAAGTACATATCCTGTCTCGGACAGGGCTTCTCTTCCTTGAAGAGCCAAGTATGCAGTACTTGGACACAGCAATGTCTCTGAATATCCAAGTAACATTTGCAAATGCCATTTCATCTAGTTGACCAACTGCACTCTTACCTGGAGAAACTGAACCCAGCTATCCATTCCTTAGTTACATTGTGATTAATTGTTACAATTACCTTTACTTGGAACTGCCTTTAAAGACAGTTTGAACACTTCATCTGGAACAAAATGGGGCTGCTAGAAGTTGTTTGTCTTTGTATACAACAAGCTTGGTTTCAGACATAGCTGCAAGGTTACCAGAGTTCTCCTGAAACAATGCAGCTGCTGCATTTTACACCAACTGGTTTCCAAGAACTCTTCATAGGCAGTTTCACGGACAACAGGATGGAGTTACCTAAGGTCGGATAAATGGCCAGGTTGTTTCCAACCAGGCAGGAATACTAGTGGCCACTACATGCCAAGTGGATCTTTAGTGACAATGCTGGGTCCGTCAGCACCTACGAACAGCTAAACTGGTACTTCAGGAGAAGGGCAACCCAAGTTCACTTTCTGGTCATGGGAGCCATTTACTGGGGAAATGTCTAACTCACCAGGATTGAGTTTCAGTTTATTGACCTTCAACTGGGCAACATTTCAGCACCTGTTCTGAATGTAATAAGCAAGAAAAATAAGAATGAGCAATCAATGGCCTACTGAAGATGCCTCAACATAGCTATTCTCCAGATGACCTCACTCAGCCACGTAAAGATAAAAAAATCATGGGAATCAAAATGGAACCCTGCAGGGCCTCATTGCATAAATACCACAGAGTCGAGCAGTAGTCTCCCAACTATCCAGAATCAGCCACACAAGCAGTATCAGAGCCACTTTGATACCTCTGCCCCCCAGTCCTCTTCCTGCACTGTCTGCTCAGAAGCATACCTGGCAAATGGTACTGACAAGTACTAAGAGGTCCTGAAGAATTATGAGGGTCACACCCCATCTGTCCTCCTCCCAGACCTGTTTCTCTCTGGGTTTTGATGCCAAAGTCAGGCCTGTATCTGGATTGAAAATGAGCCAAACACATGGTTCAGGGCAACAGGGACTGGTGCACCACTTAAGCACCTTGTCTGTCTGATATTTGCAACTGAACTGCCAATAGTTGTTAGAGAAATGAAGCAGAGTGAAGGTCTCTTGAGGAGCAGACTCCTTCAAATTGCTCCCAACTGCTTTATTTCAGAACAAGGCCCTTTCCAAGGGTGGACTGCCCATCGTAATTGGTCCACTAGCCTTGCAATGTTTGCTGAAAATCCAAAGCCCACAAGAAAGTGATTTGTGTATAATAAAGGAATCAATAAGAAATTGTCCACTTTCCTGTGAACATTCCTTCTGGTGGGGAATGCCCCACCAAGGGTAGAGAAAGGGAAGGACCCTTTTTCCTCATGGGAAGATTTTGAGAGTGGCAGTGCTAGTCCTTGGCTTATCTTCAGTGGAACAAGATGCTCTCCTGTGGCCTGGGAAGCACCCACTGTGACCACTAGCATCTACTACCACTGTGCCCTGAGATAATTTACTTTGTAAGCACCCTTTGAGCAAACATATGGATGAAACACCAGCCTCAAACAGGAGCTTGTTTTCATGGCTAGCAGTATCACAGTACAGGTCCGGGGAGGGTCCACCACTAATGCCAAACAGGAACCCCATATGGCTAGGTTCCTAGACTGGACAACTTGGTTTACAGCAGTGAGGAAAGGAAAGCCACAACTCAGCTAGCAGGTGAATCACAATTACATAGGCAATGAATCCACGGTATCATGATAACTGCTTGAAAATACTGTGATGTTATTCCAGCACTGTCTGTAAAGACAACTGGGTTGACTGCCTGCCTGAGTTATTTAGTCCCCAGGTCCTCCAGGAGCATCTAAGAAAGTATCCTGCCCCAAACCGTCTAGAGCCTTGGCTCCCAGTCAGTGTTGACAATTCGGGTCTAGAGGTACCAAAGATTTGATTCAGTATAAGGCAGTTTCCTATCTCCTTGCGTTCCTAACCTGAATCCCAGTCCTGCACTCTCAACTATTACACTACACTGGCTCTCTAAACAAAGCCCATCTTAATAACTGGAACAAGTTTAAAAGAAAACATCTGCAGGTGTGAGGGTTTCTCTTCCCACACTGACTTTCTACTCCCAAACATATAGCCTCCGGTGCTGCTATTCGGTTTAAAAGGGGTGTGGCAGGGACACTGTTCATGTATACATGTCTAGTTTGGCTAAAGGCAAAATATAACAAAATACAAAGAAAGTCATGAAAGAAGAAGTAAATAATTTATAATACACATGCATTTTTCTGTTGCTTTACAGGAATTGTAAATAACAACAAAATTGTGGCCATAGGAATTTACTGCATTACCAAATGTAAGAATAATAAATAAATACCAGAGATGTGCATTGGATTTGGACAAAGCCTGAAGCCCAAGTAAAATCAGGCCATGCAGACCACTTCTAGTGTTTCCAGAGCTGAAGTGGGCTTTCCTCCAAAGGGACTAGAACTGAAGCTGGAGCTTTGTTTGCAATTCAGCTTACGGAAGGCAGGCAGCATGTTTCCAAAAATAGCAGCTTTTGTTTTCTGTTCTCTAAATGTTATGGGCCCCTCTTAGGTACCCACCTCAACATGGTGAGGGGGGTTGAGAATGTCAGAGAAGCCAAGAGCCATGCCACCTTGAGCCATACCCTCTCATAAGGGTGGTCTCCTGGCAGGATCACCCAAGGTGGAATGATCAAAGCGTGGACACCAGTCTAAGACAAATCTGCCCTCTTTAACAGTAACGGACAGAAGAGAACTGATATTGCTAAAAGAGATGAGGGCAAAGAAACTCCTGAAGAACAGCCAATGGACAGGAGCAGTAGCTGAAGATGACACTGGTGGAGGATCTTGCACAGATGCCCCAGCAATGCTCCAGTGAATTCTGGTTACTACTGCACAGAAGAAGCAATTGTAAGCCACTTCTGGATCTTCTTACTTTGAAAAGCCAGTGATGAAACAATCCAGTATGGCATAAGGGATAGTGCCAGAAAATGAGATGCCTGGGTCAGGAGGAACTCAACCAGCTACTGAGCAAGAGCGAAGTATGATAGTGCTGCTGCTAACGGTGCAACTAGACCAAAGCTGAGAGTAAGTCTACTGGCTGACATGCACAGAAGCAAAAGGAAGGTCTGATGCTGCACAACACACACAATTAGAACATTGCATGTGAGCAGTATGAATCGAGGCAAACTGGAAACCATAAAGCAAGAACTGGATTCAGTAAACATTGTAGTGTTCAGTGTGATCAAACTAAACTGGACTGAAATGGGATGTTTTCAGTCAGACAAGCACAGAGTGTTTCACTCTGGAAATGACAAACTCAGAAGAAGTTGAATGGCTCTAATACTGAGGGAAGATGTAGCAAAGGAAAGAAGGGGATACAGTGAGAAGTCGAATGAGTATCAATCAGAGTTTGTGGAAAGCCCATTGACATAACCATCATTCAAGTTTATGCTCTAGCAACAGATGCCATAACAGAAGAAATTTAAAATTTCTGTGCAAGCATCCAGGCGGGACTTGATAACCCAGCAAAACAAGGCATGCTGATAATCATAGGTGACTGGAATACAAATTCATGAAACAAACCAGAATCCAGTGTTGTAGAAGAATATGGGATAGTGATCAGAAAGAAAGCAGGGGAACAAGCCATAGAATTGCATGAAGTCAACCATCTGTTTATCACAATACATACTTCAGGCAACAGATCAGACAACTGCACACATAGTCTTCACTAGATGGCCAATATAGAAATCAAATAGATTATATAATTGGAAGTAAGAGATGGATAAACTTTATTCTTGCTCCCAAAACAGGACCAGGAACAGACTGTGGCAGCGACCATACACTCTTAATTCCCAAAATTAAGGAAGAACTAATATGGTGTAGTGGTTAAGAACATGGCACTGAGATTCAGGAGATCTGGGTTCTAGTCCCTACTCAGCCATGGAGTCAACTGGTGACTTTAGACCAGTCACAGACTGGTCTTAGCCCAACTTACCTCCCAGAGTTGCTGTTGTGAGGATAAGATTGAGAGCAGGAGAGGGAGAATGATGATAAGCCACTTTGAATTCTTTAAAAAAGAAAAAGGCAGGATATAAATCTAACAAATAAATAAATAAACAAACAAAATGAGAGTAAAACTGAAAAAACTCTCTAAAGGAAGTGCTGTGTTGCCTCATAGTTTGAATGCTTCTAACTCCAAACGATCCAGAGTTTGAAAATTAGAGTTGAGATAAAATTGTTCTGCAGTTCTAATGTTGCTTCTATGTTCAACTTGCAAGAGAAGTAGAAAAATGCAGTTGCAGCAAAAATGTCATCTGTTGTGCGCCCAAGTTGTCTCTCATGTTTTCAATGTGAGTTTTCAGTGCTTTTTTCACTTTAGGTTTTGATTATATATGAGGTATGATCAAAAAATAGGATGAATGTTTAACGAAAAACAATTATTACAGTAAAAAACACATTGCCATCAACCCCCCTCAAAATGCTCAGCCTCACTTTGAAAAGCTGTAACATATGAGGATATTTGGAGTATGGAAGGGCACTTTAAAACCAAACAAGAATTGCTCCTACAGGGAATAGAATGACATTGGTGGCCATGGAATCAAATACAATCTGGATTCAAAGAAGATAAACATTTACAGGACTTTTATAAAGAACAGATCCCTTTTGAGAAGATGTTATTATCAACAGAAGATAAGCTGATTAAAAAGATGTACAGATTTTTATTGAATATGAAAATGGAGGATGAGCAAGTTAAAGAGACAATGATTGAATGGCACAGAACCTTGGTTTTTAATATAGAATTAGAAAAATGGCAGAAATTGTGGAAGAGAAATATAAAATTGATGGCTGCATCTACATATAAGGAGAACCTGTATACAATGTTTTATAGATGGCATTTATCGCCAGATAAGCTAGCCAAAATGTTTCCAAATATGTCCAATAAGTGTTGGGAATGTTTTAATAAACAAGGTACATTTTATCATGTGTGGTGGACATGTGATAGAGCTAAGATATTTTGGATTAAAATACATAGTTCACTTGAATTAATGTTATGTAAATGTATACCTTTTAAACCTGAAATTTTCCTATTAAGCCTGATACCTGATGATTTTGACAATCAGAGTTTATATTTAATATTGCATATTATTACAGCAGCTAGAATTGTTTTTGCCCAATATTGGAGGAAAGAGGAAGTATCTACAGAGGATTCAATAATACTGAAGATACTGGATTGTACAGAGATGGACAGATTGACATTAATAATGAAAAACAAAGAAGAGTTGATGTATTATGAGACTTGGAATTTGTTCTACGAGTGGCTGGGAAAGAAGACATGGACTTAGGATATCTAGGCAATCTATGAAACTGTATAGAAGAACTCAATGCTTGACCAATTGATATGATGGTTCTTTCCTTCTTTCTTTGTTTTCTGTTTGTTTGTTTAAAATGAATAAAATATATTAAAAAAAAAACAGTGGAAAAAAAATACTTTCCTCACTTTGAACACACTTATGCGATCATTCTTGTCACCTTCTGAAGCAGTTCTAGGTGTCCTTTAGTTGAGCTGTTCTGGCTGCCTTGATGTCCTGAATCGATTCAAAACGTTTACCTTTAATAGTCATTTTGACTTCGTGGATGAGCTGGAAGCCACACAGTGCCAGATCCAGTGAATAAGGTGGATGAGGACATGTTAGCCATACCAGAAGGACATTGAGGCAGCCATGACATCTCTCTCTTCCTGACGCCTTCATATGCAGGTGCTACTTGTCTGCAGGGGAACCCTATCCTGAAGTAGGCGTGACTGTGCTTCTGGGCGTGCCCTCCATCTACCATGCACTGGGTGGTGGTTGTCTGCAAAGG